>NC_060270.1:8012066-8636568 GCF_021613505.1 Equus quagga | reverse complement strand
AAAAAAATGAAAACTTATGTTCACACAAGACTTGGACATAGCAGCATTATTTACGAGTCAAAAATTAGAGAAAATTCATGATGTGCTTAATGGAAATACACAATGTAGCACAGCTATAAAATGGGTCCAGCAATAAAAAGGGAAGAACGACTGTGGGGTGCTGCGACGTAGATAGGCCTCAAAAACATTGTGCTAAATGAAAGAAGCTAGATGCAGAAGGCGATATATTGAATGGTTCTATTTATACTCAGTTACCAAAACGGCAAGACTATAGAGGCAGAAAGCAGATCAGTGGTCCCACAGAACTGTGGATGGGAGTAGGAATTGACTGCAATTGGGCACGAGATAACTGTCTTGGAATGAAGAACTTGTTCGTAGACTAGGTTATGTTGATAGTTGCACAATGGTATAAATTTATGAAAACTTACCAAAATGCAAAATTAAAATAGGTAGATTCTGTGATGTGTAATATGTGTTTTAATAAAGAAGATCAAAAAGAAAAGAAATGAGACAGCGAGGAGGCCGGGGTGGCTTTCACAGATTAAAGAAGGAAATGGCCATAGGGATGCAGTCAGTGTCGCCGGTGACCTTATCATGTAATCATTAAAGCCTCAGAGTCAGAGTTTGGACTTCTTTATAAGTTTGTGGGAAGGCAGTGGATGCTTTGAGTATTAGAGAGACTGGAATTAATTTATGTTTTTAAAGGATGCTCCATGCTGACTTATTATAGATGCCAAGTCTGAAGTAAGACAATGAAGATGCTTTTACAGTAGTTTAGGCAAGAAATTATGCAACTAGATCAAGAATGGTTCAGCGGAGGTGGTGAAAAGTAGTCTATTTTGGGATATGTTTGAAAAGTAGAGCGTCCTAATGGATGTGTTTGGGCCATTCTACTTTTGGCATTTTTATTACCAAGTAATAGGAGTAAATAACGTCTTTCTCCCGTTCCTGAGCATCAGCCCACTGCTGGACACAGCTCCAGGTCAATACTCAGGTCTTAACCTTAAGACCTAGGTTAAAGGGAGGAGCCACTCATAGGCTGCAGACCAGGGAAGTTTGATGAGTACACATTGTAATTGCTAAAAACAAAAGAGAAAAACCCTTTTTGTTTTTCATGTAGCTGTTTTTTGAAGTACCAAGTCAGTAAAGCTGCATTGAAATGGCCTTGTCAAGTTTCTTTATTCATCCTTAAATGATGAGTTCTTATTTGGGATTGCAAAATAGTACCCTATGCCTTCATGATAGCCATTCAAAACAGGTGAGCAGAATTAGGCAAATGGACCTGAATTTTTATAATATACGATGTATAATTTGAGTTAACAACTTAGTACTCAAATAAATCAAATATAAACCATAGAAATCTCTGAGCGAAATTTCCCTTCTCAAATTTGAAGTATGGTTTTCTATTATAATAGTACATTTTATTTTTGAAAACTAATTTCACAGTAATTAAAATATTGAATGGTAATTTTGAAAATTGTATGAAGGAAATAGTTACAGCAATTTGTCTTTGCTTTTTATAGGTTGAACTCACAGAACTAAACATAAAATCTATAAATTTTGAGGGAACAAATAATTTAGGAAGAAACAAACTGTAAAACTGTCTTCAAGTATTTTCACGTTAGGGTTTGCACAGTTTCCTCTATTCAGGAAATTAAGGTGATAGAAAAGTTCATTTTACTATCAATTATTGCATGTAAGAAACGTTGTTTAAAAAGTTTTTTTCCAGGAAGTTTAAATTCTAAACACATCTAAATGTTCAACTATTTGTTTTTGTTTATGTAGTGAATGGTAGGTGACACTTTTATGACTATTCAGAGAGTCAGTTTCTTTTTTTTCTGGAATACAAACTCTATTACCTGAAGCAAAACCATCAACCCGATGCAATGCTTCTGATTTTTTTTATTTTCTCATAATTGGTTTACTTATTTTGGAATGTACCCAGCAAGAATAGTTTTATAGTTAAAAAAAAAAAAAAAAAGACCTCTCTGGAGTAACTGATCAACCTCAACATTTTAGAGGCAGAAGAAAATAAAAATTTGTTTCTTACTTATTTAAATACCAAAATAGATGTTAATGATTGTCTGAGAGGTTCTGCTCTAGTAACTGTCTTATTAAGCCGGTCTCTTTCCTTGTATCTGTGCCATCTTTGGTACATGGGTTTCTTCTTGTCTGTATATATGAAGCTGATGAATGGGAGTCTATGAGAATCTTGCAAGAGGGGTTTACCTGGGCCGGACTGGGGAGATGTGCATGTTAATACCTTCCTTTCGTAGCTGGTCAGGACTCACTCACATGGTCACATATAATAATTTAGTTCTTTGTCCCAAAATAAAAGGAAACGAGTTTGGTGAATAGCCAGCAGTCTCTACCACAACTACAAAGGAGGTGTACATTACTTTCAGATATCTAGAAAATCCTCATGTAAAAATTACTGTGTCCAGTACTTCTATGATGTCCAGATAAGCATGTGATTCCCTCATCCTATCATTTCTTCCTTTCTGTCCTTTTTTGTTTTTAAATAATCACTGTATTGAGGTATAATTCACACATCATAAAATTCACTCTTTTAAAGTATGCAATCCAGTAGTTTTTTGTACATTCACAGTATTGTGTATCCAATGCCATTATCGAATTCCAGAACAATTTCATAACCCCCAACAAAGGACCTGTACCCATTAGCAGTTACTTCCCCTTTCTTCCCTGCTCCCAGTTGCTGGTAACCACTAGTTTACTTTCTTTCTCTGTGGAAATGCCTATTCAGGGCATTTCATGTAAATGGAACCATACTATATGTGGTCCTTTGAGTACGACTTTTTTCACTTAGCATGCTTTCAAGTTTGATCCATGTTGCAGCATATATCAGCACTTCATTTCTCTTTATGGCTGAATAATATTCCATTTTATGGATATACCACAGTTTGTGTATGCATTCATCAGTTTATGGACAGTTGTTTCCCCTATTTGACTATTATGAATAATGTTGTCTTGACCATATATGTACAAGTTTTTTGGTGGATATATGTTCTCAATTCTCTTGGTTACAAACCTAAGAGTGGAACTACTAGGTCATATGGTAACTCCACATTTAACTTTTTCAAAGAAACTCTAAACTGTTTTCAAAACTGTTACAACATCTTGCAATCCTATCACCAATGTACGAGGGTTCCAATTTCCCTATATCCTCACCAAAACTTGTTATTGTCCATCTTTATGGTGATAGTCATTCTAGGGATTGTAAAGTGGTATCTCATTATGGTGTTTATTTGCATTTTCCTAATGACTACTGATGTTGAGCATCTTTTAAAATGCTTTTTAGTCATTTATATGTCTTCTTTGAAGAAATGTCTAAATTGCGCATTTTTTAATCAGGTTATCTTTTTTTATTTTTGAGTTTTAAGTGTGCTTCATATATTCTGGATACAAGTCTTATATCAGATATGATTTGTAAACATCTTAATTCCTTCTATGGGTTGTAGTTTTATTTTCTTTATGGGGTCTTTTGAAGCACAAAAGTTTTTAATTTTGATGATGTCCAATTTGTCTAAGTTTTCTTTCTGTCACTAATGACTTTTGGGTCACATCTAAGAAACCATTGCCTAATCCAAGGTCAGAAAGACTTAATCCTATACTTTCTAAGAGTTATACATTTTTAGCTCTTAAATTTAGGTATTGGATGCATTTTGATTTATTTTTTATATATGGTCTGTCTGAGAAATGTCAACTTCATTATTTTACATGTGGATATCTAGCTGGCTCAGTACTATTTGTTGAAAAGATTATTCTTTCCCCCTTGACTGGCTAAGCACCATTGTTGAAAATCAATTGAACATAAATGTAAGGGTATTTATAGACTCCTAATTCTACTCCTTTGGTCGATGTATCCATCCTTGTACCAGTACCACACAGTCTTGACTATGGTAGCTTTGTCATAAGTCTTGAAATCAAGAAGTGTGACTCCTCCAAATTTGTTCATCTTTTCCAAGATTGTTTTGGGTATTTGGGATCCCTTGCACTTTCATATAAATTTCAGGATTGGCTTGTTAATTTTTGCAAAATATTAGCTGGTATTTTGATAGAAATTGTGTTGAATCTATAGATCAATTTGGGAAGTATTGCCATCTTAACCATATTTTAAGTCTTCCTATCCATGAACATGGGATGTCTCTCCACTGATTTTGGTCCTCTTTAATTTCTTTCAACAGTGTGTTATAGTTTTCAGAATAGTTTTGTTAAATTTACTCCTAAATTTAACAAAATTATTAAATTATTAAATTTATTGTATTCTTTTTCAATGCCATTGCAAATGGAATTATTCTATTAATTTTATTTTGATTGTTTCTTGCTAGAATATAGAAATACAGTTGATATTTGTGTATTTATCCTGCATTCTTCAACTTTGCTGGACTCATTATTAGTTCTAATTGTGTGTGTGTGTGTATTCCTTAGGATTTTCTATATACAAGATTATCTCGTTTATAAGAGGAGATTGTTTTACTTCTACTTTTCCAATCTAGATACCTTTTATTTCTTTTTCTTGCATAATTTCCTTCACTAGAACCACCAATGCAATGTTGAATAGAAGTGGTGAGAGCCAGGCATTCTTGTTTTCATTCCAACATTAAGGGAAAGTATTCAGCCATTCACCATTAAATATGATGTTAGTTTTCCATAGATAGCCCTTATCAGCTGGGGAAGTTCCCTCCTATTCCTACTTAATTGAGTTCTTTTTTTCCTCTTCTTTTGTTTTATTTATTTTGATTGAAGACATCAGAAAAGTTTTGTGAAAGACAGTTTGCTGAACTCTAAAAGAAAGTTAAACTTTTGCTTCACCTTTTTAAAGAATATACATTTTAACATACAACACTGTCTGCTGTGTGGATGAGTCGACATTCCTATGGAATGTTCCCAGTTACTCTGCCAACTTGTGTGCATAATTCACAATGTCATAACATGCTAAGTGCTGTGCTTTTTTTAAAAAAATATCACAATACTTAAGAATTAATTAATTAATGGTTATCCAGAATACCTGTATGAGGTGGGAATGGTTTGATTTAGCCTTTAGTTCTGAAGAGAAAATCATTACACTTTGCTTGTTAGAAAACAGAAAAGTATAAGAGGTAAGATCAATATTCAGACTAGACAGTTGACATCACATACAAATTTTATAATACTAGCTAAAAGAGAAGGAGAGAGAGATTCTACTTTTTCATGCTCTGAATACCAATAAAAAATAATTTTGCATTGTCTATAAGACAAGGGAATTTATTACTTCTCAAAGGACACTGTACATCTAGTTTCCTAGAAGGAAAAGCTTTAGAGAATCAATTAAAGTATGCATATACTTTATGGGTATATTATATCCATATAAGTATTTAATACTTTAACAAATACTGTATAAATATATAACATTGCATCTTTATGCTTTCTGAATCTATAGTGTTCAAGTATTTCAACAAAACTATTAATACTGCTTTCTATAACATAGATACTAATCCATGATCATCAGGAAGGATGGAGAAAATCAAAAGCTTTATCAGATTTGTCACTAGAAAAATATCTACTATAAAACATCTACACTATACTAGGTAAATCCATGTTACAAACTAGTATATATAATATCATACTATTAAAATATGGATGTAAGAAATAACTCTTAAAAAAGATACTCCTTGAATACCTAATTGGCTTTATTTCAATCTCTCAGCTTAAGATACAACTTTCTACATTTATCAATTAGTGACAAAAATTCATTCATCAGAGTTCTTTTTGTTTCAAGTGACAAAACTTGAATTTTCTGTATTAAGCAAATAAAGTGAATATTGTTAGCTCATATACTTGGGGAGTTTGAGCTGTGATGTCGGCTTTGGCACAGCTGTGGCAGGGGTTCAAATAATAACCGGAATTTATCATTTAGTGAATGAAGTTTCTTTTAAAACCTATATAAGGCTTTCTTTACCTCTTCACTGACATCACTCTTAGACAGATCCTCACAAGTGTTAGCAGTAGGGGCATATATTATTTTTTTAGCTATTGATTTTGCAGAAAAAGAAAAATTTTTTCCCAGATGCCTCACTTTGGGTTACTTACCCATCTTTTAATCAATGGATATAGCCAGGGGATTGGAGAAATATGATTAATCTGGGTTGAGCCACATAATCTCCATAGTTTTTAGAAAATATGTTCAATATTGACCTAAAAGGTACCGAGAATGTGAAGGAGTAGTTCTACAAAAGAAATGCTCTATAGGAGGAAAAAAGAAAGGAAGAAAAGAGATAACCATTATTCTGTGGAAGGAAAGCAATCATTGCAATGTTTTTGTTGCTGTTCAAAGTCTTCAGATTCTGAAAATGAAGACCGGTGTAGGGGCTGGCCCAGTGGCACAGAGGTTAAGTTCACACATTCCGATTCTTGGCAGCCTGGGGTTTGCCAGTTGGGATTCCGGGTGTGGACGTGGCACCACTTGGCAAAAAGCCATGCTGTGGTAGGCGTCCCACATATAAAGTAGAGGAAGATTGGCATGGATATTAGCTCAGGGACAATCTTCCTCAGTAAAAAGAGGAGGATTGGTTGTAGTTAGCTCAGGGCTAATCTTCCTCCAAAAAAAAAAAAAACAAAAATAAAGAAAGAAAACCGGTGTAATTCATACTGACATTTTTACTGAGGTCACCTAGAAAATTGGACCAAATAATGAAAAATGATCAAGTCCCGCTTCCTGGAATGACAGACTAAAAGCATTCTTGAAGACCCTCCTCTGCAGAAAACAACTAATGACCCAGATACAGTTCAATAAACAACTACCTGAAAGTCCTGGGGAGTAAAGAGAAGTAGTTGGAGTCTGGTGGGGAGTTACACCTGTTTGGAAGAATACAGCCAGGGAGCTTTGCAAGTAAGAAAGAAAATCTGCTGCCACCAGCCCTGCACAATAACAAATTCTAAAAGGAAGTTCTTCAGGAGGAAAGGAAATTATACTAGATGAAAAATTAATTCCTCAAAAAAGAAGGAAGGACATCAGAAATGGAAAATATCTGGGTCATGACTAGATCCATGGGCATGAGACCAATGTGGTTGCATAGGACCCTCCAGTCAGAAGAAGACCCTATGCATGGGATTTAATACTCTGTGCTCACCATCTTGAAATTCTTAATAATTCTGTCTTTGAATTTTTCTTTTGTATGTGAATTCCAATGGGACAATGAAGCATGTCCTGGGTACTTGGAGCCTCAGCTCCCACATAATCCCACTTACAACACCACCCCAGAATGGGTTCTCAGCTTTCTGTTCCCCCAGCCACACCCAGGAACCACTGCTATCCTCTGCCCCCAGGTAAGGCCTAGCTGCAGGGGCAAGAAGGGTCAGGGTCAGTTGCAGGTGCCCTCTGTGAGAGGCGACATTCACCCTGTGCGTATCCCGAAACTGGAAGAAGCATAACATTAAATAGCAAATAAAAAACAATATGACAGTTTAGGAGGGAGAGATTGTGGTTGAAAGGAAAACTGCTGTTTGAACAGCAGGGTACTACATTTTTATTCTTCCTTGGTCTTACAAGTTATGTAGCTGGCCCTGATTTGGGTAAATGCAAAAGTCTATTTATATTGGTTGCTTTCCTCTTAATTTCTTTATAAAACACATAACTATTGAAAAACTAAAATTATAACATTGTCTTGTGCAGTTCATGACATGCAAAACAAAGCAAGTAAAACAAAGACAAGAGGAAACTCTGAAAGGAGACCAGAGCGGTTGCCCTGCACACATGGGCACGTGAACAAAGGCCAACCGGACCTGGTGGGGGGTGCACTTCCACTTGGAGGAACTGAAACGAGGGCTATCAAGTAAGTTCTCTTCCTTATAAGTTCTAGACTGGGCATAATTGCAGTCTTTGCAAAACACACAAGAATGGTGGTGGAGGTCGGGGAGGAGGGTGCTCTCTGAAAAACCTGGTCATATTTCTGGTTGAGGAATGAGTAAAGTGAAGCCAGGAAACCAAGAATATTGAAGAGTGTAGGAATTCCAGAAGAGGGAGGGCTAGAGAGAAGAATCCCCAAATCTGTCTATCCACATCTCTGACCCCCAAACTTGCATGTGCAGAACAGATGCAAAGAAGCCCAATTATGGAACCTACCAGAACAAAACCTCAAGCTGTTGCACACCACTCAAGCATTTCAGTTCAAGCTCAGCCAGGAAAATTATCTCATAAAACAAAAGAAACAGAAATACTCAATGAAGTATCAATGAAGAATAACAAAATCCCAACTCTCCACAATTTAACATTGATAATGTCCAAGATAAAGTTCAAAATGATCTGACATTGGAATAATCAAGAAAACGAAACACAATTTCAAGAGTAGAGGAACTCAATTTATTCTGATTTTGAGATGAACCAAATATTTGAACTAGGAGACAGAAAATTTAAAAAGGTCATTATAACTATCATTAATGCAGTAAAACAAAACATGTTTCCAGTGTATGAATTTATCAATAGAGAAATAGAAACAATAAAAATGAACCAAATGGAAGCTCTAGAACTAAAAAAATGAAATATCCAAAATAAAAAATTTAGTAGATGAACATAACAGGCAAATGGTCATGACAGAGAAAAAAAGTAAATGATCTTAAAATATAGAGTCACTACAAATTTTTCAAGGTGGAGAATGGACAGGAAAAAATTATTTTTTTAATGAACAGGGCTTCATGAATCTGTTAGGTGATACCAAATGATTAAATGAATGTATAATTGAAATACCAGAAAGAGGGAGAATGGAGTAGAAAAAAATATTTAAAGAAATAATGGTTGAAAACTTTCCAAATTTGATGAAAGTCAGATACTCAGATATAAAGTTCTAAACTAAATGAACACAAAGCAAAATGAGCTAAAAATTCCCACGCTGAGGTACATCATAGTCAAACTCTTAAAACCCAAAGAGAAAGAGAAAATCTCTAGGGAAAGAGGCAGGAAAAATCTTTAGCAAAGCAGCAGGAAAAGAAAAACCCAACATCTGTATAGGGGAATGATGAACCAATTTATGGCTAACTTAACATCAGACACCATGAAGCCCCCCAGAAAAGAATGGAACGAGATCTTTAAAGTACTCAATGAAAAAGATCTGTTAACCTAGTATGCCATATCTGGCTAGCATTTCTTTTAAGAACGAAGGCAAATTAAACAATTTTTTCAGTAAAATAAAGTAAAATTTTGTTGTTGGCAGGCTTTTGTTGTAAGAAATGTTAAGGAAAGTTCTCTCAGGGTAAGGGGAAATGACAACAGACGAAAACTTGGATCTTTAGAGAGAATAAAGATATGGTAAAGAATGACAATTTTTTTTTTTCCTTTTTTACTCCTAACTTTGTTGTAAAACATATAGCTGTTAAAAAAAATGAAACTAGGGGCCGGCTCCATGGCCGAGGGGTTAAGTTTGCGTGCTCCGCTGTGGTGGCCCAGGGTTCGGATCCTGGGTGCGGACATGGCACCCCTCATCAGGCCATGTTGAGGTGGCGTCCCACATCCTACAACTAGAAGGACCTGCAACTAATATATACAGCTGTGTACAGGGAGGGTTTGGGGAGATAAAGCAGAAAACAAAAATAAAGATTGGCAACGGTGTTAGCCCAGGTGCCAATCTTTTTTTTTTTTTAAAAAAAGAAACTATAACATTGTCTTATGGGATTTATAACACATACAGTTGTACTGTATAAGAACTATAACATAAAGGAGGGAGTAGATACAGATAGATGAGTTTAAACATTTTTCTATTTTGCAATGCTACGTGTAGTAATTAGACTGTGTTAAAGATTGTGTGTGTATATATGTATATATACATGGCAACCCCCACTATGAAAATGATGCACAAAAGGTAGCAGGAAAATTAAAAGACAATTCTAAAAATATTTAAATAATCTTGTAAAAAGTTAGAAAAGTGGAAACAGAGGATGAAAAAAAGATGAGACAAGTAGAAAATAAAAAGCAAAATGGTAGACCTATATTATATCAAATTTTAATTAATTAAACACTCCAATTAAAGGCAGAGAAAATCTGAATGGGAAAAAAACAAAAATAAGATGCAACTGTGTGCTGTCTCTGTGGGATATATTTTAAATATAAAGGCACTGGATGAAAGTAAATGGATGAGAAAAATGTATCATGCAAATAGTAATATTATGAAGTCTGGAGAGACTATACCAATATCATAACAAAATAGACTTTAAAGTAAAATTTATTAGCAGACATAGGAGGGACAGTTTTAATGACAAGTGTTCAATACAAGAAGATATAACAATCAATAAATATGTATATTTTCAATAATAAAACTTCCAAATACATGGAGCAAATTTTGACAGCATTAGAGGGAGAAAGAAACAATTCCACAATCATAGCTGTTCTCTCAGCAATTGGAAAAATTAGTCAAAAAATCAGGAAAGACTAAGGAGGTCTGAACAGCACTATCAACCACCTTGATTTAATTTAGCTTATATAAAAAATGTACTCTACAACAACAACAGAATCACATTCTCCTTAAGTGCACACTATGTGTTATCCAGGATACATGCATTTATCACCTCACTGCAATAAATTTCAAGAGTTTGAAATCATGCAGAAAATGTTTACTGACCACAATGGCATTTAACTAAAACCGTAATAAGACAAGAAGAAAAACCTCAAATATTTGGAAACTAACCATATACTTCCAATTATAAAGTCAACAAAGAAACCAGAATTGAGATTTAGAAAGATCAGAAGTAGAAAGAGTAGAGTATTGTAAAGTGGATAATAATAAAAATGCGATATGTCAAATTTGTGGGATACAGATGAAGCAGTGCTTTGAAGGAAGTTAATATTTTTAAATGCCACCGTTAGAAAGAACAATCTCAAATCAGTGATTTAATCTTCTACCTTAAGAAACTGGAAAGAAAATGGCAAATGAAACCCAAAGAGAACAGATGAAAGTAAATAGTGAAGAAAAAAGCAGAAATTAATGAAATGGAAGACAGAAAACAAATGGGAAAATGAGTTCAATGAAAATGGGAAAACAAATGGGTTCAATGAAACCAAATTCTAGTTCTTTAAAAAATGAATATAATTAATAATCCTCTAGCCAAATTGACTTAAGAAAAGAGAAGGCAAAGACACAAATTACTAATATCAGGAAAGAAAGAGGGGACATCTACAGATTCTTCGGACTTTATGCCAATACATTTGAAAACCAGTACGGAATATGAATTTCTAGAAAGATACAAATTAAGAAAACTGGCCCATGAACAACTAGTACACTTGAACAGTCTTAAGTAAATGAAATAAATTGAATCTGTAACCAAAAATCTTTCCCCAAAGACAACTCCAGACCAAGATGGATGCACTGGTTAATTCTATCAAAAATGTAAAGAAGGAATAGCAATTTCAGACAGCTCTTTATTAAAATAAAGTAGGAAAGAGCACTTCTCAACTCATTTTATGAGGTCGGTATTACTCTAATTCCAAAATTAAACAGAGATAACACAAAAAAAGATATCTACAAACCAATTCCTCAAATCGTAGATGCTAAAACACTTGAAAATATGTACAAATTGCATGCAACAATATTTTAAAGGAAAAATTTATCATCACCAAGTGGAGTTTATTCTAAAAATGCCAAGTTTGGCTTAACGTGTAAAAACAATTAACATAATTCACCTTATTGAAAGAATAAAAGGGGCAAATCATATGTTTATTTTGATAGATGCAAAAATATTTGACAAAGTTCAAAAGCTTTTGTTCTAAGAACTCTGAGCACACTAGGAATAAAAGCAGAATTCTTCACCCAATTAGAAGCACCTGTGAAAAATCTACAGTTAACGTCATGTTCAGTTGTCAAAGACAATGCTTTCTGACTAAGGTCAGGAACAAGGCAAGATTGTCTGCTCTTACCACTTTAACATTGTTCTGGAGGTCATATTTAGTGTTACAGGGCGAGGAGAAGAAATAAAGGGCATATAGATTGGAAAAAATTCACATAAAACATAATCTAACATGTGGAAGACTCTAAAGGAAATCAGAATAAGGCTAATCGAACTATTTCAATGACTTTAGCAAGCTTCTAAGATAAAAGGTCAATATATAAAAATCAATTGTATTTCTGTGTTCTAGTAATGAAAATTGAGAAAATAAAAGAAAAGAAAAATTTTCATTCATGAGAGCATCTAAATATAACTTAGGAATAAAGATCTGTCCTATGAATACTATGCAACACTGGAAATGGAAATTTAGGGAGACCTAAATAAATGGAGAGAGGTGCATGATCATAGATTGGAAGATTCAATATCGTTAAAATGGCAGTCCTCCCCAAAGCGTTTATATTTTCATGCAACGCCAATCAAAATCTTAACAATTTTTTAAAGAAATTGAAAAGCTGATTAAAATATATATGAAGTGGCAGAAGGACTTAGAATAAATAAAGTACTTTTGAAAAAGAGGAAGGTATTTGAGGAACTTGCATTACCTGATTTTGAGACTTACTGTAAATAGACACTAATCAAAACAAGACATAAATACAGATTAATTAAACACAATAGTTAGGGCAAGTAAACCAGACTTACATGGTCATTGATTTTAGACAAAAGTGCCACATTAAATCAATGGAGAAAGGATGTTCTTTTCAACAAATAGTGCCAGATAGTTTGATATCCCTATGCAAAATATTGAGCCTCAATCCTTACTTCACATGATTCACAAATTTTAACTCAAAATGGACCATAGTCCTCAAGGTAAGAGTTAAAATAAACTTCTAGAAGAAAACAAAGGAAGACTATTTATAACATTGAGTTAGGCAAAGATTTCTGTAACAGGCAGCAAAAAAGCACCCATGAATGCAAGAAGGGAAAGAAAGAGTAATACATAAGAGGTAGGATAAATTGAAAGGAAATTGTAATATGTAGATTGAAGTCCAAGTATATCAGTAATTATATATCAAGGTGTATCAGTGAGATTAAAATTATAAGTATTAGAAAGGTAAAACTTCTATGAATATTTAAACAATATAATTGTGTATATAAAAAATCTAAAGGAACACATGGATAAATTATTAGAATCGATGACAGTTTTACAAGGTTGCTGGACACTAAGTCAATATACAAAAATCTACTATATTTCTATGAGCACCAGCAGACAGAAAATGAAATGCAAATATTTCACTTAGCATAAAATATGACATACCTATAAATTATCCTAACCAGAGATATTTAAGATTTTTATATAGAAAAATTATTTATTTTAATGTTACTATAACATTATAGAAAATAATTAAGTAAAAACCTAACCAAAAGGAGTGACATGCCATATTTATAGATTTGAGTAATCAATCCTATAAAGAAGTCAGTTATTCCAAACTTCATCTATGGTTTTAAAGCAATCCTAATTGCTGTGTATGTGTGAATGTGCATGTGAGTTTGTGTGCATGTCTGCAGAACTGTATGAGCTAATGCTAAAATTCATGTACAAATTCCAGAAATAAGCTAGACGTTCTTAAAGGAAAATAAGTAGGAAGGAGAACTTGCTCCACCAGATTTCAAGACTTGTTTTAAAGGTCCAGTGATGTAGACAGGGTGACTCTGGTTCCAGACTAGACTAATAGAGGAACCCAAGATGATATCAATTTCATATGCAGACCCATAAATATCTAGACCCTTGATGTATAACAAAGAGGGGAAAAGGTAGTCTATTCAACAAATGATCTGTGGAAAAATTATAAAATTCATGCTTTAAAAAGTGAAATGTTTGGGCCAGCCACATGGCCTAGTGATTAAGTTTGGCATGCTCCACTTTGGCCACCCAGGTTCAGTTCCCGGGCATGAACCTACACCACTCATAGGCAACCGTGCTGTTGCAGCGACCACATACAAAATAGAGGAACAGTGGCAAAAGATGATAGCTCAGGGCAAATCTTCTTCAACAACAACAAGAAAAAAAGTGAAATATAACTTCTACATCATCTCATAAGCAAAAATCAGTATCAGGTAGACTGGAGATTTAAATAACTTCTATAAGGTAGTATTGGAGAACATGCTCATGTCTTCAGGGTAAGGTAATATTTCCTCAACAGGTGACAAAAAAAACCTAATTGTAAGGAAATGATTGACAAAGTTAACTCAGTTCAAACTTCTTTTTGCAAAATGTTGTAGTGTGGGAGATCATATTTGAAACATGTATAACTAACAAAAGGTTCATATAAAAGAAAATAAAGAATTCCTACAAATTATAAGAAAAATATACAGACAACCTACAAGAAATGTGCAAGAGACTTGAACAGGCACTTAACGAAAGGTAATTTCTAAATGGAATACGTGAAAAAGTATTCAACACAATAACCAAACAGGAAAATGGAAATTAAAACTGCAGTAAAGTACTACCAGGTGCCCTCTACACTGGCCAATATTAAGAAGGCTGACAAGATCATAGTGGGAAATGATGGAAAACAATGACGACTCTCATACGCTACTGGTGGGAGCATAAGCGTTTTAGAAACACTTTGGAAAACAGCTTGGTATCATCTCCTAAAAATGAGGATTATCCATGCCTATAATCTAGTAATTTTATAGCTCAATATAGTACAACAGAAATATGGGCTCTTGGGCAGCAAGAGAGATGTATGTACAAGAATTTTCATTGCAGAATTTTTTTCTATTAGCTGCAGACCTAAAATAATCTAAATGTTTATCATCATTGAAATGGTTACGTAAATTTTGTGATGTTTACACAAAGGAATTCTGTGTGGTAATGAATGAACCACTACATTTAACATCATGATAAACATCACAAACATAAAATTGAGCAAAATGATGCCAGGTACATAAAAATTGCATAATGTTTGACACCATTTATAAAAATTCAAAAGACAGGTAAAATGGAACAGTAGTGTTTAGAGATTTATAGGGATGTACACTTGGTGGTTAAAGACAAGAGTAAACCACACAAGTGATTATTGTTAAAATCAGGATAGTAGTTTACCTTGGAAGAAAGGGGGTAGGGCTCAGAGGAGGCCTAAGGTGGCCTCATGAAGTCCTGATGATGTTCTGTTTCTTGGCCAGAGTGACAGTGGCATAATTAAGATACGCCTTTGAGCTGTGTATTTCCATATGTGTTGTATTTCACAATAAAATAAACTAATATATGTTACGTTATATTATATATGTTTCAACAGTCTAGAAGTCTATATTTGATTAGAATTGGGAAATATAAATGGTAATTCCTTAAATCTGTCAAGGTGAATGGCAGTGTGCCAAAAGGCTATTTGAAGCCACGTGATGAATGAAATCCCACTTTCCTTGGAGACTGGAGATGGAAAGGGAGGGTTTTCATCCCTGAAGATAAACCATGGCTTTACATTAAGATGATGCCAGGTCCGGTACAGAAGGCAATGTTGCCGAGCTTTTGACGCTAACTTTGGATCTTAAATATTTTTCACTTTTAAGAAATTTCTTATTTTCCGTGTGCCACTTCAAGCTATCATCCTCTAAAACCCACCCCAAATATCCGAGCCATCCACCCCAACAGAACATGCAAACACAAATACACACACACACACACACACACAGAATGACCAACTCTCTCCTGGCTTGCCTGGAACTTTCTGGGCTCCACTGCTAAAAGTCACTGCTGAAAAGTCCTCCATTCCTGACACACTGGAGCAAAGGTTTAAAAGCTCTTCCTTACATCACTGCTTTGTGCTTTGAACATTAACAATTATAAAACAAAGATGATAATTTCCGAAACTAGAATTGTGCTAAAACTAAGAAAGCTTCTGACCTCAAATTATGTTATTTGATGAACTAAACCTGAATATTTTCTGCTGTTTTGCCCCGAAATGAATTTTCTGCTCATGCTCAGTGGTATTGATGAGCCTTCCCCACCAGGTTTAATATACCTGATCGAAGGCGAGACGAGGCTGAGCTAATTTTCTCCAGAGAGAAGCCTGAAGCCAGGTTAGGAAATGGCTGAGGTCTGAAAGATATGCAACCACTAAATAAGCGAGAAGAACAAGACATCTGAGAAAGGATGATAGAATGTTGTTGGAAGAATATCATGTGATTTATGGCCAAAAAATAAGGACGAGAATATATGACGGGCAATGATTGTGGCATTAAAACTTTTAATATATAACATTTTTATATGAGATGAGATGAGAAAATTGAGTGTTAATGCATTACATTTTGAATCACTGACTCATTTGAAGAGATTTTTATCCTCCATTTCTAGATACCTTCAAATTCATTTTTATCATACTCATGTCTCTCTTATGATCCCTCTGCATTTTGGCATCCACCGGTATGGCCACTGAGAAAGTCATTCTGATTTGAAATCTTAACTCTATTTCCTACTTTTCTAATTTGAACAGTCATAATTTAATGTCTCTATTTTATTGTATTGCTGCATAAAGAAATTAATTCCACAGAGACTGAAATGACTATGAAATTGGTAAGGCGCAGAGTATAGCTGCAAATGGGTCTTATTTTGTATTAAATTGCTATATAAGGAACCTGAATCTCCTGTAGGCACGGATGAATTCCCATGGACTGGATATCCTTGGAGTTTATTTACATGTGCAAAGGTCAATTTGCCTTTTGGTGAAACAAAACCAAGCAAATGGAATTCTGTGTAATTGAGTGACACAGTCTGTTGAATCTGCCATTGGAGCAGAGGTTCATTTTAGATACTAGCATTGTGGAGGGGCAGTGGCCAGAGCCCTGTGGTATGCTCTGAGGAAGCTGAAAGTCAGTGAAGACCCGTTTTATCTATCCCCTTCTCTCCCAAGAAATATTTCCATGAAGTTTAGGGGTTTAATGCTGGTAAATCTTTCCTCTTTCTATAGCGTAGTTTTGAATCCTGTAGTAAGAATGTCATTCTAGAGAGTAAGGGTTTTCTGAGCCGCCTTGTATCTTTTTTGACTAACTTTGGGAGCTGCCAAGGCAGACAATCCACCCTGTTTTCAACCCAAAAAAGGGCAGAAAGGTGGACATGTTTTATAGCACTCTCAGCTGTTCTTAACTAGGAGGCATGCTGACTCTCTGGCCTTGTGTCCACAGAAAGAGATGAATGAGGCAAAGCCTGCTTTTATTCCTGTTCCCAATGCTACCCCAACTAAGAATGACAAAGAAGTCAACTCTCGTATTGGAAGGAGGCCCCACTTGCTTTACTAGGTCAGAAGTGTAAAAGAAAATAATTGTACAAAGTCCTTAAACTGAGCATTTGCTTAAGAACAGCTTGGCTGCTAATTTTAGTATTTCTAACAAGGAAATAAAGAATTGTGGAGGAGTTTGAAAAACTGAAGTAAAGAAAGGGACTTTTGAAAGAAAGATCCTATGTTTGCTTTCCTATTTCTTTGGTAAATTATAGAACAGAGTAAAACATTTTCACTCTATATTTGTTTGGAATATTTAGTGTGGACCTCCCTGATTTGTACTGGCCTCCAAAAAATATTCTTCAATTTCAAAAATTATAGGAAGTTAGATACATGGGGAAAGGACTGCTGTGAAGCATGGAATATGAAATAGTGTGTACTAAAACTGGGAAATATGAAAACATTTGTTAAGAAGTTATTCTCCTTCAACCGTATCAAGAATGATTTTGGATTTCAAAGTTGTCATGATAGGAAAACTACCGCCAGGTAGAAATGCCTAATTTGTTGATGTATCTTCAATAGAACCTACTTACCTCTGTTGATCTTTCTAGGATTAATTAATCTTACACATTGGACTTTAACTTGGAGTGGACACAGAGATACTGCTCACAAGTTGAATGAGGGAAACTGTCTTTCATTGGCTTATTTCCATTTGAAAGATTTCTGAGTAGATTGGTTCTTTTTTGTTTTCTTATCTTTAATAATATTGAGACTATTTTTTTTTTTAAAGGGCAGTTTAAAGTTCACAACAAAATGAAGGGGAAAGTACAGAGATTTTGCACACATCCCCTGCCCCCACACATCCCCATAGCTTACCCCTTATCAACATTTCCCTCCAGATGTTGTACATTCCATGGGTTTGAACAAATGTATAACATTATCTATCATTATGGTATCATGCATAGTATTTTCACTGCCCTAAAAATCCTCTCTGCCCCACCTATTTATCCCTTCCCCACCTCCAACCCCAACTGGTTCTTTTTTAAGAGTTTTATTTTATTTCTGTTGGAAGAGATTAAAAAAAAAATCTCTACTGGGACCCTGACTCTGTATGACAACAGACACAGCAGTGTGGATCCCCAAAAGTATAAAATAGTCCCGATATAATTTGACCCCAATGATAGCCTTTCTGCACACTCTGAAGCAGAAAGACCTTTCGTTTATTCAGTCTCCACTAAGCTTGTGACTCCCAATTATCTATCTCCCAGCTCTTCTGGATTTTTTCATCTGAACAACAAGCATAATAGGCCTAAACCTATTTCCTTTCTCCCCCAGCCTTCCAAACTACCCTCTCCCTACAACCACATTCTACAAAGAAGATAGGAAGACAATGTCAGTCAACTTTTTCATCTGGTGTTATGGCCGAATGTTTTGTGAAGAGTCTGTTAGGTTATTAGAAAAAGGCAGTGATGATCTACAATATTAAGTGATTTTAGGAATTCTATAATAATATTACGGTGCTCAGGGGAACAGATGTCACATTTTCAGAAATTTTGATGGTGAAAATACATTTTTAAAATGGTAATTTATGAAATGTTGAAATGCATACTTTTAATATCATGTTTCAGTGATGTTATTGTGATTTTATTAGTTTGGCATGTACAAATGTAGCAATTTGTTCAGAATACTTATATACTAGTGCTGACTAATAAAGTCACTGGAATGAATTTTTGACTAGGTCAAAATGAAAGGAAATGGAAAAATAAATTATTGGAAAATTGCCCCCATTCCATTGATTTTGTATCGACAAAATCAAAATAATTTATGAAAGGAATATTATCTTTGTCTCTCTATACCAAGTAGGATATAAGAGTGAGGCTTTGTCATTTTGCTTTATATATTTATTTACTTGCTAAAATAATTATTCTAGATATTTAGACATAATTAGTTGTTTGCTGGTTTTCTTATAATAGCAATTGTCCATTGAGCCTATGGTATGACTACTGACCATGGATCCCAAAGCAAAATTTAGAATGACACCTAAATTCCACAGGTAACAGCAAGGATTCATTTAGCAAATATGCAATTACTTAATATTAGTAATAAAAAATTATTACTAAATGACATTTTTTAAGCTTCAAATCACAAGAGAAACAATGACAATATAATGAGCAATTTGATATGTTTTCAGTTCCAACACAATGTGTTTTATAATAAGAATGGTCTATGTTACGATTTTTTTTATAATCTCTGAATTTTATATTTTTAAAATTAAGCATTAACGCTGAGTAATACTTTCTTAAGTATTCTGCCCTATAGTTATTTATTTTAATGTGGAGAAATAATTTTCTGCTTTGATAAAATGATTCATTTTATTTACAACATCAGGAAGGGTCTAGATGAATTGAAACAGTGTGACATAATAGTTAAGAATATGTTTTATTGAAATATAATTGACAAATACAGAAAGCAGGAAAAAAATTTAAGAACATGAATCTGGAGCCAGACTAATTGGATGTCAATCCTGGCCCCAGCATTTCTTTCTGCGTGCACTGGGGTGAGTTACCAGATCTCTGAAACCCAGTTTGCTACGTGCAAAAAATGACTAATAATTCCTATTTCACAGGGATGTCTCCAGTGCTGAGAGCCAGGAGCCACATCTGACTCATCAGAATTGCTGCAATTAACGAAATCTTTTAAAAATTTGGACTTTTCAAAAGTAAAATCAATAAAGAACAGAGAAAATTGGCATTTGTAGAGATTTATAACAGGTTTACCATAATATAGATGGCTCAATTTCATTTTTAATAATGTACAGTTATAATTGCATTGCCAATGATCTGCTGAGTCATTTAAAATTTCATTTACATCATGGCTCTTTCAAAGTAGTCTTACTCTATTTTGTTTATCTGTGTTAGTATATAAATATCAAATAAATCAGGGGCTTTACATTGTTCTTGAAATTTTGTAAATGATGAAAAATGGTGAACTGTAATCCTGTCCTCCAATCAACTACTGAGACCCAGAGCTGTCATCCTGGCTCTCAGCATATCAAGAAGCTGAGGCAAAATTTTTGAATACCTTCCAAGAGTGTTTTTCATGGAGAAATGTGAGAATAAACACTTCTTCACATAATTTTTAAGATAATGACATTATCCTTGCATATATCTGATCAGAAAAATACTTTCAGAGCTTGTCAGCTAAAAAGGATCTAAATATCAAAGATAATCTCTCAGCTTGGAGCATCTTTGCATTTGCCAAAATACCAACGACTCCCAAATTCCTTTTGTTAATAGTAAAAATAAATGGGGTAATAAATGCAAAAGAGATGTTATTATTTGAAAAATAACTTCTGAATTCTGCAGTTTATATTTGAGAAGTAGAGAGGTATCTTGAGGTAGCATTTTAATATTCTAGCTTTCTCTGTTTCTCTCTCTCTTTCTCTGTCCCTCTGTCTCTCTCTCTGTCACATGCACACACATATGTGTATAAGTATTTCGTCTTAAAAATGCTAAGCTAAATACAGATTTGGAAGATGGCTCAAATATTATTGCACAATTAATTGAACTCTCTATTTCTTCCGCCTCACTGGAATGCAGTTTTGATACTTTAAACTATCATGAGTTTCATCTGCTTCTACTATAAGGAAGGCTCAGCACCAAATTAAACAGTGCTCTAATTCAGCAATATTTTAGCCCAGTTTTTAGGGAAAGTGAGCCAAAGCTTAATTTTATACAACCACAACTGTTTCCTTGCTGGCAGTGACATGCTGATTTTGCTAGCTTTTCAAGGCCACAATCAATAGTTTTGAAACTTTCGCATTACCTGAGCTTCAGTATAACGCATGCCTCTGCTGGCTTACTCTGTTCCTCGCGCTGAGTTCTTCTGAAATGAACGCTTTTGATAACAACAGACAAGTCTCAAAAACTTAAGCTTTTGCAGAAACTGGAGGCTAAGACTGAGCTCAGTATCCACTAGCTGAGTTGCTGGGCTAAATTTTTTAATTGAAGATACCAGAAGTAATTTTATGACAATGTGTTTTCTAGAAACCGTTCTTCCACAAATTAAGACAATGTACCTATGTGTAAGTAGTCATTTACTAAGGGGACAGATTTGGAAAGAATAGTATAGTTAGTGTTCAAATGTATTTCTGTGAAGGATGGGAATACTAGAAAATTTATTTCTGATTGCTATACATATTTTTAAAAAATCATACAAAATCTCAATCACTTGAAAAGACTTATCCAAAAAAAAATATATGGAAAAAAGGAGAACAATTTTAACTTTTTCAAGTCTTTTATTTAGGATTCAAACATTTGGAAGTGCAGTGGTTTAGAAATGATCTTTATCTCAGAATAGATGTTAGATAAACACACAAAATTCTTCTTGGTTATGTCTTCTTTGAAATGAAATAAGTATAGAATTACCAAAGGTAAGCAAACAGTAACAATGCCATAATGGGTCAGTTTCTCTGTATTTTGTGAGTCACTATGTGTGTATGCTCTGTGTGTGTCTGTGTATGCGTGTGTGCGTGTGTGTGTGTGTGTGTGGAGAGAGAGAAGGAGAAAGTGCAAGGTTAACAAGAAAAGATTCTTCTGATTAATTTTTTTGCAATATTGATACAATATTTTAAACTAAAAACCTCACTTTATTCATATTTTTCTTGCTTTTGCCTATTGTCCTCTTTCTGTTCCAGGATCCCATCCTGGACACCATACTGCATTTAGTCATCATGACTCCTCAGGATTCTTTTGGCTATGACATTTTCTCAGACTTTCCTTGCTTTTGGTGATCTTGTTTTTGAGGAGTACTGGTCGATTATTTTGCAAAATGTCCCTCAGTTGAGATTTGTCTTATTTTTTTCCTAATGATTATAACATGGGTTACATGTTTGGGGAGAAAAACACAGAGGTAAAATGCCATTCTCATCACTTCATATCAAGGGTACGTACTGTCAATAGGACTTCTCTCTACTGATTTTCCCTTTGGTCACCTGGGTGTAGTGATTTTCTCTCCTTTTTCTACACTGTACTCTTTGGCGGGAAGTCGCTGTGCAGTAGTTAGGGAAGAGAAGTTCTGCTCTATCTCTTTAGGGGTGAAGTACGTTTATAAATTTTTTCGAATTTTTCTGCCCAGGAAATGTGCCTATTTGCCCCCTTTATTTCTTCATTTAATCATTTATGTATATCACTATGGGCTCATGGAAATCTATTTTATACTTTAGGTTATAATCCAGTACTATCTCATTTTGTTTCTCTCATTTTGTTTCTTAAATTCCTCCAGCGTTATACTTTGGAAGCTCTTTTATTTGGCTCCCTTTGACAGACATTGTAGATTTTATTTTCTTTTCCTTTTTTTCTTTTTTTGAGGACTTCATTATTTTCTGGCACTACAAGATGCTCCTGGCTTATCTTGTATATTTCCTGCCCCCATCCTAGAATCAGTCATTTCTCCAAAGAGCACTAGTTTCTGTTATTGGACAATGATAATAGAAACCAAGATCTGGGCACTAGATGTGCTCATTATGACTGGGGTGTCATTAATTCTAGGTCCTCTCAGCTGACAGAACAAGGACATATATGTGTGTGTACTGACCCACATATTTACACACATATCTTTAAATATTTCGAGATGTAACCATCTCTATCAATATTAAGCTAAATACTAGTTTATACTGATGTTTTCAACTCTCTTCTGTTGCCACATGGACCGTTGCTAGCCTCTCCCCTTCTCATCTGTAGCCTCCTACTCCAACAGTGAGAAACCTGGCTCCCATTACTGACCATTCATTTACATAATTATTCAACTCCAGTGTACACGTACACTTGTTTCAAAATCGTTAACCTGTACTCCCATGGGAAACAACTTTCTCCACTAGAGCACAGTGCTTCTATGCAGTTCCTTTTGCCTTCAGTCTTACAGATTCCACTCATTTCAAATTTACTTAGGTCAGTGCCTTTTCTCCATCCGCTTCAGTGAAGTTGTTCCATACATATACAGTACAATTTGATTCTTTTGTTACGTTCTCCATGCCTCCCTGCAGAGTTTCTCAACCTCCCAAATAGTTTTTTTTAAAAATTTGCATATATTAAGATTTGGTCTTTGTGCTTTGAAGTCCTATGGGTTTTTTTTTATTATTATTAATGTTATGGTAGATTACAACCTTGTGAGATTTCAGTTGTACATTTTTGTTAGTCATGTTGTGGGTACACCACTTCCCCCTTTGTGCCCTCCCCCCACCCCCCCCTTTTCCCTGGTAACCACCGATCAGATCTCCTTATCAATATACTAACTTCCACCTATGAGTGGAGTCATACAGAGTTCATCTTTCTCTGACTGGCTTATTTCGCTTAACATAATACCCTCGAGGTCCATCCACGTTGTTGTGAATGGGCCAATTTTGTCTTTTTTTATGGCTGAGTAGTATTCCATTGTGTATATATACCACATCTTCTTTATCCAATCATCAGTTTCTGGGCATGTAGGTTGGTTTCATGTCTTGGCTATTGTAAATAATGCTGTGATGAACATAGGGGTGCAACGGACTCTTGAGATTTCTGATTTCAGGTTCTTAGGATAGCTACCCAGTAATGGGATGGCTGGGTCATAGGGTATTTCTATTTTTAACTTTTTGAGAAATCTCCATACTGTTTTCCATAGTGGCTGTACCAGTTTGCATTCCCACCAACAGTGTGTGAGGGTTCCTTTTTCTCCACAACCTCTCCAACATTTGTTGCTCTTGGTTTTGGATGTTTTTGCCAATCTAACGGGTGTAAGGTGATATCTTAGTGTAGTTTTGATTTGCATTTCCCTGATGCTTAGCGATGATGAACATCTTTTCATGTGTCTATTGGCCATATTCATATCTTCTTTTGAGAAATGTCTGTTCATGTCCTCTGCCCATTTTTTGATCGGGTTGTTTGTTTTTTTGTTGTTAAGCAGTGTGAGTTCTTTGTATATTATGGAGATTAACCCTTTGTCGGATAAGTGGCTTGTAAATATTTTTTCCCAATTAGTGAGCTGTTTTTTTGTTTCAATCCTGTTTTCCCTTGCCTTGAAGAAGCTCTTTAGTCTGATGAAGTCCCATTTGTTTATTCTTTCTATTGTTTCCCTCAACTGAGGAGTTATAGTGTCCGAAAAGATTCTTTTGAAACTGATGTCAAAGAGTGTACTGCCTATATTCTCTTCCAAAAGACTTATTGTCTCAGGCCTAATCTTTAGGTCTTTGATCCATTTTGAGTTTATTTTGGTGTGTGGTGAAAAAGAATGGTCAATTTTCAATCTTTTGCATGTGGCTGTCCAGTTTTCCCAGCACCATTTGTTGAAGAGACTTTCTTTTCTCCATTGTAGGCCCTCTGCTCCTTTGTCAAAGATTAGCTGTCCATAGATGTGTGGTTTTATCTCTGGGCTTTCAATTCTGTTCCATTGATCTGTGGACCTGTTTTTGTACCAGTACCATGCTGTTTTGATCACTGTACCTTTGTAGTATGTTTTGAAATCGGGGATTGTGATTCCGCCGGCTTTGTTTTTCTTGCTCAGGATTGCTTTAGCAATTTGCGGTCTTTTGTTGCCCCATATGAATTTTAGGATTGTTTGTTCAATTTCTGTGAAGACTGTTCTTGGGATTCTGATTGGGATAGCATTGAATCTGTAGATTGCTTTAGGTAGTATGGACATTTTAACTATGTTTATTCTTCCAATCCATGTGCATGGAATGTCTTTCCATCTCTTTATGTCATCGTCAATTTCTTTCAAGAAAGTCTTGTAGTTTTCATTGTATAGATCCTTCACTTCCTTGGTTAAGTTTATCCCAAGGTATTTTATTCTTTTCGTTGCGATTGTGAATGGGATTGAGTTCTTGAGTTCTTTTTCTGTTAGTTCATTGTTAGTGTATAGAAATGCTACTGATTTATGCACGTTAATTTTATACCCTGCTACTTTGCTGTAGTTGTTGATTGTTTCTAATTGTTTTTCTATGGATTCTTTGGGGTTTTCTATATATAAGATCATGTCGTCTGCAAACAGCGAGAGTTTTACTTCTTCGTTACCTATTTGGATTCCTTTTATTTCTTTTTCCTGCCGAATTGCTCTGGCCAGCACCTCCAGTACTATGTTGAATAGGAGTGGTGAAAGTGGGCACCCTTGTCTTGTTCCTGTCCTCAGAGGGATGGCTTTCAGTTTTTGTCCATTGAGTATGATGTTGGCTGTGGGTCTGTCGTATATGGCCTTTATTATGTTGAGGTACTTTCCTTCTATACCCATTTTATTGAGGGTTTTTATCATAAATGGGTGTTGGATCTTGTCGAATGCTTTCTCTGCATCTATTGAGATGATCATGTGGTTTTTGTTTTGCATTTTGTTGATGTAGTGTATCACGTTGATTGACTTGCAGATGTTGAACCATCCCTGTGACCCTGGTATAAATCCCACTTGATCATGGTGTATAATCTTTTTGATGTATTGCTGTAATCGGTTTGCCAGAATTTTGTTGAGGATTTTTGCATCTATGTTCATCAGTGATATCGGCCTGTAGTTCTCCTTCTTTGTGTTGTCCTTGTCAGGTTTGGGGATCAGAGTGATGTTGGCTTCATAGAATGTGTTAGGGAGTACTCCATCTTTCTCAATTCTCTGGAACAGTTTGAGAAGAATAGGTATTAAGTCTTCTTTGAATGTTTGGTAGAATTCTCCAAAGAAGCCGTCTGGTCCTGGACTCTTATTTTGGGGGAGGTTTTTGATTACCGTTTCTATTTCCTTACTTGTGATTGGCCTATTCAGATTCTCCATTTCTTCCTGATTCAGTTTGGGGAGATTGTAGGAGTCTAGGAATTTGTCCATTTCTTCCAGGTTGTTCAATTTGTTGGCATATAGTTTTTCATAGTATTCTCTTATGATCTCTTGTATTTCATTGGTATCTGTTGTGATTTCTCCTCTCTCATTCCTAATTTTATTTATTTGCGATTTCTCTCTTCTTTTCTTGGTGAGTCTGGCTAAGGGTTTGTCAATTTTGTTAATTCTTTCAAAGAACCAACTCTTTGTTTCATTGATCCTTTCTATTGTCTTTTTTGTTTCAATATCGTTTATTTCTGCTCTTATTTTTATTATTTCCCTCCTTCTACTGACTCTGGGCTTTGTTTGTTCTTCTTTTTCTAGTTCTGTTAGGTGTCGTTTGCGGTTGCTTATGTGAGCTTTTTCTTGTTTAGTGAGGTGAGCCTGTATTGCGATGAATTTCCCTCTTAGGACTACTTTTGCTTCATCCCAAATGGTTTGGTATGTCATGTTCTCATTTTCATTTGTCTCCAGATAATATTTGATTTCTTCTTTAATTTCTTCAATGATCCATTGTTTGTTCAGAAGCGTGTTGTTTAGTCTCCACATTTTTGCACCTTTCTCTGCTTTTTTCTTGTAGTTGATTTCTAGTTTCATAGCATTATGATCAGAAAAGATGCTTGATATTATTTCAACTCTCTTGTATTTATTGATGTTTGCTTTGTTTCCCAAAATATGGTCAATCCTTGAGAATGTTCCATGTGCACTTGAGAAGAATGTGTAACCTGCTGTTTTTGGATGAAGTGTTCTATATATATCTATTAAGTCCATCTGGTCTAATTTTTCATTTAATTCTATTATTTCCTTGTTTTTCTGTCTGGATGTTCTGTCCATTGGTGTTAATGGTGTGTTGAGGTCCCCTACTATTATTGTATTGTTGTTGATGTCTTCTTTTAGTTCTATTAAGAGTTGCTTTACAAATTTTGGTGCTCCTGTGTTGGGTGCATATATATTTATAAGTGTTATGTCTTCTTGGTGGAGAGTCCCTTTTATCATTATATACTGTCCCTCTTTATCTTTCTTTATCTGTTTTGCTTTGAAATCTACCTTGTCTGATATTAGTATAGCGACACCTGCTTTCTTTTGTTCATTATTAGCTTGGAGTATTGTTCTCCATCCCTTCACTCTGAGTCTGTGTTTGTCTTTGGGGCTGAGGTGTGTTTCCTGGAGGCAGCATATTGTTGGACCTTGTTCTTTGATCCATCCTGCCACTCTGTGTCTTTTGATTGGGGAGTTCAATCCATTTACATTTAGACTGATTATTGAGACGTGGGGGCCTACCACTACCATTTTGTGTCTTGTTTTCCGTTTTTTTTCAATTTCCTTTGTTTCTCGTCCCATGGTTTAATCTGTTCTGATGAAGAGCTGCTACTCTCTGTTGTTGTCCTTCTACTTATCTCCTCTGCTCTTGGTTTTGTAGCCCCTTTCCTTTTTTGGATTTTTCAGGAATGAGGGTTTTCCTGAGGATTTCCTGAAGAGGAGGTTTTGTGGCAATGAACTCCCTTAATTTTTGTTTATCTATCTGGGAAAGTTTTTATTTCTCCATCGTATTTGAAGGATATTTTCGCTGGGTAGAGAATTCTCAGCTGTAGATTTTTGTCCTTCAGATTTTTGAATATATCATTCCACTCTCTTCTAGCCTGTAAAGTTTCTGCTGAGAAATCTGCTGATAGCCTGATGGGGGTTCCTTTGTAGGTTAGTTTCTTTTGCCTGGCTGTCCTTAGTATTTTCTCCTTGTCGTTGACTTTTGCTAGCTTCACTATTATATGCCGTGGAGTTGGTCTTCTTGCATTGATAAAGTTTGGAGATCTATTGGCTTCTGTCACCTGAAGATCCATCTCTCTCACCAGATTTGGGAAGTTCTCAGCCATTATTTCTTTGAATAGGCTTTCTGCCCCTTTCTCCTTCTCTTCTCCCTCTGGTATACCTATAATCCTTACGTTGCATCTCCTAATGGTGTCTGATAATTCTCGGAGAGTTTCTTCATTTCTTTTTAGTCTTGCTTCTCTCTCCTCCTCTGCCTGCAGCAATTCTATATTGCCATCTTCCAAATTGCTAATTCTTTCCTCCGTATTATCGGCCCTACTGTTCAGAGCATCTAGATTTTTCTTAATCTCCTCTATTGTGTTCTTCATTTCCAATATTTCTGTTTGGTCCTTCTTTATCGTATCAAACTCTTTTGTGACATAGCTCCTGAACTCGTTGAGTTGTCGGTCAGAATTCTCTCTTAACTCATTGAGTATTTTAATGATGGCTGTTTTGAAGTCATCATCATTTAGGTTATATATCTCATTTTCTTTGGGATTGTTTTCTGTGTATTTGTTATTTTCTTTCTGTTCTGGAGATTTAATGTATTTTTTCATATTGCTTGATGTTGTTGATTTGTCCCTCCGCATAGAGATAGAGTTTAGTTGCTCCTTTCACTTGTTTCAGCTGCTGCGGTGGGGGAGCCGCTGTTTATACTGCACCAACCAGGAACCCTGTCCGCAGTTGCTAGCTGGGCCTGGGCCCCTCCTCATAGTCACAGTGGTCCTTTGGATTCCCTCCTCTGCCGTGGGGGCCGTCACAGGGGGGCTTCAGGCTGCTGGTGCCTACTGTTGCAGCCCACCTAGACGTGCTCCCTCCTTGGGGTCTGCAACGGTGTTATGGGCTTTTCCAGTGGCCAGGGGTGGGATCACTTATATTTGTCGCTCCGTCGCTGTCGGCACCCACAAAATCTCACTTGTCCTCTGTGGGTCGCAGGAGAGCTATTGGCATCTTCTACAGTCTGTGGTTAGTTCACCTAGCTATGCTACTTTTGTCCCGGGGTCTTCCAGCCTTGTGGCTGTCAGATGGGTGCTTTCTACTAGTGCTGTGCAGAGGCTTTCCCTGAGGCTGCTGTGAGCCTGTAGGGTTTCCCCCTAGGCTACGGAGCCGGGTTGCTGGAACTCCCCCCAGCCCCAGTCCTGTTCCCCAGGAACTCGGGGAGCCCTTTGCCCTGTCTTGGGGGATAGCCGGAGATCCTGATTTCAGTGGTAGCTGGTCAGCTGCTGCCCTGCCTGATATTCTCCTCTCCGGGACCCTCCTGGTATTGTGGATGCTGGGCGTGGCCCCTCCGCTAACAGCAGACAGAGAGTTTTGTCTGCTGCCAGAGCAGAACTCTGGAGCTTCCCCTCTGGGGCGTGGAGTGGGCCTCTGGAGCTTCAACCTGTCCCAGTCCTCTCCAAGATCCCCGGCAATCCCTAGCCCCACGGGGCAGGCAATGGCAGCTGGAGGTCACCCTGCCCTCTGGGATTCTCTCTGGGACTTTCCCGGAGTTGAATGCTGGGCGTGGCCCCTCCGCTAAAGGCAGACAGAGAGTTTTGTCTGCTGCCGGGGCAGAACTCTGGAGCTTCCCCTCCGAGGCGCAGAGCCGGCCTCTGGAGCTTCCCCCAGCCCCAGTCCTCTAGGAGATCTCCGGCAATCCCTAGTCCCACCGTGCAGGCAGTGGCAGCCGGGGGACCTCCGTACCCTCAGCGACTCTCTCTGGGACCCTCCGGGCACCGCGAACACCAAGCGGGATCTCCCCGCCAATGGCGGGGAGAGACTCTTCCCGCGGGCCCAGGTGTGCAACTCCAAAGTTTCCCTCTGCATTTAGGAGTAATTGCAGGGGGTTTAGGTAGGGTTCTGGTCACCTGTTTCCACCGTCGCTCCTCTGTTGTGTGCTTGCTCCTGCCCTAGATGTGTGTTGATCTTCTGGGGGCATCCGTTGGAAGAAAGCTGCTTGTGGGTACTAGGCTGCTCGGTCGGGGTCGGAGAGTTTTCACCTATTTCCACATCCTCCCGGAGGAAAGTTCATCTGCCTTCCGATGTATAGTCACGTGGGTCTCTCAGACGTCCTGAGATGCTGTCTGGATATCCTTTGTTAAGCGATAAGTGTCCAAATAATTGTAGACTTGAAGGGGGAGAGACAAAGAGGACTACTCACGGCGCCATCTTGGATCCCTCTTTCTGAAGTCCTATGGGTTTTGACAAAAGCACAGTGTCATATAGCTACAATTATAATACCTTTCAGAATAGTTACATGACACTAAAAAACCCCCTGTTCAATGCTCCTCCCACCCCCCATGCAGTTCCCTGAAGACCCCTGCTCTGTTTACTGTCTCTGTAGTTTTTCCTTTTCTAGAATATCATATAAGTAGAATCATATAGTGTGTAGCCTTTTCAGATTGGCTTCTTTATCTTAGAAATATGCTTTTAAAATTTATTCGTCACGGTGTGGCTTGATGGCTTTGCTTTTGTCACTGACTGTTATCCCACGGTAAGTGTACCACAGTTTGTTTGTCCATTCACTTATTGAAGGACATCTTCATTGCTTCCAGTTTGGGGAAATTTATGAATAAAGCTGTTATAAACGTTTGTGTGCAGGTTTTTGTGTGGACATAAAATTTCAAATCTGTGTACTTTCATCTAATAAAAAGAAGATAAATGTTTGTTATATTTGAGTGTTAAGTGAGATTAGTATGCACTGTTGAATCAATTGGAACATCAATATTTCCAATGTGTTATCATTTCATAAGTGGTGTATTAGTGACTTCCACAGCACTCTAGTGTCTCCATAGTATCCAATTTAAAAACTGCTGTGTTATATATGCAGCAATGTTGCCTAAGGAAGTGTATTTGCTTTGAGCACTAATACAAAATTATATTTAATTTGAATAATTTGGTGCTTGACAATTATATCAGAAGCATGAGTTGATGTTAAGAAATACTCTGGGCAGAAGTAATGTAAGATTGACTCAGAAGAAAGCTTTAAGATGGTTTCCCTTTACCAATGAGCTTTTGAATGTAGACTAGCATATTTAGAATAGTTCTTGGGGCCGTCTCAGTGGCACACTGGTTAAGTTTGCACATTTCACTTCAGTGGCCTGGGGTTCAGGTCCCACATGAGGACCTGCGTACCACTTGTCAAGCCATTCTGCGGCAGGCGTCCCACGTATAAAGTAGAGGAAGATGGGCATGGATGTTAGCTCAGGGCCTGGCTTCCTTGGCAAAAAAAAAAAAAAAAAAAAACGAGGAAGATTGGCGGCAGATGTTAGCTCAGGGCTAATCTTCTTCTTCTTCAAAAAAGAATATTTCTTACTGACACACCTGAGTGTGAGAAAAGTATCCAAACATATTTCCTTCAATTGTTTTATCACTTAGATATGTCAACAAAAAGTTTTGGTTTTCAAGATAGTATATTATAATACAAATACTAAAATGATCAAAATATTGTCATTGCCTTACACAGATTAGGCAATGTTACAGACATGCCAACAGTTACTTGACAATATAGCAAAGACAGTAACAAAGGTATGTAGGATATGTTACAGGAGGACACAAAAAGGGGCTTGCACTAGAAAGGATATTTAAATAGTGCTGATATTATGTAGAAGTATGTTAGGCAGGGAAATAAAGAGGAGGTAGGAGAGGGCAGAAGGAGCAATATTTTGAAATGAATGATTTATTTGGAAATTAAATAATCATTTGGCATGACTATAACACAGTGTGTGGAGGTTAGAAAAAATAGAATGAGGGAGATAACAAAGGGCCTTTATATTTTACCAAGGGATATATTTTTACTTCATCTTACAGGCTATAGTGAAAAAGTAAATGATATTTGTTTCTTTTTAGAATATGGAATGCTTCGCCAATTAATTGGAATTCTGTGATACATTATAAGTAAGTCACTTGACATATTGGATCATGGTCTTACTGGAAATCGTGTGTTTTCACTGTTCTCTTTATTATTTTTGCATGTACATTTGTTTTTTTATGTCTTATTTTGTTTCATCTCACTGTCTCTCATCTTACAGAATCCCTGACCTCTCTTTGTCTCTGTTCAAACTGTGTCCAAATTAAATTTTATATGGATTGAGCACTCATTTTCATAAAGACATACGCTTTCTTGTTGGACAGACATCACATGTGTCTCTCTTTCCGGTATCAACGTCTTGGTAAAGGAAGTAGTATGCGTCTAGAGTCCAAAAGCTGTCTTAATGCACAGATCTCACTCACCGGACCACCCCGCTCTTGCACTACCTGACCACTCATTTGACTCTTCTCAGATATTTTGGGGCTGGTTATACTTGGTCATAATGCCTGTCTTTGTTCCTCTAGATTTGGATCTGTGAAACCATAGTGACTTTCTTATTTTATAGGAAAGACAGAATGAGAGGTGAAAGAGAACCAGTCACCAACTAAATGATTCACTGGTATTTGTTGTCTCAGCGCGCTGAAGTTCCCTGGGTTTATTCATATCCTCTGCTTGGTGTTTCCCAGGGGAAGGAGTGGCTGCCTCCTCCCTGAGAGGAACATTCCCTGGGCTTGGCCTGAGGTGAATAGTGGGGAGAGGAGCTGTTCCAGAAATTTTGTTTGCTTTGTTAGTTAAAAGTGCATAGCAAACAGAGAGCATCACTTATAAGTTCTGCACCTTTTAAAAAAGCGCCAGTCATAAAAGAGGGGAAGGGGGAGCTGAACAGAATCGTAACTGACAGTGAGGCAACAATGTGACGATTATAAACACATTTGCATCCGGGGAGATGTGCTTTGCTAAGAAGACAGCTGTCTTTTGTGGGAGATAAATATTTTTCGTCTTTGAATTATGAGTATTAAATATGACTTCTGAAACTGCTGAGCTCTACACTCTGCACAATTTAAGCTCAACAAAAAAGTTTTTTTTCCAAGAAAAAAAATAACAAACATGCCCCCAAACCTAACCCCCCAAAATGTGTGGGTCGCCACTGAGAACATAAATAATCTAACTTCAAAAAGTGAATTCCTTCTCACTTAGGACATTCTTATGAATAATTGAAACTATGCCGCTCCCCTATGGGTATTATTATAACTTACATGTGAAATAGATGTTTGCACTCCACAAGTCAGAAGCAATGACTGAGGGTGTAGATTAAATTGTTGCCTGGTGTGGCCCATAGGTGAGTATCTACTCCTGAGAGGCAATGAACAACAGAAAAACGGTACAAATAAGAAACAGTTACTTTTTTCTGACCCATGAAATGATTACAAAAAAATATTCTAGAAAGGCAGACAGTTCAGCTAACAACCAGCATCTAGAAGACAGAAAGTTGAAGGATCCACCCACTAGATAGAATTACAGGGATAATATTTTCTCAAGAACAAATTGCAGTTGAACAAAGTAATGGGCACAAGCAGACTTCGGGAGGGGTGTAGCTTTGTTCTTGAGCAGAAATGTTTGTATGTAGCCAGTTGGTGGAAACACACTCCGCTGGTATTTCACTTTCTTCCTACTTGTCAGAAAGGCCAGGGCTGCACACCGAGCACAGGATCCTGTTTCTTTCCCGCTGGGCTTATTTGGTACGGAAGGGAAATTCTTTCAACGCTCCAGTGTGGGTGGCCTTCAGGAGCGACCTCCTTCATAGTCTCCTTTCAGAATTAGGAAGAAAGGAATTTTAAGCTTTGGCATCAAAAAATGCGTTTTATGATAATATTTTAGAGAAAAGAGAGCAGGATACACATCTGCTACGACACGGAAGGAACATCACTTTGTTTCTTGACTACTAAACAAAAAATCACATTTGGTGAGAAAAATCAATCACAAAGGTAATCTTAACCTACCACTTAGCTGCTGCTTGAGTTCCCCAAGTCTTCTGGGAGGCTATTACACCTCTGGTCTAAATTAACATTTATGTCTTAAGCTGGGAGCTGCTTGTAAAGGATTAAAATATATTGCTTTGGGTTTTTTTTAAAAGTTTTTCTCTTCCATTTGCAAAAACTATTATTACAATAAAGAAAAGCTCAGAAAAAAGAAACAGTACATGAATCACTCACACTTCCACTACCCTAACCCAAGAATCTTCATAGATATTTATCTTCTGTATCTTAAGGACTTAAACCATTGATTTATTTTCCTTTTTACCTTCTCTCTCAGGCTCTTATGTTGACATAAAAACACGCTGACATTTTTAATGAAACTTCACTTTTTTTAGCTTCAAAAAACATTTCAGCATTCTCCATTTACAAAATTGGCATTGTACGTATTGTTTTAAATACAGATTTTTAATAGGAATTTTAATAGCTGAATTGGCTCTTCATTTGCTAAAGTAGGTCTATCATTTTTTTGTTATAAAACTCTGCACTTACCAAACTAAATAAAATAAATTATCATGCTAGATAAACACCTTTCTAAAACTAAGAATAAAAGTGAAATTCTAATTCTCTGTATACAGAATAATGGCTCTAAACTTAATGAATGCTCACTGTGGCATAATTACATCTAATTTGTTCAAAACGCAATGTTACTCTACGAAAGCTATAAACATCAAGGTAATTTTCCCTTTTAATTTATCAAAATTCTGAATATGTTTCCAACGATTTTGTAGCTTTTAAAAATTGCATGAGAAAATTTACTGTCTAGGATATCTAAGACATTTTTTAAAAAGTGCAAAACATTTTAAATATTGTGTTCACCAAAAACAAAGTACACAGAATGAGGGAAACAGAACGTCTTTTGATTTTTTAAATGTTTAGAAGGATATACAAAATGTTGACAAAGTATGTTTTATGCACACTTGTCACACAATCTAAAATATCCTTAGCAACTATAAGGCAATCATAACCCAGTTTTGAAAGTACATTTAACGAGACCAGTAGACAACATCTCAAAAGCAGAATGCTTCATTGTGGTGTTTCTCCTATTCTGAGATATTCACGTGGAGAGAGATTTGTGTCTATTTTATTCTGTATGATGTTATTTATTATTACCTCTTTCCTCCTCTTCATTTTCCTCCTTTTCTTCCTCTACTTCATGATTGCTGTTAGTTGCTCTCTTGGGATATTCAAAACTTTCTTTAGACTTCAGTTGCCACACCTTTCCTACAATCCTTAAAGGCTTGCCTTACTATTTAAAGAATGCTTCTAAATATTACTTAAACCGGTCCTCATTTGAGCACATTTCCCCCATCTCCTAAGAGAGGTGTCTGGATGTGCAGCATTGCTGGGAAGCTGGTTCTGAGCCAAATAGGGAGAACCTAAGATAGCTTGAGGCCATGGGATCCCTTTTTTTAGCTCTCTTTTAGCTTGTCCATAATTTTTTATATTTTGTCATGTCAATGTTTATCAGCCTTTGCCATTTTATCAAAATTAAGTTTCTCCCTCTCTTCTTTTTTTTCGTTTGATGAAGTCTACCTTATTTCTGAAAAATCTCATAGAAATTTTTGCAAAGCTAATATCATGTACTGTCTTGATAAAGAAGGCATTTGGACACATCTGGCTGTGACTTTTTTAGAACACATTTTGACATGAGTTCCCAATGTGGTTCTCTAGTCTCTATTTAGTCTGTATAGTCTTTTAATGACTGCACAAGTAACTTGTGTACAATTAGCTTTCTCTTTGTGTGTATGTCTCAGTTTCTCTGTTTCTCTAGATTTCTATCTTCCAGCTCACTAATTCTCTCTTTCATACTGTTTTCTTTATTTCCAATGCTTTCTGCTTTATTCTTTATCTCATTAATTGTGTTCTTCAGCTCCAGAATTTCTGTTTGTTTGTTTTTTTAAAGTTTCAATCTCTTTGGTGAAGTACTCCTTCTGTTCATTAATTTTATTCTTCCTTCTATTCATTATTTTATTTCTCACCTCATTGAACTGTCTTTCTGGGTTTTCTTGTAACTTGTTGAGTTTCTTCACGACAGCTATTTTGAATTCTCTGTTAGTTAGATGGCAACCTTCTGTGACTTCAAGTTTGGTTTCTGGGGCATTGTCATTTTCTTTTTGTGCTACCATGTGACTGTAGTTCTTCATGGTGCTTGATGAGTTGTTCCTCTGCTGGCACATTTGTGGTAGCAAACATCTTTCTTATTTGGGAAAGGCTTTGCTTACTTCGACTCTGGGCTCCTTCTGGTTGTATTTGAGAGCCTGCACTTTCCACCCTCCGCTGCCTCTACCAGAAGCATCGTTCATGCCCTTCTTATGCAGCTTCTGCTTCTAAGGTTGCTGGTGACTTACTGCTTAAAGTGTTGTTGCAGTCCTGGATGTCACCACTGGCATCACCAGGCTGTGAGCAAGTCAGCTGCTTCTGGGGTCACCTGGGTCTTGCATTCTCCCACTGTGGCAGGGGGAGAAGGAGAGTGAGGCTGGAGCTGGGGTCATGGGCACCTCCACCACATCCAGGTTTCTAGGGTCTGCAGGTGCTGGGGAAGATTTGCCCCAAGCTAACATCTGTGGTCAATCTTTCTCCCTTTTCTTCCCTCCTCTCCCCACCCCAGATCCCTAGTACATAGTTGTGTATAGTTGTAAGTTCTTCTGTTTCTTCTATGTGAGCCACTGCCACAGCAGGGCTACTGACAGATGAGTGGTGTGGTTCCACACCCAGGAAGTGAACCTGGGCTGCTGAAGCACAGCCAAACTTTAACTGCTAGGCCATCAGAGCTGGCTTAACACCCAATTCTTTTAGTGGTGTGGGGAAATAGAACACTTGAGGAAATCAATATGTTTGTGTATTTTAAGGAAAGTGATATTGGACTTTGTAGCAGGACATTAAAAGAACAGAAAATATTGTTTTCACCATTCTATTTTGAATGTGTCAACTGAGTCATTTTTTAATAGTAAAATTTATGTGTTTTACCCTTTTCTTGGATTCCCATCTTGCGATGGAATATGGGCAAAATAATTAACATCTAAAATTTTTTATATGTTTTTCACATATATGTTTTTGTGATTTGCTAGTTGATAACAATAACGTGCTATTTGATCATTTTGAAGCCAGCAGGACTGCTAATAATGAAAAGATTTACATATGTTTTCTTTACAAATTGCAGGTAGCCTCTACTCGTATTGCATTTTTAACTTCTTTGAATTAAAGAAAAATACAGCTTAAACCTATTGTCTAACTTAGAGTTGACGTGTATCGTACTTTAAATTTTTTTATAAAATTGTTCAACAGAATTGAATCAGATGTTTATATAATGTTATATTCTTGTTGTTAGTGGGATCAAAGGAATTCTGACTCCCAGAAACACTATGTAGAGCAGAGCAGAACCCTGCCTGGTCTTTTTGTGCCAACTTCTCATCTTCTGGTGCTGTGTCAGACAATACTGCCCTGCTATTCAGAGGGTTTTCATGGTCAATTCTTTGGAAGTGGGTGGCCAGGTCCTTCTTCCTAGTCTGTTTGAGTCTGGGAGCTCTGCTGAAACCTGTCTACTGTGGGTGACCCTGCTGGTGTTAAAATACTAGTGGCAGAGCTTTCAGCAACACGCAGCCACCACGGTATTACAACCAACAGACAGATAGTGTGGTTCCCTGACTGGAAATGAACCCAGACCGTGGCAGTGAGAGCACTGAATCTTAACCACCAGACCACCAGGACTGGCTATAATATTAGTTAAATTAACCAATACATTAGAATCAGAATTAAAGAGTCTCAGAGTGTAATGAGGACCATAGAATATTTTCATTCCTAGTTCACTATAAGTCACCTACATTTTTGACAATGCTAATTGACAGATATATATTAAATACTGGTGATCAACTTAGAACGCTCTTTTTCTGAATTAAAAATCACTGTATCATTTTAGATCCTTTGTCATTTTTGTGATGCCTTACCTGTCTCCATTCCTCTGCCCTCTGTCAGCAAACCCAAACCTTATTATTGGATTTTCTGATGTAGTGATAAAATAAATCCTATACACTAACATACTTTTTTATGTAAAAATTTACTCTATATCTCTCATTAAATTTTTAAGAATAGATATCAGCCAGCACTCTAAAAAAAAGAAGTTAAATTCTTATTTTATACTTTAATTATAGTTATAAATGATTAAATATGCTTTAACTAATAAATATGTCCAATACTAAAAATGTAATTTCTATTAATGTTTTCACTGATTTAATTATTGTAACAGTTTTATGTGTTATAAAATTATATTGATATCATATATAAAAATATCAATGGTGCTATCTAGTGCTAGTCCCATTGTAACTGTTCATTTGTAATAGAGTCCTTGGGATTTTCCACTTGCTCTGAGGTATTTGGTAATTCATTTAGCAGAGATATATCATTTATGTTCATAAAAAAGATAGTGCCTTATAACTCTTCTTCAGTGAGTCTGGGTTTTTTTTTGGTGAGGAAGTTTCACCCTGAGCTAACATCTGTTGCCAATCTTCCTCTTTTTATTGCTTGAGGAAGATTAGCCCTAAGCTAACATCTGTGCCAGTCTTCCTCTATTTTGTATGTGGGTTGCCATCACAGCATGGCTGATGAGTAGAGTAGGTCCACGCCTGGGTCCCAAACCTGCAAACCTGGGCTGCCTAACCAAAGTGTGTGGAACTTTAACCACTGGGCCACAAGGCTGGCCCCCAGTGAATCTGTTTTTCAACCTGATTCTGTCATATAAAGGCAATGATGTATTTTATATGTAACTCAAGAATAACAATTTCAAAATTGTTGTTTTGTTGATCAATCAGTTAATATTGTAAACACTACTATATAGTTTCCAATGTACTTAAGTTTTACAGTAAAATCTTGCAGATATTTTTCATCTTAAATCATGAACTAGAAGGATTCATAGCTCTTTGGTGTGACCCTGACATCTCTTGCTAATGCATCATTGTTTTCTTCTTGCTAATTAGTCGTTGTTCTCCTCTGCTTATCTTTATCATGAATCTCTCTGATAGTTACATGTTTGTTACAGTTAGTTTACCCATGCCAGCACTTTCGTTTTTAACATGACTATATACATGTATGGACTCTGAAGAATGGATTTGAGTGCATACCCTCATCTCCTTTCATTTCTGCCACCCTTTTCTGTGGGAGGTCTGAGGATAGAGCTCTTTGCCTGCCTGCCTCCACCTGCCTCCTCCACTTGTCTTTTGAGGGTCTGCAATTTGAGAACTTTCAAACATTTGGTCTCAATTTCTCTAAGTAACCAGAATTGTTGGGGATAAGAAGGAAGAAGCCTGGAAAACTCAGTAATATTGAGTTGAATCTATTCATACTCCACTTCTACCAAGAAGAATTTGAAGGCAAGCCCTCAAAGTGGCTTCACTCTCAAGAGCTAATTCTTCGAACTAGAGGAACAAACATCTCTGTAGTCAGAGATGAGCAATGGAGAGATCTGTTTAGCCTACTCAGAGGGAACAATTTTAACAAGAAACACAACTTAGAGAGAAATCTATAAAACATAAAGTACGTATTCTGGTTTCATGAAAGTGGGCTGAATAGTTTAGTGGAGAATTTATTAAAAGCCCTATTAAGGGGCTGGCCCCATGGCTGAGTGGTTCAGTTCGCCCGCTCCACTGCAGGTGGCCCAGTGTTTCGTTGGTTCGAATCCTGGGCGCGGACATGGTACTGCTCATCAAACCACGCTGAGGCAGCGTCCCACATGCCACAACTAGAAGGACCCACAATGAAGAATATACAACATGTACCGGGGGGCTTTGGGGAGAAAGAGGAAAAAATAAAATCTTTAAAAAAAAAAAAAATAAATAAATAAATAAAACCCTTTTAAAATGGAATGAAAAGACATGACTAAAACTGTCTAATTGTAATCTCAATTAAGACGCCATTATATGGTCTCATTCTTCTGGAATGTATGTAGTAGAATTGTGGTGGATTTTTATGCATTAATTATTGGAAAAAACACTAACTTGAAATGTTGAATACATGTGACCTGAATTATTGTCTTGGATTTTTTGTCAATATAGTCAAGTTACTTAAATCATGGGGCATGTTACTTTATTTTTTATGACATCATTTGATTTACCCATAAATTTCAAAAGGTAGAATGTAAGGACTCTAATATTCTTTTAAAAATTTTAATATAAATTCAGATGTTTCAGAATTCTTTTTCTTCCAATTTTAAGCCATTTCGTTTCATTCACAGCTTATCACATAGTGACGTGTGATTTCTTTATTACTATGTCTAAGTGTAGTGTTGATAAAATATGCATAGTTATGTCAGCAAAGGAATTTTTTTAAAAAATCATAATATTGGAAAATACAGTTTGCTTAAAATTAGGTTTTTCATGCGCCAAGTTATAGTCCAATTTTCCTTGATGAGAAAGAGTATGTATGTAGGAAATGGGACTGGCCTTAAGCATAGGAAGATTTAACAACAGCCTGCAATTTTATCATTAGTGGTCCATTCCCCAGTGTTAAGACATTACATATGCCATGAGACTCTAGTTAACCTACAGATACCTAAGCGAGATATTGAACATGGAATGATTAAAGTCTATAACAAATTAATTTACCAGAATAACTAGCAGTTTCCTAAAGACATGACTGTGGAACACATAGATTTTAATAGAGGGTGGTCCCTTGGCATATACCTAGAGGCAAGGCTTGGCTGCCTCTGACCACTAGAAGCAGAGGGTATGCATATCAACAGAGAGGATGCTTGCATCAAGGGGAATCTGGTCACTGGGTCCTGGTTTTTCTCTTCCTCTTATTGCTGTATATGCTTCTCTGTCACTACTGTCATCATCATCTCTCATTTGTATTAGTAACAGTGTCTCCTAACTTGTTATCTTGTTCTTAATTTTGTTTCCCTCCAATACTCTCTCCCTGTCATTTCCAGAATGTTCTTTCTAAAACACACATCCTATCATATTATAACAGAGAATATGTGAATTTCTTGGTTTGGCAGAGAATTTTCCTAGTCCAGCCTCTCCCTGTTCTCTGTTTTGCCACTCTTTCCTTCTAGGTCAAACCAACTAGAAATACTTGTTTCTTCACACAGAACGTTCTCCTTGCTGCCTCTGTGACTTTGCACATGATATTATAAATGCCTGGATTACTCTTCCACCCTTTCCTTTTCTACCCCATGAAGTCTTTACTAATCTTTGCAATCACAGATAAAATGTCTTCTCCTATATGAAGGTTCCTTGGATTCACCAAAACAGAATAATCACTCTTCTTTTGTCCCATTTCTTTATCTGATACATACCTCTATTGCTTTATGGCCACACATATTGCAAATAGTTGACTCATTATCTCCTCCTTGACAGCAGGGCCTGTGTCATATTTGCCTCAACATTCCTACTTCTTTGCATTGTGGGGGAACTTATAATGGAGACTCAATAAATCATTGCTTAATTCAAGTGATTGGGTTCTGAAACTAGTCTGTGTCTCACTTTTAACAATAAGAAAACTTAAATTCTCAGTTTAATTCTGAGGAATAATTGACAAGGAATTCAAATTCCTCAGCTTATTATCTTCTTTAATCTCCTGATCTCTAAAATGTGAGTAAAAATTCAGAAACTTTAGAATAATGATAAGTTTCTGAAGTTGGCAATTAGACAGCTATTAAATTGGTCCAATTGTGTGCCATAGACTCCATTCCCTGGAAAACAAACTCTAAGGAGAGAATTCGAATGTAGAATATTTACTGGTGAACACTCTTAGGAACAGATCCTGGGAGGAATGAGAGAAGAGTAGAGAAGTTGACTTGTGAGCCATTGTACAAAGGCCTTAGGCAGTCTCAAGGGGAGTTCTAGAGCTTGTATGAACATTCAGAGATGTCTCAGAATGAGGAAAGAGAGCCCAGCCCCCACGTAGACCAGTCCTTTGATGTGGGATGTCCCAAAGAAGGAGGGTAATCCTGGGTGAGACAGCACCCTACTCTAAGGGCAATTCCTAGAGAGCTCTCAGTTGTGACCTCTCAGCAGCCAACACTCCTAGCAGCTAGAGGAATGAGTGCTTCGGTTGTGGCAGGCGATCGGGGTAGTATAGCACACCATCTCCTACTCTGCAGTTCTCAGGGAGCTTCTAATTAAGGAGTGTTGTGGCTAGCCCTCCTCCTGAGCCTCAGTCTCATATAAGGTTGATTATCTGCTCTAGGACTAGCTGGTATCTAAAGCCCTTTCAATTCCTCCTCCAATGCAATTCTATGCTTTTCTTAATGTACTCTGCGCCTCTTTGCTGCTGTAGCCACTGGCTTTCATCTTATTTTTACGAGCAGTAGCTTCAGAAAAATAATTGGAAAAGGTAATCATTTAGAACCACACTAAAACAGATAGCTCACAAATAAGTACAATTAAGCTATTGTGTTTATTTAGCAGGGCTGCTGTTAAGATAATTAAAGAGGGAAAGTAATATTGTGTTTAGACACAAACAGTGGGAGGAAGAGGTTGGGTTTGTAGAACAAATTAAGCCACAAAAATATGCTTTACTGAAAAATATGACTCCGATCGACATATGTTTTCGCTTAACTGCACTGACTAAAGCAATTTCCAATGATAGTGACTCCTTCTGGCTGTTTATATCCATCACTATCTTGTTCTCACCGCAACATTTTTAAAAAGCAGACTCTGTTGGATGATGGCTTTAGAAGAACATCATGTGGAAGCCAAGGAGAACAACAAACTGAGGTGAAAGAAATCACCCTAAAGTGATGAAAATTACGAGCTTTGGATTATAATTTATTGTATATGGGACATTTGGGGCCTCAGGAGTTTTCACATGAAGGGTCAAATTGGTAGCCAGAGAGACATAAAAGGGAAAATTTCCCATATGAATACTCCCCTCTTTCAAAAGAAAGAGAAATAAGATTAAAGGCAAGTTTTATGATACTGTCATAGGAGCTGGGTTTTTTATGATTTGGTTTATTTATTTTGCTCTAGGCATTATTTGTTTCATTTAACCCTTCCGTTTTGTTGGAAACGCTACTGTAGCAGCCCCAGACGGTCAGTGCTGAACTCTAATTGGAGATCATAATAGATCTCAGCGGAATTAAGACATATGGTCCTTCTAAAGCTGTTGTTTTAAATGTAAGTTGGTGTTTCTTTTCCCAGTCATAACTTTCTACCATTGTTAAACTTTGTGTGTGTGTCTACGCAGGTGTGTAGTAATATAATTTAGGTATCTCTCTCTATATATCTCTACGTTCATCTCACATACATTGCCTCATGACTTGTCTCAGCAGAGTGTCAGCTATAAGAAAGTACATGTCAAACATTAAAAAGAAAAGGCTTGAAAGTAACGGTATGTCTTACACAGAAGAGGAAAAAATAGAGAAATGCTTTGCATGACATGTACTGAAGTGTCCTAATTTCTCCCTTCTCATCTCAGTCCCCAAAACCTCGTTTGTCACTGGAGCTGCTCATCAAAGAACTGCCAATCCTCCTTTCCCAATGTCCCCCCCATTCTGGTCTCTGCTGGCTCTCCTGCCTCTTTTCACTCCTCCCTCCTAATTGTGGGTTCTATTCCATTCTGCTGTACACATGCCATGCAATTCAACTGAAACTTTTCTTCTTGCAACTCTCTCCATCAAACAGTACAATAAAAGGCAAAGAAGCCTGCTAATGAAATCCACATTCCACCATTAATGGAGTACACAAGACAGAGTTTTGAATAATAACCAAAAACCATCATTTCAGTGTCTATTGCATATAATTTTGCCTATCGTTAGCATCCCACAGTTTTACACTAATTAGACATCCAGAATAAAGGCCAATATAAGAGGATTATGCTTTCAAAATATCTGCTAGAGAAAAGATGATGTGTACAGACATCTTATTGCTTGGCTAGAGTAAGGATGTAATATTCTGTTTCCAGAAGGCACCCATATTAAAGAGGATTTCTAAGAGCAGACCTGGATGGTTTAGTTGATATGGGAGAGATGGCCACAGTGCTTTTCTATCTACAAAGATGGTCCTCATAATTGATTCCACTTCCTCTAGAACTGGCTTTCCTGAGCTTACTAGTTTACATGTATACATTTAAAAATCAGAAGCCCTCACATATATTTTAGATAATTCCTTTGACAATGTTGGAATAAACTTCTGCCATTTTTTGTCCTAGCTGACACAATCTTCCCTTCTGTTTAAATATGTCTCATTTGTCTCTTTTCTCTGTCATAAAATTCATTTAATTTGCTTCTATCTTGGTAGTCCTTGAACCGTTATTCTCTCTCATAGATGATGACAATGAGACTCAAAATGTTAAGAGGCATATTGATGAATACACACTAGGATAGCTGAGCAAAGTTACTAAATTCCTTCTTTTATCTCCAAATCTAGTACTGTATTCATTATCCCTCAGAATCCCATTTAGAAGGGTACAACTGGGACATAAGCTATGAAAATAGGCTATGGCTAAATGTTCCACCTTAAGAACATATAACAGTTGACGGAATGGGTATAGGAGGTGGGGATGCTGAATAAATAGACTTATCAAACTAACAAACCACATATATCGCATTTCTCCATACAGCAAAGATTGCCTTTGAGGTGTGGACTACCATTAACATAAAAGAAAAAGAAGGTTAATATAACATTTATTTCTAATGCATCAAACACTGTAATATAAGGACGGATGGGCGGAGGGAGGGGCCCATTTAGTTTAACATTGCTGGTCTCGTCATGCATGTGGAGCAGATATGTTCTCATATTTCCTGCTTTGAGAACTGTGTCTACTTGTGTGGTAGGAATTTTGGAATCATATACATATACTGTCAAATGATTTTTGTATCTCAAAATGTTTTTATGCTCAGTATCCTGTAAAATCTTACATCTACTTGTAGTTAAGAAATCTGTTTCAAGAAATATTTGTCTCCATTCCATCCCACTCCCTCAGTTCTCTGACATTAATTCTCCCTTCCTTCCATGGTGCTTTTCCATGAGATAGGATCAGAAGCCTTTTACTTTATTGCTCTTGGCATCTGGAAGAAACTTCTTGCGTTTTTCTGCTTCATTGACGCTATCTCTTCTTCTTTTCTTATAGTTCTTGAAAGTCTCTTCTCTTCTGCCTAAAGCTCTCTTAATTTCCTTCTCCCTTTGTGGTTATTTAGCTGTGTGATTGTATTATTTAACTTGATAAATCATTTTGAGGTTCTGTGTATGTAAAGTCACAGTGTGAATAAAGTGCTCCTTGAATTGGGTTTGTGAGTTCAATGGGAAATTTTACTTAAACAGCAGTTGCAATAAGTTGGATTCTTTTCTGATCTTTACTTCTTGCAGTTTAAACCAATGTGACACAGGAAAGGAAAAATTGCTCCTTCATCATCAACTTAAGCTTCTTTATATTGCATGTGTAATTGATTCTGTATCAAACACGTTAACTGCCCCCATCCCTATTTTTGTGAGTTCCCCTAAACCCTAAGATGATTATATTATTTGGAAACTGGTTGTCATTATATTACACGAACAGGCAAAATAACATTAGCAAGTGTTAAACTTACTAAGCCATATGTAATCCATAGAAACAATGAGGGGCCCTCCCCGTGGCCGAGTGGTTAGGTTCCCATGCTTCACTTTGGCGGCCCACGGTTTTGCTGGTTCACATCCTGGGGATGGACATGGCACTGCTCATCAGGCCATGTTGAGGTGGTGCCCCACGTAGCACAACCAGAAGGACCACAACTAGAATATACAACTACGTACAGGGGGGCTTTGGGGAGAAGAAGAACGTAAAAAAAAAAAAAAACGAAGATTGGCAACAGATGTTACCTCAGGTACCAATCCTTAAAAAAAAAAAGAAACAATGCTAACTATTCTTGCTGTTTATTTTGGCTTCACTTTTAGGGTAACCTTCTGTGGCAGATACTGCTAGTTGTGTATACATTATCTGTTTCCTCTGGTTTCCTGACTAACAAAACCTCGATTTGTTTGCAGGAGCCAGGGGACCAGCTGCTCCCTGAGTTCTCTGAAAGGGAGGTGTGCCATAGGAGCTGGTTCTGGTCAATGAGATAGAAGCAGAAATTGCTTGGGAGCAGTGTTTGGAAAAACATTTTAAAGGGAACAAAGTCATTTGACTTCTACCTGTTGCAATTTACCCTTTTTAATCTTTCTCATTCTTCCTTTGGAGAAAGAAAACCAATACCTATAAATTCAGCAATTACACTGTGAGGCTGAGGAAAACGGTCACACACTAAGAATGCTGGAGCTGAAATAAAAATTCTGGGTCATTGTGACATCACTGATCTGCCATACCAGCTCGGAACCGTCTGTCTGAAAACTTCTTAATAGATGAGAAAAAACAACCCCTTACTCTTTTAAGCTAACATAGTTAGGTTGCAGTTACATATATCTGCGTGTAAAACTTAGCTATTACATTATCAGAATTGGAGTGGGTTAAGGGCTCCATTCTAGTTGGGCAACGTGAGAGACAGATAATCTTATCTCACCTGAGGAGGTAATGCCCTGACCCTTCTCTTTGCATCTTCACAACCCATCAGGTCTGGGTTGAATGCTCTTACTGCGCTCAGTGGCACTGTTGCTTTCCTGTCATACGTTTCATTGTACAGATTTATGGTTGGTTGTTTGACTTTCATCACTTCTTACATCAGCTTGCCTGGGAAACAAACACTGAGACAGAGATTTGCTTGGAGGATGTTTATTGCGGTGTGCCCTCCAGATCCACACATAGGGGGACGAAAGGAAGAGGCACTGGGGGGCGGGAAGAGTTAATCTGTGCTACAGTCACAACAAAAGGCTCAGACAATCCCAGGAGGGCTCTGCTGCTGGGATAGTGTAGCACAGTGGACCCTTCTGAGGCAAGAGCACTAGATTTGTCTATCAACTCATCCCTCAATACAACCAGCCTTTGGATATGGGCTTCTCCCAGGCAGGGAACATGAATTTTGGCAAGGAGGCTTTCTTTGGCTAAGGGCAATTCTCAAAGGGACTCTCAGCCAACAGCCATCAGCTATCAACAGTTTAGCAGCTGGAGGAATGAGTGCCACAGTTCTGAAGAGGGGATGTGCCCTGTGGTGGATGTGGAGACACTTTGCCCAAACTCCCCATTAAGGAAGCACTTGCTGCTCAGCTGCTGGGAATGTAGTCAGCAGACAGTCGTCATCCACCGGCCCCTTCAGAGACTGCCTCAGCTACAAAGAGCTGCCTTGGCCAAATTCTAGGGGCCCCATCCAGTGACTGATCAAGGTAGAGTATAAAGGCCTGTCCATTTTGGCCCAAAGCATCAGAATTCCAATGAAATATTTCAGCTCCAGAGTCCCCATGAAATTGGCAGCGGCGTCCAGGCCTACATCACCTGCCCAATCCTACTTCCTCCTTCTCCCTTCTGCCAGTGTTGACCCTAAGGGCACTCCCTAGTAAATCTGCACGCTGATCTGTTTCAGAGTGCGTTCTCTGCAGAGCAAAACCTGCAAATTCAATTGGCTTTCAGGCTGAGAATCGTTTTCGTAGATCTCCTCCCAGCTCCGTGTTGAGTGATACCACATTGATGGCTTTAAATTAGCCATGATGAGAGTATTATACTTACTTTTTGCTTCAAATAATAAGTTAAGAAAACTTCTCCAGGATTCTGATGATCTCTTTTATTGGAGAAACTTAAAAGAGAAATGATAGTGGGAGGAATAGCACTTCCGTTCCTACAACTGATTTTGAGGCTGCAATTCTTAACTTCTCCCTCCTCTACTACCCATTCTAGATTTTCCTCACCCAGCAATCAATTCTGCTGGTTAAAGCAGCTTACCTGGTAGATAATCCAGACCCGTGTGTGCTGACAAACTGGCTCTCCCTAAATAAATAAGTAAATATTCTGATGTCTAGCATTTGCCAACTTCTGTGGCATAAATACTTTCATCATGACTAATTTCAAGCTATGAATTTTGTGTCAGTATACATATATTTTGTAGAACCTTGGAAGAGTGTACAAAAGTGGTTCTCAGCTCGAAAGCCAGTAGGAGCTGTCTCCAGCACACCATTGATCTGAATCCTCCTCCCTGGGTGGTCTGAATCCTTGGTAACCATGCTTTTCTTTGACTATGGCTATTTCACTCAGTACTTAATTTCAAAATTAGGAAATCAAATATCAAAAGACATCTCTGTGGATCAGAATGTTGCAAACATATTCTTCCCGCATCCTTTTGCGTAACAGTCGCCTCGCCTTCTGCTGATGGCCAGAGCCAATTCCCATCGCCAGGGTGGTAACTCCCTTCCTTGACTGCTTCCTGATGTAAGGAGCTCAAACAAATTGGGTGGCAGGTATTGCTGAAAGTCTAATGGAACTCTTGCCTTGTTTCCTGGTGTAAATATTTCCTATTTGCTAATCAGAGTCTCAAGTGGCAGAACCCAGAGTTGTGGGGACAGAAAGTACTTATATCCTATACCATCACTGGAAGAGACATTTCTATATCCACTTTCGGTTCCTGAATCCACGTATTCTCCCTGTTGGAAATAGCACTACATAGCAGTTATTGATTTGATTTAAGGGGTATGCTACTTCCTAGATGCTTCTGCCCCCTTCCTGCAGAGTATCACCTCTAAGGGAGTGCGTCATTGCTTTTAAAGGGCCATTGCACTTTTGTGGCAGCTTCTGGCTGGTGTAGTATGCAATATAACCAGTGGTTCCCATAGTCATGGGTCCTCTGATATACCTTCTTTGCTCTAAAGTGAGCTCTTGGTCTGAAGCTGTATTCTGTGGAATTCTATGTCAGTGGATCCAATCACCCACGAGCACTTAGACAGTGGCACTGGCTGAGACCTTGTCAGCAAGAAAGTCTTCATACCTGGAATATAGATTAATCCCAGTTAAGATGAATTGCTGCCCCCCTGCAGGAGGGAAGGGGCCCAACACAATCAATTTGACACCAAATAGCTGTTTGATATCCTTTAGGAAGAATGCCATATCATATGCTTGGTGTTGGTCTCTGTTGTGGCTGATTAGACAGTTGGTGGTTGTAATAGCTAGACTGGCCCTGGTTTGTGGGAGCCCCTGCACCTGGGCCCCCACACAACCTTCACTACTGCCGGTTTGGCCTTATGTGCCTGACACTGTGTTAGATGATGACCCAAGCCTGATGATGTCAATGAGCTGAGTCGCTCTGCCTACTTGGTAGTTTATTGCCTCTTCAATGGTAGATGCCTTCTAGTGTTCATTAACATGCAATATAATGATTGTTACACTTTGTTCTTACCCTCAAAGATCCATTTGACCTTCCTCTTCCCTAGAAGTCTCGTCCTCAGTTAATCTTTCTCCTTCCTCACCCCTGTGTCATCAACCAACCCATTTTCCATTGTTCAGGGTGCTGATATTTCTTCCCTCAAGTCAGTGTTATTTATATAAAAAATGGATAAGCAGGTGTATTGCCTGAAGTTCTTTCTGTCCACTGGGAGGTTCCTCTACTCATGTCTTTCACAGACTCTCGATGAGACTGTAGTATAGCGGCAGTATATTATATTTTGTGGTCATACTCACATACTGAGACGATCCACTTATGAACCCAGTTTGGCTATGTTTGTTCTCCATCAGCAGGTCATAAAAATCTCCCGTCTTCCCACATGTGACTATGGCTGTGAGATAAGGAGGAAGCCTCAATAGAACAGAGATGGATGATATAGGGAATTAGGTCATTTACTTGTGCGGTTTACTTGGGACCTCTGGTGTCCCACTTGCATCATACAGTGGATCGCTGTTGAACTTATCATGGCTTCGTGTATCTGACAGAACCTGGCTCTTGACAGACAGTTCTGGACACATAGTTAATTGCCATCTCACAGTCAGGTGTTTTATATTAGGACCCAGTAGGAGACAATCTGCTCCATATGGCATGGCTTTGATCCAGAACCCCAGGAGTCAGGGTTGTAATTTTTCTTCCACAGTTTGCCATAAACTCTGCACAGCACTTTTCCCATCATCAATACTCCTATACCTTAGGATCTGCAGCAGTAGGGCTGCTTGCATTGTGCCCTGATCCTGCTATAGAACCTTTTCTTCTCTGGGTCCCACTCAAAGCTGGCAGCCTTTTGTGTCACTTGGTAATTGGGCTGGAGCAACATATTCCCAAGTTGGAATACACTGCCTACAAAACCCAAATAAGCTTAATGGGCATTACGCTCTTTTGTTAGTAATAGAAGATGCAAGTGGCAATAATTTGTCCTTTCCTTTGTCCTGTCATACCCATGAGTGCTGGACTTCTAAAAATTACACTCTTCTCCTTCAATCGGTGGATCATAGGTCTGAAAATTGGCTCAGTATGAGAAACTGGGCAAGAGATTATGGCTTTTTTGGGAGGTGGTAACACTTAAACTGCCGAGGATCTATTCTTGATTTCTTTGATTTTATATGTTGAGCAATAGCCTTTTGCATTGCCTATGTATCATGCCCATGGGGTACAGTGTTCCGTTACTTATTTCCACAACTTTCTCAGATCTGAGTTCCTATAGGTGCAGGTCCTGAGAGTTCAAGGTGTTCTAGGGCTCCAGTGCTTTGAATGCATCATCCTGGATATACTCAATTCCACATTTTGGGGTCCCACTCCTTCCCCACCAGGGCCATGATCTTAACATAGCATAATTGCTGGGGCAGGGATTTCAAACTTTCCCTGAGCTCTGCAACTCTTCTAATTAAGTTCTGGGCCTGACCCTCAGCTTAGGTTGAGGGGAGAAGAGTTTCACTGTGCTGCCAAAGAGGTACTCTGATTTCACACTTTATCTTGACTTGGTTGTTCAATAACCTAAACTTTTCAGTCTCTCTCAATATACTCAGGTCGTTCAACAAGGGCCACAAGGTTTGTATTACCTTTATAGTTAATATTTTGTATATCATAGCAAAAGCCGAAGATAATATCGTTGCTAGTACTTTCTCTTCTACTAGTATGCCATCCCGGTGTACCACTGGTGAAAATTCTGACAAGTGCTCTCCTACAGCATTTCAAGAGCAATCAGTGCTCCACTTACACGAGTGATTGCATCTTCATTGTCCTACAGCTGCCTCCAAAATCCCATTTTCTCAGACCCGACATCACCTCTCTTAGTTTGTGTTTTCCACGAAACAGACTCTGAAATGGAGATTTTTTTGTGCAGGAAGTTTATCAGAAGAGTCCTAGGAAGCAATTCCCATAGAGGAATGAAGGATGTGGGTTTTGGCAAAGGGAGGAGTCATAGTGCAAATCAGTCGCAATGCAGGCTTCCAGCAAATCCCCAGGAAGCTCTGGATTTCCTGGGAGGGTTCTTCAGTTATTGTCCTTGAGGCAAGGGAGCCAGGATTTTATTCACTTGTAGCAATCAGTCAATGGATGTGGATTACCTCTAGGCAAGGGGCATGACATTACATAACACTAGCATTTCTTAACAGGCTAGTACAATTGTTTGCTAATCAAAGATTTGAAACAATTATTTACCGTTTTTATTTAATCAAAGAAAATATGAAGTTTTTCCTTTAAGTCTGAGTTTGTCAATATCAAAACCTATTTACTTCTTCATGCATTCTCTCGATACAGACTTGCTGAGTGCTTTAACATGTACTAGATAAGCATTATGTAACACATTAGGGCAAATGATTTCTCTTAATGGAACACATATTTTAGCATTTTCTTTTTGTTGAGAAAAACAGCTAGCCCCCCCTTTTCTTTTTTGCAGGCTCTTTTGAAAAGGCAGCATGGAAATTGATGTTATCTCATGCCCTTTGGGTCTCCACTAGCCATTATAATGATAATCTTCCTGGGCCCTGGATGGCTCCCATTTGTTGTATAGAGGAAAATAATGATGATTGAGGTAGTAACCACTCCCATGACACCTGTGTGTTTAGAGCCTTTATTCCATTTGGAGTTAAATATAGACTAGGGATAGGGCCGGCAGCAATCTAAAGTAGACAATCATTTAAATTAAGACTTTTTGATTGTGATTCCTCAGCTGTGGCATGTGCTGATATAAGTCTATAAGCAAAATGTTTCTTCCTAGAAATGAAACTCCTTTTCATAACTCTTTTTCTACAAGTTTCATTCAAACTACTGCAATACTGGATATTTGCTCCCCTCTGTCTGCTGCAGAGATCAATGACACATCATTGTCTTAACTGACAATTGGCTAGAAATTATATGACAGCTTTCATGAATAACCTTAGCATTTCTCATTGGTTATCACTCAGACTAGGTAGATTGAAAAAATATGCCACGCAGCTGCTCATATCCATATGCCATGCAGTTTAAAAATATGCTCTCTTCTTTCGTACAATAGGCTATCGCTTTGGTAAACAAATAACCTACTAGCTCCCTATATTAGATGTTTCCTAGAGCAAATTCAGTTAAAAATAAGCAAAGCTGAGGCCATCTCAACACGTCACTTTCACCAAATTTCTCTATCCTTCTCAAACATGTTAAAAGAATTACCAATTTGACCCATTACAAATATCCAACCAAATCAAAGACATATATCTTTTTTAGGTGACATCAACATAGGAGAAAGCAAAATGGGTATCCTCTTGATCAACGAGGCCTGTGTTTGTGTCAACAAAACCACTTAAGGTGGCATGTGTTCCAGGGATGGACAGCATTCAGGTCTACAGTATACTCAATTTATGAGATAAGGACATAAATTTATGTTATAAATGATTACTTTTTAGAAGTATTTTGCTTCCACTTCAGTCTCCTGCACTATTTCTTCCCACTTGTCACCTAAAATTTTATCCCCGAGCCAACTTTTTTTATTCTTTCAGTAATTCAAATTATTATATTACTGTGTTTCTGAGAATCTGTATATCAATTGACAATTAAAAAATGAAAACTCTAGGGGCCAGCCCTGTGGCATAGAGGTTAAGTTTGGTGCAGTCTGCTTTGGTGGCCTGGGTTCACAGGTTCAAATCCCAGGTTGGATCTACACCACTCATCATCCAGGCTGTGGTGGCAACCCACATACAGAAAGTGGAGGATGATTGGCAAGAGATGTTAGCTCAGGGCTAATCTTTCTCAGCAAAAAAAAAAAAAAGGAAAAGAAAAGAAAGAAAACTCTAGGCTGTTAACACAGATAATACTGCTTTAGAGAAGGCTAGAGTTTTGTTTTGCCTAAACTAATAAAAGAAGAAGCTATAAGACAAACAAAACAAAAAAGAGTCTTATTCATCTGTATCTGATGTCCCAGGTTTAACTATCCCCTTTTAATTTTATTATTATTTTTTGCCAAAAATCAGCAACAAGAGAGTCTTATTGTGGGTATTTAAAGTATATTTCCATTGGAATCTATATAAATTATTGATCTAGTTCAGTGATTGTTCCAACGTTAATGTGCGTGGGAATCACCTAGGGATCATTTTAAAATGCAGATTCTGGTTCCTGACGTCTGGGACAAGGCCTAAGGATGTGTATTTCTAACAAGTTTTCAGATGATGATTTCAGTTCTTGGAAATGACAAGTGTGGACATCTCTATTGGTCTCATTTGACATTCTTTCCAAGATGCTTAATGATAACTATAGAAACAATAGGGTGTTAAATAGGAGGATTTGCAGCAAAGCTTTCTTTTTTGAGTTTAAAACAGAGATATTTAATGTTTGGACAAAGCTTAGTGAAGTTCTTATTCAAGCCCTGCTGCAAATACACTTATCCCTAGAGAAATCACTTCATCTCTTTGGGTGTCATTTTCTAGTCTGAAATATGGAAGTGTTGTATTAGATATTCTCAAAAATCCATTCCAATTTTAATAGCTTATGATATTATGATTCTGGTAGATATTCATGGAGCCATTTAATAGCCTACTTCCTGAACTGTCACAAAATTTTTTCTTAGCTGCCAGCCAACACCAGCATCTGGCAAAACATCTTCAGATTCTCCTCTTTCCAATCACTTTTCAAACTCTAAAGCTACACTTTCATTCTCCAATAAATAAGCAACTTTTTCTTCATCTTTTTCCTCAACATCACCCACCTAATAAATCCCAAATTGCTTGTTCAGACAGGCTAAGTTAGATGTTAGTACTTAAGGTCAAGCTTAATTCAACCTTCTCGCATTTACTCCTGAACTGCTGGAGACAACATGAAATACAGATCATCTATTGGAGTTTCTTAAAATTAAGCAATCAGGAGAGAGAATATTTTAAGTTTGAAATAAACACAACATAAATTAAAAGTACAGATTTAATTGAAAATTCCTGAACTCCATTAAAAACCAGTAAATTAAGAAATCTTACAAAATGATTCAATTCACACACCCACACAAAATACTTTCTGGTTAATGCTTTATATCTACAGAATTCATGTATTTAAAATATAACTGAATCTTAAAAGACTGACAACTGAAGTTTCAGAAGCACGTTGTTACATAAAGTACAGCAAAGTTTGTATAATAAAAGAGAGACTCTTTCCCTAAGAGATATAGGTAAATAATGGAAACTCTTAAATTAAGGATAATTCATAATTCAATAATACCTAAATTAACGGAAGATACAAACGGGGGAATATATTTAAGCTTGGAACATAGGGATTGACCAACATGCATGACACTGTTGCTAATATTATTTACTAACAGTTAGTTCTCAGATAAGCTGATCAGTGAATTAAGTTTCATTATAACTTCAGTTTTCAGAATGATTTAAAATAAAACTAATAGTGAATGTACTATGATGGGACCATGACAATAGACTACAGACCTTACCCAGGATATCATCCAAGTTTACATTTGATAAAGCTAATTCTGAAACATTGGCAATTATTGCTATGCTCATAATAAGTTTTCTTATTTATACTTTATAAACTTTCATGTTCCAGAAGGGATGGGTTGTCTTTCAAAATTTACTTAGGTATCTTAAAATAAAGGTGAAATTGAAACATGTAAGCCATGTAAAGAAAGCAGTGATATATGCAAACAACCTAAATGTCTGCTGATAGATGAATGGATAAGGAAAATGTGGTATATGTATATATACACAGTGGAATATTATTGAGCTTTAAAAAAAAGGAAATCTTATAATTTGTAACAACACAAATAAACCTGAAGGGCATTCTTCTATGTGAAATAAGCCAGAGAGAGAAAGACAAATACTGCATAGAATCAATTATATGTGCAATCCAAAAAATAAAAAGTCAAATTCATAGAAACAGAGAGTAGAAAAGTAGAGTTGCCATAGGGATGGGGCAAGGTGGTAGAGGTTGGTAAAAGGGTACGAACTTTCAGACATAAGATGAGTGAGATCTGAGGATCTAATATATAACCTGGTGACTATAGTTGATAACACTGTATTGTATGACTGAAATTTGCTCAGGGAGTAGAACATAAATGTTCCTATCATAAATAAAAAGGTAAATATGTGAGGTGATAGATATGTTAATTAACTCAACAGGAGAAATCCTTTCACAATGTATAGGTATATCTAATCATCATATTGTACACTTTAAATATTTTACAAATTTGTATTTCAATTATATGTCCATAAAATTGAAAAAAGATCTGGTAAAATGTATCCAAAATAAATACACAACTAAGAGCTTATTTTTTAAATTAGCAATGATTTAAGGATAACACAGAAGGATTAAAGGCCAAAAATGTAGTATACAACAGTCTTGTTAGCCAGAGAAAAAAGATATTTTTGTTTCATTAAAAAAAGAAAGAGATGATATTAAGCAGTCATTTCAAAAAGAAAGTAATTATGCAACCAAGGCAATCATTTTAAGTCCCAAGCTTTCTGGCAATTAAATCACAAACAAAACCAAAAAGTTGTAAGTACTCCTCTGATCACAGGGAGTGTACGTATGCTTCAGGAAAAATAGAACTTTTTTCATGACAATAAAATAGTTAAAAAAGTATCATATAGTTCTTTCTATAGTAGTGATTGAGTAACACAGTAAAAAGTTCTGAAGAAGCTAGAAAATGTTTTTCCTGTAATTATTTCTTATACCCATCTTTAATAAATGCAAAAGCAATGATAAAAAGTTGAATTTTGTTTCTGGGAAGCTGGCAGAATAGAAAGCCCCAGAAATCTGTCTCCTCACCTAGCCAAAAATTGTGCTGGTGGTATCTGTCTTATGGAACTATTTTGGAACTCTGGAGTCTATTAAAGGTTTGCAACTCCCAGGAAAATGCGTGAATAATAAATTGTGGTTAATTTCACTCAATTTTAGCTCCTAGCAGAGTAGTAGTTACCCATCCCCCATCCATCAGCCCCATGGTAGCAGCTGTGGATATGTTCCTGGAGTAGCTTTCACCCAGCTTGTGGGAGCCAGGATGGGCAGAAAGGACCTGTTCTCCAAATATCAGGTATCTATGCTCTGATCACCGATTGCTGATTCTGATCACAGTGGTACAGACAAAAGGGCAGTAGCCCTTGTTGTTGCCCCTCCTTCCATTGTTGCAATTCCCTCCCCCTTGGGCTAAAATGACTTCCATGGAATTTAAAAGTCCAGTGCCTTTTTATTCCCCTTAATTTTTCTCTTTCCCTCTTTTTAAAGCAAGACATTAAACACTAGAGCATTCAAAAGCAACTGCATATATAAGGGAAATTAGAACAATACCACACATGCCCAGGGAAAGATGCAGGCACATAAAGGAACTGAGACCTTAAGTTTACACCGCAAGCTGATCCTTGGACAGAGGCAGTGTACAACAGTTTAAACACACATGCATACACACGTAACAAACCTTGAGGAAGGGGCAGAATCTCATTTCTGGAGTTACCACATTATTATGTTCAAGTGTCCAGTTTTCAAAAAAATTACAAGGAATACAAAAAATAGGTAAGTGTGGCTCATTCAAAAGAAAAAAATAAACAGAATTTTTTTCTGAAAAAGACCTAATTGTGGATCTACTAGACAAAGACTTTAAAACAACTTTTAAAAATATCATCAAAGAACTAAAGGAAGACATGGAAAAAGTCAAGAGTATGATGAATGAAAAAAACTGAAATATCACTTAAGGACAGAAAATCAGGAAAAGGAAATCAAAGAGAAATTCTGGAGCTGAAAAATACAAAAACTAAGATGAAAAATTCACTACAGTGATTCAAAAGTAAATTTAAGTATGCAGAAAAAGAATCGGTGAACATGAAGATAAGACATGGAAATTATGAACTCTGAGGAACAGGAAGAATGAAAAATTGAAGAAAGGTGAACAGAACCTAAGGAACCCATGGGATAATATGAAATGCACCAATATTTCCATTGTGGAAATTCCAGAAGGAGAAGAGAGAACATTTGAAGATATAATGGCCAAAACTTCTTAAATATGATAAAAGACATGTATGTAAACATCCAAAAGCTCAACAAACTCCAAATAGGTTGAATGCAAAGAAACTCCCAATAAGGCACATTATAATCAAACTATTAAAAGCCAAGAAAAAGAGAATTTTGAAAGCTACAAGAGAGATGTGACTTATTACACACAAGGGATCCTCAATACTATCATCAGCAGATTTTTCATCAGAAACTTAAGAGGCCAGAAGGCAGTGGGCTGATATATTCAAATAGCTAAAAGAAAAAACTTGTCAACTAAGAATTCTATATCTGGCCAGATTGTCCTTCAATGTGAGGGAGAAATTCCCAGCTAAACAATAACTGATGAAGTTCATTACCGCTAGAGCTGCCCTGCAAGAAATGCTAAATGGAGTCCTAAAGCTTGAAATGAAAGGACACTAGACAGTAACTCAAAGCAGTATGAAGAAATAAAGATCTCAGTGAAGGTAAAAGCATGGGCAATTATAAAAACTAATATTATGGTAACAATGGTGTGTAACTCCACTTTTTGTGTTTTATATGATTTAAGAGACTAAGATTAAAACATTTTTAGTCTAAATGCTAGCATTATTCTAACTTTGGTTCATAACTCTACATTTTGTTTCCCATAATGTTTAAAAGACTAAGGCATTGGGCTGGCCCTGTGACGCAATGTTTAAGTCCAGCATGCTCCACTTCAGCAGCCCAGGTTCGTGGGTTCAGATCCTGGGTGCACACCTGCATCACTCATCAAGCCATGCTGTGATGGTGACCCACATACAAAATACAGGAAGATTGGCACAGATGTTAGGTCAGGGCTAATCTTCCTCAAGCAAAAAAGAGGAAGATTGTCAACAAATATTAGCTCAGAGTGCATGTTACTCACCAAAAAAAAAAAAAGACTAAGACATTAAAAATATTAATTTATGTTTTTGGATGCATAATGTTTAAAGATGTAATTTTGTAACATTAGCAATTGAAAGGGGCAGGGATAGAGCTGTTAAAAGAGCAGAAGTTTCTTTATGTTACTGAAGTTAAGCTGGTATAAATTCAAATTAGAACGTTATATCTTTAGGATATTTAATGTAATCCCTGTGGTAACCACAAAGAAAATAGCTAAAGGAAAACACAAAAAGAAATGAGAAAGAAACTTAAATGAGGGACAAAAAACTAAAAGGCATATAAAAAACACATAGAAAGAGATAAAAGTTCCTCCTTATCAGCAATTATTTTAAATGTAAATGGATTAAACTCTTCAATCAAAAGACTGAATGTGGCAGAATGGATAAGAAAAAAACGATCCAAATATATACTGTATAAAGAGACTCGCTCTAGATCCAAAGACACAAATAGGTTGCATGGGAAAAGAAATTGCATGCAAATAGTAACCAAAAGAGAGCTAGGGTGCTATAATATTATCAAACATATTTTAAATCAGAAAAGTGTACAAGTGACTAAAAAGGACATTATATATTAGTAAAAGATTCAATACAGCAAGAAGGTATAAGAGTTGTAAACATTTATTTGCCTAATAACTGATCACCAAACTATATGGAGCAAGAATTGATAGAATTGCAAGGAGAAAGAGAAAGTTGTACAATAATAGTTGAAGACAGCAATATCCCACTCACAATAACAGGTAGAGTAAATAGACAGAAGACACATAAGGAAAAAGAGGACTAGAACAACATGATAAACCAACTAAATCTAACAGACATATACAGAACACTGTACCGACAATAACACAATACACATTCTTCCCAAGTGTACATAGGGTATTTTCCACAATAGGCCGTATATTAGGCAACAAATTAAGTATCAATAGATTTTAAAAAATAGATATACAAAATATCTTCTCTAACCACAACAGGATGAAGTTAGAATTCGATAACAAGAGGAAAACTGGAAAATTCACAAATTTATGGAAATTAAACAACACATTCTCAAACAACAAATGGATCAAAGAAGTCACAAGGGAAACTAGAACATACTTAGAGATGAGTGAAAATGAAAACACAACTAGCCAAAATGTACAGATGCAGCAAAAGAAATGCTAAGATGGAGATTTATAGTTACAAACGCTTACATTAAAAAACAAAAAAGTAAGTAATGATGTCAGTAACATGGCCAAATAAGATATCCCTCACTCAAAAACCACTCAACAACAAAAATTTGGCATCTCTGTGTGGACAAAGTGACTTTCTAGGAGCTGTGGGACCCAGCATCATACACCAAGGCACCCAGGAGGATTCTCACCCTCCTGCACATTGGGTAATAGAAATATAAACCTTGGTCCCAGCTGTGGACCCTACAGTGGTCCATGAACAGGCTCCAGCCCCTTATTGCCATTGTCAGAGAATCTCTGGAGAACACTGTCATAAACAATAACTCACAGACATGAGAGCTTTGTGGAATTCTATCTAGATTTCCATTAGAGAAGTTCCAGGACAGTGTTAGATTTAAAAAATACAGGTTTGATGCATTAGACAGAGAGAGGAACAATTTGATGTTACCTGCATCACCCCTCCCCCAGGGCAGCATACTCAGTGACAAGAGAGACCTTCTTGGCCACTGATTTCTCCCATGGGGAAAGTGAGTGTATGAATTGAGCACCAGCTTCCCCAGCTATGTGGGACACTGCCAAGGAAGCCCATTTCTCTATCATCCCATTCAGAGTACTGAGTCTGCATGATTGAGGGACAAGAAGAGGCTGGGAGAGTGGCAGATAGGACTCTTGGGGGGCATTAAGGAGATGCAGATCCTACTAATGGCATTGTAGACTCCATTGAGAAACCCACCCATGAGCTATTGGGGATGGCTCACCTACAGATCCCCTCAACTGGCCTACAGAATCGCAGGGCTCCATGTACCTCACCCACCTAACATCCCACCATTTGGCCAGGTCCCTGTGAGCTGTCCCAACAACAGCAAGAGAGAGCTTTGGCAGATGGCTAGTGAGCACATGCAAAAGGCCAACCCAAATCTGCAGGCCAGAGAGAGACTGAAAACTTGAACTATAGCTTGCCTTTGGGAAAGCAAAAGAGACCCTGTCAGCACCTGGCCTGGTGTGTTGCAAGATCAAGAGAAGGCATAAAAGCTTAAGAGTTTTGCCACAAAAGGAAGCAAGAAGTGTGGAGTATGCATATTCATAGATGGTCTGAGAAAGCCTCATAATCCCTAGCAGGGTTGACAAAAGGTATTCCTCTCCCAAATTCACTTAGTTGGTAAAGTCTGGAGGAGGTGATTATTACTTCAAATGCTAAAGACAACTTGGAAAGACTTTAAGGAACGTTAAAAAATCAAGGAAACATAACACCACCACCACAAGATCACAACAATCTTCCAGTAAGTGCCCCCAAAGACATGGAGATCTGTGATTTACCCAATAAAGACTTTAAAATAGCTGTTTTAAGAAAGCTTCATGAGCTACAAGAAAATAAAGAGGGACAATTCAAAGAAATCAGAGAAATAATACACAAACAAAATAAGTTTAACAAAGAGTAATCAAAAAAAAGAACCAAACAGATATTTTGGATCTGAAGAATACAATGTATAAAATGAAGAATGCAATAGAAAGCTTCAATATTAGAATGGATCAAGCAGAAGAAAGAATCTCTGAATTAGAAGAGAGGATTTTTGAAATTATCCAGACAGAGGAGAACAAAGGAAAAAGAGTGAAGAAAGCCTACATGATCATTGGGAAATCATTAAAAGAAGCAATCTGCAAGTTATTGAAGTGCCAGAAGGAAACAAAGGAAGAAGGGGACAGAAAACTTACTTAATGAAATAATGGTTGAGAACACCCAAACCTGGAGAAAGAATTGGATATTTAAGTTCATGAAGCTTATATATCACCAAACAAACTCAACTTAAAAATTCTTCTCCAAGACTTATTCTAATAAAACTTTCAAAAGTCAAAGACAAAGTGAGAATCATAAACTGAGGAAGAGAAAAGAAGCATATAACTTATAAGGGAACCCCCACAAGGCTCCAGTGAATTTCTCAGCAGGAACATTGTAGGCCATGAGAGATGGGATGATACACTCAAAATGCTGGAAGAAAAATACTGCCAACCAAATATACTCTATTCTGTAAAGTTGTCCTTCAGAAATGCAGGAGAGAGAAATAATTTCCCAGACATACAAAAGTTGAAGTAGTTCATGACCACTAGACCTGCCTTATAAGAAATGCTGAAAGGAGTTCTTCAAGCTGAAGTGAAAAGATGAGCTAACTAGTAACTAGTAACATAAAATAATATGGAAAAATACAAGACACTAGTAAAGGTAAATATATAGTCAGATACAGAATACTCATAGTACTGTAATATGGTAGTGTATTAACCACATAACTCTGGGATTAAGGTTAAATGGCAAAAGTAGTAAAAATAACTATAACTAAAATAATTTGTTAATGGATACACAAGATTATAAGATGTAAACTGTGATATCAAAAACATAAAACATTGAGGAGGGGAGAGTCAAAACGTAAAGTTTTAGAATGCCTTCAAACTGTAAGTTGATGACAACTTAAAATGGGTTTATAAATGTAAGTTGTTTTATGTAAGGCTCATGGAAACCACATGCAAAAACATATACGAGATGACAAAAAGATATAGAGAAAGGAATCTAAGTAAGCCACTACAAAAAATCATCAAATCACAAAGGAAGTAAACAAGGGGGCAAAAAAAGGAAAAAATGAATTACAAAACAGCCAGAAAACAATTAGCAAAATGGCAATAGTAAGTCCATACCTATCCATAATTACTTTAAATGTATATGGACTAAATTCTCCAATCAAAAGACACTGAGTGCCTGAATAGATGATTAAAAAAATGACCCAATTATATGCTTGTTGCTTACAAGAGACTCATTTCAGCTTCAAGGACACACACAGACTGAAAGTGAAGGGATAGAAAAAATATTCCATGCAAACAGAAATCAAAAGAAAGCAACAGTGGGTGTACTATATCAGATAAAATAGATTTTAAGTCAAGCGCTGTGACAAGAGACAAAGAGAGTCATGTTATAATGATAAAGTTATCCATTCATCAAGATGACATAACAATTGTAAATATATATACATTCAACATCAGATCAACTAAATATATTAAGCAAATACTAACAGAACTGAAGGTAGTAGTAGACAATAACATATTGATAAACACCTACATTAAGAAAAAAGAAAGATTTCAAATACATAACCTCACTTCACAATTTGTGGAACTAGAAAAAGAAGAACAAACTTCTTGCCCAAGGTTGAGTAAGCCCAAAGCCAGCAGAAGAAAGGAAATAAAGACAAGAGCAGAAATAAATGGAATAGTGTCCCCCCCCACCAAAATAGAAAAGATCAACAAAACTAAGAGCTGGTTTTTTGAAAAGATAATCAAAAATGACAACTCTTTAGCTAGACTAAGAAAAAAAGAGAAGACTCAAATAAATGAAATCAGAAATGAAAGAGGGGATGTTACGACTGATGTCACAGAGATAGAAAAGATCAGAAGACACTACCATGAACATAGTGGATAACCTGGAAGAAATTGATAAATTCCTATAAACATAAATCCTACCGAGACTGAATCACAAAGAAATAGAAAACCTGAACAAACCAATTAATAGTAAAGAGATTGAATCAGTGAGCTAAAACCACCCAAGATTTAAAATCCAGGACCAGATGGTATCAATGTGAATTCCACCAAACATTTAAAAAAGAATTAATGTCAGTCCTTCTCAAACTCATCCAAAAAACTGAAAAGAAGGGAAGACCATCAAGTTAGTTTTACAAGGCCAGCATGAGCTTGATACCAAGACCAGATGGCAACACTACAAGAAAAGAAAACTACAGGGCAATACCCCTGATGAATATAGATGCAAAAAGTATCAACAAAATACTAGCAAACTGAATTCAACAGCACGTTAAAAGGATCATATACTATAACCAAGTGAGATTTATCCCTCAGATACAAAGATGGCTCAATATCTGCAAATCAATCATGTAATACACCAAATTAATAGAGTAAAACATAAAAATCATATGAGCATCTCAACAGATGCGGAAAACATTTGACAAATTCAACATTCATTCATGATAAAAACTCAACAAATTGGATATAGAAGGAATGCAACTCAACATTATAAAGACCTTGTATGAGAAGCTCACAGCTATCATACTCAGTGGTGAAAGGTTGAAATCATTTCCTCTAAGATCAAGAACAAGACAAGGATGCCCACCCTTGTCATTTCTATTCAACCTAGTACCAGAAGTCCTAGCTAAAGAAATTAAGCATAAAAAAGAAATAAAAGGCATCCAAATTGGAAAGGAAAAATTAAAATTGTCTCTGCTTTCAGATGACAGGATCTTATATACAGAAAAATCCTAAAGGTTCTACCAAAAAAAACTGTCAAAACTAATTTAAAAATTCAGTATAGCTGCAGGATACAAAATCAACATACTGAAATCAGTTGAGTTTCTATACACTAACAATGAAATACCTGAAAAAGAAATTTTTAAAAATCCCAGTCACAATAGCATTGAAAACAACAAAATACTTAGGAATAAATTTAACCAAGGAGGTAAAAGATCTGTAATGCTGAAAACTATAAGACTCTGCTGAAAGAAATTGAATAAATGGAACAAATATTCTGTGTTTATGGATGAGAAAAATTAATATTGTCAAAATATCCATACTACCCCAAGCCATCTATAGATTCAATGCAACCCCTATCAAAACTCCAATGACATTTTTTAAAGAAAAAGAAAAAAAATCCTAAAATTTGTATGGAACCACAAAAGACCCCAAATTGCCAAAGCAATCCTGAGAAGGAAGAACACAGCTGGAGGCATCACACTTCCTGATTTCAAACTATATTAGAAAGCTGTGGTAATCAAAACAGTATGGTGCTGGTGTAAAAGTAGACACATAGACAAATGGAACAGAATCAAGAGGCAAGAAATAAACCTTTGCGTATACAGTCAACTAAGTTGACAAAGGAACCCAGAATAATCTCTTCGATCAGTGGTATTGGGAAAACTGGATAATCACACACAGAAAAATGAATCTGCCTTCTTATCTTATATCACTTACAAACAGTAATTTGAAATGGATTAAATACTTAAATATAAGACCTAAAGTCATAAAACTCCCAAAGGAAAACAAAGGAAAAATGTTTCCTGACGTTGGCCTTGGCAATGATTTTTTGGCTGTTACCCCAAAACACAAGCAACAAAGCAACAGTGATTAATTAGACTACATCAAACCAAAAAGCAACTGAACAGCACAGGACACAATCAGCAAAATGATAAAGCAACCTGTGGAATGGGAGAAAATATTTGAAAGCCATATATCTGCTAAGAAGTTAATGTCCAAAATATATAAGGAATTCATATAACTCAATAGCAAAAAAATAAACAATCCAATTAAAAAATAGAGAATCTGAACAGACATTTTTCCTAAGAAGACCTACAACTTACAAGTGACCAACAGTTGCATAAAAAGTGCTCAACATCACCAATCATCAGGGAAATTCAAATCAAAACCGTGATGAGATATCACCTCATACATATTAGGAAGGCTGTTAGCAAAAAGACAAGAGACAACAAGTGTTGGTGAGGATGTGGAGAAAAGGCAATGCTTGTACATTGTTGGCGGGAATGTAGTTTGGTACAATATGAAGGTTCCTCAAAAAATTAAAAACAGAAGCGTCATGTGATCCACAATTCAACTTCTTTTTTTGGATATATATCCAAAAGAAATGAAATCACAATCTTAAAGAGATATCTGCCTTCCCATGGTCACTGCAGCATTAGTCACAAAACCAAGATAGGAAAAATCTAAGAGTCCAGCAATGAAGAAATGGATAAAGAAAATGTGATATGTATTTATATATACACACTCAATGGAATGTGATTCAGGAGAAAGAATAAAATCCTGACATTTCCAACAATATAGATGAAACTTGAGGGCATTGGCTAAGTGAAATAAGTCAGACAGAGAAAGACAAATACTGAATGATATCACATAAATGTGGAATCTAAGAGAGCTGAATTCACAGAAACAAAGAGTAGAATGATGGTTGCCAGGGGCTAGGGGTGTGGGGGTAATGGGGAGATATTGGTCAAAGGGTACAAATTTCCAGTTATAAGATGAATAAGTTCTGGGCCTGGCCCCATGGCCAAGTGGTTAAATTCACGCACTCTGCTTCAGCAGCCTGGGGTTTGCTTGTTTGGACCCTGGGCACAGAGCTACATACCACTTCTCAAGCCATGCTGTGGCAGCGTCCCACATAGAAGAACTAGAACGACTTACACTAGGATATGCAACTATGTACTGGGACGCTGTGGAGAAAAACAAAAAAAGAAGAGGAGGATTGGCAGCAGATGTTAGCTCAGGGCCAATCTCCCTCACCAGAAAATTAAAAAAAAAAAAAATGAGTAAGTTCTGAGGACCTCACGTACAGCATAGTGACTATAGTTAACAATACTGTATTATACACTTGAAAGTTGCTAAGAGAATAGATCTTAAGTGTTCTCACCAAAAAAAGAATGGCAATTATGTGTGGTATTATGGAAGTGTTAATTAACCCTACTGTGGTAATAACTTTGAAATATGTAAGTGTATCAAATCATCACGTTGTATACTTTAAACTTGCATGATGTTATATGTCAATTATAGCTTAATAAAACTGAAATAAAAGAAAGATCTTAAATTAACAACCTAACTTTGCAACTTAAGGAATTAGTAAAAGAAGAGCAAACTAAATCCTACGCTAGCAGAAGGAAGAAAATAATAAAGATTGGAGCAGAGATAAACAAAATAGAAAATAGGAAAAATAAGAGAGAAAATCAACCAAACCGAACGTTGATTCTTTTTAAAGATCAACAAAATTGAAAAACCTTTAACTAGATGGATGAAGAAAAAAAAGTAGACTAAATTACTAAAATCAGAAACGAAAGTGGAGACAGTATTACTGATTCCACAGAATTAGAAAGGATTATAAGAAGGTATCATGAGCAATTGTACTCCAAAATTTGGATAATTTAAACGAAATGGACAAATTCCTAGAAACACACAACATATCAACAACCATGAAAAAATTGAAAATCCAAATAGACCTATAACTAGTAAGAAGATTGAGTCTGTACTCAAAAATCTCCAAAAAGGCCTGGATCTGTTGGCTTCATTGGTGAATTCTGCCAAATATTTAAAGGACTAATAACAATCCTTTTCAAATTTTTCCAAAAAAGTAAAGACAAGGAGACGCTCCCTAACTCATTTTATGAGGCCAGTATTACCCTGATACCAAAGCCAGAGAAAGACACTACAAGAACAAAAAGTGACAGACTAATATCCTTAACGAACACTGAAGGAAACCTCCTCAACACACTACTAACCAAGTTCAGCAGTATTAAAAGGGTTATACACCATGACCAAGTGGCATTTATCCATAGGAGGCAAGAGTGGTTCAACTTATCAAAATCAATCCATATAATAGACCACATCAACAGAATATAGAGGGAAAAGTCACATGATCATCTCAATTTATATAGAAAATGCATTTGACAAAGTTCAACACCCTTTCATGATAAAAACACCCAACAAACTAGGAATAGGGGGAAACTACCTCAACATAATAAAAGCCCCACGGCATACATCACACTCAATGGTGAGAGACTGAAAGCTTTTCGTCAAGGATGCCTGCTTTCTCTACTTCTATTCAACATGGTACTGAAAGTCCTAATCAGAGCAATCAGGCAAGGAAAAGAAAAAAAAAAGGCATCCACATTGGGAAAAAAAGAGGTAAAATTACCTATGTCCATGGATGATATGATCTTATATGTGGAAAACCCTAAAGAGTCCACAAAATGTGTATTAAAAGTAATAAACAAATTCAGTTAAGTAGCAGGGTACAAAGTCAATGCAAGAAATCAGTCACATTTCTGTACAGTAAAGATGAAAAATCAGAAAAGGAAATTCAGAAAATAAATACATTTACAATAGCATCAGAAAGAATAAAATACTTAGGAATTAAATGAGGCTAGGACGTGAAAGACTTGTACAACAAAAATTACAAGACATTTCCAAAGAAATTAAAGACGACATAAAAAAGTGGAAAGACATCATGTTCATGGATTTAAAGACTCAATATTGTTAAGATATCAATACTACCCAAAATGATCTACAGATGTGATGCAACCCCGGCCAAAATCCCAATGACATTTTTTGCAGAAATAGAAAACCCATCCTAATATCCACAGGAATTTGAAGGGCCTTAAATATCCAAAATAATCCTAAAAAATGAGAACAAAGCTGGAGGACTCAAACTTCCTGATTTCAAATCTTACTACAAAACCACAGTAGCCAAGACAATGTTTTTAGCGTAAAGACAGACGTATAGACCAATAGAATAGAAGAGAGTCCAGAAACATACCTTCACATATATGATCAAATGATTTTTGAAAAGAGTACCAAGACCATTCAATGGGGAAAGGACAATCTTTTCAAGAAATACTCCTGGGAAAACTGGTTATCTGCATGCAAAAGAGTGAAGTTGGACCTTGACCTAACACCATATACAAAAATTAACTCAAAATGGAAGCATGACCTAAACTATAAAACTCTTAGAAGAAAACATAGGAGAAAAGTTTCGTGACATTGGATTTGACACCAAAGGCACAGGCAACAAAAGAAGAAAAATAGATAAGTTGGACCTCACGAAAATTAAAACAGTTTATCCAGAATATATAGAGAACTCCTGAGTTCAACAAAAGACAAACAGACCACCTGATTCAAAAATGAGCAAATGATATGAATAGACATTTCTCCAAAGAAGATATTCAAATTGCCATTGAGCACATTAAAAGATTCTAAACATTACTAATCATTTGGGAAATGCAAATCGAATCTACAGTGAGATACCACCTCACGTCTATTAGGATGGCTAGTATCAAAAAATCCCGGAAACTAACAAGTCTTGGCAAGGATGTGGAGAAATTGAAACTCGTGTGCACTGTTGGTAGGAATACGAAATGGAATAGCTTCAGTGGCAAACAGTATGGTGGTTCTGATGAAATTAAAAATAGAATTACCATATGACCCAGCAATTCCACTTCTGAGTATATACTCAAAAATTTGAAAAGGTCTCAAAGACATATTGTACACCCACGTTTATAGCAGCATTATTCGTCTATACTTGATTCTTGGATGACATCCAAGGAGATGGCAAGCCTTGTAGAGAGTCCCTAAGGCTTGGTTAAGCATGAAAGAGCTCCCCAAATCCTCTTACATCCCCAGTACTTTAGTTGTATGAGAGAGCATCTGCATGTTCTCATGCTCCTTGGAATGGAATGATGTTGAAGTTGCCTGGCAGAGAGATGATAGTTTGAGGATCAAGAAACTGATGTTACTCCGCTGGATAAGCCAGGGTGTTCAGAACCAGCTCTAGAAAGGAGGAGAACACACCAGAGAGTGGCTGACTTTTAAACTTGAGTAAGATAACTGATAAATCATTAACTTGACAGAGTTTTCTATAAGCAATTAGATTAAGTTTTCTCTATTGGACAAAATGGAGGCTCAAAATACACATTTCTTGCAGTGGTATAAATAAGTAAAAGTGAAATTTCAGCACATTTGAGTCTGTGGTCTATTAAATGTGTGCCCATTACAAGGACATAAGGTGAAATAAGAAACTGCCGAGGTAAAAGCAGTTATCTTGCTTGTTAATTACTCGATTTGTTTGACATTCTTTGGCATGAGTTCGAGAAGCAGACCTAATAGAAATGTGCTCTATCATCAGGAGGTTTCCAGGCTAAAGATAAATTATACTGGTTTTGCCCATTTGGACCTGCATTGCTGTGTTAATGCCAGGAGAAGGATAACACTCCATCTGTTTCTATGGCACATTTCCTTCTTTCTCACGGAAGAAGGCAGTTGGATGTTTATTATACACTATGTTGTAGCTGGAGACATTGAGGCACAGACCTGCTAACGACCTTCTCTTGAAACCTAAACATGTCACCCCAGAGGCCTACAACTTCCTGAGTAATTTATCCTGTCAAATGCTGCTTTCCATTTGATCATTCTCTAGTTAAAAAAGTGATTCTAGTCCCTGCATGACCTATCAGGCTAATACTGGACGTCTATTGGGGGTTGTCCAAAGATTTGTAGAAAAACAGCCTAGTCTTATGTTCAAAGAACAGGGCCAGTCCCAGGTAAGGTATTGGGCCAAATAACTTATTTTTGGTAACTTTCCACCTCTGCTTTCAGCTTACCAAGGAAGAAATATCCTTATTTAGAATAGCTTTTAAAATTGTTGAGAGAAGTTACTGGCCAGATCTCTCTGGGCTAGGGAAAACTTGTCAGTTGATTTCCCGCCACATAACTGTCATAAGTATGTCCAAAATGTTGTTTAATGTAGTTTCTTAAAGAAAGCAAACTTTGTTGGAATCTTTTAGCCCACACTATCAAATGATAACTATGTAGATTTTACTGAACAATTAAGTGAGTCTGGTTATAAACAGCATACTACAAATAGCACTAGGAATTGTGCTGCTCTGTTTTTAATCCTCTCCACCAATGAATCAAAATTTTTTATCTGTTGAGAGTGAGGGAATAGCTCTGTCATCACGGAGGCCATATTTTCTGCTTTGCCTGAGCATCTTTAGTGTCTCAGGTTAATGGCTTCCTATATATCCATGTTCGTACCAATTATAGAAATTGCGAGACGTGTTGTATAACTGCTCTAAATCCACATTTCAGAGCAGAGGTATTTGAATAATTCTAACTCTTAATGTTGCTACTTCTTAGATACTCATTTTTCATTACTGGAGATTTGCCTTCTTTCAGTGTGTTCTCACAGAAATGCTTGCTATAACTGTTTGTGGTCTTAAGAAGAGAAGCCTGCGTCAGTCTTGTTCCCTCATTGCTCTGTGGGGTCTGTCTCTTTACCTTGTGCATCAGATCTGTGGTTCTTACTTCAGTGATGGGCATCTACCCACCCAGATGCTTAAGCTGAAACTTAGAAGTCATTCTAGGATGCTTTCCTCCATGTCTCCTCCACCCAATTGATTTTTGAGCCTTGATGCCACTTCCTAAACATTTCCTGTGTAGGTCTGCTGCTTTTTATCTTCTGTCCTAATGCAAGTTCTCATCAATGCTCAGCTGAAATTTTGTAATATTATTTTGACTTAATTCAGAGTGTCACCAGTGTGACCTTTCCAACAGGCAAATCTGATAGTGTTACTCCTCTGCTCTGAATAATTTGTGGTTCCTCATTGCCTTTTTGTTTATATTATGTCCCTCTTGCCTTTTAGACTCCAGCCGTCTTAAATTCCTTAATGGCTCCATGTTCTCTCATACTTTCTTGCCTTTGCATGATGTTTTCATTGCCTGAAATTCACAACTCACTTGGTACACTTGGCAAATTCCTACATATGATTTAGATCTTAGCTCAATTTACCTCTTCTGAGAAGCCTTCTCTAACTCCCCTAGGCAAACAAAGTCGCTTCTTTTTCTATGCTGCCACTTCTACTCCCATCAAAGCAGGCATATTTATTATGGGTTTGTTTCCTTTCTGACTCCCCAGCAACAGTCCAAGTTTACATTGACAATTGGAGAGATTAAGTAATTTGCCTAAGGCCAGCTAATTTGGTAGTAATAGAGCAAAAACTGGAATCCAGATCATCTGACTTCAAAAATCAGGGGTTTAAACACTAGCTGTGCCAACTAGTGTCATTCATTATGGAAATGATTGGTTACCATTTGCCATCTGATCTGTCAGGGCAGGTAGATTAAATCTTTTTCTGGCTTTGTCAATAAGAAATGAGATCTTGGATTGAAAAAGGCTTTCCACTAGGCAGAAATTATCTATTTTAAGGACATTTTCCTAGTTTTCCCAATAACTTATCTTTCTGACCAAAACATTTTGGCCTTTCTCTGTTTGACCATTGGACATACTCTATATTTAGACTATACTAACAACTTAAAAACTCAAAGATCCTCACTCTTTCCCTAACTTAAAATTATTCTGAGTTTCATTTCTATCAATCTTACTCAAAGCACATAGCCAACTAATTGTGAAAAGAATTTAGTGCACCTAAAGTGTCAGTTAGCTAGAATTTTTGTTATAATAGGAAACTCTTGAAAATAAAAATCTTTAAGATCCAGAAGTATGAGTCTCTTGTGGAATGGCAGGTTGTGGGTTTGGAAAAGAATATAGTGTCCAGAACTTGTCTCAAATCACAATGATTAAATTTCTCCCTGAATAGAGCTGGTCCTGCTAAGAAATTACCTTTTAACCCTAAAAAACTTACTACCAGGGAATAGCAATAAAAATGTGAGACTTTCTTCCAACATGTTATTCCTACTATAGTTCATAAGTATACGAGTGGCTCCCATTCTTAAGTTTGCTAGTAAGTTGCTTCTATTTCAGAAGCAAGAGGAAACAAAAAGAAGACACTGCTGATTCAAACTACTCAACAGGAGCTCCTAAATTCACTTCACTCCCTACAATTCACTTCATTGATTTAAAATTATATACTATGATCTCATCTCCCATTAAACTCACAGAACTAATGAAAAATTAATCATGTGCTGCTTCCTTGCATTCCTTAGAAAGTTCAACATCTTATATAATCTAACAGTTATTTGTAAACCCCAAATTTGACACAATAGTATATCAATCTTTTAACTGATAGGAAAGTTAACTTCATTTGCCCATTAAACAGATTTAAGATAGCAAAGCAAAGAGAAGAGAAATTCTCTCCTTGCAATACCCAGGAATCTAGTACCATAAAATTTAGTACTAGTTGTATATAGCACAACTTCTTCCCAAACCATGAAGCATGAGCAGAACTTTCAAAAAATGTTAAACATTCTGGAGCTATGATATGTTTCCCTGTTCATCACAATTTATGAAAGCACCATTCAAAGTCAACACTAATGACATTTTAATAATTTTTGATAGTTCACTTGAGAAAATGTAAAATATTGTGGGTAACCTGTTTTTAAGATGTAAACTAGGAAATCTTAGCATAAGTCACTGTTGGTGGGTCACATGGACTTTAGGAGCATTGTATTGTTTGATTTTAGGTCATATGAAGCTGGGAATATGTAGAGGAGTGAGACAAGATACAAAGAGAGAACAAAAGTGCAATTACAAATCAAGTGTCTTCCCCAGTGGGCCACTTGAAATGGGTTGAAATTTTCCATGTAATCTTCGCTATATCCATTAAGCTGAAACGTTAACCTCTCTCTGGGAGATCAGAAGATGGAGCCAAAGTGGCCATATTTCATGATGCATGCATTGATCTGGGAGAGGAGATGTCCCAATAGAAAAGAATGACATTTCCCTTCTAGTGGATGGTATGACTGACAAATCAGATGGCTACTGAAAGACTAGTGTTAATGCCATCAGGAGACTACATACAATTACTTTATTTGCATACAACAACTCATTTTTACTCCAGCACACACTACAGTTTTATATCTTTTTTATAATTGTTCCTTTACCTCTCTCTAGGATGAGATACCCTTGCCATCTTCTTTAATGAATTCTCTTAGAGTCATCCTTTGAAACTCTGATTAAAAACCACATCTGCAAAGATTTCTACTAATGTCCTTCTCATTACATTGCACATATTGCTTCCTTCATATAATAAAGTGTAGGTTATTTGAGGGTTATGATGTTTTTTCCTCATCTTTGTAGCTGAAGAATGTGTTCTATAAATATTTATCGAATGAATACATTCTAAGAGCTTGAACATAGTTTCAGTTCACTGAAAATTAGTTTACCACTTCTAATAAAATGTTCAAGTTACTTGTGTGTGACTTCGACCTAAGCAATCTGAACAAATTCTCTTGAAGCAAATATTCTATACTTATTTAAATGATGATTTAGTCTAATATGGCATTTCCTGTTTCTTTTCTTTTTCTTTATTTTGTTTACTTTATTTTTCTTTGTTTCCATTTCCTTTGTTTTGTTTAAATATATTAGCAAAGGATCTGCTCAATTCCAACAGCTTATTAAAACTATTTTATACAATGTTACTAGAAGCTGATTTTCTGCTCAACTTTGGGTAATTCCAGGAGTTAAAATTTTATAGAACTGGTCTTTAGGCATGGGGAGGAATGTGTGTGTGTGTGTTTTGTTTGTTTTTAGTGTGTGGTTTTTTTTTTGGTCATTAGTTGTAGCTAACACAGTTTCTGAACTTCTAGAAGCTACACGTATTTTTATTTTGCAATTTACAAGCTATACTGTTGAAGTTTAACCATGACTCCTATGTGCATAAGTAAAACAATCTATTCTGTTCAGTAACCCGTCTCCTGAAATTTGGTTGAGCTGTTGTAAAATGCTGTTATTGAAGTTTCTAATGAGAGAGAGAGACAGAAAGATGGAGACCTTGAGAACAGCAGTGATACATAAGCTAAACTTCTTTTTCAACTTCCATATTTCTTCTCGAATGCTGGTGACAACTGGGTGAGAAACTCAAATCTTAAACTTGGTAGATATATTAGTTAGACGCTGTGAGAGGATGTGTTCACTTGTTTATGAACCTAATGCCCTGAAATGGTTTCATGTCCACAAAGTAGCAATAAATATAGATCAATTAAAAATGGGGCACCTTATCCTCATTTAGCCAATGTTTAGAGCATTTAATATATGTCTAGTTTGGTAAAGTAACATAGGCATCTACTGCTGCGAAAGTGCTAGTCCAATATATTGACTCCCCTGAAGGACTCCCCATCCGGAGCCAGTCTGAAGAGTTGACCTTTACAATAATGGCAGCATCCACTTCCAAAGAATGAGATGCTCTCTGTGATCATGGCTTTTCTGGTCGAGAGATTGTTTTGGGTTCTTTGATTGCTCAGATGGTTGAGTGAAAGCCTATAGGGGTAACAAGTTCCATACTTGGAGATTCTGAGGCAGCTGGTGTGACTTTGTCTTTAAGATCTCGTTTTTAAAGGATCATAGTTTCTGTGGAGGTGGAGATCATATCCTTATTAGTCAACGGGTTATTTTTAGCATTTAGTACAATATGTGTAAAGGTGAAAAATGAAGATGGGAAAAAGATTACTGCAATCTATTTCTGTTGTTTAATTGAAGAATTCCTTACGGGAGGAAAAGTTTTATGTATTCCCCTGTCTAACTTAATGCTTGGAAAAATTTCCTAAGTTAGATTTTATTGTTTTTTAATTGTAGATGAACATAATAGTTTACAGAGATTGAGCAAATGTCTGACATTACTTGAAAGTAACTGTCAGATAGGGGTTTTGAACTCAGAGCTACTTGACTCCAAAGGCCAGCCTATTAAACCAGTTTGCGATAGTACCTCCTTCAGTGTTTTTCCACTGTCTCTGAAGTTGTTTGGCCAAAGGCAATGAGCTTTCCCTTTTTCTCTTTCTTTTCTACTACCCCTTCCCTTTTTCCATTCAACTTTATGTTGATGCATATAGCTTTGTCCATTTGTTTTACCAGCTGTACAAGATTCCAGTATAGAATATACCACAGTTTACTTTCAGAATCTCATGTTGATGAATATTTACATTGTTTACATTTTGTTTTGCTAATAACAATTAACGCTTCAATGAACAATCTGACTCTGAATGTTTCTCACATGGAAACACTCTATGTGAGAGTTTCCCAAGGAGATATCCCTACACGCGAAATACCTGGTCTTATACGTGTGCACCTACTGGAAATTACCACATTGCTCTCTAAAGGGGTTGCAGCAATTTATACTCCAACCAGTGGTGCTCGAAACTTCACAATTTTCTATGCTTTGTCAATATTTGAAATTATCAGATGTAAATTATCTTGCCAATCTAGTGAGTGCTAAGGGGTATTTTTTGATTGTTTTAATTTATATTTCCTCAAGGAACGTTAAGCATACTTTCATACATTTATTGGTCGTCAGAGTTTCCTTTTCTGTAAACTTTAAATTTGCCCTTTTTTTCCCTTTTGTTCATTTTTTAAAAACTTAAATTTTATTCTTACATCTTCTCGATACTAATTCTTTTCCTGTTATAGATTGTTGAAGTATTCTCTTCCAACCTGTGTCATGAATTTTTGTTTTTTTAATGATAACTTATGTTGTGTCAATAGTCAATAGTTCCTAGTCAAATTTATCTATTTATTTTGTGATCTGTGACTTCTGTGTTTGCCTTAAGAAATTTCTTTTGCCCTGAGGCCCTAAATATGCTGTATTTTGTTCCACAATTTTTTAAATTCATCTTTTCACTTTTGGGTCTCTTATGTAACTGGAATTTATTTTTATGTTTGCAATGAGGTCAATATCTGATTTCTTTTCTTATGTGTGGATACCCAGTTGTCTCACTCAACTTTCTAAACTAAATATGCACTTCGGCTCAAAGTTAACTAGGCTTCTTTCCATTGGCCGTTGTCTCCTTCTTCTGTCTGCCCTGTCAACTTCTCCAAATTCCTGTGAGAAACATGGCACTCAGACCCATACTTTTTAAGATAAGTGTTCTTTAGACTCATAATGACATTTCTTATTTTAGCCATGGACAAAGAGCTACAGGGTCTTTGAGAGAGGATATCAGACCGCCAATCGGAGATGCGGTTCCTTGTAGGTGATAAGTTGAGTCCCTTCATCTCTCTAAGGATCAGTTTCTTAACCCTTAACTGTAGCTCTGAACTGATTGAGCTTTACTTTCAATTTGCTTTTATAAAATCTTGGTGTGTCAAGTTCAAGTATCTGAAGATACTGGGCTCTTTGCTCTATAGTATGGTCATTTAGTGGAAACTTTCAAAAACTACACACACATGATGTTTGAAACCCTATAAAGGTGATTTGATGTGGTGCTCAAAATCTCTTTTCTGGGGCTGGCCTGGTGGCATGGTGGTTAAGTTCTTGTGCTCTGCTTCGGTGGCCTGGGGTTCGTGGGTTAGGATCCTGCGTGCAAACTTCTATACCACTCATCAAGCCATGTTGTGGCAGAGTCCCATACACTAAATAGAGGAAGATTGGCACAGATGTTTAGCTCAGGGACCATCTTCCTCACCAAAAAAAAAAAAAAAAAAACCTCCTTTCCCCGTTTTCCCTCTAGTCCATTTAGGGCATTTCTCCCTTTATAGCTGTAGTTAGCCATGGCTAGAACAAAATCACCTGGAGAGCTTTTACAAATTTCTATTACCTGGGCTCTACCTACCCAAATGAAACTTAAACTATAGGGTGAGGGGAAGAGGGGTATAAAGTTTTTTTGTTTTTTTTTTTAAATTTAGCCAGGTAATTCTGATGTACAGAGAAAATTGAAAAGCATTGATTTACAAGGTTCGGATTTTTTTTATGTTCTCTCTGTTGGCTTTCTGAAAAATTACAAAACATAAAAATGCTGAGCCAATTTGCAGCATCAATCTTTCTTTTCCCCCAGAGTGATTCACTGTTTATAAATCTTCACATTTGATTCAAAAACTACCCGTTTCTCTGCATTTACACTAAATAGTGCAAATTTTATGTTTCTGGTCTCTTCTACTCCTCCTTGCTATTATCTCTCATGTCTCCTGTTGAACCAAGATAGCAGTTTCTCTTGATTTTCTTTAAAAAAAACCTTCATGGTTTATGTGCTCTTGAGCCACCATGCAAATGTTTAAATGTTTCCATACTATAGGGAAGGAAAAATAATTTTCCCTCTATCTTTCTGAGTTCTTAGCTGAGACCCCTGTAATAAAAGACAGGTTAATGGGAGGAAAACAAGCAGAAGTTTATTAGCATGTATACCTCACGTATACGTGGGAGAGGCCAGGGAAAAATGAATGACTGCCTGAAATGGCTTAGAATTCAGGTTTCAATGCCATCTTAATAGAGAAAGAAGATGGTGGCTATAGGACTCTTAAGAGAGAGTAAATGATTTTTAGAAAAGATGAATGGGCCTGTAGAAGAATAGGTAGGAGATATAACAAGGTTATATCTGTGACAAAGTCTGGGTGTGATGTCGACTTCTCTCTCCCCTCCTGGGATGGGTCACTCTTCCCTGGTTGATGAAGCTCCCTGGGGAGGGGATTTATGACCATTGAGTTCCTTTTAGAGGATCTATTTTTAGGCGGATAAGGGAAGTTCAGAGAAAGCCTCTCCCTGCACTTGCTGTTTTTCAAGAGCCTACAGCTCAAAAGAATCAGTGTAACACAGTGGCGTGTTTGGGGACGGCACGTTCTGCTCCGCTTCAATCCCAGTCAGATGCATCTTCTGAAATACCACTCTAACACACTAAGCTTCCATATTACCCTCTTTCATTTCATAAAATCCTCTGCAGAAATCTGAGGGTCTTACCCTCTTAAAAAATGTCAAATGTTTTTCAGTTTATTTTATTTGAGGAGTAGTAAGAGGAAATGATTACTTTCAAAAACCTAATCTAGCGTACTAGAGAAGAGAGGTTGGAAGGGGGACCACTTGTTTTTCTCTTCATCAGTCTTCTGCCTTGGCCTTTAAACTGTGGTTCAAGAGGCTCTCCTCCTAAGACAGATGAAGACTTTTCTTTGTGGAGTAATCAAGCATCAGAAGAATCTGAGCATGTTGTTAAGGTCCTGAGTGTTTCTGAGGTCACAGGAAGAGGTGAGTATGTCCAGGGACAGAGCTGAGCTAGAAGCAGAAGCCCCAGCAGAATGAGGACCAGTAGGTGAGAGGTAAATTCTTTCTCATGGCCGATGTGAGAATAAATGCCTTGTTTGTAAATATGACTTCTTCGGATCAGAGGGAGCCCTCATCATTTGTTGCAGTGGTACGTGGGCTGCCAGGTTTGTTCATCTGGCTCTCTCTGGTAAGTGTAATGAAGCACAAAATGATTTTATGACTCCTGATGTTTAATCCTAATGCCTGACTCATCGATGGCTCTTTTTTACTGCCTTTTGTTTAAAACTGGCCAAAAACAATGCGTAAGGGAAAATCCAACTGGAAAGGTCACAAAGTTAACAGATCTGGTGAGACACCTTCTCTGTGGGTCTGACTGCCTCTCCTTCCTACCATCGCTCCTGCCCCCAAAACCTGGCAGGTGGTGACAGGCTCCTCATCTTGTGTTCTGCTTCATAGCAGGCTGTCTATTTCGGCTCTTCCTTCTGCTCAGTCAGACATATCAGCAGAGACAATGGCCTAACAGATGCTGATATTCAGCCTGGATCAGCCTATGTTGATTTTATGCTTATTAGTCTGAGCGAGTCACAGCCAGCTGGTTGCTGTTTGCCTTGACTGAGCAGTAGAAATACACACAACTGCAAAGGCCTCACGTGTACAGGTACACCCAGGTGCTGGCTGCTGTGACAGTTCCTCCCATAGCACGAGGAGTATTTCTGGATTACTTAGGTTTTGTTTTGTTTGTTTTTAGTCTTGGGATAGGCACAGAGAGGGAATAGTAAGGACTCAGTTTATAAGACAGATGTCTTAAAAAGAGTCCCCGTTTTTGACTCTGTGGCAACTGGAGAAAGAAGCTGAAGTTTAACTTTGTTCGCCCCTGAGTTTCCTCCTAAAAGCAGTGAGAAGCCAGATTTTTAAAGACCCATAAGCAAGATGCCTTTAAGGCACAGCAGATGAAATGTTTCCTGGGCAGCCAGGTGTCACGCTGGCTGGCAATTGCTACGATATTCACAATTTACTCCTTTATGGGTCCCAGGAGGGAAATGTTTTGAGCTGGCCAGTAAGCATTGGTGGCTTGCTGTGACCTGCTCCACTTCAGGACTCGAAGCTCCTGAATGCTTTAGGCCTTGTCCTACCTAACAGTGAAGGAAAATGGGAAGCCCTTTTCAGGGTTGCAATTTAGCTTTCCTGGTCTAGCTGATGTTCTTGCCTTGACTGGTAAAATACTTAATTTTTTTTCTTTTTTAATTTAAGTTTTTAAATAGTCTACCTGACCTATAATATAGTTTCCTCTTCCCCCTGCCACTGTTTGCCATCAACAATTTTTGTCTACATCTACTCCCTCCCCTAAACTGCTTACCATCCTTTCTTTTACCTCTTCATGTGGAATAAGCTGTAGTATTTTCTAAGGTAAGTATATGTAATTATTCTCCTCACACTCGTATTCCCATGAAATTATATCAGAGAGGAAATTGGAGTGGCTGAGCATATGCCATGTTTATTAGACCTGCTCCTCGATGGCTATGAGATTTACCCTCAGCAGATGGAAGAATATTTGCTTTCAGCTCTGGTGTAGGAAAAATGTGAGGTAGATATTATTAAAGTATTAAGAATATCCTTGTTCTACATTTTAATGAATGATTTGGAGAAAGATGTAGTTGCCATGCTTATCAAGTCTGTGGATGTCCTATAAACATAGAGAATAGCATATATATTTGGTGTCAGAATTGAGATTTGAGGCTAGATCAACAGGCTAGAATCATGGGCTCAAAATAATAATTAATATCTTGACAAATGTAAATGTGAAAGTTCTCATTTGACTCAGAAAAACCAATTGCTTAATTTTAGTACTGGGAACAATCTAGGTTAAGAGAAATTTAGATTAAAAATAACAAATATGTGGTAAGAATATAGCACTTCCCATTCCTTCGCCTAAGGCAGAAATTTCTTACCTTGGAGCCAGGAAAAAATTTTACATCTTGCTCAACGGAATGACTAGCAAATGATCAGAGTTGGCACTCGAGTGTAAACACTGACCTATAGGTTTTAGACTTGGGGGCTGGTCCTGGTTCCCCCAGATCTAGGAAAATAAGCTATGACCTTAGGAAAGTTCTTTCGCCTCTCTAGTAGTCTTCAATTATTATTTCCTCATTTGTAAAAATGGGATTTGAACTACTTTATTTCTAAAATTTTTCCTAACTCTGATATTCTATTATTCTATCATTTTATGAGAAAATCAAAATACAAAAATGTGATGCTCTAGATTTAAGATAATCAATGCAATCATAGGCTGAATTAGATCAAAGGAAACAAGATTTCTAATATGAAATGATGATAAGCATGTACACCACTGGATTTTCATATAATTTCCTGAAGGTTATGTTTGAAGAATTATATTGGTGAGTTGGAGTTACGCAGAGGAGGGAAGTTGGATAGTAAAGAGTTTGGAAAAATGATATGTGAAGAAATTTGGTTTCTCTCATTCCCCCCTCCCCACAAAAAGAGTGGACATGAACACTGCTTTCTAATTATGAGTCACTATTAGGTAAGAGAGACACTTCATTTGTTTTTTTGAAAATATAAATGGGACCAAATTTCCAGGCAGACTGGGTCCAGAGGTTTGATTCATTATGGAATAATTTTCCATGTTAAAAACTATGCAATAAAAGAGTAGGTGAACTTCTGAGCTCACAAAGTACATTCCTAATAATGGGTAAGGATTTTGGAGACTGGACTATGAGGCAGGCACTATCCTAAGTGCTTACTCATTTAATGCCTTATCGACCCAATGAGGTGGGTACTGTAATGATACCTGGTTTTAAAATGAGGAAATGATGGGCCAGAAAAATTGAGCAATTTGTCCAATATGGCAAAAGTAGACTTATTAAGTTGTCCAAGGTGGCAAAGGCAGGACTTGCCACATAGCCCCTGTGCAGAGCCTGGGTTGTTAGCCAGTGTTCTGTGCTGTTCACGCTAAAAGTGAATGGCAGCTTGGTGGTCATCTTTCAGACATATTGAAAAAGAACATAGGAAGATGAAATGATTAATGTCTAAGGCCCCCTCCCACTCTACAATTAACACCGAATTGAAGTTACCCATATTTTACCCTTTGATCATGCAAATATAGAGATTTGAAAGATTATTTAAAATTATAATTTTTTATTCTACTTTCCTGATGTTGTACTTTCGTTTTATTGGTGCAGTTGCTTAAAATAGCTCAAGAACTATAAATGGTGGCAATGGTAGTTTTATCTAATTTTCCTATTATATCGGTAAAATTATCTAATTTTCCTACCTATTTTCTCCTGTTTGATGAATTTTGGTAAACTTAACTAGCAAATTGAAGCTTAGGAAGGTATGAAATATAGATAAAACAAAAGCAAAAGATATTTTTGAAAAAAAAGTCACTGCCTTCCTGAAGAATTCTAACATGTAATATCCCTTTCCATAAAAAATGCATCTGCATTGCTCAGTGGCACTTGCACGGGCCACAGTAGATCTTTCTAAACTTTCTGCTTACTTTCTCATTGCTTATACTCAGTGGCTGAAGCACCTATGAATAACCCATAAATCTCATGGGAAATCAACTAACGAAGACATGAAGATTCTAGAGAAAATAAAAGGTCTGGTTCTGTTGGTTTTCCATGTAAAGTTACAGTCCATCACTCTGTACGGAGACATAACCCTTCATTAGTTCCTCTGAACTTTCTGGGACATTCGTGATCAAAGAATTCAAGGTGTAGAAAGGCTGCCTGGGAGCTTCTGACTTTTGTACGGTCTTCATCCAAGGATCCCCCCTCTACAACTTTCAGAATTACATGTATTTTTATTTTCTTTTGTCATTTTTTCTTTCAAATACAATTAAATTAATAACTCAGTAATATTAAGGAAGATCATTATAGCCACAATTCAATAAGTAATCCAGAGAATGCTAGAGACTTAGAATCTGTAATCAGATTGAGTCTGTCACTGCTGGAGCTGCAATTCTTTTTCCCAATCCTTTTATTCCTCCCGGATCATCAATAAGCCTCAGTGACCTCTGGATGAAGCTGGGGTCTGGAGCATCATTCATCAAGCTACTTTATCTGTTGCTACTCAGAGATGCTAGAGGAAATCTCCAGCATCTTTCCAATAGAAGTCAGGCCTGTGTTTGTTATGCTATGTTATTTATTTATTTTTTTAATGTTGCCCTTGCTTTGTGGGTGTCTTTTATTCTTTCTTTGTTCTCTGATTTTTAACTTCTCATGGGCATGCTGTCTCTTGATTTTTATATTTATCTATCTATCTATCTATCTTACATATGTCTTTATTTTACATGTCCTTCCAAGTGTTTTTTTCTCACTAATTAAAATGTATTATTTATTCTTTTTATTATGTATTACCTTACCAGCATTTCCTCTCCTAACCATTCATCAACGAAAGTTGAAGGATAGGTAGTCTGTCCTCAGTCAAAATAACATTAAGCTTGGTTGATGTGTGAATCTTGGTGATGACATTGGCCTGCAAGACAGCTGGGAGAGATGAGTGGTGGAGACAGAATGCCGTCTGAGTAAAAGTAGTACCATCACTTCTATGGTTTATAAAGAAAGAAATACACTTATTATTAGAAAAAAATAGCTAAAATGATTGAGTTTTCTCTGAGAGATTTATGCTTTATATACTAACATTAGTTGAATACTAAAATCCTTGAAGTCAAGGATTATGTTATTTGTAGTTGAGTCCCCCCAGGTCTTGCATCGTTATTGGCTTCTAGTAAGTGCTCATTAAATCAATAAATGGATGGATGCATGAATAACTAAGCGGGTTTATAATAAGGTATAAAAAGTCTTAGCATGGCTAGTATTATGGCCCATTTGTATGCAACATAAATTACTGTACCTGAACAATAGTAGAACTAGTCAGGAAAAATGCATATTGCATGATTTTAATCAGCTTTCCTGATGCCGTATTATAAATATATTTTTCTACATTTTAAAATAAAAATTTCTTTGTTTACCATACTTTTTAGACAAATGTATTTGGACATCAAAAAAATGTACAAGCAGTAATTCTAACATGTACCCTTAGTCGGATTTACTAAATTTACTCTTTTACTGCTCATCATTCTTACTCATGAATATCTTATAAGTATCATGGAATACACTAAGCTAGATGACCTTTAGTTTGATTAGAGCATTAAATATTTGGTAATTTTAGGATGTACATTTTTCCAGTAGAAAGGATAAAAGCAGCGTTTATGAAAGCATTGGGAATTCCAATCATATGGAATCAATGGAATCCAGATCTTCACTAGATCTTAGCGTCCATCAAGACCAAATCCTTCAACTGTTAGGTCGGTAAAGTGAGGTTCCTATGGATTCAATGCAAGGCTGGAGAGCTACAGAGTGAGACAGTGGTAGAACTTTATTTTCCTAGAACTGGGATTGTTACTATTACTTTTAATTAGCTTTATTCTTCCCACAGAAATTCCACTGATTATTACAAGTTCTTTTCAAAAGACTGTCCTAGGTTCTGGTTGTTTGGTTTTTCTGTTTATTTAATTTTACATCAGCCAGGAAGACCTTGCATTGGTCCATAAGTTTGAGTTTAGTAGCTCCTAGGTTGGGTGATAGATGGTAACACGTCAAGATTGTGGTGTAGTAAATCTTCTAAGGCTTTGCATCTCTGCTACTCCTTCAAGGTACGTTTTACTAGCATCCAATTTCCTGCTAACATCAAGGTTGCCCTCTAATCCGTGTTTGTATGAAGGTGCTAATTACTGTCTACATATCAAGCCTGTTTCCTTCTGAATTTTCAGCAGCTAATTGGGAGATGTTAGAATAAAAGCTAATCTGTGGCCCTGGACTGGCAGACATCTTAATTGCTTGTTAACTATTCTCTTTTACTCTTTTGACTTGATCAGGCAACCAAACCTAAAGTCACTGATATCTGCTCTAAGTTCACTGGGGAGGTTTCAGAGCCCTTGGCAAAAGTGAAAAGGATTAGTTGCTCGCAAAGAAAAGAGAATCCATGGGGACTAGTTGATGTGTTGCTAATTTATTTCCCTAGTGTGTGAATGAGTGAATGCTTAAGTATATCAAATCTCTTTACTCCTCAATATTTTCTTAAATTTTCTTGGGTTGTGATGCTCAGTTACTTAAAATCATTCTGCTTCTTTCTACAGCTTTACATATTTGTGTCTTGCAGGGATTATGGTATGTTTGTTTGCTTTTTTGTTTTTATCTAATCTTAAACTTATTTCTTGAGAAAAGTTCTCCCCTCAATTTTATTACTATTTCTATTATTTTATCTTCATTTTGCTATTTTAGTTCTGTGATGGAACAAATTTGATGTGCTTCTCCTTTTCTTATGTATCCATTTGAATTATGGAATTGGTACCTAACATTCCTTAATACCATATTTAGGATCCAAGATCTAGAATTTCAACATCAGGATCTAATTTGAAATCTGTTGTAAGAGACTATTGGAGTTGCCAAACTTTTGTACAGGCCAAAATTACAGGCAATGTACAGGTAATTTTTTTTGTCTGAAAGGCAGTGACATATTTTCTTTGGGTTTGCGGGAGAACTCTTCAATTTACGTTCACAGAGAACACTTCAAGAGAGTATGAAGACGGAACTAAAATATCTACATGGGATTTGCATTTTAGAATAAAAAATTGAGTTTTAGCAATTAGAAAGTACACACTCACACAAACTTTGCTGCCTTCAAAAGATTTCCCAGGGTGATCTTCTTTCTTGCATCCAATTCACTTTATTTCCTTTGGATTTCCTCAGGTCTATTCTAGTCCTCTGAATCTTGCTTCCATCAAACTCCATGTAACTGGGAGTGGAATCACCTTCGCAGTGGTTGAAGGAGAGATAAAATATAAAATGAATATTTTTTGAAAAATGTCCCAGGTTGCTGGAGATTTTATCAAGGCACTAAATAGTACAAATTCACCAGAAAAGTTGGAGTTGCTGGGAAATTAAAAAAAAAAAAAGTGGAGTGAAAGAAGACTGAAAAACAGAAGAATTTAGAGGAAAGAAGAAAGAAGGCTTACAAACATTGTTGAAGAGATCATTAGCAAGTAAATCAGAAATCACTTCTGTTTAATCCCAGAATTCTGCTAAAAGTAGGTTAGTCAGGCATTACATTAAGTCTTTTGGTTTCTTCAAGGAGAACTTCAAATAGTGTAGTTATTATAGAGTAACTTTACATAAACATCTTAGAGGAAACAAAATGAAAACCATACAGCACCAGTGAAGTTAGCACAATTTCTCTAATTCATGTTTCATAATGTCTGGATGCTATCATGATGAATCCTCCTTTCAGATGAAGAGAATGAGGAAATAAAATTAATGTGATTTTTCAGGCCATGGGATTTGAGGTGTGTCTGGGATGTACCAGGTGCATTGAAACAGGTTTCACCACATTCAATTTTTTAATTAGCCAAACCATTGAAACCACTGCTAGAATGTTTCTCCCTGTTTATTACTTCTTTTTATTTGGTTATTTCTCCCCGTCTCTTTGCATCTGTCCAATATCCTTCTGCCTCCACGCCTCATTCTGAAATAGTTTTGGTAATTTGAGGGAAGTCCTGGAACTAAGGTTCAGAGCAAAACACAAGTTGTGTATTTATGACTTAGGTGTTGATTTGCCACTGACGCTGTGTGAACTGTAATGAGTTACTCCATCTTCACTTTCCTCTCTATTCGTAAAAAAGTTTGGGAAAGTACAAACAAAACGTCAGTAATAGCTGTTGTATATATCCATAATGCATGTAAGTTAACTATAAAATCATTTAAAATTTGCTTAATTTTTCTTCATCTCATTACTTACAATTATATTCTTTTATATTTTGCTTACATCCTCCAAGTATTAGACTATCAATTGCCTTTGCCTGCTTTTATTCAATTTGAGAAGCTATACTTTTTACAACTTTATGATTACTTCCCTTCTCGGTCCTTTGGCCTCACCGTTTCTGCTACATCATCTCAATGCCTTTATTAATTTGAATACACATTCTTATTAGAATGCATTTTATTATCAAGAGTCTTCATGTACCATGCACGTGCATAAAAGAGCCCGTTATTGGAATCTATGATGCTAAAGAAGCAGACCAGGATGCTGCCTATTTGCTTTGAACAGTGCCAGAAAAATCCAACTGCCTTTCAAAATATCACTCAGTGCTTGCATTGCCATGGTCGAAAAAGTTTAAAGCCACTGGGAATCTCATCTAAATTTACACAAATAGATTTAAATAGTATAGAAAATAAGAAGTAGATGAAAAATGCATCAAACAAAAAATAGATACTATTTTAAATACAAAGTACATATTCAAAGTTATGATAACATCAAGATACCAGTAGGTAAGTGGACCAGTAACAAGAGTAGATAATTAAATAAAAAAAAAAAATACCAGGTAGAAAATAAACATCTGGTAACACAAGAAAGTTCTCTAGTAATTAAAGACTTGCAAATTAAAACAATGAAAAGGTACATTTAAAACCTATTAAATGAACATAATACCCGATGCTAATGAGATTGGGATAAAATTGGTACATTTATACATTAACTGTAGCATTGTAAATTGGTACAAAGGCTTTGAAAAGCAGTATCACCATTCTAAAGACCTTGAAGATTGTTTCTACACCTTGATTTCTTTTTTTTTCCTGCTTTTTTCTCCCCAAATCCCCCTAGTACGTAGTTGTATATATTTTAGTTGTGGGTCCTTCTAGTTGTGGCATGTGGGATGCCACCTCAACATGGCCTAATGAGTAGTGCCATGTCTGCGCCCAGGATCCGAACCCTGGGCCACTTAACCACTTGGCCATGGGGCCAGCCCCCACACATTGATTTCTTAAGCTTATTTTTTAATTAAAAAAATACAAAAGAAAAATAAGACTTTTCATCTCTAAGATGTTATTTTCAGCATTTTAAAAAATTACCAAGATAGTGGGAAATGATTTAATGATCCAAAATCTTACAGTTGGATAGTGTTAAATAAGAAAAAACAAGCAGACTCCAAAACGTAATGTATATGATCAAAGACTAAAGGGTGGCACAGATTACAAAAGCTACTCTTTTCTTTTATTATGTTGTTTTAATATTATTTCGTGTTGAGACAAAAATGTTTATAATATAAAATCTCATTAAAATTGCCACTCTCCTAGGAGATATAATAAGCTTAGCAGAGATATGTTGAAAACAAGGAGCAAGCTAGCTGGCTCTTGGGACGCAGGAGGGGAATTGTTTAGGAAATGAATAAGTTACAGAAAGAAAGAAGCTATTGAAAGAAAACTATTAGTGAACCAAATTCAGACTTTCTCTACTTTGAAACTTGATCTAGGACTGAGTCAAGCCAAAGTACCGATGATCTTCATTGTAGTCTTAAAATGGGTGAAATCACCTAGTTGGTAGTTGTTGAGTTGCCTTTATTTCACCTAGTTGTGTTGATTTCTTATATGTCCTCTTCTATTTTGTTCATTTGTACCTTTCTCCTCCAAGTTATTCTTTTGAGTTATTTCAGTATCAAATAATGTATGGATTTCAAATATATAAGTGCTACATATAAACATTTTAAGCATACTTGTATTCTAAATATTCCTTTATGACTTTATATACATTTCTTTGATTTCTTCACTTGCTGAATATCCTGTGATAAAACTATTTTAGTTGCTATTTGAATTTCTAGTCTTCCTTTCTGATACGAGCTGGATTTTCTTTCCTTTTATCCCTCTGTATCATTTTAAATTATAAATGTCAACCAATGTGACAGCTTGGATGAGCTCCAGAGGTTTCAGGAAGTGCATGTTTATATTTTGTTGTTATCCTTAACAGAAGAAAATTTTTGTGGTGTTCTTAAATCCCTAAATTATCATGGGCGTGTATAAGAAGGTAAAACACTCAATAATCTCAAGTAAGTTATTGTATGAAATACAGATTTAAGAATCTGCTCACAGAAGATAAAGGTCCTTCTTCCATAGTTATGACCCTTAACAATCACCATGGCAATTTTTACCAACATACCTGTGAGATAGTCTCCACACATGCAGCCTTTCTCAGATGGTTTCTTAGCACAAAATATTTTTAGACATCAGCTTTATTTTCTATGTATGTGTTTGAAAACTTTCTCCATAACAGCAAGTATCTCTTTCAAGATTATGAATGAAAGCACAAGTTATCTTATTTTCAAACACATCTTTCTATAATAAATATAATTCATAAAATCCCAATGAAGACAGAAGAGGCTGTTCCTCCTGGGGTAGGGAGCTTAGCACTATTAGGGATTAGGTTTTATCCATTATTTAAACCTAGCAGCGTGGGCTAGTCTAAATAATGTTTAAATATTTAAATATATTGTTTTTATGTTAATAGCTCATAAGCAAAATTTAAGTGACATAAGTATATAACAAAGAAGGAAAGACGTATGCTCTAGGATTCCACAATCTACACAACACGTTGTCTAATTCTTAAGAAATTCCAAATGTGGCAAATGAACATACCTTTTACCCATCAGAATGCTAGAAACTAGACATAATTTAATCACATTTTAAAGGGGAGAAAATGGAACCCTCTACAATGGCCACTACACAAAACCTTTCAGGAAAACAGATAATCCCATACTTTCCTTCTAAAAATCTAAGCACAATAACTCTATGTTAAAGTCAATCTCTCTCTGTCTCTTTCTCTATACCTACACACACACAGATATGAATTTTCAAATCTGCTTTGTTATTATTGAAGAAATCAGATTCCATGTCTTATTCTCTCTCTCCTTTTTTTTTTTTTTTTTTTTGAGGAATATTCCCCCTCTAACAACTTCTGCCCATTCTTCTTTTTTTTGCTGAACATTGGCTCTGAGCTAACATCTGTGCCCATCTTCCTCTATTTTATATCTGGGAAGCCTGCCATAGTATGGCTTGATAAGTGGTGCATAGGTCTGCGCCTGGAATCCTAACCGGCAAAACCTCAGCCGCTGAAGCGGAGCATGCAAACTTAACTGCTATGCCACTGGGCTGGCCCTTCTTTCCTTGTTTTTATGTTCATCTCAAATTTTTACGTAGAGTAGATGTAAAAGTCAGTTTCTAGTATCTTCAGTGTCAAAGAGAATTTGCACTGGACATTTGCTGAAAACAGCAAGTCAGATTTTATTTGAGCCATTATAGCAGGAGAGAGACTTCAGTATAGAACTGAGCTCAACTTCTAACAGCACAGACAGCTGGGGAATTAGAGTCAGTGTACAGAGTGAAGGAGGCAGTGGGTAGAAAATTACTAAGAGGAACTTGAATAGACATCAAAGGTGGGGATTTCTATATACTGGGCTCAACAGGCCGAGGATCAGGCCTAGTAAGGAAGAGGGCTCAAAACAGCCTGACCAGAGGCTGGCCCAGTGGCATATTGGTTAAGTTCACACACTCTGCTTTGGTGGCCCAGGGTTTGCCAGTTTGGATCCCAGGCACAGACCTAGCACTACTCAGCAAGGCATGCTGTGGTGGTGTCCCATATACAAAATAGAGGAAGATGGGCACAGATGTTAGCTCAGGGCCAATCTTACACACACACACACACACACACACACACACAAACTCTGATTAGTTTGGTCAAGAAGGGAGTTCTTGTCATCAGTTAGCCATCATTATATCCTTTGTGTTGTGGGCCACATTCTTAACATTAGATTCTCACGGGCTGTCAGAGCTGGAAAGGGCCTCAAAGATCAGCTCTCACCCTACAGATGAGAGAACTAAGGCCCCAAGAGGCTGAACAATTTTGTACAAAGTCACATGCTAAGAGGTGGGAGAGCTCCACTGGACATGGGTCTCCAGAGCCTCGGCCAAGGGAGTTGTTTTCTTAAACATTCTTTCTTATCTAGTTTGGCAGAAATGCTCTATTTTCCTTTAACTAAAATACTTCATGGGTAGAGTTATGTAGGTGCCATCTAAAGTCGATAAGCCAAATTTGTCTAAGTTCATTTCTCATCTTCCCCACAATTAAATTGCCACTACACAATTCTAAGCACAAACACAAGTGTTAAATGAATTAAAGGAATGAATGAGTGAATGACTTTCTCCCAAACTATTCCAAGACATAAAAAATAACACATTATTCTTTAATGAGTTATTTTTCAGTTCGTACAGATCTCCTCATAATCCTGGAAGAGCTTCACTTTTTACCTGAATAAAATTTCCACATTGTGAACTTTAATGTCCGTTATCATTTTAAATAAGAAGACTCTTTCCCAAAGACTCTTTTTACCAAGATATTGTTACTTCACCCAGTTGAAATGTGTCGACCCTACACATTTCTGGATTTTTCATCTCAAATCATTATGTGTGTTTTTCTTACTAGAAATTCTTCATTTTTCAAAACACTGCCCTCTCATTTTAGATCTTTTGTCTTAACAATCTTCCAGCCTTGATTTGCTTTTGATCCAGCTCTTTCATTTCTCTTGCCATCACAAGCTTGATAGGAAAAGAAAGAAGGCTTTGTACACACACATACACACACACACACACACGAGTTTATTTATTCTTGGTCACTCACTCATCACTCCATATTTAAGACCATGGCATTTGAACTCTAGTTCAAAATTTTGCATACTTGTTTGCCTTCATTAAACAGCTTAACATCCCTATGCCACAGTTACTCATATCTAAAATGGAGATGATAATAGATTCTATCTCAGAGAATTTGGGGGAGGATTAAGTGAGTTACTTCATGAGAAGTGCTTAGATTAGACCCCAGCATGCAGTAAATTACTCAAGAGGTGATATGTTTGCATTGAGCTCTCAGTAAATTATCTATCCAAAGACTGGGGACTATTTTCAATTGTGCTTACACAATTATTTTACAAAATTAATGCTGGTAAAGCTTTTTCACTAAAGACTATTCAAAGCAGTATTGTTTCCACTTCAAATTCGTAGTATTCTCATCCTTTACACAGTTCAGAAAACCATTGATCTGTCTCCTGTGAACCTCTTATTATAGTTCTCACAGCGGCTGCTCTGATACTTTCTGAGACTTCTCACACTACCCAATCACGCCACCATCTTGTCCCTCTCAAAGAATGACCTTGCTTCCCACCTCACTGTGATTGAGTTCATGTTTCTCTTTGAATTATTTTCTACATCAAAATTCTCTTGACCCATTTATTTCTCTCGTTTCAAAATTTTCCTCTGCTCTTGCAAGTCTAACTACTCTGTGCACCAACTCTCTTTCACGCCTCTCTTTCCATTTCCTCCAGTCCTTGAGACATCTATTATACTTGTTTGCATCTTCATGTTTTCCCATCTTGCCTGGATTTTTCTTGCTCATTCACTAGGGTCCAAGTTCTCCTTGTTCTGAACTTACCCTTTCTTCCAGACTAAGCTTCTTGTTTTCTTCTATTTCTTAGAGCTATCTTTTCCTGCTCCACTAACTTGACTGAAACTGCTTTCTAAGAACTGAGCATCAATTAACAAATTCTCTCAATTCTCAAGCTTCTTAATGTCAATAGCACACTATTTTAATCTTCCTTTTTTTCTTCCTTCATTCTTTCATATTTTTTTTCCTCAAAAACCATTAGTTGAAAACCAGTCAAGTACCAGACTCTATAATCAAGAGGATACAAATATCTATAACAAAGATTCCCTGCCCCTCAGGAATTTCCTATCTAGTGATATATATGATTAATTTCACTGTAATACAAGAGGAAAGTGATCATTCCATTGAACAAGATATAAGTAAGATTATTTTATTTCCTTGATACAATAAACTTTATACCTTTCTTTTCAGGATTTTTATTTGGGAGCTATAATAGATGACTGCCTTTTGTTTTGGCAGTGCTTCAATATGATGAAGGTATGTTACCTTGGCATATGTTGATCTGTACAGTGACTGCTGGTTGCATAGTGCTCAGAGGTGAAAGACACCTTTGGAAATACACATACTTGGATATATTCAAAGATACATGGATGCCTTAAGATTTATTTATCTTTTGTGTGTTAATATGTGTCCACATAGAAAACGTGTATTTACATTTTAACCCAAGGCAGGGGCAAGTTTACTGGAAAGAATCCTGACTGGAGATTAAAAAGATTGCATTTCTAATCCTGGCCCTGGAGATCATTAGCTGAACTAAAGGAAATCTCTTAATTAGTCTGGGCTTCAAACACTCATCACAATAATTTGGCTCAGTTCTTGGGCATTTTCTGTTCTTTGTTTACGTTTGTGTCCTAGATGATCTCATACAATTGTATGGCTTTAAATACCATAACTGCCCTGACAACTTTCAAATGTATAATTCTGAGACAGAACTTTTTTCCCTGAAATCCGTTTCTGTGTATTTAACCTACTCCTAATTGTTGCCTCTAACCAAATATCTACTAGAATTTCAAGTTTTTAATATCCAAACGTGAACTCCTGACTACGCTGAAGTCTTCCTCATTTTGGCAAATGGCAACCCCAGACCATCTGAACCAGTGTGTGCCTACTCCAGACCCGACTCATTCTTTATTCCAACTCAGAAAATCAGTTATTCATCTCCTGTGAATTCCTTATCACAGCAAAAACGGCGAGTCCGTCCCTTTAGTTGTATAGACCAAAAACTTCAGAGTTGTCTTTCATGCCTTATGTTCTCCTGTACCTCATATCTGATCTGAGAGCACATATTCTTGGATCTATTTTAAAAATAAATCCAGAATCTGACCACCTCTTACCACTTGCTAAAACCGTAGACCAAGCAGCCATGCTTTCTCACCAGAAATCTTGCAATAAAATTCTCTCTGGTTTTCCCAGTTCAACTCTTGTACTCCTCACCAACTCTTCCTTTACGCAAAACAGTTTTAGTGATCCTTTAAAAATTTAAGTATGGTCATGTCATTCTGCTGCATTCAGAATAAAATCTTGAATCCTTATCACAGGCTATGAGACTAAGTAATCTGAATCTTGACTACCTCTTCAATTTCTCTTCAACTATTCTTGCTTTCATTCACTTACACTGGCCTCGCTGCCATCCTTCATGCTTACCAAATATACTCTCTGCCCTCTTGAGGGCATTTGCCTTTTTTTCCCCCTTAGCATATTCTTTCCATGTTCACTACCTGGCTCTTTCCAATCTTCCCTGAGACTTCAAATACCACTACTACTGAGAAGGCTTTCCTAACACCTTCTGTTAGGAAAGTACCCTCTGGTACTCTACAATTCCTTTTCTATTTCATTTTTCTTTATAATAGTAATCTATATATACATATATATATAGAGAGAGAGAGAGAGAGTAGGTATATGTGTATACATATGTATATATGTACATAGATATGCGTAATACACATACACACACATTTTTCTTAAGTTATTGATCACATATTTCTTAGGTTATTGATCTCCACACTGACATGAAAGATTGTGGGAACAAGACCATCATTTGTTTTGCTTCCTGCCAGAGCAGGAACACAGGGGCACTCAGCATTAGTAAATATTTTTTAAACTTGCAGCCCAAGGAAATCAGAAAAGCCTTTGCAAGGAAGGTGGTCCTATATACTAAGGCTGTGTTTACTAGATAGAAAGATGGGAGGGACATTATACGAGGAAGGAGTAGCAGGGAATTACTATTCCATATTTAGTCTCGTATTTAAGTTGGAGTAAGAATGAACAATGAAATGTTGTGGCAACAAATTCATAGACAAAAAATCATTTCATTACTGGATTTATTTTAATTTCTATGGAGCAATAGCCACAGGTGGAATCCCATGGCTTTTAGTATAACATCATTTTAAGGACCTTTTTAATTTTTCTTTTACTCCGCAGGATAAGCAAGACAATCTTCTTCCAGGAGAACAATAGATAGTAATATAAGGAAACTTCCTCTTATCATTAAAGTAAGAGTGGCTAGCAAAGTTTGAGGAGAGGTGTGTATACCTGTGGGGAGATCGAGTCATACTTAGCCACTTCAACATGTCAAATCTCCATTAACAACACAATTTGGTCATGAACAATATGATATCTCACGTTTGTAGAGCACTCTATAGTTTTCAATAAGCGTTCACGCTCATTATTTCATTTTACATTCCGACAATCTGTTACTGGGCATACAGGTGCTACCACTCTCGCTAGGTGGCTTAAGGGGCAGCACTGTGCGTGTATATGTGTGTGTGTGCATTTGTGTGTGTTTGTTTCTAGAGAAAGCAGTGGATAAATGAGTGCATTAATGAGAGAGAAGAAAATGTGAAGGGAGTTATAAGTGAGATGCTGTTGGAAAGGAGACGGACCAAAGGCTGTTAGGCTGACCTAATCCTAGAGAAGGTTAAAAGGATACTTAACCAGAATTGCCTTTGAAGATATTTGCTAAGCAGGGCTATCCGGCTGAGGAGATGAGAAATGGCTAGGAAATTCATATTGTCTATCATGGTTGACATTTTACAATGCTTAAGAATTCTGAGGGAATTTATCACCCGAATAAATTAGAACATAGGCGTTACTGTGAGATATCTAATCAGAAATTTCAAGGATGTCGGACACTCATGTTAATGCTTTGAGGAAAGTCTAGAATATGACATGGCCTACTCTAGTGCTCAGGAAAGACTGATGTCAAGGGGTATTTAAACATTAGTTGTAAAATGGTTGAAGATATGAGATAAATCCTATATGACAATAAATATTATAATAGCCGAAATTTGTTGAGTATTTACTATGTACGAGACACTATGCTAAGAATATTGTAAATGTTTTCTTATCTAACAACCAACCTACCGGGAGAACACAATTATTTTCCCATTTAAAGAAAATTCAGACTTAGGAGGACTAAGCAACCTGCCCAAGGTCACATAAACGTTTTGTTACTGAACTGGAATTCAAGCAAAGGTCAGTATGAATAGAAAGTCCGAACTCTTACCTGTGACATGATTCAGCATCTTCATGACCTATGCGGGAGGTAGCATGATGCCTCCTCCTCAAAGATATCCATGTCCTAGTCTCTGGAATATTTATTTTCTCACCGCTCTGAAGGCTAGAAATCCACAAGCGAGGTGTCAGCAGGTTTGGCTTCTCCAGAGGCTTCTCCTGGGCTTGCAGATGGCCGCCTTCTCCCTGTGTCATCTCAGGGTCTTTCCTCAGAGTCTGCACACCCCAAGTGACTCTCTGTGTGTCCAAATCCCCTCTTCTTCCGAGGATACTAGTCAGACTGCATTAGGCCCACCCTAGTGGCCTCATTTTAACTTAATCACCTCTTCAAAGGCCCTGTCTCTAAATGCGGTCACATTCCGAGGTCCTGGGGTTTAGGGCTTCAATGTATGAATTTGGGGGGACATGTGGAACATATGAATTCAGCCCATAACAAACACTCAGTCAAGAAGAGAGGGGCAGGAGAATGTCAGCTTTTTCCCCTCCAGATAAGTGAGAGGGAGGGACTTCCATGAAGCTGCTTGGTGCACTTGAAATGTGTTCTCTGAAGCTGGAAGACAGACCCAGAGCACTTACAGCTGCTCATGGCTCCGAAAACCGCATGACTCGTGCTACGCAGATATGCAAGTGGCTGCATACAGATCAGCCTGGACTTTCAAAACTTTGCTGGGGAAACGATGCCTGCATATTTCCTGTCGACTAGACAGGAGCCCAGATGGGAAAGAGAAACAGTATGAGGTTATTGGGATGCTATTCCAGAGAGCACCTATGGGGTGGAAGGACCCTCACAGCAGAAAGCTGAGATTTCTAGAGGCTATGGAAGAAGATGAAAATCACTCTTCAGAAACAGATACTACTTATAGCCCAAATCCGAAGAATTGAATGAAATAAATCATCAGCAATGGGAATATGCAAACAAAAGACAAAACAGAAAACAATTAAAATACTCATAAGAAAAAAAGTCAGCTTAAACTCCAAGGCCAAATAATACAAAACTACCAGAAAATAGGAAATCTTCCTGCTGTCTTTTTACTTCTTGTTCCCAGAAAGCCTAAATTTATTGGCAACTAGAGAAGTTGAGAAGTAAAACCATGAAACAAAGAGGCCATCCCAGGTTCTAAAACCATTCCCAGGACAGGTCCCTTGTCTGAAAAAGACTGGCTTTTGGAGAGTAGAGAATATTTAATGGTAATTCATGTTTTGAATATTGGTTGTTATCTTGAACAGGTCATTCTACTTTTTAAATGTGTTACTGAAAGTGACAATAGGACAAGTGCCCTGCTGGTAAATATCAACTGCTTCCCCCAAAAACTAAAAGCCTTGATTTATGGCATTTGTCATTTCTGTGGTGTAAGTTCTCCCAACATGGCCAATTTCTACCTGCTAATGTGATGTCACTGAAGACAGAGTTGGGAAGAGATGAACACAACTGAGTCTCCCAAACCTTTGTGCCGGCCCAGCATCCACCTGTAGGACGATTAAAACAAAGAGCAGAGGCAGATGTACTCAGACACTAATACGGGCCTCAGGTCCCCTCAAGGCCACAAGCCTGGAATCAGCGCTAGCACTGTAGTCATACAGTCATTGGCTTTTGTAAATTTTGCAAATGATAGTTCAACCACAATCAGCGTGACTGTTTCATGACTGCCCATCATCCTACTTGCCTTCCAGTTGATGCGGCCATGGATGCCTTCAGGATCCAGCTGAGGAGCAGTTGACCTGAGGATGCTTTCATTTGAGTTCTGTAGAAGACACATGTTCTCCCTCACTTCTCTGTGTAGTTAATATATTGCTGGCTATCCAAGTGTAGAAACAGCTCCCAGCAATCCCCCTGCTGCCCAGGGCCTAGACTCATCTGGCACCATCACACAGGAATGGAGAGCCACATGATCTATTGTAACTTGAGTGTTTCCACGTCCGACTGACACCAGAAGTATGTGGTAGTGGAAGAAGAAGCAGGGTTTGTAATATACAGACTCGGATGTTGTATACAATTCTTCGACAACTGATGGCTCATACATCAAGAAAACTCGAGAGAAGTTTCCCCAAATTCAAAATGATGTTTAAAATTTAACACGAGGTGTGAAGCTGAAGAAACTTTCTGAAATAAAAATAATAAATCTTTTTTTTTGCTAAATCATGGTAAAAACATGTATCTTTCCATAAAAAATGACATTACAAAATTACTGAAATGTTAATGTAATCAAAGAACAGTGCCAAAAATGTAAGAAAAAGGGTATTACATAGATGTTTCAGGCAGGTAATTGATACAAATATAGTGGAGTTTTTTGTGAGGCGGAAGATTTGTGATGTTTGTGGTGTTTGAAAGTTTTTAAAAATTTCTACATTCTTATGATTTCTTTTTTCTTCCTGAATAAATATTCAGGTCTCATGAAATTTGTATTTCTTTGTTCGTTTCCTTAAGGAAGCCGCCCCAAACTATATAAGCTTTACGCCCTATCAAAGCTGCATATTCCACTGCCTAAGGGAAAAATCATAAAATCATGAGAATTCCCCATGTTAAATCAAGAAGCAGAGGATGATGACCGCCACTAATAAATTTTAAAGGAACAGTGGAAAACAAAAGGAATCTGGTTTGACTGCATCATGAATCCAACTTGTTGAGTATACCGTTATTCCTCCCCCGGTGCCACTTCTCTCTGAGCGTCTTCTCAGGCTCCGAAGATCTGGAACAGGTCCCTTAGGTCTAGTAGCAGGAGTTCTACTTGGGCTAGAACTTGGGGTTCCACTGCAACCTCAGTTCATGAAAAAGTCCATCTAGCTCCTATTGAAACTGCCCAAACGGAGTTATCTCTGTTCTCCTTCCCAGACAATTTCTATGTATTTTTAATGATTTCACAAAGTGCAACAGAGGAGTCTACTAATTAATTCAAAATCTAGGCTACCTCTGGAATCCAGCAGGTGACCTCTTTCTTTTTAAGTCATTTATTTTTTATAGCTGGATGGAGTTGAGATGATCGCCAGGTAATTTCAATCAGAAAGAAAAGAAAATGGTTGCCTTGTCACTCAAGCAAAAATTCATTCATTGTGATACTAGAATTTCAAAGAGCAGGAGTGGTTTCCCATTTTGTAGGGAAAGGACATGTTTCTGTAAACCTTTATAACGCCATCTGAAAGTGTTTGTCTTTTCAAATATATGCTTCTTGCTACAGCATTGGGGAGGAGAAAACATACTTAACATCAAGTTGTTTTATATACCATTGACAATACTAACAGAAATAATGAAAAGCTTTTCATTATTTCAAAGGTATGTCAGTGCTATTAAGAGAGAACGAGGGTTGGGTATGGAATTTTACCTAGAAGATGAAAATTAGACCACAGAATATTTTTGAGGTCTTGGCTAAAACATGATGTATTTTGACCACATAAGTTGGCACAATAAAATCATTAACCTGGTCAAAATGAGAAAAAAAAAGGCATTAAATGATTTAAAAGATTTTATATTTTCCAAGACAAATTTGTGGATTTATCTTACTATTATCGATGATGCTAGAGATTGCTCTTAGAAGAAGAAATAATGCATTCTGCAATAATGATATACCAACTGGTCTAAACTGTGTTAGAAAAGTGCTGTCATTTTACATAACTTAAATTTTAGGTCTATAAGAGAAGCATTTTTAAAGTCTTGAAATCTCTCTTTAGGAAATATTTGTGCTCTGAAATTTGCTTGCAAATCACCCTTATTTACAAATGTATTAGGGGAGTGGCTGGGAAAGCAGACTTTGGAGCCAGGCAGAACCAGGTTGGAGTCCTGACTCTGCTATTTATTTCCAAGTCACTTAGCCTCTTCAAGCTTGCTTTTTAACACCTAGAACTGAGGACAAAGGAAACTATCATATTCTGTTAGCGTCAGGATTAAACAACACGTAAAATACATAAAGTGTTAGAAGGCGCTGTCACGTAATAAGCACTAATTACATAATAGCTTTTATTACTCTCCTCACTTTATTATTCTCTTCTCAATTATTTTAAAATAAAATTATATATGCATTTTTAGGGAAGATGTTTTCATGATTTAATATTTTAGGAGAGAATGTGTGCCTTAACATACCCATTCAAAAATTCAATAATTTTGCATAACTTTGAAAATCTGTAAAGAAATTGTTTTACACTCTCTTTAAAAACACAGCTATGTTTGAATTCAAGTTCCCAAATTCCCCCTAACAGGCTTTCTCCAGTTTTTCTTTGGTGGAAACCTGTCCCACATTGCCCTAAATTGCTGCTGTAAGAAAGAGTGTCTCCACGGCAGAGGGTTCAGGTCAAACTGAAATCTTTATTTGGAAAAAATAAAGGTAACGTGAGTGAACTTAAATCGTGTAAAATGTGCATGGTGACAAAAGATAAAATTGTGAGGTTATCTTCACCTTTGACACTAAGGTAGCTGCAGGGCAAGAAGCCCCCCCCCAACTACTCCTACTCTGTGGCATGTCGTGGAAGCCAGTGGACTTTTAGATGTGAACTGGACTCTGTGGGCTGAAGAGAAGAGGAGACAGGAAGAGCAGAGGGACGTATTAAAAATTCAGCATTTTAAATGGACAAATGGGACATCATTTACTGTAAGAGAGCTAAGATTCTGTAAAGTGATCCTTAAAGTATCAAATTCTCTCTATGATTTAGACATTATATATAAAGAGCCTTCTTCATATGTAAAGCACTGTTGAAACGTACAAAGTCATTTTAAATGTAATGGTATTTAAATAATCTTATTTTGCTTTTGGTCAATACCTGAAATGTTTAAGGGTCAAATTTATAACCTTTTCTACAATTCTTTTTTTTTTTTTAAATGAATAATGTGTTTTCTATATGAAATTTGATTTAAAAAAAGCCATGAAGACTTTCTCTTCTATACCCTGCTTTTTAGTTATAATTTTAACACCGTTTTATATTTTGGTTAGTTGCAATGATTTTCTATTATTAACTGGCTAGTTTTCACTTCCTTTTCCAGTAAAATTTGGTCATTTGATATATGAGAAAATGGATGTGAAGATTATATCTACAAGGTCACTTCACTAATTAAGAAGGTGAAACTTTAGGCCCTGTGTGTGGTTCATTAGTCTACTCTCTTAACCAAACCCATGGCAGACTGACTGTCCATGGTTTATTTTGTTCACAGTTCATAAATTGCTAAGTATTTTTGCACCCACTTGAGTCTGAATTTGCATCCCATGCTCTGAATAAGATGATTACAGAATGTTGATCTGCCAGTGAATAATTACTGTTGAAAGGCTTTTTGAGATTTCAAAGGATTTAGAAAATATATCTTTAAAATTAAGCTGACTGTATTCAGACCCTTAAAGAAATGTGGCCTCTCAATTCTTGAATATTAGTAAGATAGAGTTTAATGCTCTGTATGAAAAAGGGCAGATCAAATTATAGACTCTCTGAGTTTGTGAGAGGAATCATATTTCAGGGGAATTTGTTTTAAAGAGAATCTTTTGTTACATATTTCTAAAGAATCAGAAATTTGTTAAAAAGAAAAACATCAACTACCAGCAAAGCCTTTTATTTTAAATCATAGCAAGATTATGATATTTTTCTGTTTCTCCCTCAATTACAATTAAGGATCAAAGCTGAACTCTGAAGGCACTAAGTATCTGGGATTCTAAGTTCATGGGGGCTACAGAGACTTCTCTACTTCCTTTTGGCCTTAAGAGGCACCAGAAATGGCCTTACAACCCTCAACATCACCCCAATCCCAAATCAACATGAAAGGAGAAGTGGAGAGAGAGGAGCCCACAGCCTGTGTGGCATGCAGAATTCAAAGTGGCAGAACAAGCGAGACCTCAAGGGACGTTTCTTTTCATCTAGCCCACTTGCTGACTTGCTGCTGTCTTATTTAGACAGAGAAAAAGGGCTAGAAAAGAGATAGTGGAGTCAACAGTGAAGGAGCCTACACTCCTCCTCACACTTGCCACTTAAACTGGGAAGGATTGGGAGTTTTCCTGTGTCAACCAAACACCAAGAAAGATAGCTGAGCTCTGAAGGATATCCACTGAGTGAAGGTACCCCAGCACTAAGAAGTGGGGGAGTGGGGTTCTTCCACATCAGGAAACTGCAGTGGGAAAGCCCTTTTTCATAGGCTCCAAAATATCCACATATATTCTAGTGGAGAGCCAGGACTTGGATGGCTGCCACACATAGCCATTTCTCTTTTGTGGGAATACCCTGAAGTGCACTGCCTGTTCTAAAAAGTGGCTTTCATTCTGTGGTCTAAATTGGCATCATGTCAGTATAAGCCAGAGAAGCAGAAGTATTAATAGAGAGATGTTTGCTAGCTCACTGATCATCACGCCGAGAGAGCCACAGGGTAACAGTGGGTTACAGTTGAAAGACTTGCAAGACAGATGCTGTTTCTGAGAAGTACTTGGGGAAACCCAAAGTGAAGAGCAGAGACAAAAGTGATGATGCTGGAGGAATTTGGAGACTTTGGTGCTGAGAGCTAGGGAAAACATTAGATACAGCCCAACTCCTAGTCAGAGTAACAGAAATCCTCACACCAAATGCCTCTTTGGCGTAATTCCTATTACTGAAATCAAGGTATCTGGTTTTCAGCAAGAAATTATACAGTATTGATAAGTCTGGCTCCAAGCCAAAATCCCATGTGTGATCTTTTGGACTCAGCCATAGGCAATTACAAACTTTACTTGGCAGGGTGGTGGGGGGAAGAGGAGAGGAAAAGGCTGCCTTCCTCACGCCAGACTTGGTGCATAGCCAGTAGAGTGCGTTGTTCCAGAAGGAGTTGCAGGCATGCACTTAGAAACCCCCTCCCTGGGTCATATCTGCATTCTTGGCCCAGGCACCTCCATTGGCAGCCTCCTTGTTGGGGGCCTTGGCTGACGCATTTCCCAGGTACCTCCTCTAAGGCCTCCTTACCACAGGACCTTGGCTGTGGCACCTTTTCCCTCACTTTGAATGAGGGTTTATATCATGCATGGGAGGACCTACCCTGCTAGGTCCATAAAAGGGACCTTTTGTTCAGGGCTCCTTGGCAGTGAGATGATTCCCTCTACATGAGTTGCATATCATCTTACCCTCACTCAGTGTTATTCCATGGGGGAAAATGGCACACTAGGGAGCCAGCATCTATTTTTGCCTCTTGATTACACTGTTACAGTAAGTGAATAAAGTTTAACAAATGGAAAAGGGTTGAAACCATATAAAGTATGTTCTCAGAGCACAATGAAATTAAACTAGAAATCAACAACAGAAAGATAGCTGGAAAATCTCCAAGTATTTGGAAATTAATCACCACCCTTATAAATAACATGTGGGTCAAAGGAGAAGTCACAGAAATTAATAAATGTTTTGAATTAAATAAAAATTAAAGGACAACTTATCAAAATTTGTGGGATGCAGCAAAAGCAGTGCTGAGAGGAAAATTTATAGCATTAAATGTGTGTATAAGAAAAGATAAAAGACCTAAAATCAATAACCTAAGCTTCCACATCAGGAAACTAGAGAAGAAGAGCAGTTAAAGTCTATATAAAAGAAGCAGAAAAATAAGAAATAAAATTTAGAGCAAAATCAATGAGATTCAAACAAGGAAAACAGAAAAAAATAACTAAAATTCAAAGCTAGTTCTTTGAAAAGACAAATAAACTTACAAACCTCTAGCCATGATAATCAAGAAAACAAAAAAGATACAAACTAATAAAATCAGAAATGAATGACAGGTCATCACTACTGATCTCATGGATATAAAAAGGATTATAAAGTGATATTACAAACAATGCTGTGACCAACCATTTCTTAACTTTGATGACATGGACGGATTCTGTGAAAGATACAAACTACTAAAGCTCACACAAGGAGAAACAGATAACCTGAATAGGCCTATATCTATTCACTGAATTGAATCAATAATTAATAACTCTCAAAAAAAGAATAAAGCACTAGGCCCACATTCTTTCATTGGTGAAATATTTCAAACACTTAGGGAAGAAATAATACCAATTCTCTAAGATATTTTTGGGAAAATAGAAGCATAATTAACACCTCCAACTCAATCTGTGAAGTCAACACTACCCTTACAACTAAACGGGATAAAGATGTTACAGGAAAGAATAACTATAGACTAATATTTCTAGTGAACATATATTAGCAAATTAAATCCTACAGGGTATAAAGAGACCAAGTGAGACTTATTCCAGGTATTCAAGGTTGGTTCAATATTAGAAAATCAATCAATGTAATCTTCCATATTGACAAGCTAAAGAAGAAAAACCATATGATCATATCAATTAACGCAGAAAAAGAATTTGGCAAAGTTGACCATCCATTCATAATAAAAACCCTCAAGAAACTAAGACTAGAGAGGAAATTCCTCAAATTTATAGAGAATATCTTCCAAAAACCTACAACTGACATTGTTCTTAATTAATGGGGAGAAAGACAAGGATGTCCTCTCTCATCACTCCATTTCAGCATTGTACTGGAAGTCCTAGCTGTTGCACTAACACATGGGAGCCAACTGAAGGAATTCCTAAGGAATTCCAGCCAAAGCTGGGAGAATTTGAGCAACAAAATAATGTAGGATTTTATAAAATAAATATTCTTGAGTCCAAACTGATATAGATAAATGATTGAATACATAAATAAATGGAGGAGAATAGACAAAACTCCTGTGTAGAAGAATTTTAAAAAAATTATGTAGATACTCCAGTTTAAAGGGAGTTTGAGCTTATTTCCCAGTTCAGCGTGAGTAGCACGTGGTGACTTCCTTCCAAAGAGCAGAGACTGTAATGTGGCATGTTCAAAAGGACATTGTGAAGAGCAACTTTACAGCGGAGAAACTTGAGAAACACAGCCACGGCCAGGGGATTAAGTTTAATGTTAACATTATAAATAATATTAAAAACATGTGTCCTTGATATGATATGATGAGAATGGCACTTTATCTCTTTTTTCTTCCTCCTAAAACACACAATTCCAGGTTAAACACAGAAGAAACATCGGACAAATTCCAATTGAGGTGGCTATTACAAAATACCGGAACACTCTTTCTCAAAACTGTAAACGTCATCAAAAATAAGACTCTCACAGCCAAAGAAACTTAAGGAGACATGAGTAGTAAATGGAAAAGGAAAAGAACATTGGTAAAAATGAAGCATATACGAATAAATTATCATCTTTAACTAATGATAATATATCAATATTAGCTAATAAATTGTAACAAACATACCATAATAAGATATTAATAATAGTGGAATTTGTGTAATAGTTTTTGTACTATCTTCACAATTTTTCTGTAAATCTCCAATTGTTCCAAAATAAAAAGTTTATTTTAAGAAAAGATTAAAAAAACTAATTGAGTAAGAAAATGAAGAAGAAAAATTGCACGCCATGTGCTTTTAGTCGCATGACTCAGAATTTGTTCACATTATTTTAGCTCATGTTTTAACTTATGGATTTTCGTCATTCAGCCTTACCTAGCTGCAAGTTTTGGCTATGAATCTATTTGAAAATTAGGGGTTCCATTGCTAAGAAGAAAAGAAAAGAAAAGAAGAAAGTGGATTTTGGAGAAATTCCAAGTCTATTCCACAACCCTATGAGATTATTACTCTGTATAAGAAATTCATGTAAAATGAAAAATCTGCAAAGAAGACCAGAATTTTGGAGATAAGGACGCGCTTTACAAAACTCATGAAGAATACTCTCTGTAAGGAATATGAAATTAAATTACCCAGATAAAAACTAGGTAATTGTTGTCATGTTTGAGAACAATAAGTCTAGGTGATAAAACAGGGTTATTTTAGAATCCAAATGGGAGTAACAGAGAATAGATGAGCTCTGAGTAGCTTGTCCTATGGTAGATATGTATTTCTCTGTGGTATGGGTTGGGAGAGGATATGAAAATCAGCAGATCATAGAACCATAACCCTTAGTGGCAAGGTCTAGTGGAAGCACCTGGAAAATTTGGAATTGATGACAGAGATGGTTCACTGCTTTAAAGCTAATTCAAGGAACCTGAATTAGGTAGAATGTGTAATTGCTGTCAATTGTATTTAGATTGAATCTCATAATTCCCTTCTATTGTAATGGCTCTCTTCCCATGTCACACACACACACTGCATTCAGTTAGATTTAGGGCATCATTGTGATGAGGAAATGCACTAAATCTAAACCCTGGTAAAAGTAGATGACAGTTAAAGACCATGTTTATTAACTAGCACTTTGGTTAGCCTAATAAAGGTCAGGTGAGAATTGGATTACAGAACAGATTAAGAAGCCAACTAAGGCAAGTATGATATAAGTCAGGGCAGTAGGCTGGTATCAGGCACTAGTGAAGACCCAGAGATACAGCCAGAGAAAGTAGAGAAAATCAAGCTTTTTTCAGGGGATATGGCAGGGGTTAGTGGTTTAGAGCATCAGGAAAGAGGCCAATGAAACTCAACACCACCCACTTTATTCAACCAGAGAAAGTTTACTTTCTTTTTGAATATTGGGGTTACCTATAAGATTTCTCTTGAGGAAATATGGTTCAATTGCCTTCTAAAAGGTTAAAAAATAAATAACTGAAATTAGAGAAAGATGCAGGCATAGGCAGCCCTCCAACTTCTGAGGAGATATGTCTGAATAATATTTTAATTATATTCAATTAAATATTTATTAATACTCTTTATCAGAGTCAACTGGGGTCACAGTAATGACAGAAGTCCTGGAATGAGTTGAGAGCTTTCTTCACCATCCTGTGCTCCTTCACTTGGTCTCTGTAATGTCTTCCTACTTTTTTGTTTCTTTTCCATTGACTTATGTAATCAAGGATTCTTCCTCAGTCTTCCAATCATCAAAGTTAGGAGATGGGTCTTCCAGCCTGACCGTAAGTCTGGATATCCTCAGACACAGTTGGCACATGTTTGAATTTAAGAGAGTGGGGCAGGTGAAATAGAACATGGTATTCTCTCTTATCCTCATCATTAACCGAGAGATCACAAATTCATAGGAATAGTGTCCTCTGTGAACGGGCTTAGCAAAAGGAAGCAGTCAGAGATAATGTCAAAAGGCATCCAAATTTGATTTTTTTTGTTAATGTCAATGTGCCAACTAAACAAAATATATCTGAGTATTAAATAGGGCCCTGAATCCCCATTTCAGAAAATACATCCAATGGAGAGTTTAACTTCTTTAGGCCAAGGATAAGAGCATGACTTGAGGCGGGTCCTTTGTTGGAACACTTGAACAGACTCAAGCTGCACTGTAAGGAAAATGATAGTAAACATGTTATTACAAGAGATGGTGGTGGGAAGGAAAGGGTCAAGGCGCTGACTGCTTGCTGGTGTCAAAGCATCACTGGGAAAATACAGATTTCTGAATGCGGAGACCAAAAGGGCCAATGGAGCCAGGCAGAAGAGGCAGAAGGTGTGGTCAGGCCTGGGGAGTTTCCAACAGCTTGTTGTCAAAGTGGTGCTGGGATCCAGGCATGAGATATGAGTCCTGATTTATACCATCGTATGTCAGAGGAAGGTTGTGGACCCAAATCAGGCTGACTGTTAGAGAAAGAAGAAGAGGAAATTTGTTATTACATGAGAGACCATTTAAGCAAAAAATCAGCAGTATCCTAACTGGAAAGGCAGGTAAACAGTGAGGTCAATAGGGAAGAATTTTAAGTGATAGAGCAAAACGTAGCCCTGATTTTGTCTTTTGTGGTCTTTCTTCTCAAAGTCAGAGGCCCAAGAAGAATTTCCTATAGTGCTTCAGAATCATGGAACAAAATTACTGCTTGGAGACCATGTTAGCAATCAGTTGGCTGAAGGCAGTGATGTACCATCAATGCATCTGCTGGTGCTCAATTTGCTGTGGTGAACTCCCACTGTGACCAGGGGCTTGCGGCTACCTATTGACTTGGCAGAACAAGGTGTGGCAGCAAACCATGCAGGAAAGTTTCTGGAATCTTCAATCCAAAGGGAGTTCATGAGTATGTACTTGGAGTGGAAGGCATTGGCCAGGGAGTTTAAGAGACATCTGTTTCAGAGATATCATTTCACAGGGAATAGTTTTCTTTGATCTTGGGATAAGTATAAAATTCTGTCCCCTTGCATAAGTTTCCATCCAAAGTGGGAATGCTGCTTTGTTCTACTTCCATAAAAGTATAATGTAGAACAGACTAACATCTATAAAAGGAAACTGGGCTCTGTGGACAAATAATCACTATGGAAATTTGGGTTTTAATAGGCATAATATAATTTCTTTTATTGGGAACAGTATAGCATTCAGTGAGATTATAAGGAGTAAGTTTTTATTGGTAGTAGCAGCCTATGTACTATTTAATATTTTTGGTCATTTTGAATTGCAGTTTAACTTTTTCTAGAAATAGTTAAGGGAATTTATCCTATTTACTTTTCTTGAGTCAAAAATATGGCTGGAACATTATTAAAAGACATCATCAAATATTATTATGAGATGTTGGACATCCCATTATAGGATACTGCCATACATCCCAATACTGTAAATCAATTTTTGTAAAGATGTAACTTGTAATCTAAAGGGTGAATGTGTTAAAATATACAATATCCTTTTAGCTTGTATCTTTGTTCATACTGTTTGATAAAGATTGGGTATCGAATGACTCCTCACAGCCCAAATTTCATAATTTGCACTCTCTGGCTGGAGAGATTGAATCTGTCTCAACTGAGCCTATTTAAGGGTGGTTTTCAGTGTGAGACTAGATCCAGGCATCTTCTTGGGATGAGTGCTACACAGCTGCAGGCCTGTCAGTGCGAGCGTGGCTGTTGAATTACCAACTCAGCTGTGCTCTCTACTAGATGTCATAACAATAAGTCTCTAAGTCCAGTGTCTTTCAATTTTCTTTTTCCTAACATATTTTTTCCAATTTGCTGTATATGTATGTATGTTTATAAGTATACATTTATATATTTATGTAAATATACTTAATAAGTATATGTTTGTATGTGTGTGTAAAGGATACTAAGGGTTGATTAAATATAGTTGATTGAATGAAATGTAATATAAATATAATATTACCTATTCTGTGTTATTAATTTTTGGTAATTTGGATTTAAAAAGTTGCTTTTTTAAAATAAGTAACACAATGAAGAATGAAGATTAGACTGGAGAAAAGGAATTCTATAGTATATAAAAGTATATAAAAATTCAATCCCTTAGTTCCAGTAGCCACATCTCAAGTGCTCTAAGACACATGTGGCTTATGGTTAGCATATTAGGCAGAACAGATGCAGAATATTTCCATCATTACAGGGAATTCTGTTGAAGAGCACTGCTTCCTGAAAGACTTTAGTGGTACTTTTTTGATAGCGAACATAACTTTTGTTGTTTTGAAAACGCCGCTACTTTGACTTCTTCCTTGAAAGGTAATTTAATGGATATACAATTCTAGTTCAACGTCTATTTCTCTAACTGCTGTGAATATATTATCCACTGTGTTTGTGTTTCCATTACAATATTGAGAAGCAGCTGTTGGAAAAATTGTCATGCAGTTGCAGGTGGTCCATCTTTATCCGCTTACAAAATTTTCTTTCTTTTTGATGTTCTACTTTTTCGCTATTCTCCATCCAGAGGGACATTTTTTACTTGTTCTCCTTAGACTGTGTTTAGCTATCTAAATCTGTGATTTTATCTTTTTTTAATTCTGAAAAATTGTTAGCTTATTTCTCTTTGATAATTGTCTTTCTCCAATTTTCTCTTTTATATTCTTCTAGAATTTTACATTTCAATCTATCTCTATCTGCCTTATTTTACATAATTTCTTTATATATACATTTTCCACTTTACTAAATCCTTCTTTATTTGAGCCTAATCTGCAGTTTGATCTGACTGTTGTTTTTTTCTTCACATTTTAATTATTATCTTCTTGATTTCTAAAAATTATATTTGGTTGTTTCCCCAAGTATGCTTGGCCACATTTTTTAATTTAAATGTTTCCTTTATTTTTAAAGAATGTCTCAAACATATAAAATATGTTTATTTTATATTTTATACCTTACAATTTCAATATCTAAGATCTTTGAGGACTTAATTCTCCAGTTTGTGTGTGTTTTTTGTTGTTGCTGTTGACTCATTTAAGGCAGTGAATTTCTCCACTTGTTTTAGTTTTTTTGAAATTGTGAGCTCTTGCTTTTCAGACCTCTACTTGTTGGAATTATTTGAGGATTGTATTGAAAGGCACTGTTCTAGAAATAATTTCTCCTTGCTCCAATCAGTTGACTGAAAATTTGACCAACTCATCACCCTTTAAATTTTTGACTTGGAGTTTTTGCACCTACACTGGTAGAAATTCTGGCTTTAAAACTAAAAGGATTCAATAGATAAATAGTTAATTATTCTGAGAATCTTCTTCTATCTGGTGGATTTTGCTTTTTGTTTTCGTTTTTCCTTATGCAATGATGTGTCAAGTTATGTCCAAGTTTTATGTGGGTGGAGATTTCTCCTCCTCTGCTTAGACTCCATGCTTTGCTCCTATTCTTTTTGCCAAGAGGCTCATGACAGCCCTTGGTATGTCTAGGCTGCCAGAGTTGAGCAGCTGTCCTCAATGATAATGAATTTCCAGGGCTCACTAACTCACTGAGTACTCAGTTTCCAGCATTTATTGGTATTAAGTTGTTTTCTTTCCTCCAGCACTAGCTCGGCTGTTCCCTAGAAAGAAATAAGTGTGCGGACATCATGTGCCATTTTATAAGCTCGATACTTTTATTTTCATGAACTTATTTTACACTAAAATATTTGAAAAGCTTAAATATTTTCAGCTATGTTATTTTTGTTTTCCAGAATTATTCCATACTGAATTATATTTTCAAGATAAAATGAAAATAAAGTTCAGGGTAGTATAAGCTGCCTTAGTTTTATTCCTCAAGTTGCATGTAATGTAAACTTATATGTACCATAATAATTAGCAGTAATCAATTTTTCCCATAAGATACAGGTTTGTAAACTGGACTCTTTAGTTCCATAGAGTTCAGAGGCAGTGAATCATGTTGCAAAGCGAGATGATAGGGACAGAAGGTTGGGCATAAGCCCTCCCATCCTAACTCGCCTCAACCAAAGTAGCTCAATGTTTTCCTATTTTACACACTGTAACTCCAAGCGATAGTTCACTTGAATAAAGGGCTGTATCTGTTTACAAATGGTTTGCAAATTACTGCTGGAAATCCTTGTATTTCCTCCGAATGACTTGGGTCCTGATTCAGCTATAGAGGGGAACCATGATTATCTTGCTTGAGAATAGTCTGATTTGTATGGTTAATTAGATTCCTTCTGGAATTACATTTATTCATTCATCGATCTTGATAGCAGGTATTTAAGTGATAATTCAGAGTCTATAATATATTTTATTATTTTATATATAATGTATAAAATAGTAACTATAAATATATAATTAAAGATGTCTGTATGTTTTTTGTTTCATAAGGTTTATTGGTAAGGAGTTTTATTCATGTAGCTGTTTACATTCTAAGACCTGGACAGTTCTGAATGCAGCATTAAAGTGCAGATGGTTTTAGGAAGCAGAAAATTCACAAAAATTCTCATTACCCAAAATCTATTTGGTAATTTTCAGTCTTTGCTAGCCTGTGTGTGTAGAGTACAATGCTTACAAAGGCTTGAGAGTTGAACAGAGGGAGAGAACAGGAAGGTGGATGGAAAACTGGTGAAATTCAAATATGATTATTGAGTAACTCAGGATGATTTATGACCACACTGAATGGCTCATTTCTGCCACCAGCTTCGATGTCTCTGGGAAGGAAAGCAGTAACATACCTGGGGAAGAGATGGCATCCTGACAGAGTTCATGGGCAGGGAACATTTCTTAAAAACATATAAAATTTCCACCAAAAAGACAAAAAAATTTCCTGCAAATATTTATTTTGACCACTGAAATGCACCAGAAATTCACAAACTGTCTATTCCCACCTGCTGCAGATGGCAAAAAGTGTTTGGTTGCCAAACGAGTAATCTCTTGAGAGGGATGAAATATCAATGATCTACTCTAACATGACAGAGACCTGTTTTCTTACCAGCTGTCCAGATTAGGTATGGGATTCTAGGAAGAATTCCCTCCAGCAATTTTGTATCTGTTACAAGTTTATTAGAGAGGGGCATGCTATGTCTTAATGGTCATTTCCAAAGACAGTAGTAACAATACTTAATTTTGTCAGAATCTGATTGATTAAAAATCAAGTACTTGATTCTCTGTACAAAGAGTTAGTTTACTGACTCTGGATTTGCAATTATCTTAAAGAAAGATGCATTTTTAGATATAAGGATGTTTTATACATAAAGGCATTAAGATAAGAGAGATAATTTCCATTATTCTACAGATTTGAGAAATCTAGTTCTAAATTAGATCACAATTTATGTCATCAAGTTGGGAAATCTTAGGCAATTGATATCAGATTTTGCACTTCCTTTAATTCTATCTAAAAACATTGTTTGGGAGAATTAAAATCTATTTGCTCTCTACTGGAAAAATATGGATTATAGAGGATGTCATTTGCTACTGACGAACGGAAGGATAGAAAGTAGATTACCCATTAGAAAAGGTACCAACGAAAACTTATTGTTCAAAATTTGTTCTTTGATTAAATATGTTTTGAGGACAAAATATTCCATTTTTAAAATTCACATTCTGGATTATTTGCCGTTGAATCAGTACAATTTTTCCCCTGTATGTTATATTAACATTTTTTCTCTTAAAATCATTTCATTACATATTTAATTACATATTTCTAACTCCTGATGGTAAAGCAAGAACATCTTTCTCCCACTCCTTCTAAGTCATTATAGAAATTACACAGAAATGGTTTTACTCAGTAATTATAATATGATTTCACTGGACCAGTGTTAAGTCTAAGAAAGATCACGACCAGAAATTCAGAGTGATTCCAGCAATACTGATAGCAGATGAGTGTAAATGGAGAAGAAGCTCAAGTCACTGTCATGAAGTGAGGTTCTTCTCGAGGAAGCCTCCGTGAAGATCTATGTTAAGAATCCACAAAGCAGGATGTGGACAGTGATGGGGAGGGGAAGCACCAGATTAATTCACTAAAGAACAATATTAAAATAACTTGGCGGTTAAGACACTTTTGTTTTACTCTCTGTAAATAGAGCAGTGACTCTTGACCACAGCGCGTATTTTGAGAACTATTGTTAAATGAATTGATAGACACATATTTAGAGAAAATTAGAAAGGGTGTCTGTCCTAATAGAGTAGTGAACAGAGCGAGCTATCAGCGGATCCTCTTCAACAGAAAAGGAGGAAAAGTCTATGGTGTGATAGGGAAGACAATTTGGCAGAGGAGTGAAATAAACTTAACAGCTTCACCTTTCCAGAGGAAAGCCCCATTTAGCTGGCAGTCGGAGTCTATGTTCGCTCAGGCTGCTTTCCTCCCATATTCCTGCTCCTGAGTCCTGCCTGTTGAAATATCAGGTCCAGTTACAAACAAAGAGTGCACACTCCCATTCAAGAGAGAAGTTTGTTTGGAAAGTGGTCCTATAACCTATTGAACATTATCCTTTGCCAGCTACCGATTCTAACATAATCCTTCCTTAGTAAATAGAATCAAACAACCTAGGACACAGCCTCTTGAGGAAAAACCGTTGCATAAAAGAGAAGACCCAAGATGAGCAGAGACTGACTCTAGAGGAAGAGGTAATGTAGCTATAAACATAAAAACAAACTCCAATTAGTATCCTCAGAAACATTCAGTAGGTATTTCCAGCATAAAATGAAAACTGCTTAATATGGAAAGTGGGGTGAGAGACATGTGGAGGAGAGTGAAGACTTCTTCATCCTTGGAGTCAGCCCAGTTGTTCCAGCCATGGGCCACTGTGGATGAGACAAAGTCAGCCAAGCCCCAGACACGTATGGCATAGCAGAGGACTCAGCCCAGACCAACAAAGTAGCCTCCTCAACTTGCAGCTGATGGCAGACAGGCGTGTACATTCAGCCACGGCCAGAAGCAAGGCTCCTCTAAGCTGTATTTCCATGAGCAACTGAAGGATCCTTGTGTTAAGCCTTTGGGTTTGGAGGTGGTTTGTTCTGCAGCATTATTGGAGCGATTGATAACCTAAACTGATAATGTGGTTTTTAATCGTAAATTATTAAAATTTACCAAAAGGACTTTCATTTGGCAAGCTAAGTTTAAAAAACATTATTTTATTGGCTAAAATTATGATCAAATAATGGTACATTGAAGCAATGATATACACTCTAGCTCTTAGAGAAATTTGTTATGTTACAAAACAATTTCTAAGATGTATGATTAGAAAAAAGCAAGATGTAGAAAGCTGAATACGGCCATTTGAATTTTATAAAAGACTATTCAGGGGGCTGGCCCTGAGGCTGAGTCATTAAAGGTTGGTATTCTCCACTTGGGCGGCCTAGGTTTGTGGGTTTGGATGCCGGGCACAGACCTACTCCACTCATCAGCCATGCTGTGGAGGCATGGCCCATACAAAGTAGAGGAAGATTGGCACAGATGTTAGCTCAGGGCTGGTCTTCCTCAAGCAAAGAAAAAAAAAAAAATGAGGAAGATTGGCAATGGATGTTAGCTCAGGGCAAATCTTCCTCATAAACACACACAAAGATAAAAGACTATTGAAATTCATAAATATCTCTATACATACATGGACTTCGTACGTGTATATAACATTTTTTGAGGTATATTCACAAAAGTGTTGCAAGCTATTGCATCTTCGGAAGGGGTCAAGGGACCTTGGTGGGGAGGGAGAAGGGTATCACACTTTATACCAATTTTATTTTTAACATTTGAATTTTTTTCAGTTGAATGAGTTAGCAGTAGCATCCGACACTCAGTCTCTTATTTTTAAAATGAATCCAGTAGATTAGATAAGTTGCTGCAAACTTTTTTATGCAGTGAAATGCTTTCTATAATACAAATTCTAACAAATTTTATCTTTGGAAAACTCCAAAGATAAAAAGAATAAAAGCAGCTCAAAATATTGGGGTGCTGAGATCTCACAGTTGAATTCACCTGGCCTCTCCTTGGGCCGCCTCCCATCCTCACCCTCGCCTGGAGGGGCCTGAAAGGGTTGTTGGCTTCTTTTGAAACAGCTATTAGCTCAAATGTCTTTTTCACTGTTACAAATCACTCAGTTCTTTGTAAAGTTTTTTAATCAGGTTATTCACAATGTCATTCTATTTACAAAATAACCCATTTACACATTTTTTTTAAAAAAAATTCATCCACTGTGGAGAATGAGATGCAATTGTATGTAAATCAATAAAGAATAATTTCCTTTGAAACATGAAATGAATGTTAATATGCCAACTTCCTCCTTGCCTATACCACAAGGTGCTGTAATTCTCAGCCATAACTCTTTCCACAGGATAAAGCATTCACAAGAGCAATTTAATCATCTTTTCCAAGTCTCAATTAATGCTCCAGCAGCAGTGAAAAAAAATCCACTGGCAGCAAGTTCTGACCCACTCCGAGATATTTAGTTAGAAATGTCCCCTTCTTCCCCCTCATTAATGCACAGTTTCATTTAGAATATGTCACTTAACAGGCAGTTGTAATTATAGATTTTATATTAAAGCTCGTTATATAGGTAGCGAATCTGCTGTAAAACAATCCACACTACACAGAAGTGTACAAAGAAAAAAGTACAAGATGCCCGATTTTTCATGTAGCTTCTTCCCAAATCTGATCTCACCCCTAGATGTAGCCACTATGAATATGCAAATACTGTATATTTTCTGTATATACACAAATACACACAAACACACCTTTAATCTGTTAGAATCATTGTGTGTGTGTGTGTGTGTGTGTGTGGTTACATGCATATCCATACATCTATATCTATGTGCTGTGTATGTAAACATACACATGTTGCTTATACTTCCTTTTTTTTACTTATCAATATAATGTGGACATCCTGAATAATGTATTATGCACAACTGAAGATTAAATGCTTTTTCTGCCTCTATTGAAATAACCAGATGGTTTTTCTCCCTTCTCTCCTGAAATGGTAAAGACAGTGACTGATTTTAGAATATTGGACCAGCCCTGCATTCCTGGGATTAACCCCATTTGATCATGATATATTTAGCTTTTTCTGTATGTTGCTGCATTAGATTTGCTAATATTTTATTGAGGACTTTGGCATGTTTGTTTGATGGGGATTTTGCAATGTAGTTCTCTTTTCTTGCATTTTTTGTTTTTTTGGTTTTGATATCAGGGCAATTTTTGCCTCATTACATAAGTTGGGATGTGTTCCCTTTTAAATTTTCTGGAAGAGTTTGTAGAAAATTATTATTTCTTCTTTTAAATATTTACTAGAATTTGTCAGAGAAGTCATATGGTCTTAGAGTTTTGTTGTTATTGTAAGGTTTTTAACTATAAATTTGGTATTTTAAAATGCATAGAACTATTGAGGTTATACACACACACATTCAATTTATCTATGTTGTCATATTTATCAGCATAACTTTTTTGTAACATTCCTTTATTAAATTTTGAAAAATTCCTTTGTTAAATTAAAGATCTATGTATCTGTAGTTATATCCCCTCTATTGTGACTGATGTTGGTAATTTGTGTCTTCTCTCTTTTTTCTTATTTTTCCTGGCTAGAGTTTTATCAATTTTTCCATGGCTTTCTCCTTTATCTTTGGTTTCCAGGTGTTTCCATCAGAGACATATAGGTGTATTTGGGGGCAGAATATTTATTTTCCTAAGGTTCGCTGAGCTTCTTAGACTTGTATTTTGATATTTTTCTTTACTTTTGGAAATTTTTCATCCTTTTACTTCAAATAATTTTTCTGCGCCATTCTCTCTTTCCTTTTTATGGGATCCCAGTTACATATATGTGAGCTCATTTGATATTGTCCCACCTGTCTTGAATATTCTGTTATTTATTTTAACTTATTTTTTCCTTGTGTTTTTTCCCTTTAGGTGACTTCTATTGACCTATCTTCCACTTCACTCACTCTTTCCTTGACTGTATTAAGTGTACTGATGAGGCCATTTAAAGATCTCTCTGGAATTTCTATTTGACTGTTTCTTATAGTTTCCATCTTTTTGCTGAAATTCTCCATTTCTTCAGGTGTGTTGTCCATTTTCTCCATTAAGACTTTTAATATATTAATTATAGTTACTTTTTAATCCCTAACTGATAATTTCAATATTTGAGTTATATGTGAGTGTCAGTGGCTCCCAGGGGTTCTATACTCTCCATGCTAGCTGACACTAGATTTTCAGGAATTTTTAAATAAATTGTGCTAAAATCTTCTTATTCACTTTTATGGCAGTACAATATTCATCTCTTGCTCTGCCCCAGGTAGTCTAGCTCATGTCCACATGTCCCACTTATGCTGTCAACTTTTCTTTAGATTCCAGGCTAGCTGGTTGCCCTGGGATCTAAGTGCTATGAGAGGTTCAAGAAAAGATATGGTTTTGTAAACTGACCTGCTTTTTCTAGTTGCTAAGATGGGAACAATACTCTTTCCTATTTTATACATCCTTTAAAGCAGGTGGAACTCTTCTTTTTTTTTACGGTTTGGCACCTGAGCTCTGTTGCCAATCTTTCTTTTTGTTTTCTTCTTCTCCCCAAAGCCCCCCAGTATATAGTTGGATATTCTAGTTGTGAGTGCCTCTGGTTGTGCTATGTGGGACGCTGCCTAAGCGTGGCTTGATGAGCAGTGCAATGTCTGTGCCCAGGATATGAACCAGCAAAACCCTGGGCCAACGAAGTGGAGTGGGCAAAATCAACCACTCAGCCATGGGGCCGGACACAGGTGGAACTCGTAATTTTCTATTTTTAACTACAAAATTTTTTATACTGCTTTTGCTGGACTTAACTTTAGGTAGTATCTAGAAATATTTGTTGAGAAATAAATTCATTTACAGTATAATTTACCTCTTCTACTCCCTCTATACTTTCTAGTTAGAACAAATCTCTCTAGTTAGTCTGATGATTGTCATTACTTTAAACACAGCCCTTAAGTTTCTATTTCTTGATTTATAAATTGTAGACACATTCTACTTCCTAGTATGAATGTTAAGAATTCAGAGCTTTTTCAGTCTTCCATGAATTCTAGGTTCCATGAATTCTAGTTTGTAATATTCTTTTCTTTATTGAGACATCATTGACATTTAACACTGTATTAGTTTAAGATGTAGAACATAATGATTTGATATATGTACATATTGTGAAATAATTACCACAATAAGTCTAATTAACATCCATCACTGTACAGTTACAATTTTTTTCTTCCTATGAGAACTTTTACGATGTATTCTCTTAGCAACTTTCAAATATACAGTACAGTGTTATTAACTATAGGACCTTGCTGTGGTGACTGTACATCCCTAGGACTTACTAATCTTACAACTGGAAGTTTATACCTTTTACCACCTTCCCACATTTTGCCCATCCCCCCATACTCCACGTCTGCAACCATCAATCTGTTCCGTGTTCTCTGTAACTATGAGTTTGGTTTGGTTTTTTTTTAGATCCTAGATATATGTGATATCATACAGTATTTGTTTTACTCTGTGTGACTTCTTTCACTTAGCACAATACCCTCAAATTCTATCCTTGTTGTTGCAAATAGCAGGATTTCCTCCTTTTTAATGGCTGAATAATACTCCACTGTATATATTTACCACAACTTCTTTATCCATTCATCCAATTGATGGGTGCTTAGGTTTGTTTCATGTCTTATCTGTTGTAAATAATGCTACAATGAATGTGGGGCTGCAGATATCTTTTCTAGATAGTGATGTCATTTCCTTTGGATAAATACTCAAAAGTGGAATTGCTGGATCACATGGTAGTTCTATTTTGAATTTTTTGAAGAACCTCTATACTGTTTTCCATAGTAGCTGCACAAATTTACATTTCCACCAATGTAATATTCTAATTTTTATTTATGTGAGTAATTATCTCTGTGATTTTAAAAATTGCAGTGATCATTGATTGAGTCCAAAAAGCTATGAAAAGTGAAAGACCTTATGCATTTACTCTTTCTTTTATTTCTACTCTCTCCTCCAAATTATTGATAGTTACCTTTTAAGCTTGCAAGTTTTTTAGTACTTATACTCAATTTGTCCATGTTTTTCATAAGATGGTTCCTAAATATGTAATCTAATGTGTCGATTTTATGATAATAATTTGAAATACCACTGAGCTAAGAAGTAATACAGGCGTACCTCGGAGATATTGCAGGTTCAGTTCCAGATGATCACAATAAGTGAATATTGCAATAAAGCAAGTCACACTAATATTTTGGATTCCCAGTGCATATAAAAGTTATTTTTGCACTATACTTAGTCTACTAAGTATGCGAAAGCATTATGTCTAAAAAACAATGGACACACCTTAATTAAAAAATACTTTGTTGCTAAAAAATGCTGACCATCATCCGAGCCTTCAGTGAGTCATAATGTTTTTGCTGGTGAAGGGTCTTCTCTTGATGTTGATGGCTGTTGACTGATCAGGGTCGTGGTTGCTTAAGGTTGGAGTGGCTGTGGCAATTCCTTTAAATAAGTCAACAAGAAAGTCTGCCACATTGATTGACTCTTGCTTTCATGAACGATTTCTCTCTAGCATGCGATGCTGTTGGATAGCATTTTACCCACAGCAGAACTTTCAAGATTGGAGTCAACCCTCTCAATCCCTGCCACTGCTTTATCGACTCGGTTTATGAGATATTCTAAATCCTTCCTTGTCTTCACAAGAATCTTCACCAGGAGCAGATTCCACCTCAGGAAAGCACTTCCTTTGCTCATTCATAAGAAGCAACTCCTCATCCTTTAAAGTTTTATCATGAGATTGCAGCAATTTAGTCTCATCTTCAGGCTCCACTTCTAATTCTAGCTCTACTATATCCACTGCTCCTTCCTCCACTGAAGTCTGGAATTCCCAAAGTCATCCACTGGAATCAGCTTCTTCCAAAGTCCTGTTAATGTTGATATTTTGACTGCTTCCCACAAATCAAGAGTGTTCTTAATGGCATCTAGAATACCAAATTTTTTCCAGAATCTTTTCAATTTAATTTTCGCAGATCCATCAGGAGAATCATTATCTATGGTTGCTGTAGCATTATGAAATGTATTTCTTAAGTAATAAGACTTGAAAGTCGAAATTACTCCTTGATCCATGGGCTGCAGAATGGTGGTTGTGTTAACAGGCATGAAAACATTAATTTGGTTGTATATCTCCATCAGAGCTCTTGAGTTACCAGGTGCATGGTCAACGAGCAGTAATATTTTGAGAGGAGTCTTTTGTTCTAAGCAGTAGGTCTCAACAGTGGGCTTAAAATATTCAGTAAACCAGGTTGTAAACAGATGTGCTCTCTCTCATGCTTTGCTGTTCCATTTACAAAGCTCAGGCAGAGTACATTTAGCATAATTTGTAAGGGCCCTAGAATTTTCAGAATGATGAATTAGCATTGGCTTCAACTTAAAGTCACCAGCTGCCTTAGCTCCAACAAGAGAGTCAGCCTGTCCTTTATGGCTTTGAAGCCAGGCATTGACTTCTCTCTAGCTATGAACTCCTAGTTGGCATCTTCTTCCAATATAATGCTGTTTCATCTACATTGGAAATCTGTTGTTTAGTATAGCCGCTGTCATCATTGATCTTAGCTAGATCTTCGGAATAACTTGCTGCTGTTTCTACATCAGCACTCACTGCTTCACCTGCACTTTTATGTTATGGAGATGGCTTCTCTCCTTAAATCTCATGAACCAACCTCTGCCAGCTTCAAATTTTTCTTCTGCAGTTGCCTTACTTCTCTTAGTCTTCATGGAATTGACGAGAGTCATGGCCTTGCTCTGGATTAGGCTTTGGCTTAAGGGAATGTCATGGCTGGTTTGATCTTCTGTCCAGGCCACTAAAACTTTCTCCATATCGGCAATAGACCATTTTGTTTTATTATCTTTCATGTGTTCACTGGAGTAGCACTTTTAATTTCCTTCAAGAACTTTCCTTCCTTCAGGAATATTTACAACTTGGTGAGTTGTTTGGTTCAATACGCCTAACTTTTGTCCTATCTTGGCATTCATCATGCCTTCCTCACTAAGTTTAATCATTTCTAGCTTTTGATTTAAAGTGAGAGACATGTGACTCTTCCTTTCACTTGAACACTTAGAGGCCATTGTAGGGTTATTAATTGGCCCACTTTTAATACTTCTGTGTCTCAGGGACTAGGGAGGCCTGAGGAGAGGAAGAGAGATGGGGGAACGACTGGTCAGTGGAGCATTCAGAACACACACAACCTTTATCGATTAAGTTCTCCATCTTATATGGGTGTGGTTCATGGTGCCCCAAAGCAATTACAGTAGTAACATCGAAGATCACTGATCACAGATCGCCAAAACAAATGTAACACTAATGAAATAAAGTTTGAAATATTGAGAGAATTACCAAAATGTGACAGGGACAGGAAGTGAGCAAATGCTGTTGGAAAAATGCGCTGATAGACTTGCTTAGTGTGGGGTTGCCATAAACCTTCAATTTGTAAAGAACAGAATAACTGCAAAGTGCAAGAAAGTGAATCACAATAAAACGAGGTATGCCTGTACTGCGCCTCATTTGTGCAGGTGTGACTGTGTACACAATAGTAAAGATGTGTAGAGACCAACTCTTTTTTAGACTACCAAGTGGAAGTTTCACCTGAAAGTCTATTTTCACATATCCATGTCAGTCTAAATTGCAATTGTGGGAAAAGCTACTCATCTGTATGTAAAACACTAAGCGTTTAAATAGTACTCAAAAGTTTAAAATGTACAACCCTTATTTCTTTTTTTTGTATAGTCAGCTATTCCTGAAAATAGCTACTGATTGATGTAGCTCAATTGTTTTTATTTTTTTTGTAAATATATAAATCAAGCAGTTCTGGTAGAAATAACACTACATACACAACATCAGTTTCCTATGTCAGAAAGAGCCTATCTGATGTTCACAAACTATTTTAATTTTTCTTTGAGTTGTGAATTATTTTAACTCAATTTTATGATTTATATAGATGCAGTTTAAATTTTATGGCTATCTGAACATAACATAAGATACACAATTCCCCAGACAATGCTTCGACATACACTCATTGTAGAGTTGATTGAAAATGTTTTATAAGAGACCCATTCTACAGATTAAAATTCTTAGATGTAAATAGTATATTCTATACCTAAAATCCAAAGTCCAAAAGAAAATGTGATATCTAAATGGACACTGAAAATTGAGAGGCCTTGGTGAAATAGGGATTGCTATCAGCTTCCTCACTAGGTAATAGATACACATTGTAGGGGAATTAATAATTTGTCAAATTGGTCATGTAGCAAATGATGAATGGCTATTGGTGAATGGATTTTCTGGAAACTGATCTTGGGGCATTTAGTTTACCATCCCAAAATGATGATCCAAGAGGACACCCTCACCATGATGACAAACTATTAAAGATAGAGTGCAAGAATATACAGATATACTTGCACAGATGGTCTTGAGAGTACCATGTGACATCTGTAGGTCTGCATTGCTGCTAGGGAGAGTATTTTCTAAAATTTTAACAATGAATACAGATTGCTTTTGGAATTATGTCAAATACATGAATGAACAAGCATATAAATTATTAACTTATTTAAAATATTAAATCTGATTTCAAATATTCTTCTCCATAGATCATTTTCAATCCAGTCATCTTTTTTATTTCTGTTTCAAATCACCTCCCAATTTACATGTCTTGTAAAGGTGCACAAAAATTATTTATTCTAAGAAATGTTCATTTTAACATTAATTTGAGGACAGACATAGATTGGGAAAATATACTAATTATCGATAGTTATGAGCATACCCATTGTAACAGATTCACATTGCCACATCAATTTCATTGAAGAAATAGTTATAAAATACCAATTTCCTTTTTTTATGCATATATTTCTCCTCATTAACCATTGTGAAGAACTCTCAAACTAGTTCATTCTTTCATAGTATTTCTTTTTCGTATGAATTTTCCTTGTACTGACATTTTATTTTTTTCTTTCCACACACAACCAGAAATTGCATTTTTATGCCTTTTTTCTGGTTATGCTACTTGGGTTGCATGATCCCACTTCACAAACCGCTTGACTCATAACTGCATGACTTTGTGTACTTCTTTTCAGGCTTTTCTTCTCTCCTGTCAGCTCTCCATGTGTGGCTGTTTTCTGTTACCTGATTTCTAAGTCATGTTTCTGATCCTGTTTCAGAAACTTGGCCTCGATCTGTAGTTGACTCCATTTCATTTTCTTTTGCCTCGCCCTCACTTTGTTTGTTTTAATGTCTTTCTTCTCCATTTCCCTATTCCCCTCATATTTAGACTTCACACAAAGCTGTGCTCAAAAAATAAACATGTTCTATCTCACCGACTCTGCAAGAGCATCTCCTCCTGCTGTTTTCTTGTGGTACCTCTTGTTTCTTCTCAGCTATTTTACATTGCACCTCTCATCTTTTCTCATTACAACGTGAAATCCATCTTCTTTATTTTTCAAGTCTATTCTTAAAACTTCTCTTATTTCTTTTGTCTTTTAGAGCCCCAAAAGAATCCGCTGCTGATGATATGAACTGAGAAATGTATTTTTTTCCTTGAACCAATGAAACTGACCACACGTTGCCTGCTCAGCTTTTTTAAGGACTATTCTGGGGAAGTTTGAGTAGCTATGTTCCTTTAATCACAAAGGTTATACTCGTTTCCAATTTTACAGGAAGAACAGAGAGTGAGTTTAAATAGGTACTAAGAACATTGGCTTTGGACTCCCACTTCCTTTGGCCTCCCACTTCTACCTCTTACAGATTTTGTGTCTTAGGGAAATTCATTTATCCTTGCTCAATTTGCATTTTTCATTTGTAATAATATTACTACATATGATAACATAACGTGTATGTTCGTATGTGAGTTAAATGATATTTATAACACTTTGCCGAATGCTGGGCACATTATTAATACAGTAAATAAATGCTCTGATTAGTAATTACTAATTTTACTATGTAATTGTTCTTTGTATCATAGATTCTTTCTGATTAAACATCACATTAAGATGATATCCTAGGCTTCATACTGAGCATTATTTAGGCAAAATTGTGTAATTATTATTCTCTTCCCTCATTCAGTGCAAAGTTACCTATAAAGTAGATAACTTATCCTTCCTTGCTATAGCTATATTTTATAATTCTATTAGCTAGTCCAAGTTCCAAAACTGTGTGCTAATCTAACCATAACTGTTAATTTATCTGCATTTGCCTTAATTAAATTACAACCTCTCCTGTGTCCAGTATCTCACTATAAAAGAGAAACAGCAATTTTTGGTTTTGACTTGTTAAGTTCAATCTCATCAATACTGAACTGGTCCATTTTTCAGTGAAAAATTTGTTTTTTTAGGAAGATTGGCCCTGAGCTAACATCCATGCCCATCTTCCTCTACTTTACCTGTGGGATGCCTGCCACAGCATGGCTTGATAAGCTGTGCGTAGATCTGCACCCAGGATCCGAACCAGCAAACCCCAGGCAGCTGAAGCAGAGTGTGTGAACTTAACTGCTCTGTCACCTGGCCGGCCCCTCAATGGTAAAATTTTTTATTTGATTTTTGTTTTTCCCTAATTTGAATTTTTTCATTAAACCCTTAGGCAATTGAATTTTTTTAGGAGCAATGTCAGATTCATTAAAATTGAATATTTATGACCCAGGACATTGTTTCTTTCTGGGAAACTGTGCTAATATTTGTAAAAATGACTCTGACAACTTCTTCTTACTGGAGTCTTTCTTCTCTCCTTCCCTTCCCCAGGGGTTTATATTGTTTACTTTCTTCTGTTCCTCTTTGCAAACCTCATCGCCCGTGGCCTTTTAAAAAAGAAACCTGGCAAATAAGAACTTTTTTCTTTCTTTTCCTTTCTTCTTACTTTGTAATGTTTTTTTCTCTCTAATCTACTCATTCTTTTTCCATTCTTTATTATATTGATTTTCTTCCCCTTTTCAATTATAGATCATTATTGGTGTTTTCTTATCCTTTATTCAGATAAGTAGAGAAATTTTGGTCTCCGTATATCTTGTCAATCCTTGCTCTCCTCCTGATGGTCCTCTGGAACTTTCTTTCCACCAGGTTTGCATCATGGCTTATGCCTACATCATGATTTAATTGCCGTACCTTCAGCTACCGTCCCACATTCCTCATCTCATTGTTCTATGTTCTTATTGGCTTTTCTTAGGATTTACAACCTCTGATAGGGGATGCCACTGAAGATTCACAGAAGATTCTTTTTTTTAAGATAGTTTGACTATATGAAAGGTTGTCCTACTCCCCAAAGTGACATTCAGAAAAGCTGTCTTTTATGGAGAATTCATAATAACTTGATTTATACTTTTATATGGTTATATTTTCCAGCCTTGTACTTTAATTAACTCTTTCAAAATATATATGGGGCACATTCTACATGACTTGGACATTCCATGCGGTTGATGGAAGGGGTTTCGGGGTCATCGAGACATGATCCGATAAATGAGATTTAGTCAGCTTATTATTTACCACAGTCCTTTCAAGTAAAGTCAAACACTGAGATCCTTTTCTGGTATGAGCAGGTTTAGTGCTTCCAGAACTGAGATTATGCCTTCGCTAAGTGTAGTTCAAAGAAGTAGTCGATTTATATATATATAAGTAATATATATAATATTTTTATATAATATGTATATAGCATACATAATATGTATGTATAGATATCTATATAATTATACATATATGTGTATATATACACAATATGTTTAATATTAGACAGGAACAGATAGCATGAATAGGTGCCTAGTTGTCTTGACTGAGATCATAAGAATATTTATAAGAGGGACAATCTTAGATTTTCATGACTTAAAAATCTTATTAAAAAGCCTTCACAAGTGCTATAGGTTTAAGCAACACTAGTAAAGCTTTTGAAGTCAGTAGCCTGGATTTCGTAGAATACTTGTGCCTATTAGTTTCACGCAGAGCTAGTGTTGTACCAAAGAAAATCTCCTTAGTCCTTCTTTTCTTTGATTTAAAGCCTGATCATATTTTTCTATAAGGCTTTCTCTAACCACATTGCGCAGTGTTCCTAAGCATGTGACTCATAACAACTTTTTCAGTAGAGCATGGTGTGACATCACCACACACACACACAAGGCTGAGAGTCGAGAACCCATTCACAGAACAGCACGGGAAAGCACAGGTCTTTCAAGGAGTCACAATGTACCTTTGCAGTGTGGCAAATTGCAATCCACAGGAGATGATGGCAGCCAAAGGAGAATCTCTCCTTTGCAAGATTTGCGAGGGAAAGTCAAAGGCTTTATGATGCAGAACCATTTTTTTTCCTTCACAGTAAAGAAACCCTGTAATGAGTGTTTCCCAGTCATTGCTGAGACACGGTTGAACAAACAGACTGGCAGGTTAAAAGGGTATTTTACTTTCCACAAATCCTAGTAAGATGCATTTCCCTGAGTTTTTCACCTCGTTGCTTGTACTAGATTCCAGTTGTGGAGGCTCTGCGGTGACAACCAGATGATACAGCTGGTCTAGTGAGAAAGGGTGTGTGTTTAATCCACTGCAAGGGCGGGGTAAACAGTTTAACCATAAGCTCCTGGAAGACAGCAAGGAGATAAGGTGAAATTCCAGCAACAGTTTTGATAGAACAAAGTTGGAATTTCCCAATGACTGAAGGACGAAACAACCATACAGAGAAGGGAGGATAAGAAATACGTGAGACTGTTGCACGTAACATTTAACATCTAAGACGTTATTTTCCCACCAAGAGTGAAGGAGGAGACAAAACCTTTCCCACTGCAGATGGAGCAGACAATCTGCAGAGAGCTCTTTGTGGAAGGGTGTTAACACAAAGGTAGGAAAACCCACCTTTGCCATTTCACAGGCATGAGAAATAAAAATGGTAATAGATGTAGCTCCAAAAAGAGAAATGATTGATGAAATGTGCATAGTCAACTATTTCTCCTGCTTTAAAGACTCATCTTTAAGCAGTTTCAGACAAACAAAAAGATAATTTCTTTAATTAATATACTGCCTCTGAATAATGAATGAGCACTCGACTGTTGCTGAGAATGAATCGATGTGTCAAAAAGCAGATGAAACTCAGTAATGACAATATAACAGGAAGAACATCTTGGCAAGGTGAGGATAGAGGATTTCCCCACGTAATCAGGACTAATAGTTTCCACCAAAGCCCAGAGAAGAGTGCTTTGTAATTAGCATGAGAATCATGCTGTAGTGGTGTGTATATTTTTACGTTTTCATATAGATTTAGGCTTAGGTTCAATGTTTATAAATCATTGCTCATTTCTCCACGTGTTTGGTTATTTAGAACTAAACTTATGATTATTTTTATAAAGTTTGTAATCAGAAATATGTTTAGATGATAACAATGAGATTTACCTGAACAAGAAGAATGTTTTTGATAATTCTATTCAACACATTTTGGGGATAGTTCACGTGAAAATTAGAGAAAAATCTCACTTCCACTTACTGCATGGTGTCTGAAAAGGTCTAATTTCCCTTTGGATGGGCCAACCAATAAGCGTTACATTTCTAGAGAGTTTGTTTTCCAGAGTTAGACCAATTTATGACTAGATTATACTATTTTTTTTTAAAATGCCAGTAACCACAATTGCTTGACATCCAATTTGTAATCTGGACGATCTTGGATCTTCTTGTTATTTTTTTCTATAAATCAACATTTACTTATTTTCTATTACGTATTTTTCATATGTTTCTATTTTAGATTTTGTTAACCAGTAATTGGGGTTATGGCAAGTTTTTAAAAACTCTTTCTCTTTCAATAAAACATCTCTAATATTTCTTTAACTTCGATTCCTTTTCTGGCTGTGTATGGAGCTAGATTGTATTTGCAACTGTGATTTGCATAGAGGGGAGGGCCCCCATTACACAGTTATGGCCATTAGGATGTGAGTAGAAGTGATGTTTGTCATTTCAAGGCCTGGCCCCTAAAGCCTCTTGCACAATCCTCCATGGTGTCTCATTTCCCTTATCTGCCACCTGACGCAGACACTCTAGTTGAGGGTACCAAGGTTCTAGAGCTGTGGTTGGCAATGTATTTTTTTTTTAAAGGCCAAATAGTAAATTCTTTGTTTATCATATTCTTTTTCTTTTTTTTTTGGCCATTAAAAGTGCAAAAAACACTCTTTGCCCATGTGCCGCACAAAAATAGGTTTGGGGCACAAATTGGAGTTTGCTACAGCAAATGATAAAGCTTGCTTGGTCCATGTGTCCTAATATTCTGAGTTTTGCTCAGGATGAGGGCGGATGAACTACATGGAAGTAGCCTGAATTCCTGAATGATTTGATAAAGCAATTAGGACTCATGTGAGTGGACTAGGGATCGGCATCTCCTCCCATAGAGCACAACTGCATACACTGTGAGTTTCAGTGGATTTTTCTTTTTTAATAGGAGTCAAGCTAAATATATGCTTGATCTTAGCCAGCTTTAAAATTCTGTGCCCATGAGAATTAAAATACAATTAGTCCGAGACAAAAATGAAAATATAAACTAAATCATGGTCAGCCAATGTTTCTCCAGGAAACTTGGCTTGATGTCATGGTTAACCTGTTTAGATTATATAAAATACACATAGGCGGGGCTGGCCCAGTGGCACAGTGGTCAAGTTCACATGTTCCACTTCGGCAGCCCGGGATTTGCAGACCTGGATCCCAGGTGTGGACCTGCGCACTGCTTATCAGGCCAGGCTGTAGCAGGCGTCCCACATATAAAGTAGAGGAAGGTGGGCACGGATGTTAGCTCCAGGCCAGTCTTCCTCAACAAAAAGAGGAGGATTGATGGCAGATGTTAGCTCAGGGCTAATCTTCCTCAAAACAAACAAAAAATCAAACAAAAAAATACACATAGGCAAGTATTTAAATTATCGAATGAACTAAATTTCATTTTTCCATTTTAGAATGATTAGTACATTTTCTAACACAGGGCTGAAAATGCAAAGCAAAAAAAAGAAAATATGGCATAAATTTTTATTTCAAACTATGCTTTATTTTCCACCCAGGATTCTGCATTTTTTCCTTAACATCCTACCGCCCAAATCACCTTTGCCATATAGATGCTATTGTTCGATTGCAAAATACATATTTACATATTCATGCATTTTAATCCTGCAGTCTTTGACAATATAACCAAAAGAAGTCTTTATGTTTATTTGTAGCTCTTTGTTATGATATGACTTTGATCTTACAATTTCATTCTCTAATCTAGACTGGTCTAAAATGTATTTTATTTGCATTCTCAGTTTTATCCCTACTGAAGTTTTTCATAATTCCAGCAGAATTCTACAGTGAAACTGCTAAGGCAAGAAGCATGCAGAGGGTGTGAATTATTTATCTATACAGATGACTTTTAAGTTGAGGCCAACATTAATTTGACTAGGTCACTGGCTTCGAAGAGCTGAAAGCCATATAAATAGCTGGGGAGTCAATGTCTTTTAATTAGCATACTAAAGTCTACAGCTTCTGAATAATATACATTCACTTCAAGAAAATTTATTTATTTTATTGATGAAAATATATCTTTGTTATCTATCTCCATTAGTCAGAATATACCCTGTTTAATAACATGACTTCATATAATTTTCTGGTCAGTTATTGCCAATTGCCAAAACTATATTTAGGCTAAATGATGCTAAATAGCATCATTTAGATGCTTGTTCATCTTCTGCTGTTTTGTAGATGAAGGGGAGCTTCCGTAAGAATTATAAATCAACCCAACCTTCCTCCTCTCTCATCTTTGCATGCTATTAGCAAATCTGGGCTAATGTCATGAACTCTGAAAGCATTTTTCATTTTGACTTTTCAAGATCCACATCCTCAAAATAAGACTTCTTGTGTTTAACTAAGTTATAGATTCAAGTTTGAGACCATCAGAAGTCCCTGCATTGGGAGTGCTTTCCATTATAGACAATTTCAGGTTGTTTCTCTGGTTTCAGTTCACCTTGCAGGAGGGATTTAACTGTGGAATTAGAAGTAATGCCTTTTGTTAAATAACACACTGTTCTCTTTGTTAAAATAGCTCACCTGCTTTGGTTATTTAAATTCGCTTCTTTTACTGAATGTAAATGTACTTGTTTGTAAGTCTCTATTTTTTTTCTTGCTCATGCTGGCATTTCCATGCTTTGCGAGCTGTGCTGTCTCTAAACTACACGTAGATTTCTTTCTTTTTTTCTTTTCCTGAGATTAATAGAACATATGCATTATGTAGAAATCCCTATTTTCATCTGGCTCAGGAAAAATTTTAGGCAACAACATGATTTGTTTCAACTTTATTAGTAGACAAAAGCCAACACATTCCTCACCCACTCATACACTTGCTTGGCATTTTATGCAGAATTCAGTTTAAGCAAACGGAACTTTGAATATGCTTTAAAAACATCAAATCTTGCTGGTTCAGCTAGGAGCCACAATGAAGGACTTAAACCCTCTTAGAAGCTGCTCATTTTCTTAGTCTTTCCCCCAGACAAGCTGACTGTTAATTCCAGACAACAGGAAATTAACTTAATTAATCATGGTTATTTATTTATTTCGTATTATCTTTGCTTAACCACACAAATACATGAATCTAAGTTTGATCCTACTGTTCCCCACAAAATTGAGGTTCTCATGCCTGATGCACATAAAAAAAGCCAATTATTATGGCATCAGCTTTTGGGAAAAGAAAACAGCTTTACTGCTAGATTCATCTGCAAGGAGACAGGCGGTGTATGCCCTCAGACCTGTCTCTCTGATTTAGGTCTTGGGGCAAAATTTATGGGATAAGGGCAGGGTGGTCTGAAGTGTGGAGACAGATGATTGGAGGTAAGGAAAAGTGAGGTAATTGATGATCTGCTCAAGCATACTCAACCTTCATGGCTCTTCATCAGATGTATGTTAATAAAATAGTAGTGTTAGCATGATCTGAGGGTGGAGTTGTGGGGGACTGTCACTGGCCACCCCAAGATATGTCTCTTTGGCATGAGGATTATTTGGGGCTGGTTACTTTTAATAAACTGCAGAGGGAAAGGAGGCTCTGAGGAGTGGAACTTGCTTGCCCTTTGTTAGGAGACATTTACATTGTAAAGAAAATCTCCATCTGTAAAGGTGTCTCCCTCTCTGTACCAGGAAGAAGGGGGGGGGGGAATGACCTTATCTCTAGAAACTCTTAATCAATGCCAAAGGCAAGGAGTTAAATCTGCATTTGTTTACTGTACTTGTGTGGTAATCTCCCATGATCAACTTCCCCTCCACCCCCAACATCCTTCTTTGTCTTAGCTGAAGATGATATTTAAGGTGAGGGCTTCAGCTATTTTGGCGAGTTGCTCAGCTTGCCTGAGCCTCTCCCATGTATACATGTTATAAAGCTTTGTTTAATTTTCTCCTGCTATTCTGTCTCATGTGAATTTAATTTGTTCTCCGGCCAAAAGAACCCACAGTGGGTAGAGGAAATGTCTTCCTCCCCTACAGAGTTTTCAGCTCTTTATAACTGGGAATTCACACAGGACCAGTTGATGGGTTAGTGGTCTCAACTGGCCTCACCTGGACAAGGGGTCTCAGTTCCTGAAAAGCCACTCTTAATTACTCTGTTGATAAGATGGGGTTGCTTGCACTGGTCCTGGAGAGCCCGTGGTTATACTATTGCCAAGATCTATATATAAAGTATATACTTAATTTAGTTGTCCACACATCTATTTTATTGGCAGACCTAGGTTTTGTTAAAAGAATGATTAAAGAAGACACTTTAGGTAATACAAACAAACTTTATTTAACACTTTATGAAGTAGATGGTCTCCTTTTGGAGAACTGCTAAATGAGGTCAAAAGCAAGAAGCTTTTATAGGATAAAGAATAAAGCACAATGAAGAGACAAGTAGAAAACATCTAATTGGCTGAGGCCACATAGTCAAGCTTCTTTGGAGGGAGAAGGCCGTTGGGGATTGGCTGACTAGATATACTGCGTTTCTGGTCAAGTGGAACATTTACAAGGATACTAAAGTCATCTAAGTTTCAGTTTGCTCATGTGACATCCTGGGCAGGAACAGCTCCTTCTTGGGCCTAGAAATTTATTTCAACCATTTGGAATCTCCTTTTAATTTTTAACTAACTCAGGGAACCTGATGAACCTGTGTCTGATGAACTGCTCCAACTGTGCCCTCTGTAAACGAGTCTGCCTATCTGACAAGTCAACATAACCTTCAGCAAACTTTCAAATGTTTGTGACAATAAATAACATAACTCTAGGTGAGAGAAAGCCAAGTGCTTTACAAATTTAAGACGTCTTTTCATTGCATGCTCTTCTAGTATAAGAATTATTAAACTTCTTTATAAATAAAGTTGTCAATCTCTTTTTTATTTTTCTTATTTCTAGAATTATAAATACAGCCAGATTCAGGTCTATCTCATAGGGAGTTCTGCTGTTGGGTGAACACAGTTATAATGAAATTATACTGGATTATTATGCAGTTGAATGCATGTGTTGATGTGTTTTGCCTTTCATTTTTAGATTGAAATCAATTCTTCTTTAGTGTCAGTACATCCTGGGTAGAAGGGATATCCTACTGTGATCCCAGCATAATAAAAGCTGATGGAAGTGTCAATGATTCAGCTGTGTTTTGTATTACAAAGTTAAACATGGTCTTTTCATTTAAACAAAATGGTTCAGAATAGATAGGGTATAAGGACACAGGGCACTGTGAAAAAATTTACGTAGATGGCTCAATCCATTGAAATGTGAAAAAGAATTTACTAACTTGACATGACCATAACTGGAGCTGTACCTTAACCTCTCTCACACTTCAAGGACAGGATTTTCATGAGCAGCACAACTTTCTGAACACAGGTTACTTTTTATTTTCTCGGATGCTTTCATAGGCAATTGATACCATTTGAATGAATTGTTTAACACTTTGAGAAAAGGAGAGGCTAAATTTATTTTTAAAAAGCAGAGATTTAATTATTCATGTGTTTTGAATAATTTTATTTTGGGGAAGATGGAAGCAAACATGGGAAATAGCTTCCAAGTACAATGACAGCGCTCTTAAAAAGGATCTGGGGCATCTTGGCAAAATGTAGGTAGCTTCATTCGAGTTCTTACTATGGCCACTGATTTAAAAATAACAATAATAAAATAATTTGGAGACTATAGTGGGAATTTAGACCACACCTTTTCTTTTTAAAATATTATATATGTGAATATAAATGGACAATGAATGTAGTTCACAACAGAGTCAGAAAGCCAGAGTATAATCTTATCTCTGCATCTGACTAGTCCAACCTTAGCCAAAATCTTAAACCTGTCTGGCATTTTGCGCCTTATGCAAAAATAAGGGATTGGACCAGAAGATCTCTAGTCCTCTACTTCAATGGTTCTACCCTCTTCTGATTCAAAAATCAACTCTCAAGACTTGAGTTTTCTCAAGTGTAAAGTGGGATAGCAAAAGCTGTATATTACCAAAAGACGACGTACATAAAACACTAAGCAGAGTGCCAGCAGAGGGTAAGGGCACAATAGATGCTAGTTGCTACTATCAATTATCTCATCATCACCATCGCTGTCATCATCATCTTCATCATCATCATTATCTTCGGGTGTAAATATTATGAGTGATTATTTTGTTCTTTATATTTTTCTGAAATATTCCAGAATCTTATATACTTATTTATTAATGTTATAATGTCATATACTTATTATTTATTAATTAAAAAACACGTCCTAGGTTCATGAAAGAGGGATTGGTTTTTCTTGTCTGATTTAAAACATAAAGTTGGCAGAATTTACTAGTATAGACCAGATTTTACTCTCTTCCTTTCCTTTAAAAAGTGCTACTACACTCTGCTCTAAGTAGAGATAGATTGTAGTTAAAATTCAATGCCAACAATTTGTCTTAATTGCAAAATATATCCACCAGAAAAAGGATAAGGAAATATGTACGTTTTGATCTTTTCTCTGCAAAACTTTGACGAGATCTACTGGCACCTTCCCAAGTGGACATCTCTGTCTATGTCAGCAAGGGCACTGTTGGGAAGGGAAAACTTTTCCACTACCTTCTTAGGTTCAGTTTTTGGGGACCTGTAAATTAAACTGACAAAAGACAGATTAGCAAAAGAAAAGCCAAAATTTTAACTATGTATTTTTATTAATGTACATATGGAAGCTCATGAAAAATGTGACTCAAATAGACGGTTAGAATTTGAGACATGTACCATCTTAACAGGGGAAGGAAAAGAGGAGAAGAGCACTTCAGGGAAAATGAGTGACTTCTTAATATGAGAAAGTGAGAAGAAGCAAAAGTACTTATGGGCAAACAAATGACTCTTTGCAAAGACAAATGGGCCCCCAAGAGAATAGACGGGAGCTGTGATAGGCGAGTGGCCATGTCTGTCTAGGTGCGGTGCTGCCCTTTCCTCGCCAGGGGTAGGAGTCTGTCTGCTCTGGCTGTGAAACTCCAGGGAAGAGAATTTATCACCTTTGAGTCTTTTGGGGGCCTCTGCTTTTAGGCAGATATGGAATTCTGAAAAAATCTATTCTCAAATGCCTTCAGCTCAAAATAATTTTTATGGCACATTGGCATATTCTGGATCCTTTGAACACTATACATTTCATGATCTGCAACAAGTTTTAAAATGTGTTGGATACTCCCTCTGAATAAACAGCTTACAAAGAGCAATATTTTCTCACCTTGCTAAGTGGCATTCCGTTTAAAATATGCTCAGAGGATGTCATGGTTGCACAGAGTCTGGCAAGTTGCTGTTGTCTGATAAAGAGTGACAGAGAGAACCTGCTTTGTAGTGGGGACTCAGGTCTTATCCTTTCTGGAATCTCCTTATTAAAGTGGAATCACTGCCCAAATGTTTCACAGCAGTCACCTCACAGACACCCTGTGTGATCCTGGCATTCACAGATAGTGACAGTGGATTCTTTACTTATTTCACGTTTGAAGACTGGTGATTTTCAACACTGCTCCTCACTGGACTTATACTGTTCAGACTAACTTTACTTAGTGCATGTCTAGTAGATAAACATCCAGTTAATGCTTTAACATTTTTATATCTATAACTCGGCTTAAATCTTAGATGACTCAATGTCACATTGTTTTTTTTTTTTCTAGCAGCCGTGCTATCAAGAACAGGTTTAGGAATTTATTTTTAAGTAATTAACCTATGATCATTATAAAAGTTAAATAGAAAATACATATAAGCAAAAGGAAAAAAGGGAAAATCTTACAGAATTATATGAACAAGAGATAACTGTTAAAATCTTTATTTCTGTTCTTCCAGACATATACTATGGAATACAAATGTATATAAATTATGTTTATGAAACGGGGGACCTACTCCATACTGTTTTCTAAACTACTTTTCTCACTAAGAAACATGTCATCAATCTTCTTCCATGTTAATAAGATAAAGTTCCTTTTCAAACATTACTTTTGTCCGCTTGTATGATTGAAACATACTTTTAAAACTCGTACTCTATAATTGAATATTCAGATTGTGTCAATATTTCAGTAATAAAACACTTTACTTCGAACATCCTCTTAACATATATTTATACATTCTTTTATGCTTATTTCTGCTTGTTCAATTGGCAAACAACAGATCAAAGATGAGAAAATAAGTGACAGTCCAATGTTACTCAAATGCAAATGCATAATGTTACATTTCAAATTAAAACTAAAACTTGCATCTGTGATATATGAAAAGTAACCCGCGAATTAAAAAAAATGGGTCTGTAGAACTGTAGAAAGAGACTAATATTTGAGATAACAAGGGAGTCTTTTATTTTTGAATCTTCCACTTTCTTAATCTCACATCAATTTATAATAGGTACTCGGCCTCAGTCGTACATTTGACTGCCCGAGAAGTACATTATATTCACACCTACTGGTACCAAGAGATTTACGTGTAAAAGGCTTCCAAAACTTTATGAACAGTGATTACAAGTAAGAATGTTTTTCACCATTGAGAAAAGTAAACATACAAAAGCGACTCACCAATGCGTTTGAAATTAGTTCACTTTGTGCTGGTCATTTATAAAACGAAAGCTGTTACTAAGAGTAAAGAAAGCAGAGGCACAGATTTGTGGAATCTCAGATAGACTAAATGAAAGATTCATATTTCAGAGTTCAGGTGGGAGGTTGTAACAAAATGATCGGACGTGTGTCACTCTGCCAGAGCTGCTGAGAAGATCACAGAGAGATTATGTAATCAACAGCATAGTTCTCTTAAAATGAATACCATTGTTTAATATAGAGAGATTATTAAACTTTTTTATCTGTTATATTTGAAAATCCTTTTTTTGTACTCCCAAAGTCCACATACATGTTAAAGAAAGCTGAAATGTACCCGTAGCTTTCCTGAAACCACCAGGATTCTTCATTTTCATTGCCCTTAGTATAATGCTTTGCTGAAGCCCTTTGCCATATTGGAACAGCATTGATCATTTTAAATACCCTCTTTCTCTTCTAACTTTTGAGCAGCAGGACCCTTATTCAATTCTGTATCCCTAACTCCTGGCTCAGTAATTTGTACATTGAAAAATGTCCAGATTAGGCCCTGATATGTCACTCAAAAGCTCAGCCAGGTAGCTTCTATTGGCTTCATCTGGGTGATTTGTAGACTGATGTCACCCAGGTGAAGCCAATAGAGAAATCACAGCAGGCCAGCTTTTAGGCACAAAGGGAAAGATTTTTTTCCTCTGTAGGTTCATTAATGAGGTATAGGAGTAATCCTGACAATTTAAAAATTGCAGTTTCGGGTCTGACCCCATGGCCTAAGTTCAGCACGCTCCACTTCAGCAGGCTAGCACGGACCTACACCACTCATCGGCAGCCATGTTGTGGCAGCAACCCACATACAAAATAGAGGAAGATTGTCACAGTTGTTAGCTCAGGGTGAATCTTCCTCAGGGAAAAAAAAATGTACTTTTCCCTTTGCAGTGGATGTATTCTTATATAAACAAATGTCTTATAGAAAACAAAATTTGCTTGTAAAACAAGATGACTTTTAAAAACCAAAATTATGTAAGGATTGCTCAGTGTCACATTTGCATTTTGCATTTACATATTGCATTTGTTTTTGCTGATGTAATTGTGGAGTGACTCTGGATGGGCTTCGGCAGGTACATTTTTTTGAGCTTCTGTAATAATGACATTATTATTTGTTAATAATCATTATTAAGAAGTTATGAGTAAGCTCCAAGTATGTACAGATTTGTTTTCCTGGCCTGTTACATTACCTCCCATGTTATAATGGCTCCCTGAATAGTTGCAGTGGCTGATGAGATTAATCATCCCAGTGTAGATATTTGGGCCTAGAAAGAGGTCATTGTTGACTATAGCCTTTCTGTGACATTTCTCATTTCCACTGGTCACTCTTATTGGAAGGAATGTAGAGGAAATAAAAGATAATAAACATTGATTAACTTTAATTCTTATATTTCTAATGATTCAAAAATATTATTTTTTCTTGAAGTTTTCACCTTTTCTATCAATAAAGATAAGAACATATCATTTTCTATTTTAATTTCAGATGTTTTTTTTTACATGAATCATTATAAGGATGCCTGTAATTCTTCATGGGTGTTAGACCAATTGCTGAAATCATGTTTTAAAAAGATATGTCTGATATTTTAAATGATTATTGTTGAAGTTAATTTAGCTTGAAAAAGATAGATCTGGTGACAATCTAACATACTCACAGCTTTTGTTCTCCTGTCATTCTCTCGGTATGTGACCTGCTCTTAATATAATTTAGAGGCAAGTTTTCTGCTGCCACATAGGCTGAACTAGAATGATATTTCATTTTTTTAAGATATGCATACCCTGGAGATGGTTGGTTAATTATAATGTGAAAGCTGAAGCAAGAGGTAAAATCATGTGACACATGAAAATCAAACACTGTTATGTGCCTATAATTTCAAAAAGCTCATTTGTCCTTCTTGAAAACCATGGGGAGGTTTGGTAGGGATAAGAATATGGAAGTCTGGTCTAGAGAGATGATCACCTGGCCGAGAATACATATTGTTAACTTTCCAAGATGGTCTTTCTATACTCACAGGAAGCAATTTTTAAAAAGTGGTTATTTCTAGGAAAGGAATGAGGAGAATAGGTTTCAGGAGGGATACAAAGAGATGTAAGCTAAATCCATACTGTTTTACTCCTTAAAAAAATGAATATGACAAAATTTTAAGATTTTAAAAATCTTAGTGGTGGATAAATATTGTGAACATTGGTCTCTGTGCTTCTTATATACCTGAATTTATAAACTATAAATTCAACTGAAACAACACGTTAAATGGACAAGTGCAAAGTTAATTCCTCAATTATATCATCCTGAAATTTCAAGAAGGCAAGAATCTTTCAGATAACTAAAATATCAGGAAGTATGACCTGAAAATTAGGGTAAATGAAAATAGTACTAATTTACTGCAGCATACTAGATAATAGTCTTCATAAAATTTTGAGTGCAGATACAAGTGGCAGATGACTTCTTGTATAGAGAAGCAGTGAACATGAGAAAATAATCTATATTAGAATTATCAGCTCCAAGCTATCACTTAAGACCTCAGTCTTAAAGGTAAAAGCTTAAAATTTGACTTGATCAAGAAGACAACGAAAATATCAAGCATTAGCATATGTCATATTAAAAAGAATATATAAAATATTATCTCAGACTTTGAAACTATTTTGATGCTTTGCCATCTGGAAAAATGTTTACAGCTTTAATTGTCACAGTGTGAGATAGCTAAAATTGAAACAGAAAAAGTCCAAAGAAAGATTGCAAAAAAACAATGCAGAAAAAAAGAATAGGGAGAGATGTTGTGTGAGGATTCTTTGGTTGTGAAAGGCAGACTTTGGAGGAAGAGATGCAGCTAAGACCGAGAAAAGTATGGATACTATGTGTAAGGCACATACCCAAACCTAGTACAGTATTCAGCTAAGCATGCTGGGATACTGGCGAAAGGTTGTCCCTCATAAAACAGATAGCACCTCCTGAGAGCAGTAGATAAAACTACAGATAGATGGAAAGAAGTTCAGCAAAAATCATTAGTTGTTAATCCATAATGGGAAACTGTGGGAAATGTGGCTGTCTAGAGGAAAAAAACATTATTTCTTTCCTACCCTACATACCGTGTGATGAAGACCCTCTCCCTGACCAAACTTTAGGCAGGCTCCTCTGAGCTCTCTTTTAAACTAAGCCTCATCCTAGGGCCCTGTCTTTGGCCTGCCTGGTCTAGTGATAGCAAGAATCCTGCTAAGTCATTTAGTTAGAATCCTCCCAGGCTTGATACTCGATAACCCTGGCCTACCTTCAGCAAGAATCCTGTTAGGTCAGTTTGTCAAGATTCCCTCCACTCTTGATGTCTCCTCTTGGTAGTTTTCCATCTTCTAAACCCCCCTCATTCTTCTCGTTCACTATCAATCTCCAGCTGTCTTTCTGTGTTTGGAGTTGAGCCTGATCTCTCTCTCCTATTGTGATAATCCTGATATTATTACAATAGCTCTGATAAAGTTTTTATTACTGTTTTAACAGTGTCAGAATAAATTTTTTTCTTTAATACATGTCTGATCTTTTTTCTGCTAAGACAGACTGCTGGGGTCAAACCCAACATAGGAATTCTCATAAAATTTTTAACGTGGTGTGGATAGGAGTAAAATATGTTAAATGAATATTTGTGTCTTGAGTGGCTCCCATATGAAAGGTCCTGTCCAAAACGTCCATCAGACATTTCGTCCACACCAAAAGGTCCTCGATATTTGGTCCTATCCAAAATGTCCATGGAGACATTGGGTCCACACTAAAAGATACTTCATATTTGGCCCTGTCCAAAACCTCTTGGCATGGACCAAATATGCTCATGAACATTTTGGACAGAAACAAATGTTAAGGATCTTTTGGTGTGAACCAAATGTCTGATAGACCAAATGTCTTATGGACCAAATGTCTTATGAATAAAATGTCTTATGGATGTTTTGGACAGGACCAAATGTCTGCTAATCATCCTGTCCATACTAATCATCGAGAATACATATAATTTCAAAAGCTTATGGGAAAAATAAGAAAATGACAAACACAAAAAAACAAGAATCAGAGGACAAGGGAGAGACCACATTGAATCAGTATCAGTAGATTTCATGGAGAATTGGAGAAATGTACAGGATAACAAAAGGGGGAGATGGAATGGATTTCACAAAGAAACAACACCGCAATGATTCAAAATTGAGAGGTTTAAGTAGTAGAATTTGATTAAAGGGTGGTAGTGGTGACATATAAGATCAGAGAGGTATAATAAGCTCTCCCAATGGAAGACCTTGAATGAGTAAGAGTGGCTTTGAGTACAGTAGATATGATGTAAATCTGTTACTTGTTTACCAAATAAGCTTATCCAAAAAGTCCACCTCCGTACATCTCAGTTTCCTCATTTATTAAAAAAAAACTAAAAGATTTTACATATGTATTTCTGTAGCAAAAAAATATAATAATAGATGCAAAGTGCTTTGTTAATTGTAAAACATTATTATGCAACTGTAAGGGATCATTACTTAATTCTCAATGCATTGGGGAGCACTTGAAGAATTTTGAGATGCTAAAAAGTATAATCATAATCTCATTTGAGAAATATTTATTGGGCAAAGTTAGAGGGAGACAAAAAGGAAGGCAACAAGTCAATTCCAGTGCTTCCAGTGAGAGAGAAGGAGAATTAAGACATAGCTATCTGCATTTAGGAGACAGATTGCACTGAATTTTAGCAACTGATTAGAGATGAGACAAAAAAGGGGAAAACAAAGATGACTCCAGGGTTCCAACTTTGATGAGGATGGTGTCATTAGTAGAAAGAGAAATCCATGAGAGAAAGAGTTTAGAAGGAAGATAATGAGTTTGACTTTGAAAATGCAGGTTTAAAGATGCCCGTGAGACATTCAGGCAAAAATGCCCAGCAGAGATCGAAAATAAAGCATGGGAGAGAGGTCTGGGAAGGAGATAAAGATGTAGAATCATTTATTAGTCATTTATTAATCATTCATTACTATCAGTTGATACAATAGAAATGAATATATAATGTGATGAAAAACTGAAGGAGAACGAATAGGGGGAGGGTCATGTTGATAAAGCTTACCTTCGAGATTAGAAATCAAGTCGTCTGGTGAAGTGAGAGTTTATGGATAATATTGAGACCCTGTAGATTATCTACTGAGAATGCCAGATGATGTCAGGCAACTAAAGTTGGAGAATAATCGTAGAAAACAGCTATATGAGGCCAGCGGAGTTTCTTTTGGAAATTCCTCTGTTCTTTTAGGAAAGTATTCAATTCCTGTCTTAGTCGGTTCAGGCTGCTTTAAGAAACACCAAAGCCTGGGTGGCTTAAACAACATAAATTTATTTCACACAGTTCCAGAGGCTGGGACGTCCAATATCAGTGTGCCAGCACAATGGGGTTCTTGTGAGAATCTGCTTTGAGGTTTGCAGATGGCGTCTTCTTGCTGAGTCCTCACATGGCAGAAAGCAAAGAGATCTCTAATCTCTTTCTCTTCATATAAATACAATAATCCCATCATAGGAGCTTCAGCCCCGTGACCGCATCTAAACCTAATTACCTCTCAAAGGCCCACTCCCTTATACCACCTCACTGGGCGTAGAGTTTCAACATATGAATTTGGTGGAGACACAAACATCTCCCCATCTGTGGGGCTGCCATTCAAAGAATGTTGTTCTTGCATCAGGAGGGGAAAGGTGTTTCCAGAGTTGCCCACTGTGGTAAGCAGAAAAATGGCCCTCAAAGATGTCGTTCTTATCCCTGGGACCTATGCTCATGTTGCTTTACATAAAACAAAGAACATTCATTGAATGTGTGATTTAATTAAGGATCTTGAGATGGGGAGATTATTTTGGATTATATGGATGGGCCCAGTGTAACCACAAGGCTCCTTATAAGAAGACAGGAGAGTCAGTCAGAGAACGAGATGATGGAAGCAAAGACTGGAGAGGAGACAGGTTTGAAGATGCTGTGCTGCTGGCTTTGAAGACAGAAGAAGGGGCCAGGAGCCAGGAGCCAAAGAATGCAGGCAGGCTCTAGATGTTGGAAAACGCAAGAGAACAGATTCTCTTCTAGAACCGCCAGGAGAAATGCTGCCCTGCCAACACCTTGATTTTAGTTCAGCAAAACCATTTCGGACTTCGGACCTCCAGAACTGTAAGAGAATAATTTTTTATTTTTTAAACTGCTAAGTTTGTGGCAGTAGCAATAGGAAACTAATATGCTCATCAACATGTTTGGCCCTCCTTTTCAAAGGAATTATTTCAGGCCAGCTATCAATTATTTATATTGTTTGGTGAACTTGTCTGGTGACTCAGACCAGAACAATAGATTTTTTTTTTTCATTGATATGAATACTGGATATCAATGTTTGATAGCTAGATGTTTGGGTGTCTGCTGCCAAGGACCGATGAAGCTGGATAAAAGGAGATTATCGTTGTCATTATACTACGGAGAGTTCATGCCTGAACTTTGCTCAGAGCAAAGCATAATCAAGAAATTGGGAAAAACAAAACAAGAAATAGATTCGTGGAGTCTTTGGTTGACCAAGAATCCATCCACGACAGCTTCACACTTCCATGAACCAACATTTTCTTTTAATAAAATTTGAATTGAATTTATGTCAATTGTTATTGAAAAATCTTAGACCAACACATAGGAAGATAACTCAAGAGGAAAACTGGAGTTGAAAGTAATCTGAGCAAAGCAAGTTAAAAAACTGTAAAGTTAGCAAGCAAATTGAAATTCCTGAAATTGATGTTATGGAACAGGGGAAAGGAAAATGTAGAAAATAGGTGTGAAATAATTGAAATAGGTAGAAATAAGCTTAAAGATTTGTAGATGGTAGAGAAGAGTAGAAGAGAATATTAGACATAATTGGTATGACTTCTAAAGGAAGTTGTAATGAAGACATTACAGGAATCATCTGGAAACACTATTATGAGAAGTGTAAGTGTGACCTCGTTAACAAGCAGGAACATGGGAGGAAGTTAGTGAGAATAGCTCTGCCCTGAAAGAGTCAGTTTTGTCAGTGAAGAGTCCTGGAAAAAAGGTAATCGAATTATAAAAGTTAAATAACCCATTCATTTCAAAAATTTCAAATTTGTGATTTTTAAAACTTTGTTAGTTCTTTAGCCAAAATTTAAAATATAACTGGTAAGAGAAAATTTCACCTGAATGGATCTGTAAGTAAGCACAAGTGAGGCTGTCTTGTTTTGCAAAATGGCCCCACCTCCTCCTCTGTGTGACTACCTGCTGCTCTGTGCATACTCTACAAAATTTCACGCGCTCTTCTGATTTGTGGCCTCCGCGGATGTACTCCCCAATACCTTGATAAATTGAAACTTTGTTCGAAGAGTTTCCCTCCAGGGACAGGCTGACCACAGGCAGGAAACACACCTACAAGGTATGCATCCCAGCTGACAGAAGAATGGAACAATGTGATGCCTGGAGCCCGTCAGGCCTGGAGCCCGACGTCCCTGGACCCCCTCCTCACTGCCTGTTTTCCCTATAGGACTGCCTCAAGATTCTGTAATCCTTGAAGATGGGTTTCTGAGACGTTAGTCACTCATCTTCCAAATAGCCAGCTAATCTAATTAAACTCCCTTTCTCCATCTCAAACTTGTTGTGATTAATTGGCCCAGATCCCAGTGAGCAGAGCAAGCCCATTGCTCAGTATCAGATCCTCTGGCACTCGATTGAGCCACATTTTTCTAATACATAAGAAACTAATGCTTTTCCTAAGTGTTAGTTTATGATGGAGGAGAAAGAGGAGGAGGAGAGCAGAGGTAGAGGAGGCAGAGAAGGAAAGGCTTTAGGAAAAGGATCTGAAGCACAGTTGACAGGAGCAGTCAGGTGCCTCCTGTTTGTTACCACTGCCTTCACTCTACTCCCAACCACTGAGCTCTGTTTCCAGCAGAAGCAATTTAAATATTTTCACAGAATGTAGAATCCTTACGACAATGCTTAGTATCATGGCACTCACTCTGAGAGCACGCTGAAACATTTGTTGATGAAAATGCTGTCTTCCAAACACTATCCCCATTCTAATGAGCAGTGAAATGGACTAAAGGTGAGATAAACAGTGTTCTGGATTATTCGTTTGGAGATAACCAGGAGTTGAACAAAAAGTAGAGCAAAACGTTGATTTACTCCCTCTCTTACTTAGTCTTTAGTGGATGCAGGTGCCAGAGGACATAGTAAATGGTAACAGTCACGCGTAAACCCAGTTCCTTCTCAAGCCTGATTCCAGAGGATGGAGTAATACTTCTGAAGCCGGGTACCTGAGGGTTACTGCAGATGTTCAATAAGAGCACGATTGCCTTTTGACCTTGTTCCCAACATAGTCATAGATGAATCTTGTGAACTGGCTGATTTCTTGTTTAACTCGAGGGGTGACCTGGGTTTTGAGGATTTGTGAGCTTGTTTTTCAGAAGAAGGAGAATGGCTTTGGGGAGGGTGCATCACCAGATGGCCACCCCCCAGCAGTCATCGCAGATTGCCCAGGGGTTTATCGAGAATGACTCCTTTGTTTCTCCAAAGCTTCTCCTGCCAAGCCCCTTAGCTCTATGAAACCCTCCTGCTTTCTGCTCTGGGGAAGATGGATTTGAGTGAACCCAGGCTCCCACCTACTTGTCTTGGCCAATTCAAACAAACCTTTCTCCATCTCCAAACACCGATGTCTCAGTGTCTGGCTTACTGGCATCAGACACACGAACTTGAGATTAAGAGGTTCCGATATCACTTCCCTGAATGTGACTTCCCTTAAGAAGCTGGAATGCTTAACTGTGTTAGAAGAGCAGGACTTCATCCAAAATAATCCTCTATTAAACTTTGAAAATGGCTCTGAAAAGCAGTGGGTAACCATGCTACCCGTGTGTAAACTATTTAAAATAACTTGTGATGTTATTGGGACTGCATATTTGGAATTTGGCAGAGTCCCTTATGTTCAGTGTTGATCTATTTCAGGGTTTCTTCAAACTTGAGCAGAATAAGGAAATGTCACCTATCATCTGGGTCAAAGTGAAGGACATTCGCTTAGAGGCTGCAGCTCTGCTGGGTTTGCGAGCCCTTTTTAAACAATTCTCTGCACAAAAATTTCTCCCTATTGTTGAAAAAACAAAGAAACAAAAAAAAAACTAACCTCTCATCTTAATGTTTTCCTTTTTTTCTGTGTAACGAGAATTTTAGATTTCTAAAGGCAGTTTCATCTAAACACTCCTAGCTGCCCTTGCCTTTTGTTAAAGGTATGCTTCGTGAGTCAGCAGTGGAGAGAAAGGGCCTAGATTTTGTCAGGTTGTTGACCATTTAGCTGCACAGAGAGATGCATGCGGAAAGCTTGAAAGTACTTTCTCAGCAGGAAAGTTGTTTGCGTTTTAATGCACGCACGACTAAAGGCTCGTCATGTGTTTTTACGGAACGTCTAACCCCTCACTGCTAAGGACACACCTTCACGTCTACTTCCTCCACGTTTTTATCTTTTTTCTCACACAAAGTTTTTGGACGTGAGTCCACATTATTACAATTATTCCTTCCGGGAGTCAAAATAATTGTAAACCATTAGGCAAATCACAAGTTAGGGAAAATTGTGTCCATTTTTCCAATGAAATTAAGTATGTTTTTTAATGATAAAGGATGAGCCTCAGAATGCCATGATTTTCTGATCTGCTCCTGGGCTAGCTAGGCTCACAGACTCCTCCAAGGCCATCAGTATGCTGAACTAGGTGTGCCTCCACTTCTTCAAGCACAGGCCTTTTGAGTTCCTTCCACCTGGCTGCATGCTAATGAAGATTTGCTGTCTCATCCACTAGCGGCAAATCCCAGGATATGTCTACCAGCATCCAGAACGGGAGAGTTACCTTGTATTGAGTTCAGGGCCCTCTAATCAGGAGAAGACAACACAAAGCTTGTCAAAATATATTCCTTTGAGTTAAAGCAAGTAAGTTGCGAGGGCTTGAAATGTATGTATAATGGGTAATTTGCTGGGGTCAATTACTACAGTCTCCTTTACGTTTGATCATCAGCCATTTATTGCTACATAAAAAGACCAATATTGTCATCAGAGAATCATTTATACTATCATTTTCGTTATTAGAATAATAATTATATGTAAGGTCAGGGTTGGTACATTATGAAAATATATTTAGTAAAAGACATCATAATTATTTCAAATTGCAAAAGAATGATATTTTTTGTGATTCTGTCAAAAATATGCTTCAAATATAATTTGCTTTTGATGTGACAGTGTCTATGGGAAACATTTTCAGCACTTTTTTTAAATTAAAAACTTGCTTGTTCAATGGGGTTGGCCCAGTGGTGTAGTGGTTAAGTTCGTGCACTCAGATTTGCCTGCCTGGAGTTCTCAGATTTGGATCCTGGGCATGGACCCAGCACCGATCATCAAGCCATGCTGTGGCAGCATCCCACATAAAATAGAGGAAGATTGGCATAGATGATAGCTCAGGGCCAATCTTACTCACACACACAAAAATAATAAAATAAATAAATAAAAATTTTAAAAAATGCTTGTTTAAGGTATTATACTTACATATTTTATATGCAAATTTATTCCACATCCTCACAAGCAGCTCTGTATCTCTCTTACTCCTCCCAGGCCTTTATCCCATCCTTCATCCCCAAGAGAGTTGGAAATTCGTGGTAGTGGAAATTACAAACAAAATAAAACCTATAGTCTTTCTATTTCCTTCTTTGATATTGCTGTCTTCTGCTTTTGATTCTTTGATTGCAGATTATAGGATAGCTTTTTAAATTTTAGATGAATTCAAGGCAGAGTAAAATGCATAAGTGAGGTTCTAGCCTAGAAATGGGACACAGCTTCGGCAACAGCAAGACCTATGAGTTATTTACAGTAACCTGTGCAATACTGGACACGCATTGAGCACCTAATATATGTCAGGCAATGAATAGACAATGGACTTGCAGGTATAATAAGATGCAATGGAAAACAGACCTTGTTCCTTTTCAGCAAAACATTTTTTTCCAACATTTGAGACATTTGCAATACACAATGTGCTTATTAGAATAAAGGATACTATTTTAAGAAGAAATGCTCAGAATAAAGAAGATCATAATGTACCAGCAATAGATTAATATACCTGAAGTTATTGATGGTGCAGGAGCTAACAAAAGAGATAATGAAAATTATTGGAAAAGATTAGTTCAGTCATCACAATCAAATTGAGTATAGCTCAAAAGAAGGAAAAACTTAATAAAAAGTTCCATTATGGCTTAAACTTTCAGTGATACCCCATATGATTTACAGATGAACCAAAGGAGGGAGTAAGGCTACTGTCTGTAGTTATATTAAAGAATGAAAGATACTAGACTGGAGGGGCTGTCTCGCCTAGCATCAAGCCTGGTGTACATATGAGTCTATTTAGATGGAGAGTTAGAGAAATTAATGAGTGACTTAGGTGTTAATTTTATAATTTAAAACTAAAACCAAGACCAATCTGAAATTATCTTAGAATATGAGCAGAAAATTGTAGTACATTTTTTTCTATCAGTTTGCTCCTTGGTAAACTTTTTACTACTTTCTGATGCTCAAACTTCAGTTCCCCTGTCTGTGCTCACAAAATGTTCCTCTGCACATAAAAAAGGTAATTTCATGCCCAAATGGAAATTTCTGCCTGCATTTTGCATATAGAATATTCATTTACATAAGCAAATTCATGTTTTGAGGAAACACAACTTGTGAGTTCAACTTAGGTATCAATGGACAAAAAATTTCCTGAATATCAGGTCTGGTTGAATGACCGGAACCAGAACTTGTGTTAATTAGCCACCCATCTCTCCCAACTTGTTGATTGATATCAATCAGTTTTAGGCTTTATGAGTCTCCCCAAATTCATTCCATGGATTGTTCAATTAACACATTGCACCATTGCCTTTTGTGAACCGAGACTAAACTAGAGACAAATTGAAAACCAAGGAGTGAGGCTGTTGTGCTGTTGTGATATCGTTAGCTGAAAAATAAGAACTTCAGGTAAAAATCTCGCCCCAAAGGGTGGAAATTCCCACTTTTAAAGAGAGGATAGAATGTGTTTAAGGATTTGTTAAAATACAAATTTAAGAAAATGAGTCAGCATATTAGCTCCATAAGAAACCTACACCCTGACTTTGTATAATCCCTTTGCTTTGCACAGACAGGTTGATGCCAAGACCAGAACGTTTCCAGAACAATTCCCTTCATCATATCCTCTCCGTGGAAGCAGATAGATCTCCAGGGGAGGAAAAAGTTTTCCTTGACTCTATTAGAGTCCCTGGCTGGTTCTGAAAATTAAACTGACAAAGACAGATCAACAGGAGAAAAACATACTCTAAGTTTTTCGTGACACAGGAGCCCTCATAAAGAAATGAAGACCCAAAGCATCAGTTAGACCTGAGAATTTTACATGAGGTTTGATGAAGAATGCACAAGCATGGAGGAATCTGATATGTTAAGGAGTATAGGTAATTGCAGGAAATTGGTGGAAAGTCAGCAAGATCTGTTAGGATTCTTGTCAGTGTACCCTTGTCTTCAGAGATAAGGATGTTCATTTCCTCCAGTTTTAAGGAGGGTACCTCTCGCATGGGAGTTTTATGACCTGTTTCAGTGAAGAAGGGGGCCAGTCAGAGTGATCTTCCTGCTTCTGCCATTTTCTGAAACTCCTTCAGCTTAAGATATTCAGTACGCCAAGGTGCCACATTTTGGAGTAGTGTGTCCAGAACCCCATAACATTAAAGAGAAGATTCTGTTATAATGAAAAATCTACTTATCATATTACCAAATGTGATGGAGGATTAAAGCATGGGAGACCAGTGGGTGACCAAAGAATTGGGGAGGAGGGCGCTTCTCAGGACCAAGAGCCGCGAAACGATGGTTCCTTCTTACAGAACCACGGTGTGGTAAGTTTCTGTGACAAGATCAAATTCCATCTTGAAGATTTTGTAAAGATACTTCAGTAATTGCAATAACAAGAACTGTGGTTTTCCAGTAGTCTCTCTCTCTCCCTCTCTTATTTTTTTTTTTAAGATTTATGGTGTCTAGGAAGATTGCGTTAGATAAGTTGCAATACTGAACCTAAGATGGAAACAGATGAAATTTTAGCCGTGAGTGTGTGCACGCACAAATGGTCTTATTACAGTAATAGCATTTCCTTAGACTGTGGAATATTTCTGAAATATTATTCTCACTGGAAATTCAGATTTAGTTGTCTATATGGTAATACATACTTTTGTATTTATACCTTATATATTTTTAAAAGGCCCTCTTGGACTCCATTTGTTTTGAGCATTGGTTGCTTTAAAATTTTGTCTTTTCAACTATGTCCTTAATATTGGTTTGACAATTCCTTTTGAAGACTGAACATTAGACTTGAAAAAAATATAATAACCCAAATCTTAATTCAAAAGATTATGAAAGTGTCCACATGTCTTCACTGCCTAAAAAAAACCATAAAATCCATAAAATCCAATATGACCCATTTAGACTCTCCTTTGTCAGATTACCTTGGTGTTCTTGGCTAGAATTGCCTAGACACCTACCAATTCATTCCCACCTTTAGCAAGCAGATTCTTCCCCACAAAAGTGGTATCTCCGCAGGTTTTATGCTGCAGTGAACTCCTGTCTTCCATTTGACATACCACTCACCTCAGGTGCCCTGAACAGTCACTTGTGGTGAGTAAATGAATTTCATATCAACCTTAAATTTTCATGTGTTTGTAGATAAGGGTTTCATTAACCACATTACCAGCTCAGGGGACCTCAAGGTGTATTAGTTCCCTCTTCATTCCTAAAGTACACGTACAGGAATTTTTTTATCTTTTTCTTAGCCACATGGGTCTCTTGGAGGTGTCTTGAAGGACTGTATCTAAATGGGATAAGTTAGACAGTAACCAATCACTCAGGCACGCCTCCTGCTAAAAGTGTCTGGCTGCAGATCAAGTAAAGCTAATCTTCTTGTGGTCTAGGCAGTGGGTGGTACTCAAGAGGTCAGCTAGCCTGTGGGCATGGGCTCAGCCCCTCCTGGTTCAAAAGCACCTGAACAATGACCCTCAAGAGGTCAATTGTTATGTTGATGTAAAGTTCGGGTGTGAGAATCAAGACAGAATGAGCATCTTTTTCCTCAGTGAGTGTTGGTTTGGAGAAGTAGGACAGCTTCCCGGATCCTCTCTCCTCTGCTTTTGATTTGTACAGACTGGTTGATGCCCAGCCCAGACCATTTCCTCGTACATTTCCCTTCCGCATGTCTTCTCCATGGAAGCCAGATGCACCAAAGAGAAGATTCTGTTATAATGAGAAAAGTTGTTTGTCAATTTACCAAATGCGATGGGGAGTCTGAAGCACCTGAGACCAATGGGTGATCAAAGAGTTGGGAAGAAAGGAACATCTCAGGACCAAGAGCCCTGAAACATTGCTCCATCTTATGGACCCACAGTTGGATAAGTTTTCATGTCAAGATCAATTCCATCTTGACAACCTTGCAATAGCAAGAACTATGGTTTTCCAATAATCCCCTTCTTTTTCTTTTCTTTTTTAAAGATTTGTGGTGTTTAGGAAGATTGCATTGGATAGATTGCAGATAATCTCTTTATTTCCTCCCCTGCCTCCCCTCCCCCTCCTCTCCTCTCATCTTTGTCTTCTTTCCTCTCCATTCATCACATTCCTGCTGTATCTCTCTGGTCTGGGGGAACGAGCTCCTTTCTGCTCACTTAAGCTTTCTAAGCCCATACAATCCCCTCCCTTTACCTCTGCTGTAAAACCCTCTTCACTCTTTCTCTTCCTTCACAAAATACTTGACAGCTCATTAGAGCCAGGCTCTAACCAAATAATCTTGTCCCTTTAGGAATTTCATATCCCTTCTCTAGGTGACAAAAAGAGCTCACACCTCAAATACTTGACATACAGCAAGAACAGGAAGGGAAAAAAAATTCCCATTCAAGAAGTCTGAAGGTTTACATCTTTCTACACTCAGATACCAGGTCTTTTGCTCTCTGAATTTAAATTTATGCTCTCTCTTTAAGACTTCTTCTATTTAAAAGCTAGAATGTCTTTCTGATCTCCCACTAGTAAGTGGCATATTATTTTTCCAGCCTCTCCTCTGTCCATTCCTGTCTATGAAGTTCTGTTATCTGAAGGGATCTTAGAGGCATCCTCTTGTTACTCCTCCTGTTACAATAGAAATCATCTTGTCTTTTTTTAGAAGACTGAATGAGCCAGCCATTACTCCACATTTTCCCCACAGTCCTAGTTAAGACATTGCCCTTGTGATGCAGAAAACTCTTACCTCTTTCACTATTGACCAAGGAGAGGAACCTTGTTAGGATTGTCCCCACCCTACTCTATTACTGGGTGATTAGGCAAACTCGGAGTTTGTTTTATGTTAATCTTAACGATTTCTCTGTATTCTTTTTACAGTATAATTCATCAAAAATTATGCTGTTCTCACTTCCAGGTAAACCCCTCTCCCCCCTCCCCTACCCCCCACATGCAAACACAGACTCACAGACACACATGTGTTCTATCTGTACTGACCTCAAGGCCATCACCAGAGAGATGCCCTTCATCTGGTGACAGACAGAAAGAAAAAGGCCCTTGCGGCCTGAGTTTGTAAGCCTAACCTTAAAAGGTGACATTAATGCCATCAGAAGAAAGGCAGTTTCGTATAGAAGGATCAGAGAACAAGATATATCATCAAATGAAATTGGACACTTGAGAGCTCTTCACAGCTCATAATTATTGATTGGAATGGCAAACGGAGTAATTTGTAGGCAACTAGCTTGTGACACATTGCAATGAAGGAACCATATGTGAAAGTACGTGAAATTAACAGGAAGAGTGTTACTCCTTCAGCATTTTAGATGAAGAACACGTGCAATTTTGCAACTTTAGATTTGCTGTTTCAAAGACCTTAAGAGCATCTGTTAGGTATTGTGCGATCTAAGCTCTAACACAGCACATGCAGTCAGCTTTCCGACATGTGACACCATCACTAAACAAGGAGGCAGAAAATGAGCCGGCAGGTCACTTCTCACCTCATTAACACAGCAGGAGGGGGCTCTGGAAAACAAGATGCCAGCAGAAGCCAAGGGGCTTGCTAGTACCTTCTTTGAATAACAGAGAAAAGCCCCAGCTGTGTACTCCCAACTCTGCCTTTCTGTTCTTTCTCATGTGAACTCTTCCCTCTTTTCTGACCTTTCATCAGTCTGACCCCTGTAGTGTTCATACAGCACCACAAATTCCTGTCTGTGGAATAGATAATTTATCCATATTTTTCCGCATAGTGGATCTTGATTTTAATACAGTTATATTCAGTACAATATGGGTATACAGTCTTTAATGTCCTTGACAAGATTGAAACTCAGGACTTCACTTTTGGACACAAACATGGGGAAGATAATGGGAAATCAGATATCATTTCATTCTCTGAGCTGCTTCTTGCATAGATAAAATTATCAAGAGTTTACTTCTGTCCTTCTAAAATTTGTTTTCTATTTCTTCCTATTTCCCTTTCTTTATCAATCTTACCATCACGATGGGGTCTCCTTCCTCAGCCCTGATTCCTACTTGACTGCAATGATCAGATCCCTCCTCTCAGCCCACCGTGAACAAAATATATATAATTTCTTTTTTAAGCCATTGAAATTTGGGATTATTTGTTACACAGCATAATGCAGCTGATCCTGAGTAGTCAAAGAGCTGAGATGTATTGGGCAAGGGCATTGTACCAGGTAGTGTGCTAAATACTTTATAATCACTATGTAATCAATCACTTGATTGATTTTCATAACAATGGTATTTGGAAGGAACTATTCTCATCCCCATTTCAGAGGGAAAAAAACTGGAACTTGCAGATGTTTAATGTTTTCACACCTCTCCTGCATCATTCCAAAATCTTTTTGCTTCATCGTTTCTAGCCACGGCTGCAGCAACCACTTCACAAAGGTGAAGTCGCACCATGCCTCTGCTAAGCAGACTTCTCGCTTCTTGTCTCCAGGCCTCTTCTGCACCCCAGTGGGGGGCAACCAGCCTTTGTGCAAGCCCAGCCCAGACCCCCATAATGGACCAATGAATATGGATATGGACCAATGATGTCTGCTGGTGTTAAATATCTGTGTATTTATTCCTGACCCATGGGGTCAGGAGACAATGGGAAATGTGCCCCTGCCCCGCCCCATTCTTTTCCCCTTGCAGACAGTTCTGAGACACATTTCATAAGATTCCTCAGAAGGTCCAACAGTCAGTGTTCAGTTTGATAGAACATTGTTGAACTGGCTTTTCTTCCTTCTCCTTTGCTCCCATTGTCCTGCATGCCTCCTCCCTCAGATCAGATGACCATGCACATTAATGACATGCAAGCCTTTGTCTCAGTAGAACCAAGAGTAGGACACTAACTAGCTCAAGGACACTGGCTTCTGTGCAAATCTAGGATCAATGAAGGCTCAGGGCAGAAACCCTGCCCCAGTCACTACTAGGCACTGCCTTAGTAAGTGTTGTTACAGCTTTCAATTTTTCTGTACTATGAGAAGCACATTAAGTAATTGGCTCCTCTTTGGCACTCTGTATTTTATCATACAATAATGGGTCTTTTCCTGTATTCTGATTAACATGTATCATTGTTTTTGTCTTTTTTTCTGAGTGAACACCTTTTGTTTCTTTACAAAAAGGCTTCCATGTTACAACTTTTGAAAAAACACGTTAGTCTACATTGTAGGATTTTGATTTTGATTTTTAAAGTTACCTATATAGTAGTGTATTACACATGCGCTTTTCTAAAGGCTTCCTATCTAGGGATTTTTACACAAATTTTATAACAGTCTATCCATAGAGACTAACATATTATAGTGTACAGAAAACAAGACTGAGAATGTGCACCATCCGCATATTTTAGAGCATGACAGGCTCATTTGTAATTTAAAATTTTCCGGTATCACATTAAAGGAAGTAAAATGAAACAGTCATAATTAATTTTATAATGTTTTATTCAATCCAATATATCAAAAATATTATCACTTCAACAAATAATCAATGTAGAGAATTATTAATGAGATATTTTACCTTTTTTTCCATGCTAAGTCTGTGAAATCAGGTGTGTGGACCTTACACCTACCACATGTCTCCATCTGTCCAGCTCCTCTCAAGCCCTCAGTAGCCACATGTGTGCAGTGACTACCACAGGGGACAGTGCAGGCAGCCCTAGAGCTTACTATTTTTGTTTGTAATTTAATATTTCTTTCAGCCATGGTTTATTTTACCTGTTATATAGGGGGGCTTTTTTTCTAGATCTCTGAATATGTTTAATCATTTGGAGAAACATTTTTCAGGTCAATTTTTTAGGCCTTGATTTTTTCTACTTCATTTATTTAAAAATGCCTAGCAAAGACCTGTGGTTCACTTTTTGCCAAATGTATTATTTGACCATTGTACAACTTCAGGGCCAAGTCTCGAAACAAATATATCAGACAACGCATATTCAGGATTTAATCTCAGGATAGTCTGGTTTAAAACATATTCCAGAAATACTCTGTGTTCACAAGCGGAAATCATCTACATTATTTAACGGTCCGAGCAATAGCTTACTAAGACAGCCTGCTGTCTTGGAAGAGGTACCAATGCGGCTAATAAAATATTTACTCTACAGAATGGCTCAATTGGAAGAACTACTTTATCAATTTTTTTAATCTTTTCTGCATCACAGCTTACTTATCTGTAGAATAGGGATAATATAGTACCCACCTCATAGGAATTTTGTAATGATCAACTAGTTAATATCTAAAACCCCTTAGAACTATACCTGGTACCTAAATAATCCTTCAATGAGTGTTAGCTACCATTATTATTACAATTACTGCTTTATCAGAATTTGTTTTCCTGAAATGAGAAAGACTGTGGAAATGCAACTACTTTGAGTATCACTATTACTAATAGTATTACTATTATGAGCACTACATGCCTATAAAAGATTATACATATAAGCATATATGTAAATACACATATACTTGAGTATGAATCACACTTTTTCTCTATCAGAAAAATGTAAGGTGAAAATTACAAAATAACAAGAAGTAAATAATCTATGATTTCTCATTTTTTCCCATTTCACAGTAAAGGAAAACATTTTCAATGTTCTGATCAGTTTAATTTTTATTTCAATACATTATCTCTTCCTTGTCAATATATTTGGGCAATTTCAACTACTTGTCTACTTGTGGCAGGTTTGTTAGAGAATGCTTATATTCTGGCAACTTTTCAGGAAAAGATTCACGGCTGATAATTGAGTTGATGTTATACTGGAACTTACATGGTTAGATAAATAGATGGCATGTGATTTTATGTGTTCATAAATATCAGTGTGTCTTTTAAGGTCGTGGTGAGTGGAGGGCTTCAAGAGCAGTATAGCTGCCATCTGTATGAACTATGGATTATTAGCTCTCACAAGAAAAGGAGTAAGTTTTCTTGAAAGGCAGTAAAGACCTAGTCCTTGACGTGTTGTTTGATAAAATAGTTCAGCAATTTGTTGGCCCCACATTTTTTACTATTTCTGATTGCATAGTTGGTGAGTAGTCTAAAAGTTGGCAAGCTGGGAAAATGGAGCTCTTATGGCTTGTAGGAAAGAGGATTTAACACCAGCGCAAGTAAATGGATAGTTGCTCATATGCAGTTTAGGTCCCACAAAGAAAGCAATCATTCTAACACTGGGTGGAAGATAGCTGGAAGAGGGAAGTTACTCATAGTGTCCATTATTCAATATTTTTTGGTGATGCATTCTTTTGCCCAAACCAATCATTATTCTTATATTTATACCCAGTGCGGTGCAAACTTCCCCTAAAACCACTCCATTGTGAAACGCCACATTGAATAGACAAGAAGAGCAGAATCTCTGGAGTTTGGAGAATCCTGCAAGGGTGCCCACTGGCTCCCCACCAAGGGTTTTAAGTTGAAAAGGTCTGAAGCAGGATTTTCCCCCTGTTAATCATGATTTTTCCAGGGGTAATACTTCGAGCACTTTCTTATGTCCCCCACCCCACCCACCTGCATAGCCCAGGCTGCATGTCAATAGCCACTTTTATCTAGCTCTGAATAGGAAAACATTAGGTTCCAGTGAATATACTCTGAGCTGAAATGGTAAAGAGCATCTGGCACTTAAAAGAGACCAAATCAAGCAAATCTCACTTCCTTCAAGTCAGCTGTCAAGATTAAATATCATATATGAATACAAGTAGTATGGAAAATATTTATCCAAATATGTTTATTTTCTAATTTTAACATGCATAACAAATGGCTTATATATGGTACAGTTATTGAGCTAATAGTTTGCAACAACTTGTTGAAAGATATACGTCCTCTTGTGCCTACCTACTCCACAGTCAAGAGTAATGGTCTGCTGAATATTTTTATCAGAAAGAAGAGATTTAATTATTGCTATTGACTAAAAATCTCCTGACAGTCTGTCTTATGAGAGACGCTACAACAGTTAAAAATTAATCATGTAGCCTGATTGTCAGTATGTTTACCAGTTTATAATCAATATGACTCCTGCAGCAGTGTCATGTAAGAGTATGAAGTGTTTTTCTACAGAGAGTTCAGATGGACATAGGGCACCACAAATGTACTCTCAGCTTGAACCAGATGAACAAAAGAAGGTCCTTTGAAGAGCAAGGAGTAGCTGATGCTCAAGGGCCTGCCTCCAACTTATGTTTCTCCCCAGGAATCATCACTTACAGTGTTTTTATTTCCCAAAGTCTCCCAGCATTTCTTCTTTGTAAGCTAAAAGATATAGAATAGAGCATCAAATTAGGTTACACAATAGAACATGAGTAAACAGACAAAAAAAGAAAAGAGAATAAACTGAGTAAATAGAAATAAAACATTTGCCAACCGCCGGGACAAATGAAATCGCCTTACGTCAGGCACCAAAGACAATCACCCCTGCACTGTAGCACATCTGTAAAGGAAGATAAAGAGTATGAAGCTTTAATAGTCAAGGAAGAGAATTAAATACCTCATCCTCTCCATTATCTGAAGGAAAGAGAGGCATTAGGGAAACTCACCAATGCATCAGATCGCCTTTGCCAAAATATAGTGGGATACAGACTACGAATTCGACTGCCTTTTTGTTTCTGTTTATTATTTGGTTGGTTAATTTTATTTTAGTGTAGGATTTTGTCTTCCTTTTGTCATTGGTTTCTAAACAAGGATGGAGGCTCTCGGATATCCCGTGAATAATTCCTCACACTAAGGAGCATCTCTGGAGGAAGCCTGGAAAGACTTTTGAATATCTGAGGACAAATCAGAGCCCATTGTGAGAAGAACCCACGGCCCCAACGAATGAACTGAGGTCCAGGATTCCGGGAGTCCAAAACGTGTGTGAGGGATTGTGTTCTGACCCTCCCTGCAATGGCATATTGATCTTCCCTAGAATGAGTGTCAGGAGCTCTTTCTAATCATGTGTAAAGGTAAGTCTGAGTTCTTTATCAATGCATTAAAAAAAACACCAGTAAAAACTGCTATCTATATTTCTCCATATGTAAAATTTTAGAAAGAAGAATTCATCTTAAGATAAACTGACATATTTATCTGTAAATGTTGCATATCTATATAGTCAAATGCCTGCATTCCTCCATTGTTCCTTGGGACCTCTTAGGTTAGATGACTTCTGGGAACTATTTTTGTTCAGTACATCCAAAAGCAAAAGCTATATTTTTAAAAAGCCGATATGTCATGTACTATACTCATAGAAAACCAAATGTTCTATATAGTGCGGAAACTAAGTCAATATAACCTAAATACTCAGAATATAATCCTGAGTTTGAGACTGCCCAGGGTAAGTTACTGTAGATTAGAATTCAGTTGAGTGTTGGGAGCATATCATTTTTATATTCTCTCCTTAAACCACCTCAGTAGCTAGCATATAATTGGGAAACAATATGAGACTGTTTACTTGCAGTAATAAGATCAACAATAAAATGTGCCTGTGGTGCTGGAATGTCAGACCAAAAGGTGAAGAATAGTACTGAGTGATCTGGAGTGGACAATAGCTAAAAATAGAGTCAGTGAAGATTGGAATTGGTGTCTGGGAAGTCTCCAGGCTGCTAGGGAGTCTCTGCCCCTGGATTAAGATTCAGGAACTGGAATTCAGTCCAGAATAGATTTGGGTTGGCTAACAAGAGCAAAGCAATCTATGTCCTAAAAGTTCTAGGCTGGTTAACAAAATGGATAGATGAAAGAGAGGTATAGTTATCACTATCAGAGAATAAGACTCAACCTGAATTGCCTGCAGGATACCGAAGGTGAATTTCACAGTGTTGAGCTGGGAGCTGTGGTTTACCCTCCACAGTGGCAGTGTAGGGGAGAAAGGCAGAATCTGGGAGAAGGAGCCTGATAACACTTCTGGCTCTCTAGTGTTTAATGAAGTGGAACTCTCTCCTGCACTTTAAATAATTTACCAAACCCATAGATGATGCTTATGTCTCTTTTACAGAGTGTGATGTCAAAACCAGTTCAAAACTCTGTCTGATAAATATGTTATCCTCATAAATTTCAAATATCTCAGAATTAAAAAGTATAAAAAGGTATAAAACCAACTTTCTTGCAACTTTCCTTCTTTTTCTTTTTTTGAGGAAGATTAGCCATGAGCTAACATGTGTGCCCATCTTCCTCTACTTTATATGTGGGACGCCTACCACAGCATGGCGTAGGTCTGCATCTGGGATCCGAACTGGGGAACCCCAGGCCTCTGAAGTGGAATATGCAAACTTAAATGCTGTGCCACAGGGCCGGCCCCACAACTTTCAAATATACAATATGGTATTACTAACTATGTGTGGTGATGGATGTTAACTCTATTTATTGTGGTGATTACTTCTCAATATATACAAATATCAGATCATTATGCTGTACACTTGAAACTAACATAATATTATATGCCAATTATACCTCAATAATAAAAAAAATCTTCTAACATGGCATGGAAATCAGGTACCCATTTCAATGTATATCTATGTCTGGGTTCACGAGATTAATGAACTTTGGTTTTCTCATCTGTAAGATGGAGACCATTACTGCATTTACTTCCCATGCTGCTGTGAGAATTCAATGTTCTAATGAAAATAAAAGCTCATCTCTGGAGTGTCTGCTATAAAATAAGCACTCAAAAAATCTTCACTATAAGTAATCTTAAGATAGTATACATTATCTATTACCTATAATATTATATTTTATAATTCATAATATATTGGTAATGATATTAATAATGTGAGTTATGATTTATTTGGAGGTTATTCTTATTTTAATTAAATGATCTTCCAGTGATGACTTGAAAGGGAGCAGGCCAGATTACCAGAAAATCAGGTCATTGAACAACTAGTTTGTTGAACAATAGAGAATTATTTTGAAGATTTGGTGTAAGGGCAGAGATTGCCCTGCAGCTTTGTTAAGGCAGTTTCTCCACAAGCAGCTGGATTTCTGTCTCAAGGGGCTTGTACTCCTGGAATTCCCAATTACTTGGCAGTGATGGGCGCTCCCCGCAATGCATCCTCCGTCGTCTCTATTTTTGCAGATCTATTTCGGCAGGTCCCAGTTTCTCTGCCCTTGCCCCTGCCAGTACCGCCTCTGCCCAAGCATCCACTGTGTCTGCCCCATCTCACCTCTGCCCCTGCCCTGCATCTCTCTCTGCATCTGCTCCTCCTCTAGCCTGCCCTTCCCCCAGACCCCATCTCTGCCTTTGCCTCTGGGGGAGATTCAGCTGCAGTGGAGCACCCTAGATACTGTTGAAAGTATTTGTTGAATAGTTTTTCATCAATTGACTATTCTGCACATTAAGCTTTTGGTTAATTGACTTTCATGAATTGGCAAATTGAGACCCCTTGAAAATTTCAATACCAAAAAATCATATGCTTGCTTTTTTACTGGGTATTTACCTGACTCAGGTTTTCAATAACTTTTATAGCTGTTGCCACAGGTCTCCAATTACTATCAGTCTTTTCTTATCTTACGATTTTTTTCCTGAAGTTTTTTGTTTGTTTGTTTTTGTCTCTTTTCAGTTCCTCCAGGAGCACTTTTTCTGGGCCAAGTAACAAACATGATTAAGGAGTCTGTATGCTTTCTCATGATCTTTTCTTCATAGTGGGGGCATTGATTCTCTTAGCAAAGGTGGTTCTGTCCTTGACCATCTAGAGATCAATTTTCTCCGCAGGAAAATGTGGGAAGGGGCTCCAGTTCTCCATCTTTCCCTCTTTCTTTCCATCTTCTTTGTGCCTCTTTCTTCCTTTCTCTTCCTGCCCTAAATGGAAAAAAATCCCCTTTCATTGTTCTTATTTTATATTAGGCTAAACTCATCACAACCTCCATTCTCTGACACTGCCCTTAACACTATCTAACGATGCTTTTGGAAATGTTCCTTTATTTCGTTTGAATAAAAATGAAGTTAATATGAAATCTGAGTTATTTTTAGAGCTCCCTTTGTGGTCACCTCAACCGTTTCTATAAGCTCTCTTTTATAATATTTCATAATATTTTTCTAATAGATAATATGCGTTAGCTTTTGAAAAAAGCTACAAAGTTAAAATACATAAAGTAATAAGAAAAAAGCCACTTACAACCTCACAAAGATACTTACACATAAAACATTAAATTTCCTTCCATTTGTTGATATGCATATATATTATACACACATATTTTCTTTTTAAAGAGAAAAAGACTTGTACTAACTCATTTATAACCTTCTTTCATTCTTCTTCTATATTGCAACATTTTTTCACATAAATGAATAGAATTATACTGCATTTATTTTAACAGCCACATGATATTCAATTGTATGCAGGTACCGTGATTTACCACACCAAATCTTTACTTGTGCCATTGAGGCTATTTCTAATTGGTCACAATTATAAATAATGCTAACATGAATATCTTTGTGCTTACCTCTTAAAGGGTCCGTAATTCCTTCTGATTAATTCTTGAAATGGAATTTCCACTTTCATGTGTAAACTAAAAAAATATGTGTATTATTAAGGCTTTAGACAAATATTTGCCAGGTTTTCTTCCAGAAAGATTTTCTAGGAGTAACAATTTCACTGAACCTCTTTAATGATGGGTATTATTATGGCATTAGCTGCTGGTTTCTTTTATCACTGAGTGAAGCTGAATTTTTCTATATTAGATGAGAAATTATATTGCTTTTTGAATTAAATTTCTGTCCATTTTAGTAGACTATTTTACTTTTGGGATGTTTATCCTTTCAGATTGATTAGTAAGGGCTTTTAAATATTTAACTTACTTTTGGTCACACTCTTTGTTTTTCATTTATATTTAAATTTTACGTGTGATGATTTAAATTTTATTGTAGTAAACATTCCAGTTTTTCTTTTACGATTACACATTTTCTTTTCTCTTTTCTACTAGTTTCATGTATGATTTTTCCAAGCATTTTGAACAATTTTCACACTTACAGAAAAATTGAAATAATGGTACAATGAACTCTTGCGTACTTTTGCCTAGACTCATCAATTTTAAACATGTTGCCACATTTATTCTCTCTCTCTCTTTCCCTTTCTGTCTTCCCCTGCCTCAGCACACACATACACACACACATGAAAAGAAGTTTCTTATTTTCAACTCTAAATATTTCGGCACATGTCTAAGAGCAAGGACATTCTTTTGTATAACATAACGCCAGTGTTACATCCAAGGATTTAACACTGATGAAATAATGCGATCTGACATTTAGTTTATATTTCAATTACTTTATTTCTCCCCCGAATTTCTTTTATAGCTTTTTAAAAATGTTTTAATTTTCCCATCCAGGAGATAATCAAGAGTCATACATTACCTTGGGTTGTGGTATCTTTGCATTGTTTTTGTTCTGAGACAATTGCCTACTAAGTGTACTGATCAAATTCTGCGCTCACTAATTTGTTTACTTTTAATATTTGATTTTTCCCTTATTTTTTATTTACTTTTATTTTTAAAATATATAAAACATTTACATGTTTCAAAACTCTAAACTCAAAGTGTTTTCTTATCATATTCTCATTCCCAGACCTACCGCTTTTCCCCTTTTTCCACTCTCCCCATTTAGGTACTATTTCCAGAAGTTTCTGGTTTATCCTCCCTAGTTTCTGTTGGCAAACCAAAAGTGTATGAGAACACACGCCACACACATGCACACACACACACTCACCTGAGCCTCACCCTAGACTAATTAAATCAGAACCTCTGAGGAAGGGTTCTATGAATACATTTTTTTAAAAAATAAACTTCGCAGATTATTCTAGTTTGCAGTCAAGGCTGAGAAAGAACATTTCAAAGATTTTCAAATCTGCCTTCTGTGAAGCCCGATGCCCATGGCTCCCCTTCTTCACGAGAGTCCCATCACTTCCGCTGCAGAGATTAGTCAGCCTCCTTGGCAAAATTCCATTCGGGGCAGCAGTTTGCTCATCACTTCTGAGCTTTAGAAGGATGAAACTGTCAGGAAAAGTCAAGCAAGTATTCAAGTCACTACTCTGAGTTGACTAAAACAGCCATTGGCACTGGTTGTGGTTTTCCTTAGTCTGTGTTTATTAAAAGAAAGAATGTTTGAATAAATGTATGAATGAGTGGAAACATGAGTTAATCTGTGAATAGACTCGTGGTAGTTTTCTTTCATGCTTTGTGAACCAATAATAATGCATTCCCTCCAACTCTCCAAACTTACTGTAACCACAGCAATGATGTCACCTCTGCTCATTGATTCTGGTACCCTCTCCCACAAGATCTTAAAGGACGTTTTGCTATTAACTGTATGACATTGGAGGATATCACTGAACTTCTGCGAGCCTCATCTCCTGTAAAGTGGGACATAATAGTGATTCCCCCATAGGACTCTTTTGATTATTAACATAAAATGTAAATAAAGTCCTTTACCACCTTTAAGGTGATATATCCATAAATTAACTACTGTGATAACATAGAGAAGTGATACTTGAAAGCTGCATGTATGTCTTTGTATTAAAACCCTAGTGCGTGCCTTGTGTTCTAAAGCCTTGTGAATTGGTATGTCGAGATCCAAGGCCATTAGCATTACTTTTTGATTATCATTAGAATTTTGTTTAGTTTTCGTACTGTACATCATAATATTCGGCTTTGCAATATTTTAATTGATTTTCTTCAAAATGATTATAATGTTGCAGGCTGAGCATTATAACTTGAAATGATGAACAACTAATGATGTTATCTTTTTAAAATCTGTTTTTATGTAAAAGTCCTCCAATAAAAGTAAAGGAGGAGAAAAATTGCAGAAAATTAAGGAAATGTCACAAAAAAATTATTTTGATCTTTCTGTCATCAGAATCAAAAGAATTAAGGGATCACATTAGTAGATGGGGTTATGTTATAAAAGCATTAGGTCAATCAACAAAAATGTTAATGTGTTAGAAACAGAGGCTAAAAGAGGAGAATTTGTAGGTCCTCAGACACATCAATTTTTTCTTGCTGCAAAATTCTCTTTCCCCCAACCAGTCAACCAGTAGTTCACTTTCAAAGTTGAGATCAAGGGCTTGTTTTAAGTGTAAAGTCCATGCCTTTTTTTGTTTTTTGTATTTTCTCTTTCTAAAATATTCAGGGAAGCTCCTAAAAAGTCATGGAAATTCACAGCTTATAAACAAATAAGAATGTTTACTTTGCAATTTCAAGCCTGTGAAAATACCTGTAAATAAGAGCCTATGTCCACAGGCCAGAAAAAGTAAATTTTATTGGTGAGACCCTAAAGTGAACTACAGGCTACTATGATTAGTTCATATGCTGAATAAAAAGGCCCAACACCTCAACCAAAGGCTGGCTTCATGGCCGTGTGCTCTGGCCTTGCAGTCACACAAGGCCTTGAGCTCAGAAGAACCTATACTTGGTTTAACACTCTGCGTCACCATATTGAAATTCTTTTCTTTTTTTCTTCTTTTTTTGCTAGGGAAGATTTACCCTGAGCTAACATCTGTTGCCGATCTTCCTCTTTTTTTTTTTTTAATGTGAGCCACCACCACAGCATGGCCTCTCACAGACTAGTGGTGTGGTTCTGTGCCTGGGAACCAAACCTGGGCCGCTGAGGTGGAGTGTGCCAAACTTTAACCACTAGGCAATCAAAGCTGGCCCTGAAATTCTTAATATGGATGGTCTCTGACTTAAAATGGTTCAACTTACAATTTTTCAACTTCATGATGGTTCGAAAGTACTACACATTCAGTAGAAACTGCACTTTGAATTGTGATCTTTTCCTGTGCTATCAATATGCAGTTTGGTCCTCTCTCATGATGCTGGGCAGCGGTAGTGAATTGCAGCTCCCAGTCAGCCGCCAATCACCAGGGGAAACAACCAATACACTTACAACCGTTCTGTACCCAGGCAATCATTCTGTTTCATGCTCTCAGTACAGTATTCAATCAATTACATGAGATATTTGACGTTTTATTACAAAATCAGCTTTGTGCTAGATGGTTTTGCCCACTGTAGGCTCATGTAAGTGTTCTGAGCACGTTGAAGGTGGGCTAGGCTAAGCTGGGATGTTTGGTATGTCAAGTGCATTAAATTCATTTTCGACTTAGTATTTTCTACTTACGATGAATTTATGGGGATGTAACCCCATAAGTTGAGGAAGATCTTTAATTTGTAACAAGGGACCCACATTCTCATTTTTCACTTGGGCTCACAAATTATGTAGCTGGTGCTGTCCAAAATCAATTATTCAGATGCCTTTTTAAGCAAGGACAAAGTGAAGATTAAGGAATCGATGCTATGTGGGTGCAAGCATAATCAGCAAGAGATGAAAAACCTACACAGCACCAGCAGATCTGAAACAGAGCCTAAAAAATTCAGTAGTAACTGCATGGGAGCATCTCTAGTCACATATATGATCACCTCATTCTGTAAACTCACGAAGTGGTGTAAAGGAGTTGTTCCTTCTTCATATACGCCTAGAGACAAAAAGGGAGCTGTCCAAAGAGACTCAAAACTTGAGAATTCTGTATTGATTTAATTGAGATTTAAATAAGGAAGAGAGAGAGAGAGACAACAAGAATGGACTCACTTTTCCATAAGTATTCAATGATGACCATGGAGAAACTACATATTTATGTTATAAAAACGACTTATTTGGAGGTAAAGTAGCTGTTAGCACAGCTACTGGTTTTGTTGCATGAGAATAGCAATGATAGCTAAATATGGTATTGTTTTCCTCTTTGTGCCAAGCATTGTTTTAAGTGTTGTATATGTGTTAACTCATTTAATCGTCACAAAATTTTTTGGTGTAGATACTAGCTATTATTCCCTAGTTTAGGGAAAAAGAAAGTAAGGCACAGAAAACTGAAATAACTTGGCAAAACCATGGTCTGTGTTGGAAGCAGGGTTCTACCCTAAGAATGATGACAGAACCCGGGCTTTGACTGGTACACACTTCATTGCCTCTCCAACAAAAGCAAGCTTTGGCCAGAAAATCATGAAACTTTTGTCCTGTGACTCAGGAGTCTAACTCAACATTTTCTGGTAATAAATATCAAACCCTTGATTTCTGGCTATTGTGTCTTTAAAAGACCTTTCTAGGAGACAATACCTTGTCTTGGAATAAACATGAACTTTGATTTCTTTTATTTCATCATACCCAGCCCAGAAAGCACACTTTTACAGATAGAAATAGTCTTTGTCTAGTGGTTCTCACAGACCCCTTTCCCCCAGCTCCCTAGTTTCCAGATTGAGGAAAAACATACATGGCAAAGGTGATAACGTTAGTCTAGACTTTTTGTCTGCCTCCGCCTCTCTTCTCTCCAATAATCAGACTGTAGTCTCTGGGGCCGTCAGATGAGCAGCTTCACAGATGCTAAACTTCCTGCAAATTAAGCACATGTAGGAAAAAAATTTACAATTACAGCAAATGCCACCCTGCTAATGGTTTCAGTAGGAACATTAGTGAATTAAACGGGTGTGGGAAACTAAATCTCTTAATTTTGCTTCTGTCAGTATGGCAAATTATCCACATTTTATAATTTATTTAGTTTTTGTATGTACCACAATGGACTTTTCCTTTACAACAGTTGACAACATCATCCTTTATTTTCTTTTTTAAAATGATAGACTGCTTGAGTGGCCGTCTGGTCGGCCATTCGGAGCTGACCTCTGCTCCAGCCAACACCTGCAATTAGTTGATGGATAATTCAGCATATTTTTATACCTGTCAAGCTAGCTTTATACCAACATCTGCCTTGACAATTCAGAGAAAGATCAGTGCATGTTTACTTGGGTTCATGTGAAAATGGAAAATTTAAGCAGTACAGGTTAATTGTCCAACTTAATGGCCAGGTGTAATGGGCTTCGTTATGCACCCGTCACCTGCCACTTTCTCTGGCTGGTGGGTTTGTTTTTCTCCTTTCTTTGTTCCTTGTCAGTTGATAAACAGCACCATCTCTAATTGTAGAAATTGATTCATCTGTAGCTGGACACCAGATAACAATAAGCAAAATAATTGAAATGGGGTGTCTGAGAGGAAAATATGTGCCTCTGTCAGTTGTGTGTGGTATAGAACCTACACGGAAATTTCTTGTTGTTTCTTTGAAGCCATATACTCTCTAAAATATTGTATTAGACTCATGTGTTTTCAATATTTGAAATAATTCTGAAAACTCCCTTGTAAGCAAAACACCATGATATTGAAAACCAATTTATTTCTCTTTTTACAAAATTCTTCTGCAGCACCTTCTAGAAAGTTCCTTGATCATAGTAGGTTCTCCATTGTAAGTTACAGCTTTGAATTTTTTGTATAGTATATACACTTTCATCTTTCTAATGGAGGTAGAACAAGATACTACACAGAGTGATGTGGGGTATCTGGAAGTCCCACGTGACCAAATTGTAATTCTCCTGTACCTCATTAATACGATTCATGTGCATTCACCATTTTTATCTTGCTTTTTGTGAAAAGTTCAATTAGATAATCTTTGTGGCTTTTTCCACTTGTAGGATTCCATGACTTAACTGGTCAGTCAATGAAGCAGTGGAGACATGTGAACCACACAGAAGTGCTGGTTAGAAATGTAGGTCATGTGCTACTCCTCCAGACATTCTGTTTTAAAAGGTCTATGCAAGAGCCGAGATATCTGCATTTTAATACATTTCCAGGAGTTACTAATCCAGGTCCTTTGCAAATCACACTTTCAAAAATATTGCCACAAAGTCACTTGAAATCCTATAACCTTCCCTTAGTCTTCTATCGCTCCTTATCATCTTCACCGTCAATTAAGTCTTACCAGACATCAAGAACATTGAGAACACTGCGGTTAACGCTGGATGTAGAAACACGTCTAATACATGACAACTACCACTGAGAGATAACAATTAGGTAATGGATGGATATTCATAGACAAAATTGTGTAAAATGAAGTAGCAGGAATAAAGTGCTAGGTGAATAGTCCATATAAAAGTGTCACAGGAATTTAGTGAGAAATTGGGCACTTAAGATTTCAGATGTTAGGGAAAGCTTCCCAGAAGAAGTGATACTTCATTTCATCTTTGAGGTAATAGCTGGACAGAAGAGAAAATGAAACTTGAGACCAGCAAAAGGTATTAACAAATGAATAGAGATGGAGATGCACATTGAATATTTTGGGGGCAATGACAGGATAGTCTTATTATAGGTCTGTGGTTACAAGGAGCAAAGGCCAATTAAATATAGAAAAAGAAAAAGAAAACTGAAGTTTTGAGGCCTTCAGCACCCAAAATATTTGCTTTCTCTATTTCAGGAGCCATATAGAGTGACATTCCCTCTTCTTTCAGAGGGCTGTCTTCACACTGCTCTTGCCTTTCTGTCCTTCTCCATCACTACCATGAGGGTTAACTTAGTCCCCCTCTTATGGTACAACATGCATTTTTGTGTGGGCTAAAATGAAGCACCCCATCTGTACCATAGATTCTTGATGAACAATATAGGCATAACCCTTCATGATCAAGTAAATTCAGAATTTCTGTGTGTGTGTTTGTGTAATGTGTGATTTAACTAAGAACTGGACTGCATATTCTGTTAGTACAACAACAGTTGCATTAAGTTCTTAAGAACCGTAATGAGGACTTCCAGTTTCTAGTTCCACATGTAAGAAGTTTGGAAGTTCTAGAACCACTTGGTTCTAAAAAGAAGCTTGAAAAATCAACAACTCCTCTCTGACCCATACTGAGGGTACGGGGCAAACTTCATGCCCCAAGACTGGAGTGACAGACAGGTGAAAACAGGGCGTAGTGGCTCACCAGACATGAGAGACCAGGAGAGGAAATCACTGTGGGGACCAGTGCCTGGGCAGGAAAAACTGTACTTTAACTGGTAAATTGCTGGAGGCTCACTATGAACAACTCTGAGAGTGAAAAACTCCAGGGAGACCCAGTCAAAAGGGAACCCCACAATATTGTGCCAATTACCTCCAGGAACCCCATCAGATTCCCGCAGTGTATACTGAGAAAAATCCCCACGTGCTTCCGGTGGGGGAGGAGATAAGGCACCTTTTTGAAATTAGCCAGAACACTTTTCTTAACAAGGCAAAACAATAAGAAAACAAACAACCTGATAATAAAAAAAAAAAATGGGCGAAAGACTTTAAAGACCAAAAAAGGTATACAGATGCTCCACATCATATGTCATTAAAAAATGCAAATTAAAACAACAATGAGATACCACTACACACCTCTTTGGACAGCCAAAACCTGGAACATTGATAACACCAAACACTGGTGAGTATGTAGAGCAAGAGGAGCTCTCATTTATTGCTGGAGGAAACACAAAACGGTACAGCAACTTTGAAAGATGGTTTGTCAGTTTCTCACAAAACTAAACATACTCTTACCACACAATCCAGAAATTGTGATCCTTTGCATAAGCCCAAAGGAAGTGAAGACTTATATCCACAGAAAAACTGCACGTGGGTGTTTATAGCAGCTTTATTCATCATTGCCAAATCTTGGAAGCAACCAAGATGTCCTTGAGTAGATGAATGGATAAATCAGCTGTGGTACATCCAGATAATGGAATATTATTCAGTGCTAAAAAGAAATGAGCTATCAAGCCATGAAAAGACACAGAGAAATTTAAATGTATATTATTAAGTGAAAGAAAGCCAATCTGAGAAGCCTACCTGCTCTATAATTCCAATTATATGACTTTCTGGGAAAGACAAAACTGTGGAGACAATAGAAAGATCCTTGGGCATGGTGGGAGGAGATAAACAGGTGGAACACAAAGGATTTTTAGTCAGTGAAAATACTGTGTATACTCTGTATGATATTATAATGATGGATGTGTGTGATTTTAAGCTTTCCAAACCCAGAGAATATACAACACCAAGAGTGAACTCTAATGTAAACTATGGACTTTGTGTAATTATGACATGTCAATGTAGGTTCATCCTTTGTAAAAATGTACCCTTCTCGTGATTGATGTTGATACAGGGGGAGGCTAGGCATGTGTGGAGCCAGCCCTAGCCTAGCCTAGCCTAGCCTTAGCCATAATGGCTAGGATTTGGCATTCTTACCTCCATGGCCCAGGTTCATGGCCCAGTCAAGGAACCACACCATCGTCTTTCGGTTGTCATGTTGTGGCAGCTGTGTGATGCTGAAAGCTTTGCCACTGGTATTTCAAATACCAGCACAATCACCCATGGTGGACAGGTTTCAGTAGAGCTCCCAGACTAAGATAGACTAGGAAGAAGGACATGGCCACCCACCTCAAAAAATTGTCCATGAAAATCCTATAAATAGTAGCGGAGCATTGTCTGATACAGCACCAGAAGGTGAGAAGATGGTGCAAAAAGACTGGGCAGGGTTCGGATCTGCTGTACACAGGGTCGCTAGCAGTCAGACTCGAAGGCATTACCAACAACAATCCATGTGTGAGACATGGGGTATATGGGAAATCTCTGTACTTTGCTTTCAATTTTGTCATAAAACTGAAACTGCTTTAAAAAAGAGTCTTAAAAAAACTATAATCAAAGTTAGGCCAATCGGAGGATATGCAATTCCTTATATTCAGTGTTATAGAAAGGGTTGTTTAGAAAGAAATTAATCCATCTGAGTAATAGATGTATTTGATAGGATTTTAAAGTTCTTATGAAGAGTCAGCCACAGCCTAAAATACCTCTTGTTGCTTCCTCCTTTAAGTGAACTAACTGGCTTATCTCCTCTATTCCTATCCCTCTCAATCAGTGAAAAAACTAGGCTGAGTTGACATCTTCCTTTTTAGAGAATCAGTGACTAGGCTTCTGAGAAAAGCATACAGAGAGGCCCCTCTGGATAAAATTTCTGCAGATGGTTCCACAGCTGGAGTGGTGGGTGGGTAGGGGAGCAGTAATGTGGTGCAGAATATGACTGTTTCATGGCACAGGCTCTCGGCAAGATAAGTACTCTGAAATGGACGTAGCAAAAGAATATTTAGGCAGGAAGAAATAAGAAAGAATGCTCAATTAAATTTAATTACCAAACATTTATCAAAAGTATACTACTCACGAGGCACTGAGGCAATCACTTTGAAACCTTCCAATGGTTTTATATTTTCTTGAACTCACTCTACTTTTCAAAGTTGGTTTAAATTTGCCCTCTATGGCACATAAAAGGAAGGTAATATCTCAGTTTAGAAGGGCTTTAGATACCATTAAATAATTTGGATTTATTCTGTAGGCAAAGGTCAGCCATTGAGGGATTTTGAGCGCAGAGAACACTTGGGGAAAAGACTGTCCTGAAAGGTGATCCTATTGACTTGAATCCAGAGACTGGAGGCTGCCCAACCAATTGGGTCATTGTTGCAATTGTCAGGCATGAGGGTTGACTGGGATGGTGAAATGGAAACTAAGGATAGACCTGATTGGAACTAAGGTGCTACCAGAATGATTTGTTCTTGGTGTCTGTCTCTCCGCATGCCAAATGGAAAGATATCAGGTAGAATCAACGGCTGAGTGCCTGAGCAATAGGTCTTCCTTTCAAAAATATTGCCACATTACTTTGAGCTCTGTTTTTCCCTCACCAGCTGTTATCAGAACATCTGTACACATTCCTTTATCTTCAATGTCCACATTCAATATTTTACTTTGGTTGAGAATCTTTCTCAAAGTCTTTTCTACGAAACTGGAAAATACATAACTCTTCAAGGAATTTCTTGTTTTTGCTGAAGAACTTTAAAAAAAGGTATTTAAAATTTAAATGTAAAATTCTCCTTTTTCCAAGAATCTCTCTGACACTTGAAATTGGCCAAGTTCTTTCTATTCTGTTGTCCAGGTGGCTTTAATAAAACAAGATATTTAAACCAGTTAAATCATTCTCCAACAATGTTAATGTGAAAATATCTTTAACTTATGTTATTATTCATCTGACAAATTTAAGGCTCTTTCCACCAAAATGTTGCCCTTTTCTGAAACTATGAGGACAAATGAGCATTAAACATCCCCTTTAAACCAAAAATAGAACAGAAAGTTTTCACTGTCCTGGTTCAGAGTAGTCTACCTTCTACTCTCCTGAGCTTTGAAATAGCAACCGTTTACTCATGGGCCATAAAGCATTGGCTGATTTCTTCCCATTAGATGGTTTGACCTGGGAAGTGTTGATTTAAACAAGGGAGGAACTTACAAAAAAAAAGAGACAAAGGTTGTTTAATGACTTGTTTGAAGGAGTCGAAAAAGGCACTATTCATGGGTCAGAGATAGAGAAGAACATTCCTTGTGGTAGAAGGTCAGTTAAAGAGGAGGCAGCTAATATTTGAGTGTCTGCTACGTGCCAGGGTTCACTTGGTGGTTCCCTTATGCTATCTCATTTAATCTCAGAAACATCTTCAAGGTACTCGTTTTCACCACTGTTTAACAGGTGAAGTTACTTATTTTTCCCAGGGTTTGTGTTAGAATAAAGAAAAGAACCAGAAGTACTCCTAAATACTCTGTTCCAAAACTTAAATATTTCCTTTATTTCTATATCTCCATGATACATATCCAGAATATATTTCTCTACATAGTTTTCTCATATTCTTCCTAAAAACTTCGTAACTAAAAATTCTATTGTTTTAATATTTTGGTTAAAAAAGAAAGCAAGACAGATGGCGCGTGACAGGTGTTCCTGCGTGCTATGTAGAAAAAGAGGTTCTGTGATCAAATTATTTTTGTAAAAGTGATATTAAACTGTATTAAATGGGTGAGACTTGGAGCTGTTAATGTGCTAATGTGTACCGTGAATCTTCAAGAAGGGAGACAGGGTGGAGAATTTATCAAAGTGGTGTAAGAGAAGTCCCTCAAAGTCCGAGAAACATCTGTTAGCATACAATGCAGAGAATGCTCGCTTAAGTCATCAACTTCAGTGATTGAATGTTGTCTCATTTGCAAATGTACGATCACTTATTTAGCTAATCCCTTCTTGTAGAACATTTAGCTTATTTCCAAGATTTTGGTTCTTTAAAAAGTGCCATGATAAACATTACATGTATGCATATACATATGTGATACATATTTATACATATATTCATACACATTTTTATGTGACTGTATGTGTGCTTCTGTGTCTGTATCTTCTCTTACTTTTCTGTAGTTTTCTTAAAATAAGTTCTTAAAATAATATATTAAAAATAAAAATTATTTTATATATATAATTTTAATGTTCTCATCTATGAGAATTGGTGAGGTAGAAATCTTTTCCATACTTATTTGCCATTCAGATTTCTTCTTGGGATAATGACCTATACATGTTCTTATTATATTTTTCTATTATAATGCCTATCTTTTTTTATTTTGGTGAGAAATTTTGGCCCTAACATCTGTTGCCAATCTTCCTCTTTTTGCTCAAGGAAGACTGTCACTGAGCTAACATCTGTGTGAATCTTCCTCTGTTTTGTATGTGGGACACCACCACAATATGCCTTGATGAGCAGTGTGTAGGTCCACACCTGGGATCAGAACCCACAAACCCTGGGCCACCGAAGCAGAGAGCAGGAACTTAACCACTCTGTCACCAGGCCAGCTCCAACCATCTTTGTTTTTTTATGATTTGTAAGTATCCTTTCTAAATCAAGGATAGTGGTAATCATATATCCATCATTATTGTTGTACGTATTTTTCAGAGTTTACTGTTTTATTTCTCAGGCCCATTAAACATAATGTACCAACCCAGGTCTGGCATTGCTTGTGTAATTCTTCACTGGGCAAAGGCTAGTTTTTCAGTGTGACTATGGAATTTGGTTTTGGATCTATTGAAGACGTATATTACAATGAATGTTATCCCAGTTGACAGTCTCATAGGTTAATCAATTTCAAATTAATCTCTGTCTTCCTACATTGCAATCTCATTTTTGCTGGAGTGGAGCTAAACTTCCTGGATTAACGTTTCAAAGATACCAAACATTTTTATAGAACTGTATGTTTTGCAAACTCTTGGACAAACATTACCTCAGGCATCATAGCAATGATGCACATATGAAGTAAATGGTCATTGGTAAGCTGCCTCCCATCTTCCTCATCTGTGTTTTTTACAACATGCTGACAATTTTTACGCTTTTTGGACAAACATGCTTTTTCCCATGTTAGGATCTTTAAATCAATGTTCCCTCTGTTAGGAATGCATGATATCTCAAACCAGAGAAACATAATTAATTCCAACTCTCTTTCAAGTTTCACCTTAATCCACCACTGCCCTAGATTTCCCTAAGTGATTACTCCCACTATACAATTTGTAGCATGATGTACATCTCATTAATAGCACATATCTCAATTGTAATATTAGAATATTGTGATTATTTACTCCCTTACCCTATTGCAAATTCTTGAGCACTGAGCAACTGACCGTTTCTGCCCACCATTGTATCCCAGGGGCCAAACAGAGCCTAGCAGAGGGTAAAGATTCAAAAATATTTACGGAAGAATGGCTATATGTCTTATTATTATACTAATTTTACAGATAACCATTTGGAACTCAGCAAAGCAAAAATGTTTTTCTAGGGGCCAGGCCAGTGGCGCAGCAGTTAAGTGCACGTGCTCCACTTCAGCAGCCCAGGGTTCGCTGGTTCGGATCCTGGATGTGAACCTATGCACCGCTTATCAAGCCATGCTGTGGCAGGCATCCCACATGTAAAGTAGAGGAAGGTGAACACAGATGTTAGCTCAGGGCCAATCTTCCTTAAAAAAAGAGGGGGATTAGCATGGGATGTTAGTTCAGGGCTAATCTTCCTAAAAAAAAAAAATGTTTTTCTAGTTAATGATCATACAATCAGTAACTAGGAAAACTGAGATTTGAATACCTGTACTCAGGCTCTGAATTCTGTGCTTTCCTCATTTTATAGACCTCCTATATATTTTCCATTGCCTATTTTCCATTTCAGGTTGCCCCCCGTCCCAGACTTTTCTTTCTCTCTGTCAGACTTGGATGTGATCAGTTGTGGAATGGAGTGGAAGGTGTCATTACTAAGAATCCTAAGTCAAACATGAAGAAAATATGTTGGAATAAGTTAGAGTTCCTTCCAGAAAAGCAACAAACTATCTTTTCGAATGTTTTCTAGCAAACTCCAAAGTCCTCAATTTTTTTTTTAGCCAAGGTTTAAAAAGCTTAGTAAAATTTTATTGTAAGTACATTTGCTTCAGTTTTGCAATTATGTGTATCAGTAGCCAACTCTCTATGTCATGGCTATCTTCCTTCCTCCTTCCCTTCTTTCTCTTTTCTTTCTTTCCTTTTTTTTCTTCTTTATATCCAACAAATATGTTATGCATTACATAAACTTACTTTCTATGCTTCAGCTTTTCCATTTGAAAATGCAGATCCTAGCATATTTATACAATATTAGTGCTAGAACTTTCATAATTGCAATGAACTTCACTGAATATCATTAAGAATGAGTTCGGTAGGGCTGGGAGAGGTAGTCAGTCAGGGACAGAAAAATGTAGTTTACCAAAATGAAAAAAGACTGGTGTAAACTGAGTTAGGTTTCGTAGCTGACCTCAGTGTGGGAAGTCTGCTTGTTCAACCCTAGTATAGAGGCTAATACTAGAGCCTCTGGTCTGGGATACATAACCAACGGTAGAACCACGTTGGAGTGTTCATAATAGAAAGCCACGTAGATGTCTTTTTTATGTAAAGCTACAGGGGAAAACATTCAGGTAAGAAGAGGTGGCAAGAAATAGGAAGGATTCCATATATGCGAGCTTTGTTTTGGCCAATATCTAGGTTGTGGATGAAGTATCAGACTACTAGTAGCATTACAGATCAGTGATAAGAAAGGAAGGAACTAGCTTATAACAAAAGAAATGGTTAGTGCATCACTTTTTGCTAAGTGAGCAACAAGGGCTTTTCTATGGCCCTTATAATCTTTGATGTCCTCCCCAGTGAGCTCAAATTGGTACTTATCATCGAGACTGCAGCATACATGGCCAGATCCCAGAATCCAGAATGAATGAGTTCACTCATTTCTTCTGGCTTCAACCTGTGGCTTCAATCAAGCACTGAAGGGGAAAGAAGAGTCCTAAGGTATTTTAAACATCCCACTGAGTGCCTCATTCTCTAAAAGCAGGTATTTCCTCCCATCAGAAAGCCCTGCCGTACAATATCAGCGGAAGCTAAGTAGAGAAAGAAGAAAGGCTATAGTTTCAAAAGTTTAATAAACAGAATCCAAATAGAACCAACACAGGGGAAACTCTCTTTAAATATTTATTTAGTTTGTGTTATTTCCTTGTTTTTTAGAATTGAGACCAGGCTAGAAATTGGAAATTACCAAGGATCTGTATATAGTAGATACTACAATGGCTGAACTTCATCGGTCATCACATAGCCAAAGAGCTGTGTTCTAGGAGGATGGAAATTATAATCACTTCAAGAAGCATGTTTTTCATTTTAGAAATCCATGATTAAATTACACTCGCAAAAATAGCAAAAAGTACTCACCATTCCAGAATGTTTCTGTCTCCTTTACTTATCTCTGTTGCTATAACATTTACCTCAACTCTGAGTACATTTCAGTGTTTGTATTAGTGATATGTAACTATCTTTCATTTTTTCATTTCAACTTTGCTACACTGAGAGATAGAAGATACAGGATACTATCTTAAAACTGCTTCTTAGCAAGGGCTGTACCAGCACGGACAACTTCACTAAGTAATAACACCCAAGATTTTTCTACCCATTTACTGTATGGTCAGTGCCAGTCACATAGAAGAAGAATGTTAAAAGTTTACGACTTCTAGAATATAAACACATTCAAGATTTTAAGATTCAGGAAGATGAGATGGGCCCAAAGTTATTGAGAATATGGCATATCTGGACATCAGAGGTATGAGGTTAGCTTCTGTGCTTAACTTCCTTCTATAAAATGAGAGTGGTGAGTAAAATTTTGGTGAAATGTTACAGCCTACTATCAACAGGGCCATGGGAAAATCTAGGATGATTTGTGACCCATTCTTCAACAGGAGAGATTAAGGGAGCCCAGTACCATTGATGGCTGTGGAGCATCTATGTTTAAATAGATTCAAAGAACTAGTTAATGTCTTTACAATTTTCCCATCACTTACTTCTCAGGATCTATAAGTTTCCCTTCCCTTACGTTCACGCTCAGGATTCTGATGATGCGGGGTTCCTGCTACCAATATGAGAAGAGGAGAGAGAAGTGTGTAATGTTGAGGTGTCAGTCACCTGAAGTGTTTGCCAGTGAGAAATACTTCCATTCGAGAAGCATAACCAGAGAGAGCACTGCTCTACTTAGCAATATTAGTCTTGAGTGGTGCATTTCAGTCTCTTTGGCACCAGGTGAAAAAGGTACTTTTCAGCAGAGAGCTTTCTCTACTCTGCTCAAGTAATACTCTCTAGTATCGATTACCAGGCCTGACAGTAAGGCAGACACTTACACAAAGCCAGCTACCTTGTTAAGTGCATTTGTCTTTCAGAAAGTGATTTGGCCTATTGTGGACAGCAAATAAACTGATCCGACGCATGTGTAAAAAATGAAAAACCATTGAAAACACAACCTGATGAACACTTTAGAAATAATTTTTCTCCTGAAGTTTTAACTTCTGGCTTTAGGAGTTTGGTGAATCACTGAACTTTGAAATCAGAAGTCAAGCTGTAACTTTGAGAGGTCCCTTAGGCTAACATGATAATAAGAAATTCTATTTTTGCATGGCTGCAATTTATCAAGTCAATAATGTAGTCTTGTAGCAAGTAGGATTTACCCCTGGGTAATTAACCTCCAGGGGCTGTTAGTCTTCAGCATCAGCAAAAATAAAGGAAAGTTAAAGGAAGATGAGCTGTCTAGGACCTGTTGTGCCATTGAACTTTTAAATCTACTCAGTATACCAGTCTACCCCTCCCTACTTCTCTTTACTGCCCTAAAGGCATATTCGGATTGCATGTTGCCCAAAGTGGAATATTTAAGAGTCTGCCCATCAGGCATAAGAAAAAAATATTTCAAATAAATAACTCTATCAGGGAGAAAGGCTAGTAAGCTGATATAGCACATGTGGAGTTCTGCCTACAGCAGCGGTAACTACACTTTTTGGCATTCTTGGGGAAGTATTGCCTAATGAATGACCTAGGTTGGTCAAAACTTTATGCCTTACCAAATGGTGGTAGTTGAGTCATGTCTTAGATTCTGACTACTTTTCAATACTTAGCATTTAATACTATTTAAAGCCAGTATAGAATGAGTGACCCATAACTGCTTGTTGCCTATATAAGCTCCCAGATGAAATGTACAGAGAAGGAATAACACCAGTAAAATTGTCATGTATATAACATTGCAGAGCAGGCCAATGTGCATAAACATCTACCTTAAACAGAACCATTATTGTTGTTTGGCAGCTACCTATCCAACTGGAAGAGAAGATACAATTGATCCTTGTCCTGCATCCCCTTTGATCAGGTAGAGTGGTATTCTATTTTCCATGGACCTAAGGCTATGAATTACATACTTAAAAAAAACTTGCAAGTAGCAGGCAGTTTCAGGGAACACATTGGATTGAGGACACCCAGTTATTCAACATGGCCAATCCTATTCCCATGAAGATGGATGCTTGATGTGTTCCTGAGACTGAAAACTGAATATCCAATGAAAGAGAGAACAAATCAGTTATCTCATGTATTCAGTTATCTTTGTATTCTCCTGGCTTCAGACATCATTTATCTTCTCATTGCTGGAAAAACTCACTTCCTTGCTTAGACCTGGGCAATAGGCCCCCTTACAGTAGGTCTCACACTGTAGGAACCCCACAGTGGCCCCCCTCTGGTCAATCCTTCCTATACAGGTAGAGTTTGTGGAGCGGATAGGATATGCTCGTTCAAAGTCTGAGCATTCCTCTTTAAACCATATTCCAGGTTTTTTTCTGCAATTCCTTGTGCAAACAGCTCTGAGTAAATTTCCAGGATATAGGCAGTCCCTTCACTAGCTCTGTTTTACTAAGAATACTGTATTAGTAATGGAGAAAAGAAAGGTGAGATATTCTAGGAAAAGGAGGCAAAAGTGAAAATACTTACATAAAAGATGAGACAATTTCACAGATGCAAGGAATTCGATTTATATATTAAGAATTAGAAAATAGTACAGATAAAGCATAAAACAATAATTTTTTAAAATGTTCTAAACGTCATAGAGAACCAAACATTTCTATACAAATTCAATAAGAAAACATCATCATCATCAATAACAATTTAACCACAAATAACCCTAAATCTGACTAGATGCAGTCATCTCTGCTATAAGAACCTACATGTTATGAAAGATTCTGTTATAAAATTATGACAAGAAAATACTGTAGGTTAATAATGCTATTTTGGAAGCAGAAAAAAGGTGGCCCAAAGATGTCCATATGATGGAACACTGGAATCTGTGAATATGTTATTTTACATGACAAAAGGCACTTTGCAAGTGTAATTAAGATTGTGGATTTTGAGATGGGGAGATTATCTTGGATTATTCAGGTGGGTCAAATATAATCATATGAGTTCTTAAAAGTAGCGAACATTTCTAGGTAACGGTCAGAGAGAGATGTTATGGTAGAAGAAGTGTCAGAGAAATGTGTCATTGCTGGCATTGATGATGGAGGAAGGGACTACACGTCAAGGAGCATGGCCAGCCTTTAGAGACTGGAAAATGCAAGGAAACAGTCTGCCTCAGAGCCTTCAAAAGGAATGTAGTCCTGTAAACACCTCTCGATTTTAGTCTATGAGACCTGCATCAGACTTCTAACCTACAGAACTGTAGGATGATAACCTTGAGTTGTTTTAGACCCCTAAACTGTGGTACTTTGTGATGGCAGAAATACAAAATCAATAACTCATCAACGAGTTATCACTCATTGGCAAAGGTGATAAGTGAAAATATTTTTGGACATGCTTTGTCCTAGAAACTGCTGCAAAAATACTTAAATATTTAATCAAATAAAGAGGAATATAAATAAAAAATAATTACAATAGCCGCCATTTATTATGTGCCATTCATTCTGCCCCAGCTGTACGATGAATGTTTTAGATGCATTATCTAATATAATCTGAAAAAAACCCTGGGAAGCAGTTCTTTTTAATGTCATTTTATACATAAAAGAATTTAATCTCGGAGAGTGAAGGTCATGCAACCGATAATTAGAGTACGCACAATACCAATCTGTATCCGTCTGACCTTACATCCTCACTCAGAGTGTAGTTGACCTCCCCCTCAAGTCTGGGGAGGGCAAAGAAGGAGGACTAGCAATGAGCCATGACACAGGTCAAATACAGCAGTAATAACGACTGTGTATGTGGATGGACAAAGGAAGTGTATCTCCTGCTTATGTACAAAATTGACAAAATTTAATCAATGACCATTTGGGACCTTATTTCATATTCTCCTGAATGCTTCTGACTAAGTATCATACTGGGTCACTTAAACTTCCTATTTAAGTAAAAAAATAATCAAACAAACAAACAAAACAAAAAGCAAACTTCGCAGGACAAAGGGATTGGATTGCTGCAATAAACAGCTCACATTAAAGATGTAAATGCTATGAAACACTTTGTACTGAACAGCTTGACACCAAAATACATAAATACGTATTTGTGACTTTAATGAAATTCTCTTAGTTTTACCAGGTCAGACATTCACAGATTAAAATAAAGGGTAAAATAGATATTAAAGTAACTGAAAATATTCACTTAGTTGTTATATTTTGATGCCTTTACCTTACTGATAATATAATCTGCTTTCAGGACCAATGAGGCTATTACAAAAATGATCACATATTAGGCATAGAGAAAATGCAATTAAATTCTGGAAAAAGAAGAAGAAAAAGAATACAACCAGAGGTTGGAAAATATAGGAAAGTGAAAAGAAAATTATTTCTGTATATTTTTAGAAATGGTGGCTTTAACATAAAATACTGACTTTTAATGTCATTTTTTATAGAATCTGTTTCTTGATGTGATATTCTCTTCTTTTTATATATTTTCTATTCTTGTTGCAATGTCATAGTTTAATTATTGTACCTTTGCAATAAATTTTACTTCCAATTTTCTGTTATTCTTCTTTTCAGAATTTTCTTTATAATTATAACCGTCTCATAGCCCCAGAGATATTTTGAAATTACTCTGTCAAATTAAAACAAAACACATAGGTTAGTGAAATACTGAGATTGCATAAACAGTATAAATTAGTTTGAAGACAAATGACATTTATGATATTTAGTTTTCTCAATAATTCAAAATCTCATCTGTAGTAAATTTGATTATATTTTAATGTATATCACATATATTATACTTACTAGAAGTTATGCATAGACTATGTCGTAAACTATAAATATAGTCACGCACCAAATAATGACGTTTCAGTCAACGATGGGCCACATATACAATAGTGGTCCCGTAGGATTAGTACCAAGTGGCCTAGAGGCGTAGTAGGTTATACCATCTGGGTTTGCGTTAAGTGCACTCTATCACATTTGCACAGTGACAAAATTGCCTAATGATACATTTCTCAGAATGTATCCCCTTCCTTACGTGGCACGTGACTATGTACAGTAAATATGTTATATTTCCTAAATATAGTATGTTATATGTTGTTATATTCATTCTCCTTTGGTGTAGGTATAAACAGTCCATGTTTTGGTTGTTATTATAAGTAGAATCATTTTTTCTTTACTTTTTCAAGTGGTTCAAATAACATAACATGGATGAATAAATAATTAGCATATTTATATTTAGCTTTGCTGCTCTTAACAGAGCATACATACTCTTTATAAACCCATGAATAATTGGCATGCTATAACAGAAAAGGCTATTTTTTTTTTAATTTCAGAGAATTCTTAAAATCAAAATTTTTACAGGCAATGTTGCTTTAGAAAAATGAAACCAAACTTGACATTATTTTCAGGAGTATAAAAATAAATAGTCTGGACTTCTAGAATATGAATTCAAGTGAATATTGTGATATGCTGAAGATGTTGAAATTTGGCTAGCTATGTTAGGGATAATTCTTCCTTTATTGTTTTAGACTTTTATATTTTGTACACATTTTTATAGTAAACATGGATTCCTTTTTCAGTACAAAGAAAATACTTTCACAAAATCTTAATTGAGTTTATGTAGTAAATGTAACATCAATAATAGTACAGATGTTTTCTTTGTGGTAAATGCTTAGCCATGTGCTAGTTATTTTGACATGAAAAATTTAATTGAAATAAAAATTAATAAAACAAATATAATTTTTAAGTTATTTGACTAGAATCACAAAATGTACATTTTAGAGTCCATTTCTTTAAATTCTGAATTTCAATAAATTGATAACAGTTACCTAAATCACATTATTTTCTTAAAGCTTACTATGCACAAAATATTGGATTAGCTGCTGTGAGAGCGATTGAAATGTTCAACTGAGTGCTAACTGGTGCAGCAACTATGGAATGCAGTATGGAGTATCCTCAGAAAATGAAGAATAGATCTACCATATGATCCAGCTATCCCGCTGCTGGATATTTATCCAAAGAACTTGAAAACGCAAAGGCATGAAGATACATGCACCCTTATGTTCATTGCGGCATTATATACAATAGCCAAGACTTGGAAGCAACCTAGGTGCCCATCAAGGGATGAATGGATAAAGAAGATGTTGTATATATACACAATGGAATACTACTCAGTCATGAGAAATGATGAAATCTGGCCATTTGTGACATGGATGGACCTTGGGGGTATTATGCTAAGTGAAATAAGTCAGAGCGAGAAAGCCAAATACTGTATGATCTCCTCATAAGTAGAAGATGAAAACAAGGACAAACAAACACGCAGCAACAGAGATTGGATTGGTGGTTACCACGGGGCGGGGGGGAAGGCAAAGGGGTGGTTAGGCTCACATGTGTGATGATGGACTATAATTAGTTTTTGGTTGGTGAACATGAGGTAATCTACACAGAATTAGAAATATATTACGATGTACATCTGAAAGCTATATAATGTTATAATCCAATGTTACTGCAACTAAAAAAAATTTTTGAAAATGTATAACTGATAATCTTTGTTCTCCGGGATCATGCAATTACATGGGAAATGCAAGTCAACAAAAATATAAATTAAATATTTATTTTTAATTCCTGGCTACAAATGGCAAATGTAGCAGAATACAACTGTTGCTTGTGAATCATTTAAATTGCCAAATTCAACTAACTTTTGAAGTGAGGTGAAATAAATAATAATTTGTAATATTTAGAGAAAAATCCATACCATATTTAGGGAAAAATATTGGTTGAGGAAAGATTACCATCACCAGTACAACCCAGGTGGCGCAGGAGTTTGTTCTATATCTTAATGGTTAAGATTATCGACCAGAAGTTAATGCAGAGGTCAAATCCTGGCTATGCCTCTAACTAACGCTGGGAGCTCGAGCAATTTATGTAAACTCTCTGAGCTTCGCCATCATCATCTGTACAGTCACGTGTTGCTTAATGATGGGATATGTTCTGAGAAAGACGTCATTAGGCAATTTCATCATTGTGTGAGCATCATAGAGTGTACTGAAGGGGAACAAACTTTGCCACCCCAAAATGTGTCCCTTAACAAGAAGATTATTTTAAGCTGATTATTTTTATTTACTTACGTATTTATTTTTTGAGGAAGTTTAGCCCTGAGCTAACATCCATCGCCAATCCTCCTCTTTTTGCTGATGAAGATTGGCCCTGAGCTAACATCCATGCCCATCTTCCTCTACTTTATACATGGCTCGCCTACCGCAGCATGGCTTTTGCCAAGCGGTGCCATGTCTGCACCCGGGATCCAAACCAGTGAACCCTGGGCTGCTGAAGGGGAATGTGAGAACTTAACTGCTGCCCCACAAGGCCCGCCCCACGTTGATTATTTTTAAGAAACAAAAGACTCAGAAAGTTTTTCTTTTTACCTCCCCCCTAATTGCCTAAAAGAATTCAGATAAAAAAAAACCTGTCTCAGGAAGCAAGCTGTCACCTTAGCATACCATGAACTAGGTGGTAGACAGTGAGGAACCTAGAAAAGCGTGTTTGTTGGGCTCCCCTCTATGTTCTGTTTTTGTGTAGCTAAACAAACGCTGGTTTCCAAATCTTTGTTTTTTTTCGCCTACTTGTGAATTGCCTTCCTTCCCTTTGAAATCCCTACTCTCCCCACCCCCAACATCCTCTTTTGTCTTTAGCATAGGATGATATTTAAGGTGAAGACGGCCATTTTGGTGAGTTATTCAGTCTTCCTCAGTTTCTCCCATGTATACATGTTATTAAACTTTCGTTTGTTTTTCTCCTGTTAATCTGTCTCATGTGGATTTAATTCCTAGACCATTCAGAAGACTCTAGAAAGGTAGAGGAAAATTACTTCTTCCCCTACAGTACTTAAACAAACCTAGATGGTGTAGCCTACTGTACACCTAGGCTACATGGTACTAATCTCATGAGATCACTGTCATGTATGCGGTGGGTCACTGACCAAAATGTCATTAGGTGGTGCATGACTGTATAACGGTGATGATGAGGTTAATAGTGTTTAATCAGAAGTTTGTTTTGAGTCTAATGAGTTAATGTTTGAAAAGTGATTAGAATGGTGATTGGCAAAACATGTATTTGCATTATTTTGTTTGGATGGTAGAAGTATTCAAAAGTAACCTTGAATTCTTGAGTGAGATTCTGGAAGTCTCCTGAGCTCACTCTCTGTACAACTTTAGCTCCAGCAGGATGATCTATATTGAGGGGGGGTCTGGATTAGGACAAGTGCTTAGTAGAGATTGCTCCTTTAAGACCAACTGTAAGTGTCTTGTATTTTTTAGCAGAAGGTTTTAAAACAAATGAAAAACTAGATTGTAGATGCTATTGTGGGAGATAGCACACTTTAATAAATTTGAAACCAAATGAATCTCAAATGCTATTCCAGATTCAGCTACAGCAGATGTTGAAACGTTGAGAAAAGCCCCCTTGAGAGTCCGTTTTGCACTTAAAAACAAAGAAAATTATCAAGCAAACTCAGCATGAGAGGGAAAATGTAGACTGGTTTTACTGTAACGATTTTATAAATAATAGCTCTAAATATAGACAGAGATTTTATAAAAGATCATTTTAGAACATGTGCTCTGCAGTGAACAATAGATAATGATCTTTGATTAGATTGTTTTTTAAAATTAACAATCCCTAACTGTATCTGCAAGTCAGAATGGGTAGAAGAAGCAAAATGGAAAAATAAAAATGCTTTCATAACATGTAAGGTGGAGAAACCTTGATAAAATGTTTTAAAACAAAGATTCCAGAGATTTGTAACCTGCACCCCAACCACAGAGATCCCGGTTGAATAAAGTTGAGGTGGGGCCAGGGTTTCCTCTATTTCAGTAAGTCCCTGAGTGCTCTCAGCCGGGTGGTGCACAGACCCCTCTTTGAGAAACACTGTCCCAGTAACTGTGTGTGCTTCTGTGTTCTAGAAGGGAGAAGCCTTTGCTGGAATAAGCTGGGTCAATCAGCAAATAGAGAGAAGCAGGAAAAGAAGCAAAATGATAAAACAGAAAAATATGAAATATAGAAAATATTAATTTCAAACAGATACTTTGCAAAGCCACCTATAGGAAATTATTTAAAATTGCTGTAATTTAACAGTTGAGATGGACCAGAAAAACACTCAAAAAAACCACCCAAACTAGAAATTACTTAAATGTCTAATGAAAAAAGCACGCATTAGGGAACTAATGAAAACCATGTTATCTTTGGAAATTATGAAGAGACATGGGCAGTGTCTATTGACATGACGTTATTTGAGTAAAATTTGAAGAAAATTGAAGTTATATATAGAAGAACACACAGAGAAAAGATCAAGTGCAAAAACTGTTGTGAAAATGGAGTTATAGGTAATATTTTTGTTTTTTAGAAAATTATTTTTAATGATATGTAATTATTTCCACAATGTATCATGTGTCATTTTGACTAATAATCTGTTTGATATAGGCACATGTCATTTATCATAACTATTGTCATGTGTTTACAAACACAATGAGTTTCTAAAATATAAATAATCTGAAAAATTAAGTATCTTTTGGGGACCATAATTGGTTGCCTAAATGTTTCTGAGTGGATGCTTCTTCAGATAATTACGCAAATGTAAAAATGTGAATTATAGAATGTGATGATTATCACAATAATGTATACATATACTGTATATAGGCAAATACATACACACACACACACACACAATTTTGTGTCTATGTGTGCTGTATGTGTTTCTATTAAACAACCTGAAGTGCTGAATACTAGGTTTTGTGGTGTTCCTTTGAGCATATGTTAGATTAATGACATATAAAGTAGAAGAGAAGATAAATTTTATGTTTTATGATGCTATCTTCTCCAAGGCATTTTTCTAAGTGGTAGATAAAAATACTTGAAGAATGTATGAAAAACATGTTTTTAAAGAGTCTATTTGGCAAATCTTCTCTTTTAAAAACATGAGTTAGGGGCCGGCCCGGTGGCAGAGTGATTAAGTTTGCATGTTCTGCTTCAGCAGCCTGGGGTTCCCTGGTTCAGATCCTGGGCATGGACCTACGCACAGCTTATCAAGCCCTGCTGTGGCAGGTGTCCCACATTTAAAATAGAGGAAGATGGGCGTGGTTGTTCGCTCAGGGCCAATCCTCCTCAGCAAAAGAGGAGAATTGGCGATGGATGTTAGCTCAGGGCTAATCTTCCTCAAAAAAATAATAAAACAAAAAAATAAAAACATGAGTTAATAGTGTCACATTTCTGTCTCTTTTAAATGTTTTTTGTCTAAGGATATGCAGACCACATTTTGAAATGTATGGGTATAAGAATTATGTGGAGGCTTAATGAGTTTACTTTCAAAAACCTTCTACTTGCTTCTATGTTTCAGCAAAGAACTGTAATTACAGGATAAAATGAGAATTTCATGATGACAAAACATCACTATACTGATCTTTTAAGTCCATTAAAAATGGACTTTAATCTATGTACCAAAGCAACATATTAGCAATCCTGGTAATTTAGAAGGACTATGAACCTGAAGGTGGAAGACAAGAAGGAAGGTGTCATCAATCTTGGTAATGTTCCTGGAGGGGAGGCCATAAGATGTTCCAGTGCCAGAAAATCACGATTTAATCTTCCTTCTTCATCTCCGGAGAAAGCAACAGCTGGATGGATAGCGCCTGTGTTCTACCACCATGACTGAATTTTTTTTTAAATAGGGAAGAATAAATCAGTATTGCTTGGTCACTGTATTTTGTACTTCTTGGAATGCAATTTTATGGCTGTAGTAAGCAGAACATTTTAAATGTCCCTCTGAAGATGTCTGGTTCTAATTTCTAGAACCTGAGAATATGATATCATCCTCAGACTCTTGTGTTATATGCCATGATTGAACTTAAAATAGAGAGATTGCTCTGAGTTATCCTTGTGGGCTCTACGTAATTACATGAGCCCTTAAAAACAGCATTCTTTGGCTGTGGACAGAAGGAAACAGCAGAGATGGGGAGTTTGAGAAGGACTCAACACACTCTTGCTGGTTAGAAGATGCAGAGTCACATGAGAAGAAACACGAGCGGCCTTAAGGAGGAGAGAGGCCCCCGACAGCCAACAAGGAACAGAGATCTCAGTTCTACCACTGCGAGCATTTGATTCTGTCAAAAATTTGGATGGACTTGAGAGCAAATTCTTTCCAGAACTTCTAGATAAGGGACCTATCTGGCTGAAACTTTGATTTTGACCTTGAGCACAGAACCCAGCTGAACTCGCTTAAAATGACCTACAGAACTGTGAGGTAATGAATGGGTGTTGTTTTAAGCTAAATTTGTGACAATTTGCAACACAGCAATAGAAAAGCAAAAATAGCTTGAAAAGTGGTAGATAAAACAGTGGTAAATTGAATAGCTTGAAAGATTTACTGTCATTGTGGTTAACTTAATGTCATATGTATAAACACTACGTATATTAAAGACAAGAGAGTACTAAATTGGGTGATTCGTGTTGTTCGAGACAACTGAGGTTCCATATTGATGACTGAGTCTTCTAAGCCCCACCTCCCCCTTTTAATTCCTTTCTCCCTGGCCTGTGTCCATAGTTGTCCTTGTCCACTCCTACCTGTCCTACAGATGTGGATACAGTGTATTCTGTTATCACTAATATGATGTGTATTTCTCAACAGGATATTTAAAAATGCTTTAAGGGAATCAGTTATTGTGTAGTCATCCCTATTTTTACAGGTTAGCATATGCTTTGCTTTATAAAAGTGATTTATGACGTACTTTTGATATATACATGTGTGTGGTATGTGGTCCAAGAGACAGCTTCGTGTGATACCAGAGCAATGAGCTAGAAATCGGTCTTGCTGAGAGCAAGTGCTTTCTCTGTGTTGTCACCCACTCACATGTCTGCACTTACCCTACCATTACCACCACCAAAAACAAAAAAGAAAGAAAGAGAGGACACGGCACAAAATAGATGTTTAATAAATGTTAGTTTTTGTTTGCTGCCTTTGAATTTCCCATAGCACCTAGAATTATGTCCCGTATAAAATTGACGTAATACATATTTTATGAACATATTTGTGAATTGCCTACTTGGTTTATAAACGCATATTGTCCTCATTTAGATTTTCATTGATTTGATCTCAACGTAAGTTCAAGAAATGTGGTAGATTGTTTGCAGATAAAGGAATAATAACCAATCAGACTTACAACTTAAATTCAGAGCATGTAAAACATGAATGTCCTTTGATCTCACCATCTTGTATATTCTAGGAAAGGCCACGTTCATTTCTCCATCTGAAAGTCCTAATAAAGTGGTCATGTCCTTGTCCTTGCTGCTTCTCTCATCTGGGCAACTGTCTGCAGCTCCTCCTCTCTCTGCTGTGCTATTTCTTTTGGATCCATCAGCATCTGCACCTCCAGCACGGAATGGCTGTTATTAATTACTACAGCTATTGCTGATGTTTTAGGCCCCACCAAGACATCACAGATGTTGGCACTGACTAATCTGTCATCTCAAATGCCATCGACTCTGTTGCTGCTGATTGCAATGCTTTATTATCTCCTCCCGTGGTATTCTGGATCTCACATTTTTCTCGAAGTGTATAGGGTCTCTGTGTGTGGGATTGTGAAGGGGTTGATGGAAATGCTGAATCTGAGTGGAATCCATGCATCTGTGCCCTGAGCCTGGAACAACCCCCACCTTTGACTCCAGACACTCCGTTTTCTAGCTGACCCTGTCAGACACACTTTTCACTTCTTAGGGGATTGCTTTCAAGTACACTTTATGCTTTTTTTTTCTCAATCTGTATTCCCACAGACTATGCAGATATGTTGGTACATTAGTAAATGACTAAATCCCAATTATGGCTATGCGATTTCAGGGGATATGACTAAAGGTATATTTATTTAAATATCCCATACGTTTTAAAGTAGTTGAGGACGTTTGCTGAAAACACACAGGAATTTCAGACGATGTTTAGATCTTAGTTAGGACACTAACACATATATTTGAAATGCTCATAAAAACGTTCTAAGATAATCCTTTAGACTAACTAGGTATACTCCTCTTTAAAAGAAGTTTACAGATTACACATTTGTTAGTATTTTAACAAGCAAGACGTTGCTTTCAGAGCAAATTGTCTGATATATTAAAATGTAAGTTTTCCTCAGTACAAGTTTTGAGTTTCTTTTTTTTTTTAAAGATTTTATTTTTTTCCCTTTTTCTCCCCAAAACCCTCCGGTACGTAGTTGTATATTCTTCGTTGTGGGTCCTTCTAGTTGTGGCATGTGGGACGCTGCCTCAGCGTGGCCTGATGAGCAGTGCCATGTCCGGGCCCAGGATTCGAACCAACAACACACTGGGCCGGCTGCGGTGGAGCGCGCGAACTCAACCACTCGGCCACGGGGCCAGCCCCCTAGTTTTGAGTTTCTTGAATGGTATATCTATAACTTTGTGAAAGTTTTGTATACTTTGTTATCTATTCTGTTTGTTTAAGAGAGATCTGCAAATGTATGTAATTTCTGTTTCTCTGTCCTCTTGTACACCCACGTACAACTTTTTACTGTGGAATGTTTAATTTGCCAAACACTATTCTTATGCACCACCACAATAAATTACTATCACACTGTACCTTAGCACACCTGTCACATTCCAAGCAAAGCATAAATCTCTGTTCATCTGGCCACCCAAGAAGATTTAGTACATTCTGATTTTTTAATTCATTTTATGTGTCACGAAATGTTTTCATCCAGAAGGCTTTCATTATGAAGAGACTTTTTTTCCTCACCAAATATGAGGAAAAACCTTTAAATTCTAGATCTCTTATCATTGATCTGAATAAAAAGATTTGAATACTTAAATAGCTACAAAAGATTGTAGACGATCTCTTTATTCAGCATATTTAAACAAACCTCAGCTTTTCAATGAAAATGAGGAAGAATTTCATTCTTTCTTCTTTTTCTGGCTAGTTTCCAAAGTTGGCTCTCATTTCTTTATTGTATGTGTTCATATCTGTAGCCTGTTAAATACTAACAGCAATCCGAGGTCTGTGATGTGACTATTTTCCCTTTTCATGGTCTGTGTACTGAACTCTAATATGCACGGATTAATGCCCAATATATATATATATATATACTGTCAAATGGAGTTGAATTCATCCACAAGGATTCAACAAAAAATTGTTGTCCAGTTTTGAAGTCAACCGACTCGTGTCATGAGGACAAATCCTCCCTCCAAAAGCTTCCCTAAAATGACCTTTAATCATATAGCTTTTAACATTTGCTCTCAATTTCCTCTTCAACTGAGGCAGACACAAATGCTGCTCTGATATTCTGGCTAGTGGGAGAGACTGTAGCTGTTATTGTCCCTACATGAACTGGCTATCTGAAAAGGGTAATGCCTATGTTCAAACCTTTAATGTTTCATTTTGAATTTAGGACCCTTGGACACTACTCATTCCACAATGAAATGATATGTCAATGCATTTTAAACATATTGCGTGCATTTGTAACTTATTTTAGGATTGATAAAGTGGTATCATCTATTACTTTGGTGAATTTTTGTGTTTGTTTTCACATTAGCTGTCCTCATCACCCTATTTCACAAGGGAAAATAGAATGCTTAGAAAAAGTCTTTGGTGCATTTACAGCAAAGCCCATAGCCACTGATTTTTAAATCTATTGGTTGGTCTTGGAATCTTAAAGCTAACGGTACATGTTAAAGTGACAAATCCTTACCACCAACTTCTAGCTCTGTACAACTAGGGTATAATCCCATTTTACACCTTATTGAAAAGGAGTGCACTTAAGGATAATGAGGAATGGAGTAGCACTATTTCTGCCATATATTGGCCCCTACTGAAAGTGATAACTGGTGAATGGAAAGTAAATTTTTGGTTTGGTTACTAAAACTTCTAAGATCCTGGAAATATGTGTCCATAGCCCAGGGGTATTGTAGAAAATAATACACAGATAAACAATTCATGAAGGAGTCAATTCAAGAACTCATAGTCTTCCAACACCAGTGCCCTGTACCCCAGAGAGCCGCTCATGTTCAGACATAGTGTTATTTGTAGAGCCCATTGTTTCACCTCCTATCAGCTCCTATTAGCTACATTACAAAGACATTATCTCTTAAGCCACCTGCCCCCCAACTCCCATGCCCCCAACTTGCCCCACTGCTTGGATGGTTTCCTAAGTAAAGTGTTCTTACCCCCCCCCCCACACACACCCCTCCTTATTCATCTTACATTCATTTCTTTACTCCCTCACAACACAGCATAGTAATTGATCAGGCCTGTTTCCCTGATATGTTATATTCTTTCCAGCTCTCCCATCCCTATCATTCTTAGTAGTTTTGTTAATCATCATTTCAAGATTTCAGTTGTAAACTTGCTTTCCATCTATATTAGTTTCTTGATGCTCATGTAACAGATTATCACAAACTGAGTAACTTAAAATAACAGAAATTTATTCTCTGCCAGTCGTAGAGGCCAGAAATCTGAACTCGAGGAGTCAGCAGGGCCCTGTTCCCTCCAGAAGCTCCAGGACGGATTCTGTTCTTCCAGCTTCTGTGGCCTGTTGGCTGCATCTCTCCGTCTCTGCTTCCACAGCCACACTGCTTCCTCCTCTTCTCTCTGTCCCACGTCCCCTGTGTGTCTCTTTTAAAGACACTTGTACTTGGATTTAAGGCCCACCCTGGTAATCCAGGATGATCTCATTTCAAAATCCTTAATGTAATTACATCTGAAAAGGCTCTTTTTCCAAATAAGGTAACTTGCACTAGTCCCAGGGATTTGACTTGTATTTCCTTTCGGGACCATGTTTCTGCCTACCACACCACCACAGTCCTTCTACAGGATTATTGAGCACATGTGTTCTTTTTTCTCCCATTCCTACAAAAAAAGAAAAAAAGGTAATTAGAAATTGATTGCTTTTGCCTTAAAATGGAGCACTATACTTTCAATGTTTTCATAGGCAGGGATCTCCTAGCTAATGAAATTAGGAAGTTTATTGTTCATAAACTTCAGAAGCAGAAACTGACAATCTGGGTCAATGCCTATGGAGCTGGCTATGAGTGAAGTCCTCTAAATAGACAGTCATGTGTCGCTCAACAACAGGGATACATTCTGAGAAATGCATCGTTAGGCAACTCTCTAATTATGCGAACGTCACAGAGTGCACTTACACAAACCTGGGTGGTATAGCCTACTACACACCTAGGCTACATGGTACTGATCTTACAGGACCACTGTCGTATACGTGGTCATTGACCGAAACATCATTATGCAGCGCACGACAATGTAAGTGTAAATCATTTGAAATAAATCGTGAATTATATAACAAAGTTCAACTATTGCTCTGAACTCAGAAGGAATTTTCTCTTTGGCATATCTGCACCCTTAGTGATCTGTAATGCCAGAGTAAGGAGGGAAAGAGATGAAATGTAAACAAACCCAGAACTGTCTGCAATAAGCAGAGAATGTCAGATGCACTTGGGAGTCTCAAATACATCCCAGAATAAAGGTATAAGTGCACTATGGGGATGTTCTCTGCTCACGTGTTCTGCCTGACAACACAATTCCTGATGCTGCCTCAAATTTTGTATCTGAATTAAAAATATGTATATACGACTGTTTCACACTTAAACATAATAATTCTCAGAAAGAGTATGGTATGTGTTAATAGGCATAATTTTGAGATATATTTCTATCTTAAGCTATTTTAATATTTCTTTGGACTTCATAGTTCCCAGCTCTGAATTATAATAAGCAATAATATTGGATATAAAATAACTCTTTATCCTGGAAACAATGTGCATTGGTAATTTTGAAAAGATATGAAGGATGGTTTATATCTTTATGTATTTTTTCCTTAGGGAAAAAAGTCAAAATCTTTTTGTTCTATAATTTCTTCCCCAGAGACTATCATTCTACTCTGATAATGTGACTTTTCTTTTCCTGCTTTGAATACATTTATATGCGTGTGTATGTGATCTATATGTGTATGTTTCAATCAGACTTCATAAATATAATTATCGACACTGCTCATCTATTGAACATCATAATTAAAACACACTTTGTTTCTTTTGTTTTTAGGATAACACATTCTTTTTTATTTAGCAACCTTTCTATGTGCAAAAATTAATAATGATGACTGATTACTCTCCCTGGTCACTGGAGCAATAAAACCTCATGATTCTAGAATGCTATGAAGTTGTATCATACCAGAAGACATGTCTCTCAGTGTACCGATGGCATAAGAGCAGTTTGAGTTAAAGGATAATAATAATAACAATAATTTGGTTAAATACGGGGAAAATAGAAAAGTGATTAATATATACTTCTTCCTGTGAGTCATTCTCACATATTTCAGAAGCATAAGGACATACTCAGACGACTATTATGTGAATCAATGATAATTCCATGGTTGCCCATCACCTGCTTTTACAAAGATCTTCTGAGAAAATTGAGACTACGTGCAAACTTCTCAGAAAAGTGTTATTTTAACTTTTTACCCAACATTTTCAGTTAAATAATGGATGACAGTAAGAATAGCACTCCAGTATTCAAATTATTCATCAAATCACTCCTTTAATATATAAAGTTTTGAGCTGCAAGTAATTGTTTTGTATCGTTGGAGTGATGGACATGTTAATTCTAATGACTGATTTAGGAAACAATCTTCTTGAGGTCTCTGTGCAGATAATCTCATCAGGCATTGTATTAACTCTTATTTGATAAAGACTATTCTTGTCCCTCTGAAAATGACCAATTAAATCAGGGAAATGGTGTCCAATCAAATGTTTATTTTAAGGAATAACAATGAGGTGGGACGTGGACTTGAGCATCTAGTTTAAATTTTAAATATTTATTATCCCATTGATTCCCTCAAATCAGAGGTTGTCTCTGTCTAAGGACAACTTGTTTCAGATGCTGCTGATCTGGCACAGATCGTTTTTTCTGGAAAGCTACATGATTCTAGTCTCATGCCTCTTGAGTAATCATCCCAACTCATGAACCAATAATATTAACATTGACTTGACCATGGCCACCTTAGCACTCACTCTGCGTAGTTGAAGGAATCAACATTCTTATGGTTACACCATATTCAAGCTATAAAATTTACCATGTTCTTTAACTTGGGGCATGAGAAAAACTATAAAATATATTTGAGAAGACAACATAACACTGAAAGTAACTATCCAAATAAACTATCAGAGCTTCATGAAATATTTGCGTATGTATGTCTCTACGAACTGCCAATCCTGGAATAAAAGGTGTCAGAAACTCTCTGGCTCTGCCGGGGTATGGTCTGAGTTGCACTTCTGCAGCTCTCATTGGTTGCTTGGAGGCCTTTTGTACAAGAACACATTTTCTCAGTATTTGATGAGACTCAATGCAAGCTTTTGCTACCATTACTCCAAAAGGATGACTTTCAGCTCTTCTTTTAGGACTGTCTCTATTTCTAAATCTAAATCTAAAATCTTTGCATTTCTAAAGCTAGATGGCTTGATTTCCTCACTTTTTTTCTTTTACTCTCCTTCAAGAGGGGTAAGTTGGGTGAAAAGAACGTGAGATTCAGAACCCACTGATTGTGTCAAGCTGGTTGCTTTTCTGCCTCTGAGACTTGGACCTATTAACTCCACTGAGCCTCCGTTTCCTAATCTCTGGACTCTAAAACTATCTAGTGTGCAGCTTCGTCATTATTATCAGGATTAGAGATCATGTGTCCAAGAACCTAGACTTACTGAAGCTGTTATTACTGGTGTGACGGTGATAAAGGGACGGCTTGTTTTAGTAGGCAAACAACTACTCAGGTTCATTTTGTGTTCTATGATCTGCCAGAAGGATGAATCACAAACACTTGAGTTTATCTTCTGGGAATATTTGGCAACTCGTCCCCTCCTTGCTCTTGTTTTAATGGTCTCTCGTGTTTAATTTGAAAACAAGAAGGAGAAACACTATTTGAGGAAAATAAAGTTTGGGTTATTTGTTGGACAATGAGGAAGAGTGAGCTGTGAAAGGATAACAAATTTTGGTGAAAGACACTGCAGGGGGGACCAGGAAAAGAAGAGCAAAGCAAGGCATTTTGGAGGGCTGGGAACTACTTCTGTTTCCCAGAAGGAGCTGGGGGTTTTGACCTGTAGGAGGATTGCTGGGAGGCACCTCAGTGGAAGGTTCTGGAGGCACAGGTCCTCCCAGACCACCCAGCTTCACTCAGGCGTGAAGCTCTCATCCCTGTCTCAGCTCCGTGGTTCCTCAATAGACGTGCGAAAGCACTTCTCTCCTATGCTCCCGTGTTACCTGTCAACTGAACTGCAGGAATGACAGACACCTTTGCAACATGGGTGTTTCTGTGTGTCTGTCTTGTGTGCAAATTGAAGCAGAGTGGGCTGTGAAATTGCCTGTGGATGATTCTCCCTTGGTTGTCTCTAGGGGAACTAGACACCTAGCAGGTAATAGGGGTAAGTCTTGCACGTTACCTACACTGGGAGAAACAGCCTACACAAGCTTGAAATCCCTAAATGGGAGGAAAGTGATTGATTAGTGACACTCCAAGGACATTCGTATTATTAGTGGCCCTGCATTTCCACTTATGACTATATTTTCTCTTTTAATTTTCCAAGGATAGAACTGTGCCTTTACTGGGCCTCTCTTGTTGCATGGGCACAGGTTTGGTGACTTTGTTGGAATTCCCATTCTATTCTTTAGGTCACTCTCCCTTGGTTACAGAGCAAAGAATTGTCGGCCTCATTATTTCAACATTTTTGGCTTTGTTGACATTTGAAATTTGTTGGAAATTAATCACCAGGCAGTCATAACTTATGTAGAGGGTTAAGCATAGATGAGGATACATAATGGGTAATCAATAAGAATGTGCCTGCACCCTAGTGACCAATTCTGATCTCATCTTGATTTTGTAATTTGGGGTTCTTAATGATGCAATAATTTCCAATTAGCATCCCGGGCTGAGTTCATCCTCAGGGTAAGGACATAAAACTCATACTTAAGATTTTTTTTTTAGCTTCTGATCGTTAAATAGAAGCATTTTAATTTTTTTTCCCCCACTCACTTCTTGTGAGTGACAGGAATGTCCTAGTAAATCATGCTTGGCTTTCCCCCAGTGGGCTTCCTGCAACAATAAAGTATTTGCAGTCTCCCCAAACCTGTGTTGATAGCATGAAGGAGGCTGTAACTGAAAAGAACCTGGCAAATGACTTTCATTTCTTATGTGAGATGTCGCACTATCTATTAAACTTTGGAGCTGTTCCTTTACGGAGCACTCATGCTGTCAGATTCAGCCCACATGCCGTTATGTGTTTCTACACTCAGATTCTTTTTTCCTTAGAAACAAGCTGCTAACACAGTTGCCCTTCTTAGGAAAAGTAAAATCTTAGCTAAGACAAAGTATTTGTGTGTTTGGAGCTTCAACATCTGTATTCAAACACAGACCACACTTCTTATTTTAAAACAGAAATTGATGCTGACAGCTCATTTTATCCCCACTGGTAACAGAGAAAGTGCCTGTCTTGTGGCACTAATTTTAGAGATCTAACTTTGTTTGAAATTAAACTAAAGACCATAAGCTTCAATCAGAGAAAACATATTGTTTGGTCCTCAGGGTTGGATATGGTCTGCACTGGTGACAGAGGCTCCTTTCTGGAGGACTTCTGGAAGAATTAGCACCTTGAAAAACAGAATATCCAAATATAAATTGAGTACTAACACTGTGTTCGTAATTGTTTGTTATTAGGGGAATTTTGCCAAAGGCAAAAATATTTTCTTCCTGAAATGAAAACTCCCTTTTAACCCACATTGACTCTATTTTCTTTGCAATTTTCTTAAATTTTTAAGCTCTTTGAAGATAGTGCGTGAATAGGAAAGAGATTACAAGCTTACGGGGACAGGGTCACAAAGGAGAGTTATCAGCTGCAACGTGTGTCGTCTACATCCTAGGCTGATGGGGGAGGCACGTATTCAGGTTTCCAAGAGTTGTTCACCTTTGCCCCTGTACACTCAGCTCCTAGTTCATTTGAATCCAGGTTTAATTTCTAATTTTTTTTAAGTCATCTTTTTTTTTATTGAGTTATTGATAGGTTACAATCTTGTGAAATTTCAGTTGTACATTAATGTTTGTCAGTCATGTTGTAGGTGCACCACTTCACCCTTTGTGCCCACCCCCACCCCACCTTTCCCCTGGTATCCACTAAACTGTTCTTAGTCCATAATTTTAAATTCCTCATATGAGTGGAGTCATACACAGATTATCCATCTCTCGCTGGCTTATTTCACTTAACATAATTCTCTCAAGGTCCATCCATGTTGTTGCAAATGGAATGATTTTGTTCTGTTTTGCAGCTGAGTAGTATTCCATTGTATATATGTACCACATCATCTTTATCCATTCGTCTGTTGATGGGCACTTAGGTTGCTTCCACGTCTTGGCTATTGTAAACAGTGCTGCAATAAACATTGGGGTGCACAGGACTTTTGGGATTGCTGACTTCAAGCTCTTTGGATAAATACCCAGTAGTGGGATGGCTGGATCGTATGGTAGTTCTATTTTTAGTTTTTTGAGGAATCTCCATACTGTTTTCCATAGTGGCTGCATCTGTTTGCATTCCCACCAGCAGTGTATGAGGGTTCCTTTTTCTCCGCAACCTCTCCAATATTTGTTGCTATTAGTTTTAGATATTTTTGTCATTCTAACGGGTGTAAGGTGATATCTTAGTGTAGTTTTGATTTGCATTTCCCTGATGATCAGTGAGGATGAGCATCTTTTCATGTGCCTATTGGCCATCAGTATATCTTCTTTGTAGAAATGTCTGTTCATGTCTCCAGCCCATTTTTTGATTGGGCTGTTTGATGTTTTGTTGTTGAGTTGCGAGAGTTCTTTATATATTATGGATATTAAGCCTTTGTCAGATATATGACTTGCAAATATTTTTTCCCAGTTAGTGGGTTGTTTTTTCGTTTCAATCCTGTTTGCATTTGCCTTGAAGAAGCTCTTTAATCTGATGAAGTCCCATTAGTTTATTCTTTCTATTGTTTCCCTTCTCTGAGAAGGCATGGTGTCTGAAAAGATCCTTTTAATACTGATGTCAAAGAGTGTACTGCCTACGTTTTCTTCCAGAAGCCTTATGGTTTAAGGTCTCACCTTTAGGTCTTTGATGCATTTTGAGTTTATTTTGGTGAATGGTGAAAAAGAATGGTCAATTTTCATTCTTTTACATGTGGCTTTCCAGTTTTCCCAGCACCATTTGTTGAAAAGACTTTCTTTTCTCCATTGTATGCCCGCAGCTCCTTTGTCAAAGATAAGCTGTTCATAGATGTGTGGTTTTATTTCTGGGCTTTCAATTCTGTTCCATTGATCTGTGCACCTGTTTTTGTACCAGTACCATGCTGTTTTGATTACTGTAGCTTTGTAGTATGTTTTGAAGTCAGGGATTGTGATGCCTCCCGTTTTGTTCTTTTTTCTCAGGATTGCTTTAGAAATTCGGGGTCTTTTGTTACCCCATATGAATTTTAGGATTCTTTGTTCTAACTCTGTAAAGAATGTCATTGGGATTCTGATTGGGATGGCATTGAATCTGTAGATTGCTTTAGGTAGAATGGACATTTTAACTATGTTTATTCTTCCAATCCATGTACATGGAATGTCTTTCCATCTCCTTATGTCATCATCCAATTCTCTCAGAAAGGCCTTGTAATTTTCATTATATAGGTCCTTCACGTCCTTAAATTTACCCCAAGGTATTTTATTCTTTTTGTTGCGATTATGAATGGTATTGTATTCTTGAGTTCTTTTTCTGTTGGTTCATTACTTGAGTATAGAAATGCTACTGATTTATGCAACTTGATTTTATATCCTGCAACTTTGCTGTAGTTGTTGATTACTTCTAACAGTTTTCCAATGTATTCTTTGGGGTTTTCTATATATAAGATCATGTCGTCTGCAAACAGCGAGAGTTTCACTTCTTCCCTCCCTATTTGGATTCCTTTTATTCCTTTTTCTTGCCTGATTGCTCTGGCCAGGACCTCCAGTACTATGTTAAATAAGAGTGGTGATAGAGGGCATCCTTGTCTCGTTCCTGTTTTCAGGGGGATGGGGTTCAGTTTTTGCCCATTGAGTATGATGTTGGCTATGGGTTTGTCGTATATGGCCTTTATTATGTTGAGGTAGTTTCCTTCTATGCCCATTTTGTTCAGAGTTTTTATCATAAATTGTTGTTGGATCTTGTCAAATGCCTTCTCTGCATCTATGGAGATGATCATGTGGTTTTTATTCCTCAGTTTGTTGATGTGGTGTATCACGTTGATTGATTTGCGGATGTTGAACCATCCCTGTGTCCCTGGTATGAATCCCACCTGATCATGATGTATGATTCTTTTGATGAATTGCTGCATTCTGGTTGCCAAAATTTTGCTTAGAATTTTTGCATCTATCTTCATCAGTGATATTGGCCTATAGTTCTCTTTTTTCGTGGTGTCCTTGTCAGGTTTTGGTATCAGCGTGATGTTGGCCTCATGGAATGTGTTAGGAAGTGTTCCATCTTCCCTAATTTTTTGGAATAGCTTGAAAAGGATAGGTATTAAATCCTCTCTGAAAGTTTGGTAGAATTCCCCAGGAAAGCCATCTGGTCCTGGGGTTTTATTCTTTGGGATGTTTTTGATTGCTGTTTCAATCTCTTTCCTTGTGATTGGTCTGTTCAAATTGTCTGCCTCTTCTTGAGTGAGCTTTGGGAGATTGTAGGAGTCCAAGAATTTATCCGTTTCCTCTAGGTTATCCATTCTGTTGACCTATAGTTTTTTGTAGTATTCTCTTATAATCTGTTGTATTTCTGCAGAGTCTGTTGTTATTTCTCCTCGCTCATTTCTGATTTTGTTTATTTGAGCTTTCTCCCTTTTTTTCTTTGTAAGTCTGGCTAGTGGTTTGTCAATTTTATTTATCTTCTCAAAAAACCAGCTCTTTGTCTCATTGATCCTTTCTACTGCCTTTTTCGTTTGAATAGTATTTATTTCTGCTCTGATTTTTATTATTTCTCTCCTTCTGCTGACTTTGGGCTTCATTTGTTCTTTTTTCTCTAGTTCAATTAGGTGTGCTTTAAGGTTGCTTATTTTGGATTTTTCCTGTTTGTTAAGATGTGCCTGTATTGTGATGAATTTTCCTCTTAATACAGCTTTTGCTGTATCCCATATGAGTTGGTATGGCATGTTATCATTTTCATTTGTTTCCAGGTATTTTTTTATTTCTTCTTTAATTTCTTCAATGATCCATTGCTTGTTCAGTAGTGTGTTGTTTAGTCTCCACATCTTTGTGCCTTTCTCAGCTTTTTTCTTGTAATTAATTTCTAGCCTTATAGCACTATGATCTGAGAAGATGCTTGTTATTATTTCAATTTTTTTAAATTTGTAGAGGCTTGCCTTGTTTCCCAACATATGGTCTATCCTAGAGAATGTTCCATGTGCACTTGAGAAGAATGTGTATTCAGCTCTTTCAGGGTGGAGTGATCTATATATGTCTATTAAGTCCAATTGTTTTAGTTTTTCATTTAGCTCCACTATTTCCTTGTTGATTTTCTGTCTGGATGATCTGTCCATTGATGTGAGTGGGGTGTTGAGGTCTCCTACTATTATTGTGTTGTTTTTAACATCTTCCTTTAGGTCTGTTAATAGTTGCTTTATGAATCTTGGTGCTCCTGTGTTGGGTGCATAGATATTTATAAGCGTTATTTCTTCTTGATGAAGTGTCCCTTTGATCATTATATATTGTCCCTCTGTGTCTCTCTTTACCTGTCTTATTTTGAAATCCACTTGGTCTGATATGAGAATTGCAACACCTGCCTTTTTGTCCTTGCTATTTGCTTGAAGTATTGTCCTCCACCCCTTCACCCTGAGTCTGTGTTTGTCCTTGGGGCTGAGGTGTGTTTCCTGGAGGCAACAAATTGTTGGATTGTGTTCTTTAATCCATTTTGCCACTCTGTGTCTTTTTATGGGAGAGTTCAATCCGTTCACATTGAGAGTGATTATTGATGCATGTGGATTTAATGCTGTCAATCTGTCACTCATTATCTTGTTTTCCTGCGTTTCTTTTCCTGTTTGCTTTAGACTACCCATTTAATACTGCAATTTCTTATGCTGGGTTTCTTAGATTTTTCCTTATTTATGATTTGTGACTCTGTTCTGTACTTTATTTTAGTGTCTACCTTGAAGTTTGTATTTAGAATCTCGTGTATAATATAGTCTATTCTCTGGTGGTCTCTTACCTGCTTTACCAATACTGATTTAGACCCTTTGCTCTTCCCCTCCTAAATAATTATTTTCATTTTTTATTCCAACTCGTCTTATTAATTTGTAGTTAGAGTGCTAAGATCGTCCTTGTTTTGGTAGTTTCCTTACCTTTACCCTAATGCTATAATTGAATATTTGCTATCCTGTTCTGGTTCTATCCGTCGGTCTCCCTAGTCTGTGGATTGTGTCCCCTTTCTCCCTTTTTTCTTTTTTCAGGTATGAGAGCCTTCTTGAGGATTCCTTGTAATGGAGGGCTTTTAGTTACAAATTCCCTTAACTTTTGTTTGTCTGGAAAAGATTTAATTTCTCCCTCATATCTGAAGGAAATTCTTGCTGGATAGAGTATTCTTGGCTGAAGATTTTTATCCTTTAAAGCTTTGAATATATCACTCCATTCTCTCCTAGCTTGTAGGGTTTCTGTAGAGAAATCCGCTGACAGTCTGATAGGGGCTCCTTTATAGGTTATTCTCTTTTTTTTCCTTACTTCCCTGAGTATTCTCTCCTTATCATTCCTATTTGCCAACTTTACTACTATGTGCCTTGCGGTAGGTCTTTTTACATTGACAAATCTAGGAGATCTAAAACCCTCCTCTACACACATTTCTCCGTTGATCCCTAGATTTGGGAAGTTCTCTTCAATAATTTCGTTAAGCACACTTTCTGCTCCATTTTCCTTTTCCATATTCTCAGGAATTCCTATGATCCTTATGTTCTTACTCCTCATTGAATCCATTATCTCTCAGAGATTTTCCTCATTTTTTTTAATTCTTAGTTCTCTTTCTTCCTCTGTCTGGTGCCATTCAGCCTGTCTATCTTCGATTATGCTAATTTTCTCCTCTATGTTGTCTACACGGGCATTCAGGGAATCCGTATTCTGTTTTATCTGGTCCATTGTGTTTTTCATCTCAAGTAATTCTGTTTGATTCTTCTTTATGATTTCAATCTCTTTTGTGAAGTAACTCCAGAACTCAGCTTGTTTCTCTATCTTTCTCTCTACCTCATTGAGTTTTTTGATTATAGCTGCTCTGAATTCATTATCACTTAGTTTACCTAATTCCAAGTCCTCAGGACTTAATTCTGTGTTTTTATTGTTTTCCTTCTGGTCTGGGGCTTTTATAAATTGCTGGATGGTAGAGGAGCGTTTTTTTTCTCATGGTGGTAGAATTCAGTTGCAGTTACAGCCTGTCGCCACTAGATGGGGGTCGAGAGCGGCGTGTTAGCTCTCCGCCTTGGGGCAAGATGGCTGCGCCCACTGGCTTTGTTAGGGGGGAGGGGCTGTTACTCACACGCGCCGGTCTGGGTTCGGATCAGTTCTGTTCTCTGGTCTCCCAAGGCCCTTGATTTATGGGGTCCCCGCGGACGGAAGCTTTCCCCCCATCAGCGGGTCTCCACTGAATCAGCGGTAGGAGTCCTGGATGATCCCCCGGTCGGTCGCGTGGCCCCTCCCCCGCTCCTTCCCGACCCGCACCGCAGCGATCGCAGACTCTAGGGGAGGGAGCGATGTTCTCTCCTACCGTTCCAGCGCCTCCGAGGGTGTAAAGCTAGGTTTATGATCTCCGCCTTCTTGGTATTGTAGGTCTCTAACGAGCTGGCATTATGTTTATTCTCTGAAAGTCAGTTCTTCCAATCTTTTGTTGTATTTTGGAGGGGAGAGAATCCCAGGTCAGCTCACCCTGCCATTTTGCTCCGGCCCCTCCTATCCATCTCTAATTTTTTTAAATGAAGTTTGTACCTAAAAACTGCGATGGATGCTGAAGGAGACACAAATACGCTATTTGATTTAATATAATTTCAGCCAACATTCATTGAGTGTCTGCTAGAGGCACTATGGTCTCTTATCTTATGTAGCATAAACTATCATTAAGAAATAAAGTTTTGGAGGCTGACCCTGTGGCCAAGTGGTTAAGTTCGAGCACTCCACTTTGGTGGTCCAGGATTTCACCAGTTCAGATCTTGGGCGCAGACACGGCACCACTCATTAGGCCATGAGGAGGCAGCATACCACATGCCACAACTAGAAGGACCCACAACTAAAAGATACAGCTACGTTCTGGGGGGATTTGGGGAGAAAAAGCAGAAAAAATAAAAAAAGAAGATTGGCAACAGTTGTTAGCCCAAAAGAAAGAAAGAAAGAGAGAGAGAGAGAAAGAGAGAAAGAAAAGAAAGATTTTGTGATAAAATTATTTCCAAATACTGTATAGTCGAGTGCCAAAATGTATGGGGAAAAAAAAAAACCTTTAGGACATCACACAAATTATGTCAGATTTTAGACTTGGAAAATTTTTTTGTAGGAGTTGGGAGTGTAGTTGTATTTTGAAAACAAATATAATTTAACAGAGTGGAGGAGAAGAGAGGGCATTCCAAGGAAAGTTATTGGTGTGACTAAGGGGGAAACTGAGCAAAATATATTAATAGGACAATAAAAGATATCATCTAGATGTGCACAGTTGACAGAAGAAGAGTCAACTCTTTGTGAGTACAAAGTAGCTGCTTTTACTCCACATTGTCATATAATTGTTGCTCCAAACTTATTGTGCCTTTTCAAAATTAATTTTCTTTATATGAAATAAATTTAATAATCAAATCAAAATTGCATATATATGTATATATATACATGGATGTGTGTATATGCATGCGTATCTATATAGACACACATATACACACACCATGCATGGACTTAAATACTGCTAACTTGTGAGTAAATAGAAGTGTCAGCCCTCTGCCTCCTCCCTCCCCACCATGCTAACCTGCTGTAGCCACTTTGAATTATTTTAATGGCTTCTTTTGATATTTATATATGTTTCTAATTAATATATATTTATTCTTTTTATTTACCTAGTTTAAAATCACCTATAGACTTTCTATTCTTGATCACAAATTTCTGACTATAACAATCTTAGTCACTGCTGATCCAAGTAGAGACTATGAATATGTTTCCTCTTCTCTTTTGTACCTTGTGGTTAATATTCCCTCATTAAAAGAAAAGAATTCTGAATTTCCTTTTCATTCTCTCCAACAGCTTTTCCAAACAAGTTTCCACACGAACCATCAGTTAACTTTCCCCCTCCAGAGGCCTCCCCTCCCGGATTGCATTGGTGGGTTGGGTGCTTTTTCGGCTGATTTAACTACTTGCTTGGACTTCCCTTCACCTCCCCCCTGTACAGCATCTTGTTATCTGAATCTTATGTGCATCCATCAGGATATGCTAACTGCTAAAATAAACCTCCCAACATTTTGAGTAGCTTCACGTAATAAAGGGCTGTTTCAGCCTCACTTCAAGTCTGACTTTGGCCAGGGAGAGGGCTCAGCTCCAAAGTCAGGCTGAAACAGTTCCTTCCATGGTGTGGTTCTGCAGACACTTAGATCCTTCAGAGCATCATCTGCTTCTGCCTAACAGTCAAAGAAAGAGAGAAAGAGTGGAGAAACCTGAGGGAGGATGGAGGGCCAGACCTGGAAGAGGCACACTCCACTTCTGCTACATGCATTGACCAGAACTCAGTCATGTGGCTGCAGCAAACCATAAGAAAGGCTGGAAAATATCTTTCTATGGATTTGGAAGAAAAATGAATCTGCTTTGGTGTACACATACCATTGTCTCTGCCAGATTGTATCCTTATTTACATTACCATTTTGATGGAACACTTTCTTCAGCCGATATCTAAGGAAGTGTATTTGGAGACACATTCATGAAGACCTTGCTTGTTGAAGACTGTTATTTTCTTACTCAGTTGACAGTTTGGCTGGGTATGGATGTCTAGGTTGAACCTCAGAATTTTGGAGGTGCTGCTTCAATGACGTTTAGCAGCTAGTATTGTTCTCAACAGCCCTGATGCTTTTAGAACAGTTAATCCTTTCCACAGGGTCACAGTTTTGATTCTTTGATAAATCTTTCAAAGTCCATGCTTCTTGTTTGTATCAGTGTTTTTCAGTATTTTGCAATCATGGGCTTTAGTGTGAGCTTTTGCCATTCCTTGTAACAGATAATCAGAAAGCCCTTTCTGTTTAGAGGTTCAATCCTTTAGTTCAGGGACATATTCAGGAAGGTAGTTTTAAATTTCCTCCTACTTTATTTATTTTTTTTGTTTTTCTATTTCTGCAACTCCTATTAAAAAGATGGGTTGATCCTATAATTTCCTTGTTCTTTTATAGTAATGTTCGTATTATTAACTCAACAACCTGATTTTCTTGACTTTATCTTGTAATTACCCTAGTATTTTATTTTGGCTATCTTATTCTACATTTGGGTTTGATTTCCTTTTTGAAATTTAAATAATTTTGACCAAGTATTGCATCTGCCTTATTTGAAAGTCAAAACTGCTCAGGAAGTGGAATGATGTACACAGATCTTGCTTCCATCTTGCCTTCTCTACCATGTTACCCTACTCCCATCCCATATGCAGTCCTTATTATCATTCCATTGCTACTTCTTGTAAATAAAATCATGTTCTTGTGTCTCTGTGGGTGTAGATATATCAAGAAAAAATTTTTATAATTCCACATCCTACCTAAAATTCTAAAATTGTTTTTATAGGTACTGTTGTATACCTCTATTTTTCTCCTTACTATAATCTGTAGATCTCATCATATTTATACAAAGAAATCACTTTTCACTCTTTGTTATGGATGCATATTACTCCACGTACATCAGGGTTTCCAAACACAGCACTATTGTTATTCTGTTTAGTGTTTATCGTGAGGGGGTTCCTGTGCAATGTAGGATGTTCAGCCTAGAAGTCACTAGCAACTTTTCGTCCTTTGTTGTGACAACCAAGAATGCCCCCTAACATTGTCAAATGTCCCCTAAGGGGCAAAAGCATCCCCTGTTGAGAACCATTCATGTGGATATACTGTGGGTTGGTTGTAGTTGTTTTCAACAGCTCCCCTATCACTGGACAGCTGCTATTATCTTAACTTTTGCTGTTCCAAATACTACCATCACGAATAAGCTTGAAAAACATGAACTTTTATATTTGAACAAGTAAAATAAATTCTTGGAAGTGAGTTAGAAGCCAGCTAAGATCTTTTGGTTGGAGGATCTATAAATATTCATATCTGGGAATCAGTTGGAATATCTTGAGTTCCTACTGACACTTTCAACTCTATTAGAATTACTGGATTTTTACTTAATTTAAAAACATTTTTGTTGGGGCCAGCCCCATGGCGTAGTGGTTAGGTTCACACACTCTGCTCGGGCAGCCCAGAGTTTCACTGGTTCAGATCCTGGGCACAGACATGGCACCGCTCATCAGGACATGCTGAGGTGTCATCCCACATAGCAGAGCCAGAAGGACCTACAACCAGAATATACAACTATGTACTTGGGGGCTTTGGGGAGAAGAAGAAGTGAAAAAAAAAAGAAGAATATTGGCAACAGAGGTTAGCTCAGGTGCCAATCTTCAGAAAAAAAAAAAACAAAAACATTTTTCTTTAAACTGAAATTCTTGGCTCCTGTCAATATTAACATACATTCATACTTATTCAATCATATACATATATATATCTATATATCTCTTCATTTATATCAATCACATATATACAAATTTGATCATACATATAAATTTTACATATATAATTGAATTCATATACAAATATATATAAAAATCATATCTATAAATTAATGCATATATATAAAAGTGTTTGTGTTATTATGCTACCAATTTGCTACTCAGTATTTCTGTTTCATTTTGTTTTGATTTTAAGGTTTTGTGTTTTTTTTTGTTAAAGATTGGCTCCTGAGCTAACATCTGTTGCCAATCTCCATGGGTTTTTTTTCTTTCTTCTTCTCCCCAAAGCCCCCCAGTACATAGTTGTATATTCTAGCTGTGAGTGCCTCTGCTTGTGCTATGTGCGCCACCCCCTCAACATGGTCTGATGAGCGGTGCCATGTCCACGCCCAGGATCCAAACTGGCAAAACCCTGGGCCACCGAAGCAGAGCATGTGAACTTAACCACTCAGCCATGGGGCTGGCCCCTGATTTTAAGGTTTTTTAAATGTAATGCTTTTTATATTTATATAAAATATTTATGTGGTTCCAAACTCAAACCTACAAATAAGGTATATATCAAGAATATACCTTGTTTGTCCATTCTGTTTTCTCCATCCTCTCTGCTAGTCATTTTTGTTAGTTTTGTTACATTTCTATTTTTTAAATAAAATAAATATGCATGCAGTATCTTCCCTCCTATCTTGTAAAATGTCATACTATTCCTATTTCTCACTGCTTTGCTTTTTATCACTTGATATATCCCAGAAATTTTTCCCCAGCAGTATACAGAAAATAGCGTCTTCCTTGTGACGGACGTTTAGCCCGTCCATGGGTGGCTATGCCACAATTCACCCCAGCTGTTCGGAAGGGAGTCAGGTGAGCACCTGTCTCAAGCTGCCATCTCTCCCTCAACGTGTCACACTGGCTCCAGCTTGGCTTGCAATTTCTCACTTTAGTTGTTCCCAAGGTGTATTGAACCAGTTTAAAAATTAGCTTGAAAATATAGTTTCATTCCTAAGTAAGAATCATTTTAAACAGTAATAAAATGATTAAAAATGGCAATAAACCTAATCTGAATTAAAGAGTTAAGAAAAAAATGAATGTCTTAATTCAGAGACTGTTCTGATCAAGGAGTATAAGAACAGAGACAACTGTATCACTATGATGGTACTTAAATCGTGCCTGACTAACCTCTGTCAAAGAGCAGAGGCTCTCCCTAAGAAGCAGGAATAATGAGGAGAATGGCATCTATTTACTCATGTGCTTACAATATTTAAAGGAAAAAGAGTTGATCAGTTTGGTTAATTACTAATACATTCCATTAATGAAATTCAATTCATGAATCAAATTGGTTAGTTAGAACTTTAATTATAAGGATAAATAGTATCCTTCAACACTGTCTAGTATAATTGAGTCAATATTTGTAACAAATGTGATAGACAAATCAGTGTTCTTATCTAAAATCTCCCTCAAAATGAAAAACATTAGACCATATGTGGCCAGTCTTAGTTTGGTGTTGCATCAAAAAGAAACTCAGATCTCACACTAAAATTATTTACTAAAAAATGTAGATTGATATTACAGGTTTTATTAAGAGTGACAATAATGAGGATAATATTACTCTTTTTTAATCTCTCTTTCCAAAATTTCATATCACTCAGCACTTGTACAAACCACGTTTCTCTCTCTTTCCGTAAATTCCTCACCTTCAGGCTAGACCGCTTCTAGGTAGAAAATTCTCTTTATATACTCTGAACCTTTGGCCCTTGAAAAGCATCAACTTCCATGGGCCGTTGAAAAGCATCAACTGCTTCCAATTCTAAATGGGTCTTTTGTTTGTTTTGTTGTTGTTTCGAGAAACAGCATCATTGGAATGCTAGTAGGTAACTCTTTGCCTTTTAGTTCAATGAAGAAAATATGTATATGTAGATAAATGTATAATGGAAGGCTTTTATTTACTTAAAAGGCAAATAATAAACTTGGAATCAACATTAACTCTACATAGGACAGAAAAATGTATATTTTTAATATATAGTCAACTCTTTTCAGTTAATAAGCAGCAACCCAGTAAGAAAATATGCAAAGAATATGAACAATTCATAATGGAAGAAATCTAAATGGCTCATAAGCATATCAAAAAGCATTGAATTTCATAACTTATCAGAGAGATGGAAATTAAAACATGAAACCTTGTTTTTCACCAAAATATTAAAGTGATTAAAACTATGATAATAACTGTGTTTGTGAGGGTTTGAGGAAATGGGATTTTTTTCTCATATATTGCTAATGGGATTGTATACTAGCAAATCATTCTGGAGTAATATTTGGAAGAACGTTTCAAAAGCCTTAAATTTTGTACTCCTCTTCAGCAAATAATTCAGAATATATCACAAGAAAACAATAATAGATGCCTAAAAGAGTAAATATAAAAGGAATTTTTTTATACCCAACCATTAAAATGGGCCATAATGATCCTCGCTGGCTGGGACTCACGCCCTGGGTAAACCTGCTTGAGGGCGGACTGGGCACAGTGACTTACGTTCAGCTAATAGAGTGCAGCAAATGTGATGATATGCAGCTTCTGAAATTAGGTTTTGAAAAACTCTGCCTTCCATCTTGCTCAAACTCTTTCTCTGACTTTTCTCACTGTATGGCTTGGATGAAACAAGCTGCCGTATTCTGAGCTGCCCTATGAAGAGGGCCATGTGGCAAGGAACTGAGGGTAGCTTTCAATCGACCAGCAGCAAGGAACTGAAGCCTTAAGTGCAACAGCTCATGAGGGATGGAATCCTGCCAACAATCAATGAGGAAGCTTGGAATTGAATCCTGTCCTGAGTGAACCTTAATAAGACTGTGGCCCTGGCCGACACCTTGATCTCAGCCTTGTGTGGCCTCCAGACCTGGGGAATTCAGCTAGCCATACCCAGATTCTTGATCCACAGACACCAGGAGATGACAAATGTAGGTTGTCTTCACTGCTGAATTCTGGGGTAATTTTATACACAGCAACAGATAAATATGCAAATTGTAAACATGCAAAAATAATCTTGCTATATAGATTAATGAGAGAAACATGATCTAAGTACTAACAAAGTAAAGCACTGTCCAATTTAGGCATAAATACAACCACACCCACACAAACACATGTGTTAAAAATGTCTGGGAAAATGTGAATAAAATGATAAATATTACTACTTTTGAGCTATGAGATAATAGGTGATTTAAAAATTATATTCCTAGTTGTTTCTATATACTTCAAATATTTTAATAATGAATTAATTTTAATTCTGATATCTAAGGGAGAAAAGAACAAAACAAAGAGATCAGGAGAACAAAACACTTCTATGTCTAGCCTAGCACTTTGTACATAGTTGTAAATCTCTAAGTATTGGGTAGAATTTTTTTTTTTGGAGGTGGTGAGGAAGAGTGGACTAGAGCTAACATCTGTTGCCAATCTTCCTCTTTTCACTTGAGGAAGATTGTCCCTGAGCTAACATCTGTGCCAATCCCCCTCTATTTTGTATGTGGGACACTGCCACAGCATGGCTTGATGAGCAGTGTGTAGGTCTGCACCGGGGATCCAAACCCGCGAACCCCAGGCTGCCAAAGTGGAGCGTGCTAACTTAACCACTACACCACTGGGCTGACCCCTTGGGTAGAATTTTTTTAATGGATGAATTTAAGGCAAATTCTCCGGAAGTTTCTCATGACCAAAGAAGCTTTAGATATTTTCTTTTAGTACTGATATTTGTATCTGAGTCAAAACACTGGTTTTTGTTTCATATTTTACTTTAAATTTTGTCCACATGTAATCATGCACTAACGGACCACAGATAACTTAGAGATAACTCACTATGATTTACATAACTGTAGAGCACATTATTCCAAGAGGGAAATGGTCCCAGCAAAAGCTGAACGTAGGACGGTGTGCTGGAAGGCCATCTGAGGGAAGACACCCAGAGAGCACCTGCAGAACGGCTCCTTGTATGCTGCAGAAAGGGCACTCCCCAAAGCTGATTAGTCTAATATGCCAAACCTATTTCACATTTTAGTTACATTCAGCTTCTCTAAAGGTCTATATTATGAATCATTTGGTGCACTACAGACACGCTAGCTTGAGACTGAACAAGAGACAACATACCCTGGAGCAGACACTTAACTTGGACTATCCATCTTTTTAATATGCCTAATAATGGGATAGTCAGACGTAATGAATTATACAGTTTTATGTATCTGAGAAACCATAGACTGGTTTGGCTATGCACAGCTTTCTCTCCGTTAGATTACTTTTTTTTCAGCCCTTGTCCCTGGTGAATTTGAAAGTGGTATGCCTGGAAGATATGCTGTAAAGCAAAGGACAATTGTTTGCATATGCTATTAAAGCAGAAATAGCAAGAGTTCTTTCTTTTGATAATTCTAAGCAAAAATCACTGATTTAAAATTGTTGACCGAGGGGCCGGCCTGTTGGCACAGCAGTCAAGTTCACACGTTCCTCTTTGGCGGCCCAGCGTTCACCAGTTTGGATCCCAAGTGTGGACATGGCACCACTTGGCAAGCCATGCTGTGGTAGGCGTCCCACGTACAAAGTAGAGGAAGATGGGCATGGATGTTAGCTCAGGGCCAGTCTCCCTAAGCAAAAAGAGGAGGATTGGCAGCAGATGTTAGCTCAGGGCTAATCTTCCTCCAAAAAAAAAAAAAAAAAAAGAAAGAAAATTGTTGACCGAAGTATTGAGAAGAGAGGAAGTGAATACAGTTTATTTGTAAGTCTTTGGTCTTCAGAGCTAGGAGACCGGGAGTTGCTTTTCAATTTTAATGCTGACTATTCGGGGATTACAATAGTTTAATAATCAGTACTTCCCTCACACAGTTGCAATGGAAGAGCGCATTTAAAACACTGAACACAGCAACTGGCACAGAATAAGCGCTCAAAACCAACAACAAATGCGCACCTCTGTCTATCTACCTGTTTATCCATCTACATCTATTCTCATTGATGCAGCAAATTCATTTAGCTTGTCTAACAAAGGTTTACGGAGCACTCATCAAGTGCTTAGCACCAAGCTACAAGTTAAAAATACCTCTTTGCACCCAATTTTCCCTATTTTTTGATTATATAGTATAACTTGTCTTTACAGATTATTATTTTTTTTAGTTCCCATTTCAGAGGTTCTCTTTATAAGATGCATTTCTGAGCTGATTTGTTGTGTGTGGGGGGGAGATCCTTGGCTTTCATATTGCATTCCAGCTATGTTCTCAGGGCATCAATTAAGTTAAATTACCAAATTTCTTCCCTCAGGAAGAACATAGAGCATTTAAAATATATATTTGCTATAATGTTTATGTGTCTCTGTGCTGCTGATTAAATGATTGCCAACGGCGATGACTGTGCCACCTCAGTTCTCCTTTTAAATCTCCTCTTGAAAAATACAAAATAAATTAGGGGAAAATTCACAAAAATACCTGCCATTCCTCTTTTTCTAGTAAGAAAAGCACTATTTATTTTTAGCGGGAAAACCCCTGAAATTCCATATGGCTGCCAAACCTACTGCATTAGTGCCAGGACACAAGAAGTGACACCTCCCTGAAGCGTCTGCTCAGAGACTCTCCTTGATTAGCTGAGCACACAAGAGAGAATTTTTCAGACAATTACTACGTCTTGTGAAAAGGCTTCATAAGAACTTTATCCTTTTGATCAAAGCTATGAATGAAACAGAGATCTGAGTAGTTTGATATCATCTCACATATATGAGATTAAGGGTTATTTTGCACATCAGTGCAAGCCTTTTCCACCTTTTCTGAAAAAAAAAAAAAAACCCAAACAAGCCAAAGTCCTGCAGTCTTGAGAGAGAGGGAAAAGAAAGACCACCCTGGGGTATCTCTAGAGCTAAAACCGTAAGAGCAGGATATGAGAGAAACTTCTAGAAGTCTTTGCCTTTTTTTTCCCTTAATAATTTTGGTTTAATTGAACTGATTTCTATTTCCTTGAGCTTGTGATTTATTTATTTATTTTTTATTTTACGGAGGTCATATTAGTTTATAATATTGTGTAATTTCAGGTGAACCTTTTTATATATCAGTTTCTGTGTAGACAGCATCGTGCTCACCACTAATAGTCTAATTTTCATCCATTACCACACATATGTGCCCCTTTAGCTCTTTCACCAATCCCCCAACCTCCTTCCCCTCTGGTAACCACTAATCATTTCTCTTTATCCATGTGTTTGTTTATCTTCCACAAAAGAGTGAAATCATGCAGTGTTTGTCTTTCTCTGTCTGGCTTATTTTGCTTAACATAATACCCTCAAGGTCCATCCATTTTGTTGCAAATGGGATGATTTTATCTTTTTTATGGCTGAGTAGTATTCCATTCCATTGAGTAGTATTCCATTGTACATATATGCATATATATATACCACCAAATCTTCTTTATCCATTCATCAATTGATGGGGACTTGGGTTGCTTCCACACCTTGGCTATTGTGAATAGTGCTGCAATAAACATAGGAGTGCATAGATCTCTTTGTATTGTTGATTTCATCTTCTTTGGATAAATAACCAGTAGTGGGATAGCTGGATCCTATGGTATTTCTATTTTTAATTTTTTGAGAAATCGTCGTACTGTTTCCCATAGTGGCTGTACCAGTTTGCCTTCCCACCAGCTGTGTATGGGGTTTCCCTTTTCTCCACATCCTCTCTAACACTTATTATTTCTCATCTTGATAATTATAGCCATTCTGATGGGTGTGAGATGATATTTCATTGTAGTTTTGGTTTGCATTTCCCCAATAATTAGTGACAATGAAACTCTTTTCATGTGCCTGTTTGCCATCTGTATATCTTCCTTGGAAAAATGTCTGTTTATATCTTCTGCACATTTTTTAATCAGGTTTTCTTTTTGTTGTGGAGTGTATGAGTGCTTTATTTATTTTGGAAATTAACCCCTTGTCTGATATATGATTTGCAAATATTTTCTCCTAGTGGCATGTTGTCTTTTCGCTTTGTTCATGGTTTCCTTTGCCTTACAGAAGCTTTTTAGTTTGATGTAGTCCCATTTCTTCATTTTTTCTTTTGTTTCTCTTGCCTGAGTAGACATGGTATTTGAATAGCTGCTGCTAAGACCAATGTCAAAGAGTGTACTGCCTATATTTTCTTCTAGGAGTTTTATGGTTTCAGGCCTTACATTCAAGTCTTTGATCCATTTTGAGTTAATTTTTGTGTATGGCACAAGATAATGGTCTACTTTCATTCTTTTGCTTGTGGCTGTCCAGTTTTCCCAAGACCATTGATTAAAGAGACTTTCCTTTCTCCATTGTATGTTCTTGGCTCCTTTGTTGAACATTAGCTGTCCATAGATGTGTGGGTTTGTTTCTGGGCTCTCAATTCTGTTCCATTGATCTGTGTGTCTGTTTTTGTGCCAGTACCATGCTGTTTTGATTACGATAGCTTTGTAGTTAGGGTGGTGTGGTAGGAAGAGCACTGGATTAGGACTCGAAGAATTGGGCTTCCAATCTGAGCTTGGTCATTAACTAGCTTTGCCAGTTTGGGTATCTACTTCTGCTCTTATACCTTATTTTCCTCATCTGTGAAATAAAGAAGTGGGACAAGAAGATCTAAGTTTCCACTCTGAGCCTGTACTCTGATTTCTCCCACCGCCGTTTTGTATAGCTGTAATGTATGTCTCAGTTTTTGTTTTGGACAAGGGCGGTGGTTAGGTTCGCAATTTGATCATCCCTTCCCACACGCTGGACAAGCTTCTCTGTACTTCACTTATCCACACCGGTCCAAGCTGTTTCTAAAACTGCCTCCCAATTTCACGTAGGTTCCTCAAAAAGATTCTTTCTGGCATCCTCACCGGTTTGATTTCTCTTTCACTCTCGACTCCTCTCTGCAGTTACGGAAATTCTGCTTTGGTGCTTTCCTGCCCACCAGGCTGCCCCACCATGTTCCTGAGGGCTGATTGAAGGTCAACTTCCCAGGCTTGTTGCTCAGGGATACCATCCCCGAGTCCGCCCAGTTTGTACACTGGCCTGTGAGGCCACAAAGCAGTGACTGTAGTCACTGGATCACACTGAATCTGTTATTGCAACTTTGAAATGGAGATAATAATGACCACTTTTTTCTTCTCTTTAGAGTTGTTGTGTGCACCAGTTGTTGTGTGAGACAATCTATTAAATTTTAAATAGTAAAATGCTCTCCAAATTCTGAGAAAATAGCTAGCTCCATGAGCTGGCAGATTGCCTAGAGCAATCATGGGCGTTTTTCTTTGGAAATAGCTGTAACAAAATTTCTGTAAGTGACTTCTAATACCTGTTGATGGGGGATGCTAACGTCAGGTCTTATCGGGGCATCCCTTGTCTTGGATGCAGAGATCTCAGTGAGCCTAGTAGGTGACTTTTAATCACTCACAAGACGATGGATATGCTAGGTGTTCAGACTTGGAAACCAGCAGTCTGTCTGTCAATGAAGTACTATAATCTACTACTACACATTTCAAGGCTCACAGCAATTTTTCTGGCACTTATAATGTATGGAAGCATGACGAAAAAGCAGCTTTAAAAGAAATAAGGCAATATTTCATCTTATAAGTGGAATAGTCAATTTTTAGGTGTTTTAGTTCAGAAGATTTTTTTTGTAGACTCAGGTGGCACGACTGTAGGGTCATAGTAGTTCAAAAGTACAAACTTGAAAAGATTTTGTAGCGAGTCCATTGGAGAACATGTGCCTTCAATGGAAGAAAACAGACTAAAGAATCTTGATTTTAAAACTCCATCCTTCTTTTCCCATTGTACTACATTGCACAAATTGAGTGACTTGTTAAAGCCTCCATGTGTTACAGTCAGTAAGGCAAAAAACAAATAGAAATTCTAAAAAAATACAGTCAGCGGTAGCAATGTCTCTAGTAGAAATGTGCTATTTTTTTCCTTTTTTTTTTTGGCTATAGTTTCTTTGCTTGTTCAGGTGTTACTTCCACAAACCTGCAAACTCTTTGGGTTGGAACAATGTTTTCTCTTCTGGCCCATTCAGTGCATCGCCTAGAATTCTGCCAATACCTACCACTCAGATTGATAATGCTAATGAATGTTAATTCCTCGTTGGCTGTGCATGGAGACCTGTAGTAAAAGAGGCGTAATTTTGCTTTCAGGAAAAACGCAATTAAAATATTTTGTTTCTAAGTTTTTTCTGTATCAAATATGTATTGCAATATCTCAATTAGACGTCTAACATATCCCAGGAATTCCATGCATATTTGTACAATGAATGGATAAATGAATGCATAAATCTTTAAATGAACAAGCATATCAATCAATCATTGCATAATGAAACAAGTTTTATCCCTTACCTCTTGTACCTCCAGGATTTAATAGTTTTCCCATGATGCTTACCTTTGATTCGTGATGATTTAATGGGACTACTGTGGACTTTGGAATCAGTGACTGCACGTGTAAATCCAAATTCCACCATACTAAGTAATCTTGGCTGTAACTCAGTTCTACTTTTCTATTTTTCCATCTGCAAATAGAAGATAATTCTGACTTTTCCATGTTTCTCTGAGATAAAATGAAATATAAAATTGTGAGCATCTAGCTATATGCAGTAGTTACAACTCAATAAATGTGTATTTTTAAAAGCACTTCAAGCGTCAGGACATCTAAAAGAAGCAAAGATCTTCAGAGGACGACAAGAACAAGAATATGCAACTTTTATCTGAATTTTTTTCAAGGCATAACAATTGCCTTGAAATTGTTGGATAGGAGAATTTACAGTCTCACCCCGATAGCAGTACCCAAATCATACTTAACACCATCAGAGAGCAGGCCCCAGGGCCTCGTTCCAATTTTTCCATGGCTGTTCCTCCTGTACTAGCACTAAAGTTCCTTCTTTGATCCACCAAACATATGTGTGTAGGAAAATATATTCTTTTCGTATTTACTTTATCTTGCTTCCTTTAAAAATAAACACATTGCTGTATAGCTCTGAGACTTTGAATACTAATTTCTACAGAGAAACAGATGGTTAATAATAAAATAGATGGACATTAGAACATTATATACTTATAAAATTATTACAGTTATGAACCTTTCTGTCTGACATAAGCTGATAAATGTGATATAAGTTTCAGCCCTGCTCTTTAATGTCCTTACAAGTGACTTTACCAATTTCCCCACTATCCCAGATCTGCTTTCTGACCCTTCTTTTAGTGATGACTTTCAGACTCTTCCTTTCAAGACTGAACCTCTTTCCAGCCTAAAGTTTCCAGCAATACAGAAAAATAGTCATTTCTGTCAGTTGAATTGGTCCTTTGCAGTCTGAGGTCACCAAAATGGCCAGCATTCTAGTTTATAGGCATACTTAGTTCAGAAATGATCCTTTTAGTGATAATCAAAATTTACATAATTTATAGCTATAGGAGATATTTTTGCATGCAATGGAAGGACCAAGTCATCTCAAATAAAATAAAATAATGAGAACAATGACAATAATAATAATTGACTTTAAAACTGCCAAATTAAATTTTGTGTAAAGTCCTTAGACTAATTGATTTTATAGTTTAATGTGGACCAAGAAGAAACTACTTAATTTGTCACTAGAATAATTAGCTGACCGTTAGGAATGAAAAAACCCTATATTCTGAGTCTAGAAATCCTGTCACATTTAAGTAACCAGATTATGATTTTTTAAATAATTGTTTTCTTGTTTTGCTCTATCGGCTAGTCAGTTAGGTAAAGAATAATATTTATAGCACTTTTGAAATTATTTTGTATTTCCTATTCTTACTGATGCTACATTTGTTGGTTTACATCACACAAATCAAGAGAAGCTAGTGTGCTTTCAAGTCGCATCTTTCATCATCATATGCAATCTCCTTTCTAAGCAATTTGTAGCTCTTAAGCCTCTTCTATGGAGGAATTCTGGAGCCCTGACAGTTTCCATGGCATTTATATTTCAAGGCTAAAACAGAACTTATGGTGGTTGGCAAACAATAGCGATGGGTAATAAGAGAGACTGTGGGCCCTGGAGCTCTTTCTGCGGACCTTTCACTCGTAGCATGATGCTTACACAAACAATCTTTCTGCTCAGCACATGTCTTTTTCCAGTGAGTTAGTTTTGCATAATTGTAAATGATTGGACTCTCAGAAGCAAAGTTCCAGAGCTGTAGTTTTAGAGTGATTATTAGAAGAACATTTGGGCACAGCGTACTCTGGTCAATTCATGCTCACACGGTCTTCTGATTTTTTTTTTCCAGATGTCATTACTTCCTTGCTAATTATAACTACTGTACTTTAAACTCTTATCACTCTAAGAATTGTTGTCTGTGTATCATTTCTCCCTATTGCTGTAATTCCCAAGGGGGTTCTACCAAAGGGGAAAGAAAACATCTCATTTGAGCAGAAGCCATCAGAGCACAAAGCTGAAATAATATTGCACAAGGTAATTAAAAATAAATAAGATAATGCCTTCCAGTGTTACACCAGAACTTACCCGCGATCATAAGCATTTCCGTGTGTGGTCACTAGGGTATAGTAATAAAGAGCAGATACTGGATTTGTGCAAAGGCCTGGTGCCTCATAATTCCCAGATCGTATACTGCTTCTGCCATCAACTTGTTATTTACCTGAGATTGTCGTTTATTCCTTTTCTGTTCTTTTTAAGTCGGTGCAACACCACAATCTTATCAAAGTCAGGCAAACAATTTGAGATTCTGAGAAGAAAAACAAGCAGCAAGTTCTAAGCTCCTAAATTTCCCCACAATTGTGCACGTGATTCTCATTTGCAGTAAACACCTTGGAAACTACCTTTTCCGCATAAAGTGATTTCTCATCTGGCTCAGAGACTGCATGTGCGGTCAGATAAAACGAGTGAACTAATTCTTCGAAGTCAGAGGATGTAACTTAGTATCAGGCTCAAGAGAGTTCAAATGCAATATATGCTTTCCATTATCTTTAAGTGAGGAGGCCAGGCAGATTTTCTTGATGATATAAGCTCCCATCAGCAATTAGCATTCACTCCAACTTCATCTCTCTTACTTGCCTCCCTCTTTTGTTGTTAGGATATTTTGCAATAAAGCTATAATAGCTAAAAGCAAACTGGGCATCATTAGATAGAAAGGGGACTAAAAATGAATGTTTTGCCTTCCCAAAGAAACAGAGCTTCAGATTCTTTTCTAGAGAACTCCCCTCAACAAATTTCTCATCAGCAAACCACTAAACATTTCATGCTATCCTAACATAATGTTTTTTTTTCTTAATGGGCTGTGACCTGGCCATAGGGAGGCATGGGGTTCGATGTGTTTGTGTGTGTGTTTGGGAAGGTCCTGGACTACACAGGTCATTCAATTATCATTCCAGAAAATTAGAATTTTCTGGAATCTTCCAGAAAATTAGAATCAATTCATGATAATGAAGAGTGTCCCAAGGACCTATCACATAAATAAATCATGTATCAAAGTGCAGTTAGTTTCCAAATATAGCTGACTCGAAATGAAAAACAAATTGAAAAGAAAAATGTTGGAATGTGAAAGAAGGAAAAAACTCACAGATATCCAGGAAATACCATCCCTAACATAAAATACGAGTCTTTTTTCTCTTTAAAGAATCACAACTCTCTTATTGCCTATAGCTCATTACAATCTTATTAGTCATTGCAGAAAGTTTTTATAAACCTTGTCTTAATTGATCTTGTCTGTCACTTTGTGTGTCTGCCCACCTCAATGTTTTTCTCCTCTTTCTTCACATTCCAATAAACTTGCCTCCTCAATTTTTTACATGCCGACATATGTGAATGGAACACTACTTTCGGTTGAATCTTAAGCAGGGCTTTCTAGTTCTTCAGTCCTGGCATTTGTCCCAAGAGGGCTATTTCCCCAAGGGCTTGTGCTTTGGCTGAATGGGGGAGGGGAGAGTTTCTTATGTAAGCATCTTTTTCTCTGGGACGTTCCCCTAGGGCACTTTGCCCATTCCTTCAGTCCACAGAGCAGTAAGCTTGGGTAGCTGCCACTTAGGTTTCTCCCGAAGAGCCATTTTCCCAGAGGAAGCGGAGCCTGGGAAAGAAGCAAGAGTAGGATTCCCTTTCGTTCCTAAGTTGTGAGCTTTTTTCTTTTTTTAGTAGAAGAAGAAATGCTGCCAACCTGCCACCTTTTTCCTTCTTTTTATTCTCATTAAAACACTTCTAAATATAGCAAAAGATCCCATTCCTTGGCAAAGAAAGATGTGGGGACCTTTTCCAATTCCATTAAGAACATAGCAATACTGGTGTAATGGTTTTACCATTACTGTCAAGTAACCATTTCCTCTCCAAATTGCTACCTGGCACAGGTTTGCAACTCCAGATAACAAGCGGAGGGGAGGGAAGTTAGGCATGGGCAAGCCTCACTAATTCAGCACACTAATTATCTTTGCTGTTGCATTTTCTGTAACCACATAACTTGAAAATTTTACTAATTTTAAGTAATATGTACGTATTGTCACATATTTAACCAAACAAGTAAGCATAGAAAATACGTATGTAAACCATATTCTCACACCCCTGCTTTCACAATCCCATTCAGGTATATGTTGCTAAATGTTTGGGATATTTGTTTCTAGACTTTTTCAATGCATATGACCATACATGTACAAAAATATAGAAAAAACCCTAAACTTACTAATATTATACCGTAAACATTATTCTGACGCTGATTTTCTTTTTTTCTCTGTTTTAACCTAATAATACATCTTGAACATTTTCAAAAATACTCATATATATATACGTTCTTCATCCTTTTTAATGCAAATGGGTAAGGAATATAGTGAAATCCCCTATTCCTCTTGTTTTATTCACATCAGAGCAATTTCCATTGCCTTTTCCTATTAATTACTCACATATTTTTTATAATTTTAATCATTTTCTATAGTTTGTATGTTTCCCAGAAATTCTTATTAAATATATTATTTCCTGTTAAACTAATTCTGAAGATAGAGAGGTATCTATACAATTTCCTAAGTACTTGGCTTGTTACAAAAAGAGAAAACTAAAACCATAACTTTTCTGAATAATTTCAGGTATTTCTGTAAGATATATTGGTAATATGAGAAACTATTAGAAATAACTAAGTAACTTAAAGTGAGATTTGATCTGTCTTCCTCATGTGAAGATATTTTTTGTTATAGAAAGATATTAAGAAATGTCAATCAATAACTTATGAAATGTGTTTACTGTCTATTTTTTCATTTTTATCAATAGTTTTTCATATAAACATGGATAGATTATGCATTCTTTATTAATGAATCTTTCGTTCTTTCTTTCTTGAGTACCTGACAAAGTCCAGGCATAGCGCTAGATGTAGCACATGCAAAATGATTAAATTCTATTCTTAGTTTCACAGTCTAATGGGAAGACAAATATATGAACATTAATTTTGAAAGTTATAAATAGGAAATGATAAAGATATCCTCGGAAATTCTAGTTCAAGATAGGTTATAATATGAAACTAGAGAAGCCATGGAATTTACGGAGAATTTGGTGAATTTTAGAGCTGTGCTTAGTCACGTATAAAATCTGTGAGAAATTTGTGTGGAGACACAAGGTGGCAAGGTTTGTCACTCTGTGAACTTCAGAGATTGGAGGGATGTGCCTGATGTCTGGAGTAGTAAACGTACAGAGTCCAATGCCAGGCATGGACAATGGGAGGTCTTTCTAATAATAAAGGAATGTCCCCCATTGATCTGGGAGAGATCATTATCAGTCCTTTTTCTGACAGGCAAGATAGGAGCAGCACCAAGCCAAGGTGACCCGAGGACAGAGTAACATCCAGACAGCTCTGGAATCAGTTCTCGGTGAAGAGCACTCGCAACAACAGCTGCAATTCCAGTCCATTTTTCAGTCCCTGAACCACTCCTAATCCATGTGCTGGGCAAATATCACAGAGGGACCTTCCTCCTGAGAATATCGGTAACGTGGAAGAGGGAGCAGGGAACACCTGAAGATAGGATGCAGGGGACAAAAATAATATTAGCAGTGCTAAACCGGTACTCATCTGGCAAGACACAAACTAAGTCCCAGACTTGCACCAACATCCTTCCTCCTACACAGTAATAGGTGAGTAACCTAAAAGCACAAAGGGAATATATGATGAGCCCACAAGGTAACTCTACCCATCTTGAAGCATATGTTGAAGAAAAAGAAAAAAAGAAAGAAGGAGGAAAAAAAAAAGAAAGAGAGAGAGAAAGAAAGAAAGAAAATCTACAGGTAACATTGGAAAATGACAGAAGAAAATCACTATTTATAAAAAATTACTTGACTAGGGAGATAAAGGACATTGAAATGGAGTAGGAACAAAAAATAATGGAGAATAATAAAATGGAAATAATGACACCAAAATATAATTGTTGAAATAAAGAACTCACTGGATGAATTGAATAGCAAACATGATAAAAATATAGAAAAGAGTGAACTAAAAAATTGGCTTAAGGAATATTTGGAAGGAAAGTAAGATAAAATGTAGAAATTGTTAAAGAATGTGGAAGATAGGAGTAGAAGTGTCAATGAATCAACATGGATCCCAGGAGGAAAGAAAAGAAAAATCAAATGAAAGAACGTATTTAAAAAAAACGTATCCAATAAGATTTTTTCAGAAATGAGCATATAAGACCTTGGATTCAAAGGATACATAGAATGCTATACAGAATATCTAAGGAAATGGCTCATATCTAGAGCCAATGTAGCAAAAGTTTAAGGATGCCAAAATCAGAGAAAAAGTTTTCAAAACTCTCAGATTGAAAAAAATATGAAATCTGTTACAAAAGAACGCTAATCAACTTGACATTGATCTTATAAACGGTATTGTTGGATGTGAGAAACAGTGGCATAATAATCTCCAAAATACTTAAGAAAATAACTTTAAAGTTAGAATTTTACATCCAGATAACGTATCATTAAAATTGAAGGGTGAGATGAAATATTTCCAAGCATTTCAGGTGTCAGTGGGTATCCCAAATAAGATTTTCCTTTGATAACTTCACAGAGGACCCAGTCCAGCAAGAAAATGGATGAAACCAGTTGGAATAAATAAGACATGAGAGATGGGGGAGGCAGAGTGATTATTGTCAAATGAGCAATCACTAATAACTGAGAATTAAAATCCAAAATAAATCAACATGAAGGGCTATCAGAAAATGGATGACTAGAAGGACAAGAGAATGCCATTAGCTTCCAGATATTCCTAAACTTTAGACAGTCTTAGGGCAAAATAAATTATGTGTAGTTCATAGTAAGTTCAGGATAACTTTCATAAGTTACAAGTTTTAATATATATGTTTCAAACCAACAGAGGAAAATCTATCCAATAGAAAGTTTCAGAGAAGGAAACAAACAGAACAAAAGGAAATAAAATGATAAAAGTAAGTCTCAATATAACAGTACATATTACAAACATAATGAGTTAAGCTCACTCAGCAAAAACAAAACAAGACTCTGCAAAATGATATATTTAATAGGCATATTTGAAGCAGAGAGCAACTGAAAGTTAGATAACAAAGGGGTGATTAAAAATATACAAACAAATACGAACCAAGAGAAAGCTTGGATAGCTGTTTCAAAATTTGAAAAATTGGAATTTAAAGTAAAAAATATAATGAGACAAGAGGTCATTAAATACAGGTAAATAAACAATTGGATTAGATCAGCCTCTGTGGTTAAGTTCGCCCTCTACTTTGGTGGCCCAGAGCATCACCATTTTGGATCCTGGGCACGGACCTAGCACCACTCATCAGGCCATGCTGAGGTGGCGTCCCACATAACAGAGCCAGAAGGACCTACAACTAGAATATACAACTACATACTGGGGGCCTTTGGGAAGAAGAAAAAACAAACAAGATTTGCAACAGATGTTAGCTTAAGTGCCAATCTTTAAAAAAGTAAATAAATAAATAAAACAATAGATTAAAAATATATAACATTATTAACATAATTAACTCAGTACAGTCTTGTAAATCTGCAATTTAGAGAACTATGGGGAAATGGGATTTTGAGCTTTTAATATACCACTGATAAAACAGTCAAAAAATAAGTGAATATACAAAAGTTTGGAATTACGTAAATAATACATTTAAATAGCTATATGTATATAAAATTTTATATTCAATAAACAATCTGTGCATTCTCAAAAATCAACCACATAAAAGGCTAAAAAGGAAGTTTCTATAAATTTCAAAGCAAAAATAAAAAAGATATTATAAAGACTATTTTTGACCACAAGTCAATGAAATTAGGAATCAACAACAAAATGAAAATGAAAAATATCCCACATGTCTAGAAATTTTTTATATTAAATAAATATTGGGCTAATGGGTAATTTCAGGAAACTTCCACCTCCCAGTCAAACAGAGTAACTTGGAGCAGTCAGCTCCCAAGTGAAAATAACTAGGAAAAAAACTGAATAAATGGGGCTGGCCTGGTGACATAGTGGTTGGGTTAGTGCATTCCACTTTGGCAACCCAGGATTCACAGGTTCGGATCTCGGGCAGGGACCTACACACCACTCATCAAGCCATGCTGTGGTGGCGTCCCAAATAAAATAGAGGAAGATTGTCATGGATGTTAGCTCGGGGACAATCTTCCTCACCAAAAAATAAAACCAAAAGCAAAAAACCAAAAAACTGAATAAAACACAAAAACATTTCTGAAGGTACAAAGAAATGCTGCAGTAACCAGGGGTAAGGGGTGGAGATGGAAGAGAGAGAGAAAATGCAAAATGAGAGCAAATCCTCTGAGCCAGTTTCCCTTCAAGGTACTGGCAAATTCGCAAAATGCTCTGAAGATACATAAGATAATTAAAAGGAAAGCTCTGTGTAACTATGTTATAAAAGCAATGAAAATAAGATAAAAAATCTTAAAACCATATGAATAAAAAAATGCAAAATGTCAAGTTAACACTGGAAACAATTACCCTTACTATACATCACAAACAGTTAGAAGATATAATAAAATCTAAAACCTCATTTAAAGTAACAGCAAAAAGGATAACGTATCTGGATATCAACTTTACAAGAAATTTGCAAGACTTGTATCAATAAAACTTTAAAAGAACTATAGCAAAACACAAAAATGACCTTGCAGAATGGAAAAGAATACTGTTAGTGGATCGGAACACTGAAATTCATAAAGATGTCTGTTCTAAGTTATATATCAATTAAAATGATTCAAGAAAATTGTCCATTCAGTTTGATTTCAAGTTCACATGAAAAAACAAATAATCAAGAATAGCCAAGAAATCCCTGAAAAATACAATAAAATGCAAGATTTGTACTACCAGTTATTAAAAATTATCATGGTATGTAACGGGAAGCCCATAGAACAAAATAGAACACCCGGAAATAGACCCAAGTGAATGTAAAAATTCTGCTGTTTCTCTGTTTTCTCTGTCATTAGTTTCCACTCTGATGATTATAAATTTCTTTCTTCTCCTTACTTTCCTTGCTCTTGTTTTTCCCGTTTCTTCAGGAGGAAATTAAGGTCGTTGATTTCATACATTTCTTCTTTTCCAATACAGGCGTTTCATGGCATAAATTTCCCTCTAAATACTGTTTTATCAGTGCCCCCCAAATTTTGATACAGTTCGTCTTTAGTTCTCATTCAGTTCAAAATAATTTCGAATTTCCTTTTCATTTCTTCTTTGACTCATGGATTATTTAGAACTGCATTTATTTTCAAATTACCTGGAGGATTTTCCAAGTATGTTTTCTGTCATTGATTTTTAAATTTAATTTCATGTGGTCAGAGGACAGACTTTGTATAACTTGAATCCTTTTTAAATATCAAAGATTTTATGGCCCCAAATATGGTTTATCTGTGTAAACGTTCCATGTGCAGGTTGAAACTGGTGTATATTCTGCTGTTTAGTGGAATATTCTGCAACTGTCGATGAGTGTTGCTTGATAGCATGTGGATCATTTTGTAGGGCTGCCATAACAAAGTAGAGCAGACCAGGGCCTTGAACAACCAAAATATATTTTTTCTCAATTCTGAACAAGGTGTCAGGAGCATTGACTTCTTCTAAGGTCTCTCTCCTTGGCTTGTAGATGGCTGCCTCTTCTTTGTGTCTTCATATGGTCTTTCTTCTCTGCACGTCTGTGTCCTAATCCACTCTTCTATTGACACCAATCATATTGGGTAGGGTCCACCCTAATGGCTTCATTTTAACTTAATTTCTTCTGTAATGGCTCCATCTCCAAATACAGTCACATTCTGAAGTACTAGGTGTTTAGACTTCAATATATATATTTGGCGGAAGGGGTACACAATTCAGCCCAAAACAGTATGGAACAAGTATTTTAAATCATCTCTTGTTTTTGCCTACCTATTCTCCTAATCATTGTTAGAGGGGTGTTGAAATCACCAACTATAATTCTGTGATTACAGATTTGTCTATTTCTCCTTGAAATTATATTGGTTTTTGCTTCACATATTTTGAGTCTTTGTTATTAGTTGTACAGCTATAATTTTTATCCTCTTGATGAATTTACCCCTTTATCTCTACGAAATGGCCCTTTTCATCCTTGATAAATTTTTTCTCTAAAATCTGTTTTACTTATTAATATAGCTACTCCAGCTTTTTTTGTGAAGTGATGTGGATTTCTTATAAGCAGCATAACAATTTCCCATACTCTTTGCAGATAATGCATCATATTTAAGAATATTTTTGAATTCTAAGATTCTACCAGAATTTCTTTGAAGCTTATAATTAACCTTGCCTTTCAGATATTGTACACACACAAATATATATACACATACATACGTATACACATGCAAAAATGCACACATTAACAAAATTATACATTATATGTATACAAACATTGTGTATATATATCTATTATATACAAAGTCAGTTCGCTAGTGTTTCCTCTGACACTTTTAAGCCAACTGTGGACTTCCTAAGGTCCAATTATGACACTTTGAGAAGGAAATACTGAATTTTGCCTAAGCTAAGATAGACATTGGCTGTGGTATTTTAAATTTCAGCCCTCAATTTAAAAAGGCCTCCTAGTGATGTTTTCATTGAGTTCAAATGAAGAATTATCTGGATGACACAATACTGTACTTAGAGCTAACACTTTCTTGTTGACTATAAACAATAATTAGGACATTTTGCAGAATGTAGAATTTGATTCGCTGTATTCATTCAAATCAGATTTGCAAACAATGAGGATAAATCTTTTGTCACAAACAGATTTTTTTCAGGTCCATTATATTATAGTTTTTAAAAAGTCAACAATATCAACAATTATTTTAAAGTATCTACTTTAATGAATACATTATAATGATAATTATTTGGTTATAACTCTACTTATCTAATTATTCACCACCATTATTAAAACCTAACACTTGCTACAGTCTCTTTTAATCTGTTATATTAAAGCATATTAGAGATACAGAACATTCCACACATTGACCGTATGAATGATTAGAGTTTTCCAAAGTGAGTACACCTGTGTAACCATCACTCCATCAAGAAGAGAGCATTACCAGCACCCAGAATCTTCTCAGGACCCATTTCAACCCCTATGCTCTCCTGAACTACTTCTCTACATATTAGGTTTATCCATTTTAGAAATATATACAAATGAGATCAAATAGTATGTTTATTTTGTGTCTAGCTTCCTTTGCTCAAAACCTGGATTTGAGAATCACCCATATTGGTAAATGTAGTTATAGTTTGTCAGTTTTCACTGTTGCATATCATTTTTTATATGAATACATAGCAATGCATTTATTCGTGCTAGTAGTGATGAGCATATGAGTTGTTTCCAGATTTTGGCTATTATGTATAATGCAGCTCTAAACATCCTTGGACATATTTTCTCAGAGCACATATGTATGTATTTCTATAGGTGGAATTACTGGATCATAAGGCATGTGTAAATTCAATTAGTGAATAATGTTTCTGTGGAATTAAATTCACACTAGCAGTGTATAAGAGATGCAGTTGCTGCAAATATTGACCAAAATCATGGTATTTTTAAATTGCTTTTCATTTTAATCATTTTGGTCAATGTGTATTGCTATCTCATTATAGTCTTTTTAATTGAGTTCATAAAAGTTTACACCATTGTGAAATTTCAGTTGTACATTATTTCTTGTCCATCACCATATATGTGTGCCCCTTCGGCCCCTGTGCCCACCCCCCACCCCCTTCCCCTGGTAACCACTGAAGTGTTTTCTTTGTCCATGTGTTTGTTTATATTCCACATATAAGTGAAATAATATGGTGTCTGTCTTTCTCAGCCTGGCTTATTTTGCTTAGCATAATACCCTCCAGGTCCATCCGTGTTGTTGCAAATGGGATGATTTTGTCTTTTTTATGGCTAAGTAGTATTCTATTATATATATATATATATATATATATACCACATCTCATTTATCCAATCATCAGTCCATGGGCACTTGGATTGCTTCCACGTCTTGGCTATGGTGAATAATGCTGCAATGAACATATGGGTACGTATGTTAATTTGAATTGTTGATTTCAAGTTGTTTGTATACATACCCAGTAGTGGGATAGCTGGGTCATATGCTATTTCTATTTTTAGCTTTTTGAGGAATCTCCATACTCTTTTCCATAGTGGCTGCACCAGTTTGCATTCCCACTGGCAGTGTATGAGGCTTCCCTTTTCTCCACACCTTCTCCAACACTTGTTAGTTTTAGTCTTAGTGATTAAAGCTATTTTAATAGGTATAAGGTGATATCTTAGGGTAGTTTTGATTTGCATTTCCCTGATGATTAGTGATGTTGAACATCTTTTCATGTGCTTATTGGCCATCTGTATATCTTCTTTGGAAAAATATCTGTTCATATCCTCTGCTCATTTTTTGATCAGGCTGTTTGTTTTTTAGTGTTCAATTGTGTGAGTTCCCTACATAGTATGGAGATTAACCCTTTGTCAGATTTATGATTTGCAAATATTTTCTCCCAACTGGTGGGTTGTCTTTGTTTTGATCCTAGTTTCTTTCTCCTTTCAGAAGCTCTTTAGTCTGATGTAGTCTCACTTGTTTATTTTTTGTTTTGTTTACCTTGTCTATCTCATTATGTTTATATTTTTTAAAATTTCACAATGATATAGTGACATTGAGCATTTTAAAAAATATTCTTTGGTCATTTGGAAATTCTCTTATTTGAAGCACTTATTCAAATCTCTTTTAGTTTAGTTTAAACTCTATTTTTCTGTTGTGCTGTTTATCTGTTTCTAACTGATTTTTAGGGAATCTTTACAAATTCCTTTTCAATTTTATGTATCGCAAATATTTTCTTTCTCACTGTAGCTTGACTTTTCACTCTTAATTTTGATTGAAAAATCTTAATGTTGTTAAACTTAGTCTTTTCCTTTGTGGTTAGTGATATCCCTGTCCTGTTTAAGAATTCTTTCCCCAACACAGTCATCATGATTTTCTTCTACGTCATCTTGTAGAAACTTTGTTATCAACAGTCTATATTTTATATTTAGATTTCATATTAGTTGGTCAGGGCTATGGTAACCAAGTATCACAAACTGGAAGGCTTAAACACAGAAATTCTTTGTCTCGTGGTTCTGGAGACTAGAAGTCTGAGATCAAGAGGCCCACAGGGCTGGTTCCTTCTGAGGACCATGAGGAGGCATCTGTTGCAAGCCTCTTCCATAACTTCTGGTGGTTTTCCAGTGACATTGGCATTCCTTGGCAGGTAGAACCTCCCGATCTCTGCCTTCATCTTCGCATGGCCTTATCCCTGTGTGCATACCTGTGTCCAAATTTCCCCTTTTTAAGAGGACACCAGTCTTACTGGAGTAAGGCCCCACCCTACTCTAGTATGACCTCATCTTAACTAATTACATCTGCAATGACTCTATTTCCAAATAAGGTTACATTCTGAAGTATTGGAGGTTAGAACTTCAACATGTTAATTTTGAGAGGATATAATTCGACCACAGATTTAAGGTCCATCTATAATTGCGTTTTGTGAATGGTGTCAGGTATTACCTTTTCCCCTATGGATACCCAGCACCATGTATTGATAAGACTTCTTTCCTACTGCTTTGCTTGTCAGTGCTGGCTTGTTCATAAAGTAAAAGTTTATATATATCTGAGTCTGTTTCTGGAGACTGTTTCTTACATTGGTCCATTTGTCTATCATTGTGCTAATATTAGTCTGTCAATACAGTTATTTTAAACTTCTTTCTGTCTTGTGAATTCTTCCCACATTGTTTCTTTTCAGCATTTTCTTAGGTATTTTTGTTCCTTTGTGTGTGTGATGTGTGTGGACTCCAGATTCAGCTCATCAGTTTCCACCAAAAAAAATAATAACCTATTAAGTTTTTTATTGTGATTCATCAATTTGGAGAATAGCGTTTCTTTTCTTCTTCTCCAAAGCCCCCTAGTACACAGTTGTATATTCTAGTTGTGAGTGCCTCTGTTTGTGCTGTGTGGGATGCTGTTTCAGCATGGCCTGATGAGTGGTAGCATGTCCATGCCCCAGATCCGAGCTGGCGAAACCCTGTGTTTCCAAAGCGGAGCCCACGAACTTAACCACTTGGCCACGGGGTCAGCCCCTGGAGAATATCTTAAAAACACTGAGTCTTCTGGTGATTCTTGAACATGATATAGCCCCCTTTTACTTATCTTCTTTAAATTCTCTGAAAAAAATACATTCCTTTCTTCTTTGGTGTTTAATATTTTTATGCTCTTAGAAATGATTTCATATTAAAATTTTTATTTTCTAAGTTGTTGATTGCCTATGGAATTACAGGTGTTGACCTTGAATCCAGCTGCTATTTAAATTCACTTAGTAACCCTAATAATTTATCTGTAAATTATTTTGGATATCCAACATGCACAATTATGTCATCTGCAAAAATGACAGTTCTGTTTTTTCTTTCCATTCCATATACATCTCAATCACTTTTCTTGCCTATGACGCTGGCTAGGACTCTGGTACAAGGTTGAGCAGTGGTAACAGCATCTCTGTCTCATTTCCAATTTCAGGGCAAACACTTTTGATTCATCATCCTTAAGGATGATGTTTGCAGTAGATCTTTTAAAGATACTATTTACCTATTCCTGGATGCTTGTATTAGTTTTCTCTCACTGGATAACAAATTAGCATAAGCTTAGTAGCTTAAAACATCATTCATTTATTAGCTCTCGGTTCTGTAGGTCAGAAGTTGCTAGGTTCTCTGCTCAGGTTATCACAAGGTTGAAATGAAGGTGCCAGCCAGGTGAATTCTCATCTGGAGGCTCTGGGGAAAAAGTCTGCTTCATAGCTCATTCTCAGGGTTGTCAGAACCCAGTGCCTTGCTGGCTGTCATTTGGGGAAACCCAGCCTCTAGAGGCTGCCTGCATTCCTTGCCGTATTGCCCATTCCATCTTTAAGCCAGCATACAGCTAGTATGCCAAATCCTTGTACTTCAACTCTCTGATTTCCCCTGTCTCTGACCTCTAAACCCAGATTTAAAAGGCTCATGTGATTTGGTAAGGCCCACCCGGTTAACCTCCCTAATTTAGGGGCAACAGTTTTGTGACATTGATTACATATGCAAAACCCCTTTTGCCATGGAAAGTAATAAAATCATGGGAGTGACAGGTCCTCATAGTCTCAAGTTCAGTCCACATGGTAGAGGAAGAGATTATAGAAGAGTGAGAATCATTTGAGAATTCTCTCTTAATTTTCTCAAGTATTTAATACTTGATCTAATGACTTGATCATATTACTTTTCTTCTTATTTTTAACTTTATGTGGTGAATTACATAGAATTTTTTCCCTTTTTTTGACTATTAAGCCAAGTTGGCATTCCATGAACAGACACGCCTCATTTGATATTCATTGTCTTTTTTGTTTTCTGATGGATTTAATTTGATAAGATGTTTAGAATTTTTGTCATCTCACAAACATAGTAATATTCTTTCCATGTTATAACTTGTCAGGTTTTAGTATCAATAATGTACTGGCTTCACAGAATGTGCTGGGAAACTGTTTCCATTTTTCCAACCCTAGCATATGTTGCATAAGATTGCTGATATTTCTTTTATGACCTGTTTAGAATTAACCAATGAAGCTCTCTTCTTTTAACAAGTATAATTTATTTAATAGAGATGTTATCATTCAGATTTTTCAGTTTCTTGTGTTTTCCAGAAAATTTTCATTTTACCTAATTTTTCAATTTTATCATTACATTGTTTACGACATCCTTATGTTATCTATATAATGTTTATAGACCTCTGTAGAAATGCCCCTTTTTCATTCCTGATCTTAGTCTTATTCCTTTTTCTCTTGATCAGATATAAAAATTTTAGCTTTTTTCCTTTATTATGTTTATTTATATTTTATTAATTTCTCCTTTTGTTTTATTATTTTCTACTTTCTTTCATTTTAGTTTTCTGTTCTTTCTCTAACTCATTTATGTGTATGCTAAGGTCATCATTTTTAGACACAAGCAGAATGTTGGAAAATGAGAACCACAATCATAATCAAATTTCAGAAAAGGTGATGTAAATCTAAGGGCTGAATTTCTTTTGATGGATGCTCCAGTTTTGTTGTGCATCTCACTCTGTGCTCTGGCTTTGCAGGTGGATACTACCTTTCAGATCTTCTTTGAATGCGTACTGACTCTAAATCTTATTCCATTCTTGTACTTAACCCAGACTCATGGACTCCTGTCCTAGGCCTGGACCCACAGGCTCTCTTGAACAAAAGTTTATTTCAGATTCTCTCACTCATATTTATTCTTTATATTTCTCATCATTTATTTTCATAGCCTACAGATTTTTCCCTTCAAATTAAATCTCATTCCATTACCATAACTCCAACCTTGAATTTCTTATTCTATGACAATTCTTTCTGATTTAGCAAATTTCATTCCTTCCCTAGATCGTATTATTAATTTGCCTTCCTCAAACACCACTTTTATGTTACATGGTTGATTAAAACAATGAAATTAATCTATTCTTATTCTTATTCCTAGTAATTTTTGCTTCTCTCATTCCCAGTATAAATTATTCTCATTTGTCTAATGATGTCTTTCTTTAATAGAATGATTTCTAACTATCCATCTCTGTGATCCATGTTGATTGCTTTTCTTTGTGAATATGGGTCATATATTTTAGTTTCCCTTCAAAGTCAAGAAAAAACTAAACATATAGTTAGACAACAAAATATATTTATTGATTACTTTAAAAAATCAGCATATTAGTTATATTAGTTAAGCCATCATGTGGACAATCAAGATGATATAATTTCTAATTTGAAAATCAAAGTTGCAGATGGGATTCTTTTTAGAAGGAACCTTTAGAGAAATTGCAAAATTTTCAAGACTTCCGAAAGTTCCTGATTTAATTAGCTTTGCTATAAGCAAATCATTTTGGGTTTGGATTCCTCATACGGCATTGGAGTGTGGAAATAAGCAGAAAAGGTCAGATTTTCATCCCTTCTCCATTTCACCTTCTTACAGAATCAGAAGCTCTAAGGATGAGGAATTAGTCATTACAAAAATTCAAAGTGACTATCGACTAGGCTCTTTCCAGAGACAACATTAAAAGACACCCAGAGAGCCTCTCTCCCTTGTGTTAGATGAAAAGGAAAATATGGCTTTGGTCTCCATTCAGAGATTATCCACTTTTTGTAAGAACAGTTTGAATATCCTAAGCTTTCAGGCTTTTTCTTTTCTTTAGAGGCCAAAAGAAGAAGATACATGCATGTCTTCACATCTGGGAATGATCTAAATTTAGAGGACTTAAATATTATCTTGATTTGAGCGTCTGTGTGATATTTACTTTACTGACAGCTGGATTGTTAATTTAACTTAGGAAAAGAAGCTTACAAAAATAGAGGAAAACAAGAATCTAAAGCTATTAGTGAGAGAGTGTTTGGGCTGGTCAGTAACCTTAATTAAAAAAAAGAGATGTCTATGGAAGAGTGACTACTTCTAACTCTAGCAATATTCACGTATTTTTCCTGGCAGATAGTTGGATGCTGTCCCACTCTGGGTGCAATTTCGGTATGCATAATGACTGCGTTGTATATAAAACAGATTTTGAAGTGAAGTGTGAGGAATAAATGATTATTAAATATCTAAGGGTGAAGAGACAGCAAACAGTATGTTCCTAAACCGTGAGGGAAGACTGCATGTGTGATGGGAAAGGCACTGGGCTGTGACTGGGCACGTCTAGATTAAAGAGGCAAGGCAACACTGCACACTAGCAGTAATTTACAAAGCACACACACCTGGCTTTGAAGCCTAGCTACACCATAGACAAGCTAACTGAGCTTAGGAAAGTCAATTAAAAACTGGATCTCAGTTTGTTCATCTGTAAAATGGTGACACTTTTATCCAACCCAATATAGAGATGTCACTTTAAGGCATTTGTTTTGCTTTTTCCCCCCCAGTTCCACAACTTCTTCAGTAGATTACAGAAGTTTTAATGTGCATGTATACTAAATAGAGGCATAGAAAGTTAAGGAAGGCCTTTTTTAGCCTGGAAGTGATCAGAAGTAAATAAAAAGTAAGGGATGAAATACCAAGTAGAGACTGAGGCAGTCTGGAAAAGGAAGTTTAAGTTGGGAAACTGAACTAAGGAAAACAGCAGAGCAGAAGTCAGGATAGACCAACATGCAGGGGAAGTGGATGTTGGGCAAAACCGGTATCATCAAGAAAATGAAGGTGTGAGTGGTGGAAAGCAGACTGTATCCAGGGATAGAGAGTAAATACTTAGCAAAGAATAAGTCTGCTAACTCTACTCGTTGTTCAATCTACTGGGCAAACTGGGATCTTCATGGGTCCCTCCCATCGGAGTTGCCTGTGTGTCTCCTCCTCCAGTCAGGGTGGCTCTATCAAGTCCTTGGTTAGTCCCCCTATAGACTCGTCACTTATTTCATTTGTTTATTCGTTTATTCTCTAAACGTTTTTTGAATACCTATTTTGCGTTATGCATTATACACTTAAACAAAACATAGTAATCCTTGCCCTCAAAGTGAGTGTCAGGCAATAAACATCGTCAACCTGTAAAGCATTTATGTATGTTAGAGGCTGATCTGATTTGGTCTTTGGAGAAGAATAAACCCAGGGCATATCAGAAAGACTGCAACTGTCAATAAGTTAGTCAAGATTGTCCTCACTAAGAAGATAAGCAAAGTTTTAAAGTAGATGGACTCAGTCATGCAGATGTATAAAAGATGATTCCAGAAAGTGAAATTAAGGAAATGAATAGAATGTAATAAGGTCAGAGAATACTAGAGGAGAAACTAGTGTAGCACCTTATAGGCCATTGTAAGGACTTTGCCGTTCATTCTGAGTGATTTTGGAAATCACTGAAGGATTCTGAGCAGAGGAGAGCGTAATATGATAAAGTTTTGTAAGATTACTGTAGTTGCTATGTTGAGAATAGATTCCAGATGAGGGAAAGGATAGAAGCAGAGAGACCACTTAAGGGACTATTGCAATAATCCAGGGGGGAGATAAAGCGGTTTGGTCCAAAGTGACAGCAGTGAGGTGCTGACAAGGGATCAGAATAGGAATATATTCTGAATGTAAAACCCACAGGATTTCTTGACAGATTGGATGTGGTATGTGAGAGAATAACATGAACCAATGGTGACTCTCAGGTTTTTTCGGCTTAGGAGGCAGGAAGGATGGAATTGATTTTAAGTGAGAGGTGAAAGACTTCAAGTAGAACAGGTTTTGGAATTAAGATCAGGGGTTCAGTTTTGGAGATATTAAACCTGAGATTAAATTTGAGATGTATGTTAAATATTGAGTTGGCAGTTGAATATACAAATCCAGCATTCGGAATGGGGATCTGGGATAGAGATATGAATCGGGGCGTTATAAGTTTTAAATAGCATCAACAAAGGAGTGAGTATAAATGGAGAAGAGATCCTTGGACTGAGCCACGGGACACTTTAGTGATAAGAAGTTGGGGAGGAAAGTAAGAACCAGTGAACAAGAAAATCAGGGATATCAGTAAGGTTAAGGAGAGAGGAAAACCAAGCAGTTGTGGTGCCCTGGAATCCAAGGGAAAAATAAGTTTCCAGGAGCAGAGGGTGATCCATTGTGCCCGATATTGCAGATTGGGTATATAATATGAGAACTGACGATTGACCAGTGGCTTTGGTAAGTTGGTGGTCATAGGTGATCTCCACAGTGGCAGCGTCAACGGAGTTTTGTGGGCAGAAGTCTGACTGCAGTGGAGTTGCGCTTTTCAAAGTTGGGCCTGCCTTCTTCTCTTTAGGGAGTTGGATTAACTCTAAGTCAGTTAGGGGAGAGGCAACAGTAAGAGATATTGGTTTATTTTTTTTGAAAACTACTAGATATAAACAGATGGCATTTGGCTGTCATTTAGGATCCCTGAACGCAGTTTTCAAATAGCTATTTATGACTATCACAGGTTTTTGAAGGAAATGCGTAGATGACATACTTTAGGAAAAATAAAATCTGTTCATTATTATATGAGTTTGTTTGTTTGTTTTTTGACTCCATCTCCAACTAAGTCTCTTGGTGATCTAGGAAGGATCTTTGGAAGTATAAGCAAAATACTCGCCTCTGCTAAATAAAATCTTTTACAAACGTAAGGAAAGCAGTCTCTTTTGCTGTTCTGTGGTTGGCTCAATATAAATGGCAACAGTAGGTAATACCAAGAGAAGCATACAATGGGAAATTGAGTTTCTCCCTAAAGCACAGAAGTCCATGTAAGTTTATCTCTCCTGTGCCCACCTTGATTCTTACCAAGTTTTACTAGGTTTTGATGGGAAGCGGGAAGGAGGAGGATGTTTCTTTTAGAAGGAGAGCTAAGACCCCATATAATTGCATCCAACCACTAAGGATCTAGAACTTCTAAAACATTAACCCAAAAGTGTAGAATTTCAGAGGCCGAATCCCACACAAAATACCAGAGCACATCTCTGTGGGAGCACGCAGTTTTAACTGACACTGAAGCTTCAATGTCTAGCAATGTAATTCAGTAAATGTCCCTGATGGAGACTATCTATATCCATCTTATTACTTCTTGGGGCCTGTAATGGGGAACGAGGATGGCGGGGGGTCTGGAGGTGACTAACTTTCCGGTGTTCAACAAATGTATACGGATTAAGAAAAACTTATTAATAGTGTTTACTTATAATTCAGAGGTAGCCTCCATTTGAATTCCTCTCCCCATGCCCACACCGCCCCCCACCCCGCCCCAGAGCTGGTTTTCTCCCAGGGTCCACACAGGCCTATTGCTTCACTTCTGAGCACTTTTCTTCCTCCTGAAATCCCCAAGGTCTCATAAGTGTCCCCTTCTGTTCCCCCATTTCCCCAAATGCTGAGGCCCCAAATAGCTTCTTTAAAATTCTCTGATTGTATGTTATGCACAAATACACCTAGAAATCTTGTTCCTGTCCTTAAAAGACCAATCAAAAGTGGAAGTCTGTAGTTTTTGACTTCTGTTTTGGGTTTTATGTTTTTCCTTGTACTAATTGACAGACTGAGTTAGTCACAGGAGGAAGTACAGACATAATAGGCTTTATGTTAAAGATCAGTTATTAAAAACAGCACAGGAAACGTTTGGGTAAAATGAATAATATTTTCTATTACTGTATATTGTCAAGCTTTTGGCCTGATTGGAATGACTCTGTTATTTTGGCAGTAATTTATTAGTAAAATATTAACAGTGACATTCAGTTCACTGAATCATGGAATCTTGGTGATATAAAGTATCTTATGTGTCACCAAATTCAAAGCCCCTCATTTTACCACTGAGGAAAAGAAGGATCAGAGTGTAAATGACTTGTCAAAGGTTACTTAACCAGATCTGACATCTCCCAGTAGCTGCTTCAGTGTTCTTTGCGGCAGCTCAGGTCTTCTGACTCCGGTCCAGGCATGTAGAAATGGAAGCACTTTGCCTCACGGCAGATTATGCTTAACATTTTAAATCACTTAGCTCATTTCATTATAATCAGTTTTAATCATCTTTCTTTCAGGACATACACCTTTCACAGGCATCTTTCTATGCATTGTCAGTGTAAGTGACGACCTTATTTTAGAAAGAGTGCTGGGCAGTTCAAGACAATCAGGATGTGCTGTTTCTTTCAGAGTGCAAGATGGAAGCTAAGTTGACCTAGCAAAACTTTTCTAGTTTCAGCCAATCAGGGGTTTCTTTTTCTCCTCTGTGCCTGCTTGAATTACAAACGACTCCTTGAAGCATCTGTTTTCACTAAATTTGACAGCCAGGAAGGAAGGTTCACAATTTCAGCAGCTGTTATTTGTTTTTTCCTTGACTGAGATGAGCAGCAAGACTACAGTGTCTGGAGATTTGTTTGATTACTCAGCAGGACAGTAGAAGCCAAAGCAGAAAGATGAGAGAGAGCGCGAGAGGAGAGAAGACATGACACGCAAGAGCATCACAAAGCAGGGTTTGATAAGCAGGATCCCAAAATAAAGTCCACTCTAACAACAGGGAGACCAGAGGGAAGATTGCTGATGCAAAATAGCTAAAGTCAAGGACTTGTTCAAGGGCACATGTTAACATATACAAACTGCGTCATAGACATCATTACTTCCAAAGCAGATTTTTATATGATTGGACATTAGGATGACAAACATTATTCTATGACTCATAATGCCCTCTCTTTTGAGAAAAAATTAATAAATTACTAAATAGGAGAGTGTTTGTTTTCAAATAACTTCAAGAGAGAATATTTGCTGCCTGGCTCAACAAGTGATCGAGGAGACAAGTTTGGAGACGAGGATGTGAAGAATGGATCCAGAGGCAGAGAACAAAAGTTTAGAGGCGAGCAGAGCAGAAGACTCAGGAAAGACGCAGAGAAAAGCAGGCTACCAAAGTCAGCATCAAGAAAAGGAAAGCAAATGAGTGCACTCGAAAGAAAAGAATCCCAAACCACTCAGCTTTGCTAGAGGAACGCATTCACCTAACACTCAGCAAAGTGTGAGGATCTGATGGCCTCTTCCTCGGGAGCAGAGAGCCCAAGCGTGGAATCACAGGGTTTGTCTCTATGCGGCAACCCACCTCATGGGACAGAGAGAAGGCATATATCTCCGTGCAGACCAGAAATGAAATTTGATAAGTGTAAGACAGATAGGAAAAGGAGGTCCAATAATCAAAGAGAAAAACTTGTGGGAGAAATGTTTTCTCCTGAAGATGTACTAAAAATGTTGAGATATGTTTCATGAGCAACATGAATATTGCTAAAAATTATAGTTAATATAAACACCCCTGTTTCCAAACCACTATAAACAAAACAACTGATGGTTGTTTGCCAATTACAGTAGTAGAAAATGTTGAACCAGAGTTTAGAGAGGATGGAAAGGTAGCTTTTTCTCATCAGCTAACATTGTGAAGATACCAAAACAAAGCATATTCTGCATGATCCTTGTAACTGGGAATTTAATTTTAGCTAACTAGATTTTTTTTCTCCAACTATCTTTTTATTCAACCTTTAAAACAAAGTAATTTCTTTTAAAAGAAGAAATCTTTATTTTATCTTCAATGTGGGTCACAACGACCTTAAATTATTTATTCTTTGGAGAACAAAAGAGTTCTCACTGCCATGTATGGAAATGCCTAGAAGTTTGCTGCTCTTTTATAGTCAGGAGGTCTTGATAACAGAATTCTTAAGGCGAAGAACAGTTTTAAGACTGATGTTTTGCCAACAAGAAGAGTGCTGTGCGTATTTTGAGGGGGAAAAAATACATGGACTGTTTTTCTATCAGACTTTGGAAGTCTGCTTGACGTAATTCAATTTATTGGTAAATTAGACTGATAAGCTGAGAGGAGCATTTCCCTTTCCTCCTTAAATTTTGATTATTTTGATTACATATAGATTATTATTCACAGACCATCTTGATTTTATAGGCATGCAAATAAAATAGAAGTGACTTTTTTAATTAGTGAAAAAGTAACAGAACTGTGGTGTTGACAAAAATAAATGGGTGGAAAGAAAGTCTAGTAGGGTAGATGTTTCAGACACAGGTATGTTTCAATTCAAATGGACATGTCTCAAGACAGAATCCTGGATGTTGGCTTAATAATAAAACATATCTCAAAATCCGTGTAGGACTACTTGGTACCCAGGAGATACTGCAAGTCAAATTCTGGGAAAGAGATGTTTCCCACAGTGGCAGCGATGAAATACATTTTTTATATATTGTACAAAATGTTCAACTGATGTTCAAATTGTTCTGACATGAACATCACTCATATATAATATGTCAGTAGTAAAAACATTTGAACATAGCCTGTCAGATTTACAGTAATCCTCCAATTTCTCGGCAACTTCTTAATTTTGTTTATATGAAGAATTTGCGTGTTTATGTATTAAAAATTTTTTAAGTATCTTGAATATTCAGACTGCAAAAGGTCCTATTTTAACTATTGATTTAAAAAATATATTGTCTTTGAATATATTGGAAGCAGACATGCCTTAACTGTGACATGATTGCACCTCAGGTTTTTTTTCTTTTTTTGGACAAACTGATATTATTAATAGGACACTTGTTTATGTTCATTGCTTGGGGGAAAGAAACTGGAACCCAGTGTTACATTAAAGCTATAGAATACTGTGTTTAAAAAGGCAATGATACTAATGTTTAATCTTTTTGTGATAGTCAAATGAACTTGTTTAAATATTTATGTGCAGTAATGCCTCATTCATCCAGAAATAATCTGGCAGTCTCATTAAAATGGAATACAAGTGAGAAACTTGAAATATGTGTATATGAAGGATATGTAAGAAAAATTTGAATGGTTCTTTCGACTAGTGAGATTACAGGTGGTTTTTTTCTTTGTGTTTACTAGGTATTTCTATTTTTCCCATACTGTTCTTACATTTGTGTTAAAATATAAAATTAATTTTTTCTAAATTGATCACCTATGTGGCCTATCTAGATCTGAAAAATCGAGTCACTATTGAGTCACTAACTCAAAATTCAGATTAAACTTTGAGTATGGTGTTAGTCATACTAGGTTAGCTTATGCTGAAAAATGAATAATCTTAAAAGATCAGTGGCTTAGTACAGAAAATGTTTATTTCTTGCTCATAAAAAGACTATTGTCCCAGGGGTGAGGCCTCGTTCACTATTGTACCTAATGTGATTGCACACAGTGGAGTCTCAATAAATCTTCGTTGAATAAATAAAACACACATGAGCAAACATGCACACCGCCCCCCCCCCCATTACATCCTCTCAGTTGATGGCTCAGATCCCATCTCCATATAAACGTGCTACTCCCTTCCCCATAAACTGAGAGAATCATGGAGAATTGAGTACAGCCGCTGTAAATCTTTCACCTAGAAGTATCACAAATGACTTCTGCTTACATATCATTGTTCAAAATTAGTTGCAGGGCATAACTCAAAGAACACATACATGAGAGGAGAAGAGAACCAGACTTCTTGTGAGGATATTAGTAATTTTTACCACAGTCAAAGTTTTTCACTTAAAAAAGAATACAATCTAAAGAGCATCAGTATTGAAGTTTAGTGGTTCAGTGAGAAATGCTCTTTAAACATTAGTATCATTGGACCAGTTATGGGGATGGGGCAATATACAACCAGTCAACAATTGCGTGAATGATAAAGGTGAATTATTCATCAAAAGAAGGTCAAGGCTATATTGAAGAATTGTAAATAAAAACCAATTTTCCCAATATTCTTGCACAAATAAGCGAGATCAGACAGAAGAGGAATGGTTCCTTCAAAACTTTCTGAGATTAACTCAAATTCATATATAATCTGGACAATGACACTTCTATTTGAACTCTGAATTTACACACATGTGCTTCTTTAAAAGATAGCCATTGTTACTGCGCCTGAAGAAGTCATGCCTATGGGTGAGGAAAAGATAGCGTAATGCTACGTTGAGTGCCCTTCCAGTTTATAATAGTGGTTCCCTGTAGTAGAAGTCACAGAAGATTGTTGTAAAAGAGGTGTATGTCAAGTATCTCACTACCTCACTAAGGGGGTGTTTATTAAAAGAGATGTTTATTTAATTAAATAATAACTTATTTTATTTATCTGGGGAGCAATCTGCTAAATTTATAGTATAATCCACAGTTTGCCGACGAATCTATGACTAGATTCTTTCCAAAGTCTCAGTGGAAGTTTTGGACTTGTGGAGTATCGGGAAAATATTATGAACTTGAAGAAGTGATAGATTTCCCCTACATTTCAGCTTGCTTTAAATGTGATCCTGCTGTGACTTCTACTTACTAACATATTGTTATACATTTAATAATATGCATGTATGTAAGATATTTTTAATCACATATTTATTATATATCTTATACAAATAGAAGTGGATAATAAAACAGGAGGCTATCCTATAATGGAAGTAAGAATATATATTGGTAAAGAACACTAGGTAATTCTAGAAATGCTCTCTATCTGAAACTATTATAGACCCCCAACCACCCAGACACATATACACACCCCCACACCACCACCCTATGCACACACCAGAAAATTTCATAAATCTTCGCCAAAAAAACCCCAGTAGGTGCTCTATATGGCATGCAATAAGTCACCACTAAAAATGTTTTTATTTTATATGATCTAGTAGTCCATGTAGAATTACTAGGTATACCTCTCCTACAGATTTAAATTGTAAGGTAAATTTGTTACTGGTTTCATATTTCATTTGTGGATGGTCACTGTAATTATCATAAATTTTACAGCCATAAAATACTGATGCTAGAGAATCCATTTTTATCTGTGGAAAAACACAAGCTAATCTGACAATTGAAGGAATCCCTTTAACAGAAAGACAAGCTCTAGCAAAATCAATACTTAAAATATTGTATCTGAATAATATAAAGGCCTATATAGTATATTCTTACTTTTTAATTGAGTATTAACTGGTAATTTAGGGCTTGAAATAAGTGAAAATTTTAGTCATCTACTCAATGTTTGGAGTTTTAAAATATCCAAGTGGGAATAAGAAAGTTCTATATATATGTATATATTTTAATTTAAAGTTAGTAATTAAATATTTAGAAGATGAATTATGTGTAGTTTGGAACATGCAAACAGATATGCTGCTTATTTTTAATCTCTAAGTCTACTTGTTGTATATTAAAATGATCACCCAGGCCTGTTTAAATTTGGTGTTTTAGGATACGTCTTTTTCACTTTTGGTGTTTGCCTGTCTCTGTGTCTGTTTAAAGCGTGTTTCTTGGAAACATCACATAGTTGGGTTTTGTTTTCATCAGTTTGTCTTTTAAGTTATGGTTTAGATCATTTACATTTAATGGAACTATTGATATACTGGATTCTTTTCTATTTGTCCAATCCATTTTTTATTCCTCTGTTCATCCTTTTCTGCCTCTTTTTTGAAGTGTGAAGCTGAGGATTGACTTCATCACTTCTCTCACCTTTCTATTTATGCCTCTTTCTGACAGTTTCTCTAGAGATTGGAGAATACATTAGACCTTATAACAATCTAGCTTCAAAAATTATTGACAACCTTAGAAAGAATGACAGAATGTTAACAAATATATCTATTTACCCTGATTGTTGTCATATATTAGGCTTCTACATATTCAATAAACTCATAATATGCTATTATTTTTGTCACTTTTACTTTAAGAAATCAATAATATTTAAAAGAATTTAAATAATTTCTAATAAACATCTTATAATATAAATATATATGAAATATATAAATTTTGTGATAGGCAGAATAATAGCCCCCAAAGATGTCATGTGCTTATGCCCAGAACATGTAAATAGGGTACCTGCAAAGAGGAACTAAGGTAGCTAGCCATCTGACTTTATGAGAGGGAGATTGACCAGAATTATCTGGATGGGCCCAATGTAATCACCAGGGTCCTTCAAAGTGGAAGAGGGAGGCAGAAGAGGAAGTAAGAGCCGTGTTATCTGAGGAAGGCCTAACCTACTGTTGCTGGCTCTGAAGATGGAGAAAGAGGCCTTTGAGCCAAAAACTGCAGGCAGCTTGTAGAAAGAGAGAAAGACAAGGAAATGGATCCTTCTCTGGAGCCTTCAGAAGTGAACACAGCCCTGCTAACACCATGATTTTAGCCCAGTAAGACCAGCGTTGGACATACTATGTAGAGAATCGTAAAATAATAAATTTATGTTGTTTTAAGCCACTAACTTTGAGGTAATTTTTTACAGCAGCAATAGAAAACTAATACACAAATATATAATAATTTTTAAAGATGTCTACATTTATCAAACTACTGTTTCTGGTCTTGTTGTTTTTTCATACAGATCCGCATGTGTATCTGGAATCATTTTGCTTCAGTCTAAAGAACTTCATTAGATATTACATTTAGGACGGATCTACTGAAGATGTATTCTCAATGCTTTTTTCCACCTGTAAATATCTTTAATCCTTTTTTTGAAGGATTTTTTTTACAATGTAGAATTCCAAATGGAATGTTCTTTTTTATTTTCATTTAACATTTGAAAGATATTCCATATTTTTGTCTAACCTTCATTATTTATGAAAAGAAAATCAGCCATTATTCTTAGTGTTATATACTCACATGTAACAAATTTGCCCCCCATTCCCACCCCACCATCTGCTCTTAGATGTTTCTTTGTACTTGGTCTTCAGCACTTTAACTATGCTATGCAGAAATATGATTTCCTTTGTATTTATTTTGCTTGGGGTTCACTAAAGTTCTTAGATGTGTGGGTTGATATCTTTCAGCAATTTTAGAAAATTATCTACCATTATCTCTTTAAATATTTCCTCTGCCTCATTTTCTCTCCTCACTCCTTTGGTGGCTAAAGTTACACATAAGTTCAATTGTTTGATATTTTCCCATAGCTCTTGGATATTCTGTTTTATTTCTTTCACACTTTTTTTCCCTCTATGTGTTTCAGCTTGGATCCTTTCTGTTGGGCTGTTGTTAGTTCACAGATTATTTCCTCCTCTATTTCTAGTCTGCTAATTCATCAAATGAATTTTTGATTTCTTATATTTTTCGTTTGTACATTCTTATTTGGATCTATTTAGTAGATGTTTTCTCGCTGCTGAAAATTTCCATCTATTCACAGATATTGTTCATTTTCCCCCCTAGAAATCATCGTAGTTAGTCTCTAAGTCCCCTTCTGGCTATTTGTACATCTGACCCATCTCCGAGTTTGGTTCTTTTGACAGTTTTCTTTCTTGAGTCACCATTTCTTTCTTCTTCATATGTCCTGTAATATTTGGCTATATTATACGTATTAGGTGTAAAAGAACAAAGAGATTGAAATAGATTTTATTTGCACCTAGAAAAGGGTGCACCTTGCGGTCAGGCCCCCAGGGTGAAGAGCAGAGTCTTATTCGGTAATTAGCTGGTTTGGGGCTTTGTTATTTCCTTAGCTAGAATCATTTACCACTGCCTTCAAATAGTTTTAGCCCTGGATCAGGATCTCTCTTCAGCAGGACCTGGGATTTGAGTCTGGGAAGATTCCAAAGATCTCTTCCTGCTTCCTTGTCCCAGTTACAAGCTGTCAGGACTGTGGGGTCCTCACTCTGCCTTAGTCTGGCTGCCAGCTTTTGGGGCTGCTGAGGAGTTGCCTTTGCTCCCTGGACCTGCCACAGCTGTCTGTCCCTCGGGAGATCTCTTTACCTCCGCTGCCCTTTCCCCAGACTTGGAGTGGAGAAGGTCTGTAGCAAGGGCCTCAAATGCCTCAGATTTTTCTTAGTTCTCTTGCTCTGCACACAGATCTCTTCAAGTTCCGTGCACTTGTGCCTCAGGGGGCTCTCTCTAAGCCAACCTTCCCTTATTCTCAGTGAGACCACAGAAGCCTTCAGATACTTAAAATTAGGCTCTTTTGCTCCACCATTAGTCCTTTGCCAACCCTGCACATCTGTGCCTCATAGGTGGCCTCTGTCTCAGCTCTCCCTCTTCTGCAAGAAAACTTAATAATATCCCCTGGGAAAGATTTGGAAGGTGAGTATAGATTATCTTTGTTGTCGAGGTTTCTTGGAATTTTAAAACCTCATATTTGGCCTTTAAAAATTCTAGTTTCTTGTTACTCTCATCTATGGAAGTGTTCTCTTCCTCTCACTACCTCACCAAGGGTGAAGGTGGTTGAGGTCTTTTTCTCTTCTAGTGGGGCATTATAACTTTTCGGATTTTGGTTCATTCAGGTTTCCTTTTCCTCAGTTCCTCAGGGTTTTTTGAGGAGTATTAGCTCTGAGCTAACTACAGCCAATCCTACTCTTTCTTTGCTGAGGAAGACTGGCCCTGAGCTAATATCTATGCCCATTTTCCTCTACTTTATACATGGGATGCCTACCACAGCATGGCTTTTGCCAGGCAGTGCCATGTCCACACCCAGGATCTAAACTGGTGAACCCCGGGCCACTGAGAAGCAGAACGTGCAAACTTAACTGCTGTGCCACTGGGCAGGCCCTTCTGATGGGTTTTGACAAAATTATAAGTTTCTATATTATTTGACTTGTTTTCAATGTTAAGTTGGGAATAATACTCTCAGAAACCTTCTACATCCCAAACTCAAAGTGAAATCTAATCTACTTCAAAAACTATGTTTACCATATCTTTATTTTCTCTCTTAATCGTATTAATTTATTGGGTTTTGAAGTTAATTTCACAATGAGGTGATTGCATATTTCTGCTGTCCTAGCTATTTTTTTTAAATTTAAAAAAAGTTGAAAAATTCCTTCATGATATATGCCCAGAAATGGATACATATTTGCACTTAATATTTTAATCAGTAATAAACATATAAAGCCACCTAGCTTTATAACAGATGCTATTTGCAAAAAACCATAAATGGAGGAATCAAGTAATTAAATTTAGAAGGTTATTTAAATGTTCTCTTACACTGAATTTCTATCTAAATTTCCCCTATTTTGGTAGAAAAATTCACCAATACGAACGTTATTAAATTATTGACTTATAATGATTTCTGTTTACCTGGTCCTCACACAGCTATTATTATAACACAATTCTTAGTTAAAGAATGGCATGTTCTAAGTCACAATTGCTATTTGATCTGATGCACATGAACCCTTATAGCTCGCAGTCCTTCACTTAATGTTCTCTAAGGTACATGCTGTTTTCACCCCCAAGAGATTTTTCTACTTCCTTTGCTTTTTGGTTAGTGACCCAAACAATTAATTCTTTCCTCATTTTGCAATATTTATTTTTTATTTTTTTGAGATCATTCATTTTTGTCCTGGCATTTCGCCGTATTCTGTCATTTCATTAGCTAAAAATCTGTCAAGAGCAGCATTTCTCTCGTTGTTGCCCTTCCTATTTTGTGAGAGGCGCTCCCAAGGATCACTGACTTTATTGCGCAGTCACGCGAGAGGGAAGGGAGGGACGTCCCCGGACTTTCTTCATGCCTTTGGAGTAAAAATTATTTATTTACTTAATTAACTTTCTAAAACTGTATTGAACCATGAATCAAATTACAATTCATATTTCAAAACTATTTCACCTTTGTTCTGGTGCATATAACTTCTTGTGGGAAAAAAATAGCCTGAAGATTGGTGTCAACATTTCCTCTGAATTCTGCAGCATTCTTAAGAAAAGAAAGGGAACCTTAGCAGGGAGGGAGTCTCTCTGTCTCTTCCAAGCTGAAAACAGTCTACCAAAACTTCCTTTAGGATATTGACTACTACTCTTATTTCAAAAGTCTCAAGTCTCGAAAGTTCTATCTAAATTTAAAACTAGATATTTTGTGACAGTAATCTAAATGTACCCAACTTTCTTTCCAGAGTCTTGGGAGCCATGTTGTTTTGGGGAGATAAATCCAACCATCAAGTTTCTCAAAATCGTACCACTGGCTTATAAACTATGTATTTTACTGAACAAGTAGCTCTGAAATTCTCACAAACATAAACAATTTTATCTGCACACTTTTACTTCTATTCTGAACACCTCAAATCTCCAAGCTTGTAAACCTTGAGGTTTTTGTTCCAGAGATCGTAAAGTGGCATATTGCAGAGAGAGAGAAAGGCCCAGGTAATTCCAGTGGGACAGCTGATGCCATTCTTTTCACGACATTATTTTAGAAAGAGGAAAGAGGGCTGGCCACTGCACACTGAATGATTTAAAAATGCAAAACTAAGAGAGGAAAAGAAAGCAAAGGCTGCCTGAAAAGTCTCTGAAGTAGCTGATAGCAACAGAACATTATGATGTCTGTGCTGACTTGGTTGTACCCCAGAGTAAGAAGGGATTATTAACATCACCATTGAGTTTCCTCAGGCATCTGCATATGCGATATAGTCTGACAGTAAAGAGAATCCCAGCCTCGGTATACTTGGTTAACCCCTACCAGACTGGTGCTAACTTCCTCTCTTCTGTGTGCACAGTTTGTTTCAAATAAAACTCTTTTATTAGGCAATGCCCACAAGTGGATGATACCATTCAAATCATTTTAAAATGCTGTATGTGGTTGGGCAGTATTTTAAAATGTAAACTTGCTGCTTTTACTGTCTACTTTTTTTTTCTTTTTTTTCCTTTCTTTCCTTTTTTTTTTTTTTCGCTGAGGAATATTCACCCTAAGCTAACATCTGTTCCAGTCTTGCTCTATTTTTCAGTATGTGGGCCACCAGGATGGCCTGGCTGCTAACAGAGCAGTGTAGGTCCACGCCTGGGAGCCAAATCCCTCCGCTGAAGTGGAGTGTACTGAACTTAACCACCAGCCCCCTGGGATTGGCCCACTCTCTCTTTATTTTGACATTTGCCTTCCTCAAGAAATATATATGGTATAGTCTCAAAAACATATGAGTAAGGCCAATGCACTGGTCAAACACTGAAATTCTTACTACCTCTCCACCTGTGCATACCACACAAACCATGCCCCAAATCTAAGCTCTGAGCAGAATTTCTGTGGTTGGTTGTGAAGGTAGAAATGAGATAGGTTGTGTGGAAAAAGAAGTTTAGCATGAATAAAAGCATGTGGAGAGAAGGATTCCTCACGAAGCCAAAAAGAGATTCACTGTGGCCAGACAGAATAAAGAACGGTCTCTAACTCCTGGGGCAATTTGAGATAGCTTCAGTGCGGTTCCTTAGGAACAGGGCAAAAGGGATGACGGCACAATCCACGATGCTTGCTCTAAGGCCCTTTTGCATGCATGATAGTAAAGCCACTAAGGTCCTGAATACTCCTGATAGCAGGGACGTGGATGTCTAGTAACGTAGTTAACACTCCATAATCTCAACATCCAGAGAGCTCCATTTCCACCTCTAGTTTATGCCTCCCCTCTGCCTTAGTACTGCTTAGGATTCTAAATCTCTGGTATGACCCAAAGCAAACCCAAGAATGAATAAAGTTTGCAGTCCCATGGACTATTGGTCAGATCTTAAACTGGATTACTGGAAAGAAATAGCTATTGCTCATATGCTCGACATTTTCGAATGAGATTCAAAACTGCTGTGCATCATTGGGTGCACCATATGTCAATGGGTTGCTAGACGAATTCATTTCCAATCTAAATGCTTTTGTTGTTCACATGAAATACCTCCTTACTGTTCTTTATTCCCGTCAGATGCTCAGTTGGGCTTCGGTGTCATTTCCACTGTCAGCAATCCAACCTCTTCAAAGTGAAAAGAACTTTAGGACAGAAATACTTTCAAACTGAGTCATGCTTCAGAGTGCTCTGCTGTTCCCGTGCAACCACAGCTACGTGAGGTTCACTTGACTGGCGTGCCTAATCAATCTGTGAATTGTTTGGTTAGTCTAGGAAGTGGCCACATATGGCACTTTAAATTCAATTAGACTTTCCTCGTCTATTCATGCCGTGAGTTTGAGAAGGTAAGAAGACTGGGGAGTGGACAGAAGGTCTAAATTCAAAGGGTCGCTCAAGCAGGACAATGTTAGAAGGGTGAAGCATCACTTAAATTTAATGTTGGCCATCCCCAATCAGTTTCCGGAAGCTCCTTGGTATCTGAGAAGGAAAAACTGGATTTTATTGTGATGTATTAACTGCTCGTTTTGATGTTTACTCTTGCCTTTTACAACTGTCAATCCCATAATTATCTTATTAGATGTCATCTTTTCAAATTTTGTGATTTTCAGTGTTTGTGTGTATATATATATAGATATATACACACACACAATCTATCTATAATTTCCTTTATATGCTATATATATTTTATATATCTATATTTTATATCTATAGATATTTTATATCTATAGATATATATTTTATATCTATATCTGTATTCATATTTTGTGACTTTTCAGTCTTTGTATATATATACGCACACAATCTATCTATATACATAATTTCCTTTATATAACATAAATGTATTTCTATATATATAAAACATATATATATATAGAAATATATATTTCTCATTTCCTTTGGTAGAAATTGACCATGAATATTATCTTTATGTATCCAAGTGTTTAAAAGCACAATTTCATATTTTAATAATAATGAAATCTTAAATGAGTTCCCTTAGACTCTGAGATCTGAAGCTTTGAATCTGAGACTTAGCTCTGCTTGATCAGTTAATATAGGTAAAACACTTAGAAAAGTAACCTTCAGACCTGTTAAATGTTATCTAAATGTTTGCTATTATCATTTTATTATTTTTTAATATTTTATTGTGAAATAAGTTTAGACTCATGGAAAAGTTGCAAAATAGTTCAGTGTCTCCATATATTTTTCACCAAATTTCCCCTAATGTTGACATCTTATACAACTGTAATAGAAATATTGAAACCAAGAATGATAATTTTATTAATGGAAAGGCGATGACATTTGGTGTCAAAGCACAAGCCACTTCAACCTCGCTCATTTACTGTATAACTTTACAAATATCTTTTCTCTAGTCTATGTCCAAGTTCCTCATCTTCCAATTAGAAACTGGAGTATCATTATTTTGTTTTTTTGTCCTAAAATAGATAATAGCTACAATGCAATTAACTCCTTAGAGAGACGTCATAATGAATGACCTTATTTTCTAAAAATTAGGCAAAGGAAGTAGGATCCAGAGATGCCTGAGCATAATTTAATAGCTCTTATTTGGTTACTTCCTGGAATACATTTTAGGCTATTTTAGATAACTGGCTGTATTTGCTAACATATTCATTGAGTACCAATTATAGGCCAGACTGGGGATAAAAAAAGATAAGTTGCACTCCTTCCTCTTAATGGTATTATAGCCTTGTGGATTGTCAAATGAGTTCTCAAGATTGATTTGTGTGCAGAGACAAATGTGAGCTTCTAGAAGGATGATAGGTAAAGAAGGAAGTACATTCATGCGTATTTTGTAGATGTGGAAACAGCTGAAAAAGGTTAAATGCTTTTCCAGTGTTCTCGCTTGGAATAGTAAGTCTCACCTCTCTGACAAGCATCTCATCTGGAAATTCATTAATCTAGGCTTCTGAGAATGTTACTTTATATAAATCTCATAGCTTTAGGGCTATGTCCTACATCAACAACCCTTTTAGAGAGACATTATTGAAAATCATAATGCAAGGCTTGCTTAATGTGGATTAACATAATAAATCAAGATTACAACAGTTGAAGAGTATACTGAATTTATGAAAATAGCTATAGAGAAAACTTCATTGAAAGCAAATAGCAAAGTTTGTTGAAAAAAACAGTGTGTGACCAACAAGAATGATAGCAGATTAAGCCTGGTTTGTCAAATCCATAATTAGATCTGAAAGCATTTCAAATCACATTTTTATCTATCTTCTATGTGTGTATGTATGTATGTATCTATTCCTCTGTCTGCCTATCACCTGTCTAATTGAGATGGTTGATGTGAATGAGTGACAAAGTAAGAGGGAGATGCATGTATCATTTCCTTGTAGGTTTTCTTACTCATTGCTTAAACAATGCTATCGAGGATCTTGTGTTAACCAGCTCGGGCTGCTATAACAAAATACGGTAGTCTGGGTGGCTTAAATGACAGAAACTTCTGTTTCACAGGTCTGGAGATGGAAGCTCAGTATCAGAGTGCCAGCATGATTGAGTTCTAGTAAGAGCTCTCTTCCTGGCTTGCAGAGGCTGGCTTCTGCCTTGTGTCCTCACATGGCAAAGAGAGAGAGAGAACAAACTCTCTGGTGTTTCTTGTTATAAGGTATGGATCCCATCATGACGTTCATCCCCATGACCTCATCTTGACCTAATTGTCTCCCAAAGGCCCACCCTCCAGATACCATGACATTGGAGGGTAGGGCTTCAGCAAATGAATTTTGGAGGGACACAGTTCAGTCCATAGCCCTTTTCTTCCTGGCCTGCAATATGAATTGTAAGTCATGTAAAGTGTATGATGTGAATGGAAGCCGACATCTGAGTAATTATAGAACAATGTCACTGGAGTCGGGTAACAATTGTGGTGAACTGTTATTAAGAGCAGGCTATGACTTTCAAGAATGCATGTTTTAAAGACACCTTATCAGAGCGATGTTTTTAAAGATGACGGCATATCAGAGCGAAACAAGTGAAAGGCATGTTAGAGGACTGAAGAAAGACTTACCCTTGGGTGCAATCAATTGCTGACAAAACAAATCATTTAAAAAACCTTAAGAAAGAGAAAAGTGTAATTATAATTTGTAACTAATACCAAAAGAAAAATATCAAATCTATATCAGAATATTAGGAATTTAGAGCATAAGACACTGATAACATATTACCATTGATTAAAAAACTAGCACATTGATCATCTGCTTCCAAAAAATAAATACAAAGCTAAATTATCTCTGGAAGATAGATACAAATGGGACTCCTACAACTGAAATAAAACACAGCATTCACAGAAACAGGCACAATAAACCACGGGCAATCGGGACTTGATAATAGTCACAGTTTTCTATAGGCGGTATGAATTACAGGCATGCGTTGCTTGATGACTGGGATACATTTGAGAAATGAGTCGTTAGGCATTTTCATCATTTTGTGAGTATTGTACACAAACTAGATGGTCCACCCTACTACACACTTAGGCTGCACGGTACTCGTCTTATGGGAACACCATCATCTATGTGGTCCGTCATTGACTGAAATATCTTTATGTAGCACATGATTGTAATGAAAGTCAATTTCTAATTATTTCAAGATGTTTTAATAACTTTTAACCTCATCCCCCACTCCTTGAAGGGTGGTCAGAGTTGGTCAAATACAAGGCAATGGCTGCTAAATTGAGTAAAATGGCACAAAATCAGCTGAAGGGGAATTCTCTATCTGCTGCAAGTAATATTAGAAACTTTGTTACGAAAAAGAGCTACAATCCAGCATTGTAGAATTCTCATTTTTTGCTTTCTTTCTCATTTCAATTAATTATCTAGAAGCACAATCAACGCATGCTTCTTTCAGAACGCCCTTCTCTGTGGCGCTGCACCACAAAGCAGACAGTTCAACTAGACGATTTATTAGGATGCAATTAACACTCGGAGCCCAAAAAAGCATCCAACGCATTTTTTTATTTAGCTCAAGTGGAGAAGCACCACATAAGGCTTCCACAACAAGGTTCTGATAGTCAGAAGAGTGCTGGCAGCCTGAATCCTTTGATGACAAGAAATTGTAGTATAAAGAGACATATTCAAATCCTTAACATGTGAATAAAAATAAATTTGGTAGAGAAATATCCATAACCCATCCCTTTCAAAATCAGAGCTTAAAAAAAAATTGTGGGCCAGCACAGTGGTACAGCGGTTAAGTTCACATGTTCTGCTTCTTGGTGGCCTGGGGTTCACCAGTTTGGATCCCGGGTGTGGACATGGCACCTCTTGACAAAAGCCATGCTGTGGTAGGCGTCCCAGGCATAAAGGAGAAGAAGATGGGCATGGATGTTAGCTCAGGGCCAGTCTTCCTCAGCCAAAAGAGGAAGATTGGCAGTAGTTAGCTCAGGGCTAATCTTCCTAAAAAAAAAAGTTGTGGGCCTTTTACCCAATGTTTTAGGGTGAAAAGAAGGGTAAAGTTCTTTTTTATATGTTCTCACAAAAATATTGCTCCAAATAGATTTGTGCTACTGAGAATAACATTTTAGATCTAAGTGGCACTGTGTTTGTGAGATAGCTACTGTAATTTTGCTTTAAATTTGAATTGATCTTTCTGAACAATCCAGAATTTGATATAACTAAAGACCAAAATTAAGTTGGTGAGAATAAACAGAGTGAATATCTAGGTAATTGTGTTAATACACATATGACACATAGTTAATGCATTCTCTATCAGCTTATTTTTAAAGTTTTCTTTGGCAAAAAAATTTCTATATCGTTATATTCATTCTCCATGCAGAAGCTAGAGGATGTGGGAATGAATTCCATGGGTATCATTGATAAATATGGGTGGAGACCACAGAAATTTAGTAGACTAAACAGTGTTCACTCTCCCCTGATTTATGTAGAAAATTCTGACTTCCAGTTACATTATTTATTAGAGGCACTATAAAGAGAGCCCCATCTGAATATTTTCCAAAATGGTTTATTATTGAATACACTATCATTAGATAAAATTATTGAATTATTTGGAGCCTCTTTTCTTCTTTTTAACACTATCCTAATTATGACATCAGTATCTACTGAATGCTTGCAATCTTCCATGCTTCATGGTATGCAGTTTATGTGAATTATTTTGCTAAACCTATGGATTAGGTGGTACTATTATACCCGATTTTATTAAAAAGTCAACAAGTTTAGAGAGAGTATATGACATGTGATATGACCAAGTGTCTTTACACACACACACACACAGTGTGTATACTCTGAAGGATGAATTAGGAAGAATAAAGTAATTGGCCTTCAGTGATAATCATACAGCAGACTATCTGTCTATTATCCTCCCCCAACTCCCCTTTCAGTACTTCTAAGTTCTTCCTTCTTCGCCATACTCTCCAAACACACAAATTATCTCTTGCGAGGTGTTGACTGCTAAAAGCTGCTGACAATGCTGTCCAATAAGGGTCAACATGATCATAAACTCAGTTATGAGGAACACGTTTCTTTCTTTGTTCCTAATAATAATGAGCCAAAAAGCATGAATATTTGTCCTGGGGACATAAACAATTGCATATTGAAACATCATTTATTCACTTATTCATCCAGTCAAAAAGTATTAATTTGGGCTAAGCGTAATGGTAGCTTCTAGAAATAATGTAGAGAAAAAGACAAACATGCTCCTTACACTCACAGAGCCCACTGCTTTTATAAAATTGGAATGTACACCAGTAACTACACACATAGTATAACAAAAAGGGAAGTAAATGATATTCTGGGGAGAAAAAAACAGACGTGTCTAAGCTTCTCCAGGAATGCAAGGAACACTTCCCTGAAGAATGTGGGATTGAAATTGCAACCTTAAGAATAAGAAAGAGCTTTGAGAGAGAAACATCGAAGGAAGAGTGTTCCAGGCAGAAAAACAAATGGCTTGTGTAGTCATTGGAGGAGGTATAGAAAGAATACTGGGCAGCTGCAGCCCAGATGGTTACAGGAGCATGGCAAGCCACCCTGCTTTAAAGGGAGGCAGGAAGCAAGCAACGCCATTCCTTTTAAACTATGGTGAATATTTTGAGAATGGGAGTCCATCGAAAGCTTTTACGTGGTGATGGGCATGCCTGATTTATACTCCAGTTGAACAACAGTGGAAACACGGAGACCAGTTAGGATGTCATTGCAACAGTCCAGGAAGGAAAGACGGTGGTTTGAACTATGGTGACATGATATTAAGGAGACGGTAGAAGACAGAAGAGATATGAACAGATTGTTGAAGCTGAAAGGAGGAAGGAGCTGAAGCACGTGCCTAGGATTCTGGCTGGAATGGTAGGTGGATCTTGGTGGCACTTATTCAGTGTAGGGATGCTGGCGAAGATGTAGCTTTGGGGAAGAAGTGGTAAGTTCACTTTACGATATGTGCTTGAGGTGTCTATAGACTTATAAGTAGAGCTATAAGGAGGAAGTTGACTGTACGAGTCTGGAGTTCAGCAAATATGTGATTTCTGTATGATTTGGAGATCATCAGCATATTGCTGAAAACTGAAAATGTACAGAGTGATGAGCTTCTCTGGGAAGTAAGCGTACAGCGAGAAGAGAAGAATGCCTTGTGCAGAGAGGAGCTTTACTATTTCAATGTTGCTTGGAGAAGGAGTTTCCTTTAAAGGAGACAGAGAAGAAGTGAAAAGAGACAAGAAAGAAAACCAAGAGTATATGGTTCCCTGGAAGGTAAAGGCAGAGAGTGTTAAAATAGTGTCATTGTCAATGTCTAATACTGCACTGATAGGCCAAATAATACAAGGACTCATCAATAGCCGATGGAGTTAGTAACGGGGAGTGATTCACTTCTGTCAATGATAATCTCTTATCATCTCCTAAATTCATGACATAATTTTATTGGGATTAATATGATTGCTTTCAACTTCAATTTCAATTGCTATTTTACCTAAATTTGTTAGAATGGCATCCAATAGCTCTCAGTCATATAGCCATAGCAACAGACAGCTAGTTAACCAGTTGAAGCCTACCAGTTCATTCAGGACCCTTATACTGTCCGTGCAACAGGGTAGATGACTGAGATAAACAAAAAATGATTACTTTCTGTGTGCCTGATAAATCTATGAATGACCCTCTGAAAAATTCCATGTGAGCCCCACCCCAGGGTTAGGCACCTTCTATACGGGATCCCTTGGGCTTAAAGGAGTTACGTTACGGACATACTTGCCCTCTAAGGGGAAACCTCGACAGCCCAAATTATCTTCAGAATTCAAAAAATATTCTAATGAAAATGTAAATATAATAGGCTGTTAGCAAGGCATTTTGTTTACTGTAGGCTAGTGTGTACTTGTGTGGTGAGGGTACTTTCTGGAATTGCTGAAATTTCTCCTTCCTAAGAGCAGCCGTAGCTGACTCAGCATGGCAATCAGAAGACTGTTCTGACACTAGTGTTCCCAGAACACAATGAAGTCAGTGCTGGGTTAGATAGCTAGCCTCTGGGGACTGATTCAGGGGGCGATCTTATGGAAAGTCTCACAGGACCAATGTTAGCATCAGTTTCAGATGCTGCCTTTCATATTCTGATGAATGTTTTAAAGGTGTGGGGGTTTTTTGAATATTTTCTAGATACACAGCATTATTTTTTTAGCTGATAAATAATCATTGTTTAGACACTGTTTTTAAAATTGCATGTTATCAAGGAAATTTCTTTCTTCTCCTTTAGCAACGGTCTTCAATGCTGGCTGTACACGAGAATCACTGTGGGGACTGTGTAAAATATTCAGCTATCTGGGAGCAATCCCTGGAAAGTGGAGCTCAGTCTTACTGGAGTGAGGCCCAGGACTCTGTATTTTTAAATGTTTCACACAAATTTCAAATACATATTTCTGACCAGGAATCACCGGAATGCTATCAAAGCACTTTGTTAATAGGACTGATGGTTTGTTGGTGGCTGTGTCAGTGGCAGAAGTCTTCAGCAAAATGATCTTTTTGCACATTGTAAGACTCTGCAGAGAAATAGTTCCGACGCTGAAAATAAAGGTAAGTTTTGGCTGTAAAAATGGCTCAATCCCATCCCTTTGAGGCAAGATAATAAATCTTTATGAATTTGTCCCTGAGGAAAAATTTTCATTTCAGAACACTTTGCCATTTTTATAATGGGGAAAAGAGCAATAAAATGCTTGTGGCAAAACAGCAAGTCAGAACTCCACTTACTGACTTCTTTTGAACTAAAGTTGATGGCCTCAGTGAAAATTGTCCCTCTCCTTTGGTAACCAAAGAAGGCATGATGTTTTCATATTTTTTTCTGTTAAATGCAATGAAGATATTTTCATTGACTTCAGGAAAGAGAAACATGCAAAGTCTTAATATCACTATGTATCAAGTCTTAATATACCTATGTATCCATCAATCATTTTTAATAGAATGACAAAAGTTTGTATTTAATAAGAAAACTCATAGCCTTTTTTATCATTCCTAAGGATTCTGGGTACAAATCCTCTGCTTTGTGGAAGTCCCGGTAACCTCGATTAGCTTCATTCTAAGAGAGAGCTTGCACACCATTTACAGATACAGATGTGTCTGCTAACAAGTTGTTTAAACTCCAACTCAGCTTCTTTATGTGGAAAACGAGGCTAATTGGTGATATTTTCAAATTGTGTGTAATGTTAACATACTCAGGGTTCAACAAACTGAAGCCCCCGGGCCAAGTATGCTGGCCTCCTATTTTTTGTAAATAAAGTTTTATTGAAACACAGCTATGCCAATTCACTTACATATTGTCCATAGCTGCTTTGGCATTACAACAGCAGAGTGTATTAGTTGTGACAGAGATTATATGGCCCCCAAATCCTAAAATACTTACAATATGGTCTTTAATAGAAAAAGTTCGCTGACTCCTGTTTTCAACTGTTGGTAACACAATATCCAATTGAAAATTGCTTTAACTAGAATGGATTGATTAGTTCACGTAACCAGAGATAGGTTGGTCCTTAAATGAATAATTTTGTGTCACAATGGTGTCATCCGTGACCCAACTGGTTTGTAATATCTTTCTACATGGTTGAAAGATGACTTTAATTATTCAAGGTAGCTTATATAGACCTTATCACATCCAGTTATGAAGAAAAGTATTTTATTTGAGGTGAGTGTGGGTGCATATCTTTCTATTAGGGAGAAAAACTTTTCCTAGAAGCCTCCAGCAGACTCACTCCTGGGTTCCATTGGCCACTATTTAGTCATATGAACATACATAAATAAAACACAAGCTAAAAGGATGGAATGACCATAACTGACTCAGGGGCTGGGGGAGTATCATCTTACACAATTGACGCTGTCTGCAAGGACAAGTTAGTGGATGGATGTGGGCTAGACATCCACAAGCGTCTGCCAATGGGCCTAGAGACGCTCATACAGACCAGTGTTTGGCTCTCTGCTGTCTTGTTTCCTGGCTGCAAAACTAGCCACAGTGAACTGATTTGCTAAATGATAATAATGTCATCCTTAGTCTGTGTGTGCGAAGTGAAAATGCGATAACGTGTTAAATTCCTAGCCTCAACTGCCCAATTTCCCCTTTGAACAAATGGCATGAGCATGAAGGCACTATCCAATTTTTTCACCTAATCTTCAAATCATTCCTGTGACTCTTGGAGCTGACTTCAGTTGAGTCTCTATGAATAACGTACAAGTACGGTCATACACGATGGTTACTTACAAAAGAAGATGAACTGTCTGTATTCATGCATACATAGAGTCAAACTCGCATTCATTTCACAGAACACTCTCAGAGAGATTTCAAGTCATATGCCTTCTATGCTGCTTAGAAAATAAAGCTTCTTTGGAGTCATCTAAACTTCAGACTGTGAGCCTGCCTTAGCCAAAGGGTTTTCCCTTAGTAATGAAAAGATAGACAAATGGCTCATATTCACACATTTTTTTTTATTTGTCATAAAACAAATGGTCTAAATGTTTACAGCTTCTAATTCTTTTCCTAAAATTTTTTAAAACACATAACCATGATTTTATTAAAGAATAAATTTCAGACAGCCAAGGATATTTTTCTCCTTTCTTCTGGGGTCAAGATATATTTTATTTATTTTTCTATTTACATTATATTCACTTAGGGAAGAAAGACAACCTTATTAACAAGTGAATTTAAGGTTATGAGGAATTTTTCTTTGAATTTGACATATTTGTGGGTTAATATTCATGAACTATATGCATTACAATTAAGATTCTGCCCAAAGCTGTAATCAGTAGAAAGTACATTATAACCAAAAACAATGATTTATAAATGGCTGATATCTGATTCTATTAGATTATTCTTAACATTTTGTCTAATAATCAAGAAACATTAACAAATGCATACACTTTGCTTTTCTTTTAAGACTGGCACCTGAGCTAACAACTGTTGCCAATCTTTTTTTTTTTTCATTTCAGCTTTTTCTCCCCAAATCCCCCCAGTACATAGCTGTATATATTTCAGTTGTGGGTCCTTCTAGCTGTGGCACATAGGATGCCACTTCAATGTGGCCTGATGAGTGGTGCTATGTCTGTGCCCAGGATCTGAACCAGCAAAGCCCTGGGCCACCGCAGCAGAGCCCACGAACTTAACCACTCGGCCACGAGGCTGGACCCGCATACATTTTCAACAAGATTGTGATGCAAATTATGTTCTTAAATCTGGTATCTGATGGCTACATACAATTTCACAGGTGAATTAAATAATAATACCATGTAATCAGACCTTGTTCTTTGGTGTACACAATGTTTCCTCTATCTCTAGTCAACTCAAGGTCTAAGGGATGGAACACAATATTTTTGTGATATATTACACAATTTCTGTGTATGTGTATATATGCAATTTTATGTTTATATAATATGAATTATTATATATATATTACATATATGGTGACTTTATGTGGTTTGGCTGAGCGTCTTTTGATTAGTGGATTGGTCCTGAGGGTCAAGGAAAGGGCTATTAAATTAACTAATAAAATCTGCACACATACATTTATTAAGGGAGACTATAGCATACTGATTAAGAGTAAGGACTTTGAACTTTGAAGATATATTACACATCAGTTTCTTAGCTGTGTGGTCTCCTTAACTTCAGTTCCTTTATCTGTAAAATTGGATAATAAGAAATGTTACCACATAGAGTCATAAGGATTGAAAGAGAAAATGCATGTAAAGCACTAGAATGATACCTACCATAGAGTAGGTGCTCTAGGTATAAAAATAAGTTAATACCACTCTTATTAGTATCATTATTATTACTATCATTATTATAACTTCACATTTGAGAAGCAATGACTAAAACAAGCATGGACCAGGCTTCAAGGTGCTAGAGATAATAAAACATTTGTTTAAAATTCTTAAAAGCATAAAAATAAATCAAACCCATAAAAAAATATAGAAAGTCAGGCAGAAAAGAAAAGAAAACATAATATTTATTCATTTTATTAGATATAATATACATATGTGAATATAGTGTATCATAATGTATTAATATCATATATATAAAAACCAGGACATTATTATACCACTATATATATATTATATATAATAAAAACACAAAGATGAATTTACCAGCAAAATAGATGCAGCCATGGAGAGAATTGCCATGAATACAGCACAAAGACATAAGGACAAATAAAGAAGCAAGGTTAAGAGGACTGGAAAATAAGACAGCAAGGTCTAACAAATGTCAAGTAAGATTTCCATTGTAGAGAAATAGGGAGAAAGGGAGTAAAGTAGTGAAGAGAAACACTTAGAAATAAAGACTAAGAGAATAAGAAAGACTGAAATGATGAAATTAGGTAAACTTTCATATTCAATAACTATACCATGTGGGATCTAAACAAAAAGTTAAGTCAACAATGGAACAGTTTATAGGACGTAAATGATGTAGCAAGTGTCAACCCAGATACATTTCAAAAGCATGCTGTTGAGTTAAAAAAAAGTGTCAGAAAGGTCCATCTAGTGTTGACTCCATTCACAGAAGTTTTAAACTGTACGAAACAACTGTTTATGAATATAAACAAAAAGTAAAAGAAAGAAACGCTTATTTCATTTTTATTCATACTATTTAGAGCTATAAATGTGAAGTAAAAGTTTAAAACCATATTTGGAAGTAATAGATATTGGCTTTAGTAGGGCTGAATGGGCCGTGAGATTTAAGCTGTATCTCAAATATTTTGTGCCTTTGAAAAAATAATTTTAAAAAACCTGAAGCCAATATAGCAAAATGTTAATATCAGTTGATTGGTAGTGGTTGGTGCATAAGAGTGTGTTATATTCTTCTCTGCCCACTTAAAATACTTCAAAATTTTTTTAAATTGTTGAACCCTAGTGAGATTTAGAAATTTATAAAAGACAATTCTTAAGAGAAAATCCTATGGGGAATTCTTCCTTAATTAGGTGGTTAATGTAGACCTTTAGGAATAAAAATTTTTTTTTTCCCAAAAGACCCAAATAAGCTGAACTACAAGGAATGTACCTTATCTCTCAGAAAATTAGGGAGCTATGTCAGTCTTGCCAGGAACTGAAACTGTGGTTCCAGAAAGTCTAAGAATTTCAATGCTGACACATATTCTACTAAGGGTCATTTCAACAGACATTTATAAACCAGATGCTCCAAATTCAACCATCACAGGACAATTATAAAAATGATTTAATGTGGAGAATCTATAAATAGTTTTTCTTAAAAATTAAAAATGTTCTTACTGAGAATCTAAATGTCAAAGTTGACACAATGAAAACAAACACATGAAAGCTGACTATAACAAAATCACACACGTGTCCTTTCTCTATGCTTGAAGGCAAGCATTTGTTTCTGTAAGAACAGGACAAATATGCCAGCTATTGTAGTGTATACAATGACTTCACTATATTTTCTCTTTGCAATGCAGTAAAGGTTCAATGATAAAAGCAATTTTATAGGAGTAAGGGTTATCTAGAATATGAGATCAGACCTACGAATCAGGTCCCCTCAGCTTTCATTTCTCTCTGCTACCCTTATGCTGACACAGCAGAACTTTTCTAGAAGCACGAGTGAGCACTGCACATCACTCGTGTGATCATCTGGTTGCAAAGCTAGGCTAAGTCTCCTTCTGCTTGATTCTGGTGACTGATGGAAAGTGTTGATCAAAATTTTAAAATCTTCCATCGTTACACCAAAGACAGTCTGTTTCTTATTGGCAGGACAAGGAAATAGAGAATGAGAATTAGCTCTCTGTGTCTTCACACACAGCTGTTTGCTTTTGTTAATTTTTGTTTTTAAAATTATGCAGACAAATACTTCATTGTACAAAAACTGTGACGTACTTCAGGATATCTATATCTGTACTTTAGAAGGGCTGTATGTACTTCTAAAAGCTACAATCTCACCACTCAGAAATAACCATTATTAACATGTTGTTCATATACATATTCATACATATTATTTTTAAAACATAAATTGACTTATACTTTACAAACATTTTTATTTATTCATTTTTATTCTTTGGCCTAACAAACATATATTTGGCCTATGCAAATATAGATTTATCAATTTCCAACTGTTTAGTTACTACCCGTTTAATTTGTTTCCTTTGTCTATTTTAAGGTTTGGGGACTCTGAACATTCTCCTACAAATACCCCTGCCCGTGGAATGAATGTGGAATTACAATCCTACAAAACGAGCCAGTGGAGAAATAAAGCACGGTATTCCTCAATCACACAACTTCTTTCCTCTGACCTTCAAGAGTTGATCTGAGAGCCAAACCTCAGCCATATTCTTCTCTTAAAAACATTACCCGAGCCCCGATTCCTGGACAAATGAATCCCAAACAGAAAGCTACCAGTTCTGAATGAACGAGGCAACATTGTATCGCTGCATCCTCAATAGCCACTGGGAAGAACGGGGTCTTTAATTAAAAAGATGATAATGATCATCATCATTGTGATCATACTGATACTATTATGTAAAATACTGAGTCTGAGTTAACGGACTGTGAATTTAGTAGATATTAGTATTGAAATGACATTTTGTGGGTTTCACTTAAATATTTAAACTTGATGCCTCCTTTTGAGGGTCTTCTTTGAGGTTATTAATAAATAATAAAAGCAAAAATTATATTTTAATGTGGTTGCTATTTATGGATATGAGGATTTTGTGAAAAAAATAAGTATCTTTTATAGAGACACTTCTGCATGTCATTAGTGTAGGTTCATGTGAGTAGTTGCAAAACTGAGGAATTGTAGCATGAATATATTATAGGAATAGAAACTAGTGCTATGTATTTTTCCTCTAACTCTTACTAAATTTATAAAGACTGGCAATCCATCTACTACCTATAATCGATAATATTTAGCTTTCTGTATTTATATTTTTATTGTAAAATAACATCTTCCTGACATTATCGGATGGCTGTAAAAGTTAACATTTGCTGGCTGTCTTAAGCAAGATCTACTGAGACAAGGTGTGAGTGTGGTTAAAGAGGGGTTTTATTCTTGCCTTTTAATAATCACTTTTATTAAAATAAATAGATAAGTTGGAAGCAGCTGATATTGCAAGCTACTTTTTCCATGTTATTTAGGCTGCAAGAGTAATAGAAGGAATGAGGGCTGTTAAGAAAAGCTGGAAGGGGTAACAGCCTTCACCCGAGTGAGAACCGGTGATGAGACCAGCGGTGTTCTGCACAATATCATACTCCCATGTACTATGTCATCAACTACAACAGACGGTATAATTGGGAGGACAAAATAATCATTAATTACAAAGCGTTCCTCCCCAGGTTCTCAGAAATAAAACATGTACTGTAGGGAGTATGCTCTCAGAGTCTCATCCAGTATTCATGAAGATCAGCTACTCTAACCTAAAGTGAGTGACAAAAAGGAGTATTAACCCTGTAGTTATAAATCAGTCTTAACACAAATTCCTTTCCCACTAAAAGACTGGAATGCTCCTTACAAATTTGATGATCAGAATGAATGAATTTGCAACTGTTTGTTGCTGGTTTAATGTTTACGGTTCCAAAATGAGATATATTTAAAATCAAGCAATTATGGAATTTAAACAATCTTTTGAGGTTTCCTTTTTATGCCAGCAACGTTTCCTAAGCACCTATTATGTGCTAGGCACAGCGCTAAGTGTTGGAGACACAATAGTGTGCAAGAAAGACACAAACCCTGTTCTCTTGGAAGTAGCAGTAAAGACAGGGGTACAGTGACAAAAAGAATATAGAAATAAATACAGACACAATAAGGGCTATGAAAAAGGAACAGTGCTGTGAGAGGCAATGAAGGAAGGAATGCTACGTAATATGTGGTCAAGGGATCTTTTCTGAGTTGGTAGGAGTGATCTGAGAAGATACAAATGAGGAGAGACTAGGCATGTGGTTATCTGGGGAAGTATATTTCATGTGAATGACATGGGCTACACCATCCCTGAGCTGGGCCGAGTTTGCCAAATTTGAGACCACAAAAGTAGCTAGTATAAGCAGAGATGAGGTTAGACTGGTCAGCAGGACAGGGACATATAGGGCCTATACGCGACAGATGGACTCAGATTTTATTTTCAGGGAAATAAACCATCTGAGAAATTGAAGTAGGAGAGAGTAATATAATCCGATTCATATTTTGATGATGTCACACTGGTTGTGTGAGATGAGAGTAAAAGCAAAGACCTGCCCTTCAGGTGAGATGAAACGGTACCTTGAACTAGTGTGACAGCAGTGGAAACCAAGGGAGGAACATAGATTATGGATATGCCAAGAAGGTTGAACCAACAGGAATGAGATGCAGAGAGTAATCAAAGATGACGCCGGCGTTATGTCTTGAGAAATCTGGGAGTTGATTGTGCCATTTTCTGAGAAGAGGAAGCCTGGGAGGAGAGGTAACTTGGAAAGATAGTAAATCAAAATTCTGCTTTGGGCATTTGAGGACTGAGGATACCTCTTACAGTTGCAGGGAAAAATACCAAGTATTGAGTCTGGAGCTCAGGGAGGAAGCCATGACTGAGATGTGAGTGTGGGTGTCATTGACGTAAAGAAATACAGCAAATCTATGGGACTGGAACCAAAGAGACAGATATTGTTGGAGCAGTGTGAGCACATAGTAGACAATGAGGTTTGGAGTAGGAAATGAGGTTCATGTGAGGCCTTATCATTCATTTAAAAAATTTTACTTTCATTCTAAAGAAATAGGGAGTGATCAGAAAGTTTTGAACAGAGAGGTTACAGATTTTGTGTTTTTAAGTGTTCCCTGATGTGTAGGGAATAGGCTGGAAGGAACAAAGTAGAAACAGGGAGTCCTGTTAGGATGCTGTCGTGAGTGCAGCTGAAAGTGAAGTTAACAATGGGAATATTTAGAAGCAAACTGATTCTCTTTATATTTTGAAGCAGAGACACGAGGATTGGAAGATGTGAGATAAAATGCTGAATCAAGAATGACTCCTAGGTTTTTTGACCTTGGCGACGGAAAGGATGGAATAATCAACAACAGAAAGGTGAAAAGATGTAGCTGAAGGAGTGAAGCGGTGTATGAGTCAGCAGTCTTCCACGAAACAAAACCAACAGGAGATGTTATATAAAAAAGGAGGTTTATTATGAGGAATTGGCTCACGTGATTATCAAGGCTGAGAAGTCCCACAGTCTGCCATCTGCAACCTGGAGACTCAGGAGAGCTGGTGGTGGAATTCAGTCGGCATCTGAGGCCTGAGAACCAGGGGAGCGGAAGGAAGGTGCAAATTCCGGTGAAGGGCAGGAGAAGATGAGATGAGATCAACCAGCGAGGCAGAAACCGGGGGCAAATTCCTTCTCCCTCTGCCTTTTGTTCTATGCAGTCCCTGGACGGATTGGATGAGGTCCACCCACACTGGGGAGGGCAGTCTACTTTACTGAGCCCACCAATTTAAATGCCAATCTCATCCAGAAACACTCTCCCAGAAATAATGCTTAATCTGAGCACCCCACAGCCCTCAAGTTCACACAGAAAATTAACCGTCACAAGCAGGTTTGGGTGGAATATGAGTTCAGTTTTACATCGGCTTACTTTAAGATATGTGTCTAGATTACCCGGTGGATGGTGTTTTGCTTATGAAATTGGCAGAAGAGAAAATAGGAGTCCCGGTGGGTTACTTACTGACCCAGCACCATATTAGCTTGCCTGGTTTAGTCTGATAAAATAGAGCGTATTTCACTTACATACACCTTAAGCCCAGAGGCTCTTCTATGATAGTAGAAAGTTGCCTGAATAACTATTCTATTTAGTTTTTCACTTTGGAGATGTGTATAGCTATGTTCCAAGAGATTTAATGACTTGATCTCTAAATTTCCTAAAATTTAAGAGCCGTAGTCTATGAAACAAAATTCATATCAACCACCGTTATGTCTATGGTGATATTAGTGAAGATAGCCGTTTACTCACTGTCAACAGATGTACCCAATCATATAATTTTCTCTGTGATTCTGAGGAATGACCTTGATCTCGTAAGGGATTTCATCCTATGTCCTAGCACTGACCTTCCATTTTATGTGTTCCTATATTCAAACTACATATTTAGTTTGGATGCAAATAGTGATTTTTATCGGGTGGGGAGAATTCTCAAATATGTGTAGGTGCTCTTAAGGAATGACATTAAAATAAACTACATTGATTTGCTTTACAATCTCAGATTGGGTTTCTACCATTATTCTTGAAAGAAAACAGTGTGATTTAGACTGTCACTATTCTTTCTCCCACTCCACCATATAATAATTCTACACAAGCCTAATGCTTAAAAAAAAATATATATATATATATATAATCTTGACTTCCAGTTTCTTCAGGCAAGGAAACAATTCAATCCTAACACATCAGCTCAGAACAAAGCAGCCATATGGCACACATTCTACCTTGAGATAGATAATTCTCACCAACTTCTTAATTGATGTTTTTCTTTATATATTCTCTGCTTAAAGTTTGTCTGCTAGATAAATAAACTTCAAGTAGCACATAGCAATCTATACATTGGGTTAAGTTCAGTTCAGCCAAATAAAATGTTGGATAACTTAGTTAAAGCATATCTACCACAAAGCTGTCAAGTGAGAAAAACTGGGCCCCACAGCCTCAAAACGCAGACATTCTAGTAAGATTTCTGGTTCTTGTTTCCTCATGACTTTCGGATAGTCTAAAGACAGTTTTCTGTGTCTTTTCTGCAAAGAACAAGTGCAGAGTGGCATGATAAAAATAAAAGAGAATTAAAGATTGCTATTTTTGGCTCTCAAAGGATTTCATTCAATGTTTCAGCAAACAGTTTCTGCATTTCAGAGTGGAGATCATTTTGTAGTCAGAGGCTGTGTATTTCTATTAAGTTATCCAAATTTATTGCTGTGGATTAAATTTAAGGGGGTCTTTAAGGACACCAACATTTTTGTGATTTACATTACATCTGAAAGAGAAGAGAAATCAAGTTATATTCACAAAGTGCAAAACCTTAAATTCCATACTTTTCCTATTGACTTGCTTATTACATCTGTGTTTATCTTCACAAGTTCATTTGAACTATTTCCACCGAAGATATATGAGCGCTCTGATTTATATCCTGACTACATAGAGCGGTGCTCTGTAATCAGGAGACTTGAAATAAAAGTCGTGCATTTTTAATGCTCTTGCTTTTGTTCAGCCGTGATCTTACATAAACCATGTGTTCCCTATGATTTTCTGACGTTTCCTACTTTAATATAGAGGAAGATTAACCTCTTTCCTCAGAGAAAGCATGAACTTCTCAGGAATTACCAAAAAAGATAATTGAGTTTAAAGAAGAATAATAGATACCATAAAAAATTCAACATTATATGTTTAGACAGGAAGAATGCTTTCTTATTTTCTATGGAAATGATATTTGGGAGAATAATCTGACACCGGGGAAGGATAGGAATGAAGGACGTCGCATCTTTTAAAAATACATGAAAATATATTGATGCTGCATGTGTGTGTATTGTCTAACCTGGTAAAGTCTGGACATTACTGATATAGAAAGTTGTGTAATAACATTAAAAGTCTAGAAACATGTAAGTTATTACTCTTGGACTGAAGGCAATGTTTGTTTAAATGTTTTGTCACCTGCATTAACTTATAAACTTGTTTAGGTCCTTATCGTTAAAATATTGGTGTAATTGCATTATCATCCATACTTGTTACTCTCTTCGTTGACAACTTTTTATAGATTGTCCCAAAGAACAGTCCATTGGGTGAACTCCTATTTTTTTCCTGATTAACTCTAATTAATGACACATTGCAGAAAGTTATCCTGTTTTTATTTTTCCCAACCCAATAAAAAAGAATGATCTTATCTAAGCTTTAATGAGTTATTATAAGAAAAGAAGCCTGTTCTTTCTGTAATCCTATAATTTCTGATGTCAATTGCAACTTTTCCTCTTGTTAATTTATATTTAGAAAAAAAGAAATATATGACAGCAAGGAGCACAAAGCATGCCATCTTTGCAGCTATCCCTTTAGCTTTGTGTCAATTTACAATTTTTACAAAGGAAATATATGGAAATATAGCCATATAAACAAGTAGAAAATAAAAAGCCTACATGATCGCCTACCCGGAGACTAGCACTGTTATTATTTCAGGCTTTGACTTTCAGGAGCCTTTCTAGGTTTCTAATGATACACACACACACATACACACACGCACACACACACTCAAGGAACATAAATTTCTCATGTCACAAGCTGAAGAGGACAACAACTCTAGCTTTCAGTATTTTCCCATATCAGGGACTCATTTCTGTCTTGAGCTTTCCATTCATTCCTGAGGATGTAAAGTTTACATTCTGACCTATGTTATCTGGGACCCTAAAAAAACAGGAGGGACTATTTTTGACCCAATTATCTACTCACCCCATGCTACTATGTCTATTATACTCTGAGAATATTGCACTAGGATGTTGAGTACTCTTTTTAGGGGATTGTTGTTCCAGATACTATTATTCCATGACTTCCCTAAGGAAGCAAGATGCACATCCCTCCTGTGCTCAGACATCCAAACCCATCCACCTGGTTGATGTCTGCAGGGAGGTCGGGGTGAGGAATGAGGACAGAGTCTAAGGACTCTTGGTTCATTCTTTTCCCCTCCCAACCCCAAATTAAAAAAAAATCTTTATCTAGTAGGATATACTACTTCTTCCCATGGACTTTACAGTCTACTTTGCAACATTTTAACACTTAAAAGTCAACTTAAAAAATTCAGTTTTTTGTGGGGCCGGCCTGGTAGCATAATGGTTAAGTTCAGCACACTCTGCTTCAGCAGCCTGGGTTTGTGCATTTGGATTCCAGCTGTGGATCAACACCACTCATCAAGCCATGCTGTGGTGGCATCCCACATACAAAATAGAGGAAGACTGGCACAGATGTTAGCTCAGAGCCAATCTTCCTCACCAAAAAAACACAAAAAACAAAAAAACAAAAACCCAGGGTTTTGCAACACAAAAGTTTTTTTCTCTCAAAAATAACTAAGAATTTCAAAGCCTACCTAGAATTTAAATACCACAAATTAGCTTATTTCACACTAGTACATCATATTTATCCTCTTTTCTCTGCAATATCTCAGCATCAACATCCAGTTTTGCTGTTTTTAGGGGGAAGAGATGGGATTGAATTAGATAATCAAGAACTGCACTTTAAAAAAATATTTCAAAATATTATCCCCGTGCTTAGTCTTTACATATGTTGAATATTTTAAGTCACGGAAGATCATCTGCACATGGCCCTTTGTAACATGTTTTTATGACTTTAAGTACTGTGAGCATCTCTCTGACATACTTTTACATGGCTACCTAGACATCAAACCAATACATGCAGCTTACAAATGCATATATAATAATTTTGGTCATTTAAAATTAGGCTTATACATCCATCCTGTTCCACTGAGGTTCTTCAATACCACCTACAGCTTTAAACAAACTTGGATGCCTTTTATTTAGGCAAGATTTTATACACATTTTAAGAATTTTAAGAATGCGCTGGAAAATGTTGAGTGTATTTTCCGTAAAAATTGCCATATTTCACTCTTATGAGGCCAGCATTTAAAAAATAAACTCACTATAACATTCTGAAGCTATGTGTGTGTTTTACATTTGAACTCATTGACTGAAATAAAATTTATTGTTTATTTAAACAGAGAAAATAATAGTTTGAAGAGACGAGAGTAAGATAGGGTCTCGCCATCGATAGTCCACATAATACTAAAATATATTCTTGTTGATTTATACAACAGTAAATTTTGCTGTGTTGCTGGGTTTTCGAAAAATGCACAACGTGACAGTCCTTAAATATAATTATCCTATATTAAGCTCTCAAATTTAGAGCATATAAAAACGTTTCTGGTAATGTGTAGCTTACTCTGTGGGCAACAGGTTAATTGTGCTTTCCTTTATTTTTAGATGTGAAATATTTGCTACAGTTTTAATTTTTTCTTAATTGAAACTCTGAGAATATGTATTTTTAATGATTCTGGTTGGGCTGATTCTAAGTATTCCTTTTGCTGGTAGTCATTTGACCCATCTCCTGAAAGATTATGTGTTCTTCAGGATAGCAGAAACCGTCAATGAAAGCTTTTACTGGTTATCTTTGCAATATTCATTAAAGTTCAATCTTAATTGTCCACGGGAATACAAGTGAGCCATCTTCATATGGGGCTGTACTTTATGAGGCCCTAGACACACTTTTCAAAAGGTGCAAACTTTCCATATCTGGGCACAAGTAGCCTATTGCATTCGGTAAACATACTTTAACGATGGTTTCATTTCCTGGAAACAAGGCAATCTTTTAGAAGCATTTGAGATCTCTTCTATCAGAATATGTATAAGAGTCAGAATGCTTTGTTCTGCGAAAAGCATTTTTCTTACTGGGTATTTGATGGAGATGCTGTGCTACAGCTCTTGTTGCCACAGAGACAGCAGGTCAACAGAGAAGTAAATGGGTGGTCTTGAATGTCAAGTTAAGGAATGATCCATTTTAGTGACCTTTGCCTCTGTGTCTTATTCTCAATAGGTCAACACATTGATTTATTTATTTGTATATATTTTACAAAAAGAGAAATATCTTTATGTTTCCTAAGCGCTTTGAAATACATCAATAAAAAAATAATTCAATATTAGTATACTTATTGTTTTGTTAATAAAATAGCTCAGAAGTAAGCATGATAAATTCAGTAAATTTCAAGGAGAACTAACTGATATCTCAAGTTTATTCGACTTACTTTTAAAACCATAAATGAATGCCATTGTCTTTATTACGGAGAATGCAAATTCTCTCCAAACTGGCATTTGGTTGGAAAAGACCAAACTAGTTTATTTCCATTCTGTTGTTACACTTCAAAAAATAATTTAGGGGCCAGCCCGGTGACGCAGTTGTTAAGTTCACAAGTTCTGCTTCGGCAGTCCGGGGTTCACCGGTTTGGATCCCAGGTGTGGACATGGCACCGCTCGGCAAGCCATGCTGTGGCAGGCTTCCCACATATAAAGTAGAGGAAGATGGGCACGGATGTTAGCTCAGGGCCAGTCTTCCTCAGGAAACAGAGGAGGATTGGCAACAGATGTTAGCTCAGGGCTAATCTTCCTGGGAAAAAATAAAATAAAATAAATAAATAAATAAATAAATAAATAAATAAATAAATATAATAATTTATAAATTATTGTGGAGAACAAAAAAAACTCAGGGTACTCATATCTATTTATCAATCTATGTACATTTTATGTCATCAGATAAGGAGAACATCCTTTACTATATAACACTTGTCAATGTTTATAAAGGATAAACTACCATAGAATATACCTTATGAAATATAAATTAAAAGACATGCAAGTCCTTGGAAGTCATCTTAGAGTCAATTTGCAGGCATAACCAGTTCTATATTTGCCATAACCTAAAAATAACGTAAAATGTATGTTTTCGTCTTAGTACATTCATTCGACATGGAAGTTTTGAAGTAAACGTAAGTTTCAGGCTCTCATAAAAAGTTGAGAATTCAGGCTATAATCGATAGCATGTCACTCTTTTTTGATTCATCTAGCAATTACTATAGATGGAGAAGTAGAACAGTTTTCTGAGCAACTGTGATTTTTCTGGAAGAAACGTTATGAAGAAATGAAAGATGGGAAATGGCGGGACGGTGGGCTGAGACCTCCTTCTTAATAAGCAGTGGAGTCTTGGGCTTCAGCCTGCGCCTGTTCGAACTCAGCTGCTCCTGCTGAGGCGCGTGGAAGGTCCTCGAGGCCACCTTCTCTCTGTGGAGGACAGCACTGCACATTCTACCCATGATTTTTTTTAGAATAAATATAAGAGAAAGAACTTTTGAATGAAAGATAATTTGCAACTAATCAGTAAAAACTGGAAAGGATAAAAAAGGATGTTTGGGAAATGTCTTTTTTAAAGGTAAGGGCAAATTGACAGTAAGTGAAAAAAAGATGCATGATTTATTTGATGATCCTTCTGGGTCAGATAGTCTATAAGTCTGATTTATGAATAAAGAGTAATCAATTCTAAGTAATTAGTGACATAATTGATCAAGTTTTCTGATGTTTGGGTGTGTCTGGGTGTGAATTCTAATTTGGTGTCTAAAATTTTGGCCTTAATTTTTGTTAGTGTGAAAAGTTCTATTACTTTCTATTATTGCTAGAGCCTGAGATAATTTTAAGGAGAAATACTCAGAACCAAGATTTACTTTTGGCGTCCACAAGTACTTATGGGTGTGCATCCTGTCACAGAGCAGACTCTATCCTCCTGTTGACTGCACATTCAACTTGGTTTCCTTCGTGTTCTTCGGATTAAAAATTCAACTCCTTATAGGATAGTTGAGCATTTCTTGAGGGGTTTGACAGCTGTTCAGGCCAATAGCCAGCCTTTCTTTCCTTTAGTTTTTTTTCTGGAGACTACAGGAATAACGAGAATTTGCTAAGTTTACAGGCAAACATACAACGTGTCTGATTATAGATGCATAAGTATGCCCCTGGAATGCCTGGAGAAAATGGTTTTCCAAGCATAATTCAGTTAATGCCACATAAATCATTGGAAAAAAGGAAAATTAGGGGGAATTATTATAGAGTAGGAATGCCGCTAGATTAAGAAATATTTTATTTGCTATATTTTATTTATCTTTATACTTTCTCTAACTCTTTCCTTATCTTAAATGATATTCTTTTCCTTGAGAAGCACATTATATAACTGAAAATCTTCTCACTTACTACATGTGATATTTTAGAAACACTAAGAATTCTTAAAGATGGAAATAACAAAAAGGAAAATATGCTACATATAATGAGAAAGATACTGCATCATTTTGTGTGCACTCTTTTAGTATAAGTTTGTCTAAAACAGAGTTCTTCACTAACTTCCTCTTAAATTTCAAATCTTTTTTTTATTCTGCATTATAAAATCTCCTAACTTTCACTCTTCTAAACAAAATAGTACCATCTCATCTAAAAATATATCTTCAGGGCCCGCCCTGGTGGCCTAGTGGTTAAGTTCAGTGCCCTCTGCTTCAGTAGCCCGGATTCCGTTCCTGGGCGTGGACGTACACCTCCCATCTGTCAGTGGCCATGCTCTGCTGGAAGCTCATATTCAAAAAAAAGAGGAAGATTGACAGCCTATGTTAGCTCAAGGTGAATCTTCTTCAGCAAAATAAATAAATAAATAAATAAATAAATAAATATAAATATACACACACACACACACACGATTCTTGCCTTCTAGAAAGATGCAATGGTTGAAGGTAAAAAAAAAGGGAAGAAATGTAGTTCAATCACATAGACCAAAGAACAGGGTATACCCAGGATCATAGTAGTACTGACTTTGTACCAAATAGCAGTCTATTTATTTGCATTCCTATGTTTTAATATCTTAAACTGGAAAATGAGAATTATGTATGCATTTCTTACCTTACTGTCTGGGCACGTACATGTGAATATAAGTGAGTCTGAGAGTGTGCGTGTGTTTGTGTGCATGCATATGTGGAAGCCGCTGCAAGGTAATGCACATGAAATGCATGTGAAGTGCTTTGTTTGTTTGCCAACAGATCCTTACTTTCAGATACAATTCTGAAATAAGTTACTCTGATTTTTGAGAGTTCTTTCAATTCACATAATATTCTGCTGGACCTATATTCCTATATATTCCTATATTCCTGATTTTTGAGAGTTCTTTCAATTCACATAATATTCTGCTGGACCTATATTCCTATATTATGAAAAGAGCATCATAAATAATTAGAATTAAACTAATTATCAATGCAGATGAACAACATTCTACATGAACATGGATTTGCATATTGATTTCTCTGTTAGATTTAATAATCTCCGGTAGGTTTCTTGGTTATTCTCGAGAGTTACCCAGGCTCCACTCTAGAGAAACATGACCTTTCCACTGAGAGGAGTTTCCCAGATACCCCTCCACTTCCCAGGCCTGCTATGGTCTAAACAACTAGCTGCATTCTATCCCTTAAACAAATTTGCGGTCATCAGTGTATCTTCAGTGTGTTCTTGGTCTGCAGAAATAAATTTTGCGCTTCCTAGTTATCACCTGGGAGCTGTAGACCACACTGCGTGATCTAGAATAGGCATTAATTACTGCTTTAAATCTCCCACTTTGGGAGGAATATGCAGAGAATATTTAGCACTTAGCTAAAAAGTAGAAACATAACTTGGGAAACGCTCTCTTCTAGAGTCAAGGCACGTGTGTCCTGTTTGGCAATTTTTATATACTTTTCCCCAGCAGATCAGTTTTTATCCTTTAAAGCTCTTTAGGATAACATATGGATACACGTTATAATAATGTAAAGTATTAGAGAGTTCTATTTTCTGTAGTTAAAAGAAATCTAACTGTGTTAACGAGTGACTCCTTATTATTGCAGATCGTTTGAACTTCTCATTAGAATTGGCCAAAAGTGACAGATGCATAGCGCCATTAAATAGGTTAAAACAAAGACAAACAGAATGCATTTGGTTACTGTGCCTTTCCTAACTGATAAGTTCTCATGTATGAAGACAGCACACTTGCAGCTATGTAATTGCAATGTCCTTTCTCATCTCATGATACGGCCTAGCCCTTTATACTATTTATAGTGAAGTGGTTAAGAGCAAGATGTTGGACAGATCTGAGTTCAAGGTGGTGTTCCACCGTTTTCTAGATTCATGACTTATTCTCTGTGTGTGTCAATTTTCTCAGGCTTAAAAATGGAGAAACCAGTGGCTAATTAAGAACTAAGTCAGATAGTAAATTTGAATTATTTAGCATAGTTTGTCACACAACAGATACTCAATAAATACTATATTTGGGATTGATGATGATGATAATTAGGATGATGAAAATACCTAAAAATGAAAAGAAAGAAAGCAACCAAAAGTACAGGACTTAGAGTGTTACGAGGCATAGATTCCTAGTTGTGTCTTTGACTCAGGGAGAGTACTTAAGTCGTGACTAGTGCCCTATCACTATCTATGCAGAAGGACAAAATCAACTGTTCTATTTCCCCTTCCCATCAGTTCCTAAAATGAGCAAATATGAGCAGTATGCTATTACTTCCCCCCTCACAGGTCAAAGATGGCCTTTCAGATGGGATGACTTCCTTCCTTCTGTAAGCCCTCTCCTGCTGGCCCCAGGTTCATGTGGGTTCCGACAAACCATTGTTATCCTTACTTCAGGGGCACTGAAAAAAGAAAAAATCTATAGTAATGACCTTTGAGTGGAGACCTTTACAGGGCTTTTCTCCGGTCCTTCCATTAGGTCAATGATGTTGACAATTAAGTCATGAAGCATTACTGTTGCTGGAAAAGAGGTGAATAAATGTGGTGGAAGCAGTTTTCTTGTTGATCTTTCAAAGGCAATTTAATTAGCTGATCATCAGCTCTGGAAGCCAAAGCGAGATAATTGGGCTGGGGGTGGAGTCAATTGACTTCTTTGACAAATGAGCTTATTTAGAGAATTACTTTAATTCCTTTGTTCATTACAGGGACGCTGCAAGCCCAGGAAATGCTAGGATTTCATGGTGATGCAAATAATTGCACTGATTTATTTTTATACTTCTATCTTCAGTTTCGTTCCTCATTTTTAGTCTTCCGTGTGCTAAAAGCATAAGGATCGTATGTGCATAAAATAATTAAAATAAATCTAAGAGATCTTCTATCATTTGTGGCATAGAACAGAATTATTCTGACATATTCCAGGACAATGTGAGAATCCTGCTACGATACTTAATTTTGTGGTCTTCAGGAGTAAGCGGTTCCAATTCCTAACAAAAATCAAATTAAATAAGCTTTGTTCTCTTTTCAGAGTCTCCAATCTCTAGAGTAAGACAAAAGTGTGTGTGTTTTCTCTGCCTTAACTAGTTAGGCAAATGTCAATATTTGTGTATTTCTGTTTGATCGATGTTACTACATCATTTTCAGACCAATAAAACAAAAAACAAAAAGGAAACAAAAACAACAATCAGAAAAATCTTAACAATGAAACCTTAAAGGAAGACTGGCACAGATGTTAGCTCAGAGACCATCCTCCTCAAGCAATAAGAGGAAAATTGGCAACAGATGTTAGCTCAGGCCCAATCTTCCTCACAAAAACCAAACCAAAACAAAAAACTTAACCCATTGCTTATGAAATAAACATTACTTGAAAATACACTGTGTCCAGGAACTCTGTTTAATGACAGAAATATCAAGATGACAAATATATGATACTGCTATTCAGGACTCATGCCTGACGAAGTGAAAAGTAAGCAGATAAATTATAATGCAACATGGAAATTTTACCAGCACACATGGGAACCAAGTGATATGGGAGCCTAAGGGAGACGCAACTCATTCTCCTCCCCAACCGTGCCTGATACCATTTATCACTTTGGTGTTTTGAATGGACAGAATCTAAAACTCAGACCATTGTATTGATCAGTTGATTTAAATAATTCACTAGAAATCTGATGTTTGTGTTTTTTTTTTTTTAGGATTTTTATTTTTTTCCTTTATCTCCCAAAGCCCCCTGGTACATAGTTGTATATTCTTCGTTGTGGGTCCTTCTAGTTGTGGCGTGTGGGACGCTGCCTCAGCGTGGTCTGATGAGCAGTGCCATGTCCGCGCCCAGGATTTGAACCCACCAAACACTGGGCTGCCTGCAGCAGAGCGCGCGAACTTAACCACTCGGCCACAGGGCCAGCCCCTGATGTTTGTGTTTTATAGCAGAGATAAAATCTTACCTAAACAAAGAATATAGATTACTGTATTTCAAATCTCTACTTTATTTGCATTTGCACTGTTATTAAGTAGGTAGAACGTTAAGAGGGGTGCTTTTAAAGTCTCTTCTTACCAATTCTGAAAAAAATGAATAGATTCATGTATTTTAGGAAATGCAAATTGTTTCAAAGGAGAATCTGAGTGTGTGAGTAAAACATGATGTGAATCTGAGTGTATGAGTAAAACATGATGTATTAGGTAGCCTGTCTTTATATATGTGCATATTTATCAATATCTTCTTGGAGGCTGGTTAGTGAAGTTGCTTGGAACACAATGCTAATAATGTCAAAGTCATGGATGTGGGCTTCCCTCACTTTGCTCCATGGCTACAAATAGATTTTTTATCTCAGCTGGCCTTCTTGCAAATATCTGCATCTGATCACAAGGAAAGGTACTTGAAATAAATCGATGCAAATCCATCAGTCATGTTTACACCTGGCATTGAATAAGTCACCCAGATAAAGTTATTTGCAAGCAAAATAGGATGAAAAGAATGTCCTACAAATGCTGAGTGTAATTTTTTTTCAAAGTAGTTTACAAGCCATCTGAGGAGAGGATGTGTATTCTACTCTTCATGTCCCTTACATCCACTGATGTAGTATTATACACATCTGCATGCTTTTGTTGTTGTATGAATGCTATAATACAATACAAATATCTCTACTTCAAATAAACTAAAATAAATAGTGATCACTTTGGAACCTACATTTTTTTGAGTGCACAAATGCAAATTCACTTAAATATATTTAAATATCAAAGGAGTGAATTTGAGGGAATACAGCTCATTGAAAATTTAAAGCATAAAGGGCTCTCCAAAAAAGGGAGAGGTGAGAGGAACAATCGATTCTTCTTGAAGTACGGCTCCAAGAAAATATTCTTTACTGAAGGGAGCTTTCATATTGGCAGTGTGACATGTGTGTGTAAATATGGCTGTATAGGAATCTTGATTCACACAACCCTGTCTTTTCATTGAAGCCACATTGTACGATGGAAAAACAAAGCTTGACGATTTAGTTCATTCTTGGTTTCTCTCTCACTGTTTTTTGTACATTCTTTAGTTTTCTGCTCCATATCTCTATTTTCCCATTTTTAAACTAAAAATAATAATTTGTGAACAGGCTTAAAAAAGGGAATATTAGTATTTTAGTTCTATCCTTAAACTTCTTTGTGCCCCCAAAATTATCACCTATTTCCTAACTTGAAACTATCACTTTATACTAGTTTCTCACCATCTCTTTAAATTTTTTTTCAAGATATTTTTGTATATAAAATTACCAAAAAATCCTCCTTGACCTTGTGTCCCACCAGTTGTCTACCTCTTTATCACTCTTTCACTTTATAGCTTTATTTCTTGAAAAGTAATTTAATTTCTTCCTACTTTCTTAATTCACGTTTACACACATTGAGTGCATCTCCTAACACTCCTTTAAAATGACTCTTACTAAGATCACTAAAAAACTTCTATTTGACCACAATTCGCAGAAGAATATTGCTTCTCATCTATCAGAGTCAAACTCTGTTGAAAACATCTTGCCTTTCGAAACTCCTCCGGTCTCAACGAGACTATTCTCTCAATTCCTTTCTTTATGAATGTTCGTTCTCCGTCTTCCTCTGACCACTTCATCCTCCCCAGGGCTCCTCAGAACTATTCTGCTTCCTACTATATCCCTCTTGCTGTGTCATCTTCCCATTCATATGGCTTCTAATATTCAAGACAGGCTTACAACCTCCCATTCCAAATCTTTCCTAGTCTTGACTGCTAAACTCCAGACGTGTTTAAAAAAGACCTACTGGACATTTCTACCTGGATTCCAATGGGTAACAGGATTCAGCATACTTAAAACTTTCTCCCTAAAGATTGTTCTTTCTTTTGAGTAAACTCATCTAAATTGAAGACATAATTTCTCGAGTCATTGTAGGATCTACCTACTCCGTTTATAACTTGATTAATGGATCACTAAGTCTTCTGGTTTTACCTCCAAAATGCCAGTTATAATCTTTCCCTTTCTGTTTTCATTACCACAAACTCGTTTAAATACGTATTAACTTTGATTTAGTTGACAGTATCCAATCTCCTGGTGTCTAACATTTCTCATCGTCACTAAACCTTCCACGACGCAGCTGGGATACCTTCTCCAAACCAAACAGCTTGCTATGTCTCTGCTCATCTTGGTAATGGGCTCTGTGTAATCCCCAAGCAAACCCTCTTTTAAATGACGTTTTTTTCTTACACTCTGCCTTAGAGAAGTTAAAGATAGTAAACCCTAGAAATAAAGTGTCTGATCAACTTAATCGTAATGGAGCTATCAACTCCGTTTGAAATTCTGACGGGGTCGTTGTCTTCTATGTAAGTACGGAATTGCTTTTCAGAGCATGACCTCTGGAGGCAGACTGGCCTTTGTGAATCTTAATTTTGCCTGTGTGCGACCTTGAAGAGGTTACTTAACTCTGTGTCTCTGTGTCCTCCTTTGTAAACAAAGAAATAAAAAATCATACCTACTTTGTTGCCTCATTTTGATAATTAAATTTAATATATGTGCAACACTTATGCCAGTGTCTGGAACATTGTATGTGCTCAAAAATACTAACTAGTATTTTTCTAAGGATTTGCATTAAAGGATGGATGAGTTGTTTTGGGTTTTTTTTTCTTTTTCATTTTTTTGCCCTGAGAAACCTCAGACCCTGAATGTTTGCCTACATTTGATGTGCTTGGGCAAAGCAGCCTCTAAATATCTTGTTACTCTTGATACCATGCTCTTTACTACTTTCCTGGTCACTCCAATATGGGAGTCAAAAAATGCACTCAGCTAACCCTATAGGAAGAAGGAGCTGACTGTACACTCTCTTTAACCGTATGAAGAAATTCGACTCTCTTCTTCGCCCCCTCTCCTACCCCCATCCCAAGGCAGTGCTACTGCTATTGCATTATCAGAAATCTGAAGGAATGTGCCTTTTCTGCCCATGTGTGAATGAATCAGCTTTTTGAAGACAACTGCAAGCAAACCTCTCAATCTCCTTCTTTGTTATCAGAATTCACTGTAACTCAGCTGGAGTCGATCTCAAGAAGAATACGAAAACTCACTTGTAGTTTTTATTAAAGAGCATGTTTCTGGGTAAAGGGCCATTCATATAGAGAATAAGGAATCAGCGTCACTCTCCCTGGAACAAGAAAATTTTAGTGTAATATCAAATTAATAGACTTTCATAAAATCCTCCTTGGTTCATATTATCTTAAGGCAAAGCTCAAATCCTTAGAATGAAATGTCATTCATAATCTACCCTGTGTATTTTTCCAGAATCATTTTCTATCCTCTCACCTGTAGCCTATGTTCTAGATACAACAAATACTTGCAAATCCCTTAGCGTGCCATGGTTTCTCTTACTGATGACTTTTCTATTTCCATTGCCTGCATCGTCTCCCATCCCCTCCTATCTCTAATTATTAAAAAATTACTTATCTTCAAAACATAGTTTAAAATTCACCTCCTCTGAGAAACTTAGAGTATGTGTTCTTGGGTAAAGGTCCACTTAGGTAGAGATCTCTCAAACAAAACCAAGCACTTCTTCCTATCTACTACTTGAACTTTGTATGCACTTCTGTTTTAATACAACTGATGACTGATGTTCACATATAGCCCCTTTACTTGACTGGGAGGCCCTGCGGGCCAAGGCCTTTGCTTAGTTTAATATTCAATGCTCAGTGCTATGCGTGAGTCAGAAAAGTAGGGACTAAAGAAATGTTGCTAAATGGGTTTACATCCATAAAACCTATGTGATTTTTATTTCTCATAGTGGAGAGAGAAAAATGGCTATTGAGAAATTCAAAAGACTATAAACATTGAGAATTGGGTACATTTATCTAGGATGATTGAGTTATTTATTAGAGAACATTGGGAGGCAATTCTCCACAGTTTACACATGTTTTGTTCACAGTTTCTGTTTTGTTTCTGCACATCTTCTGAGGCACTGACCGCCTTTGTTTTGACTGTATTTTCAAGCATGTTTGCATAGCAAACAGCTTTGGAAGACAGAGGAACTATCTCCCTCTGATCAAAGGGTAAGTTTGTTTGATCTCTAGTATAAGAAAGATAATGTCTCCCTTTGGGGCAAAAGTCAGGGAGGTTACTGCACACTATAAAAGATTTGGGTTCCATAAATGTGGGCTTCCCATTCTATAATACAATTCATTGTGTGTTCAGGTGTTACCTGGCCTGCTTTTCCTCTCACACATTGTTAAAAAGGAGAATCCAGATAAAAAGCATACTATGAATTAAAACATGTTCAATTTTATATTAGTGAAAATAGCACTACAAGCTTGAAATAAGCTTCTGAAATAGGTAAAATTCACACTGTTTTCCTATCTACTATCTCACTGCTGTTGCCCAGATATTTACCCACTGAGTGTATCATTTCAATATCTGTTTCTTCTTTCTTTATTTGAATAGTTGTTCAGGGGAAAAAATAGTATGATTAGATATGAATATTATCTTACTCACTCTCCTAAACTCTTATTCTTTTTGAATACAACCTAAATTGTCAATTTATATTCCCTTTGAAAACCACCTTCCATAGTCCCAGCTATACTCCCAATAATAGCAAACAAGAAAAAGAGGAGAAAGGTAAATTGACAACCATAAAGTCTACCTTCTCTAGCAGACATGTTTGTTGTTACTTTTAGATATTAATAACATTTCATTTTCACTTTCATAATCTCACAAATCCTACAAAGTTGTAGTAATTATTCTCATTTTACAAATCAGGAAATTGAGACTCAAGAGATTGAACTAATATGCCCCCCAAAAAAGAGCCCAGTAAGTGGCAGAAACCAGAATTATTAGCCCCTGAAATCCACCCAAATATAATTTCAAGAATTCCACCTTTATCTGCTACTTTATGTCTTCTCCCAAAAATTCCATTCCTGCTTTTCCTTGTCAGTACAAATATTTAGTCATTGGGACCAACTCCTCTATACGAAAGCAGTTTTCTTCCTCTCTCTTCTTATATTCTCTTTTCTTCACTCTCTTGTTCTCACGTAAAGAATTTACATTTGAAATATGATACATACAAAGGCCACAGAAGTATTATGCAACCCATGGAGGTGTCGTACTTGTTCAAGAGAACATTTTCAAAATTGGATATTGCAGAACAATTTTCGAGTTAGCAACTTTTTTGGAAGATTGACAAGGTCTGACAACACTGGACCCACATTTCTGCATGATAACCATCTGCTTGGGCTGAACAGGGGCGGTCCCCTGGAAACAGGGCACTTGAAGTGTGCAGTAGGCTCAAATGCCTCTTGGTCTCACACCTGGAGCTTCTTCCTTGGTGTTGTAGGCCAGGACCCAGAGGCATTTGAATCTGTGATGGCTGATTTATATAGTATTGGTCTGCTGTACAGATGGCAAGGAACTACCGCCCTGTGCCAAGAAATTATTAAGGCACATAGAGTCATTTCATTTCAGAGCTTTCTGGTGCCAACGAAATAAAACTCGCCCTTTATAGTCTACTAAATGGTGGAAAAAGAGTTCACTCTTGTGTGAGAGATGCTCTTGTTTAGCTTTCTGTTTTTAGTGAACTTGAGAAGAAATTTTGTGGGATTATTTTTATTACTGTCAAACACTTAACCTCAATAAATAAATCGTATCCTCTGAGGCTTACCTAATAATAAATTTGATAAGCCATTTGTCTTTTAAATAAATTTTAATGCATGACCGTAGGCTCTAACAAAGAAAAGTAACTTGAGTGTTACAGAGGACAAATCACATTAACTGAACCCAAGAACTTCCCCAGCAAAGTTTATGGCGACATCATTGATTTCTCTCTATGACGTCTCCTGTATATCTAATGGCACATTTAACAACATGTATAGTGACTTTCTCAAGTTGCTACTAAACGAAGAAGAAAGAATTTTAAGTGTGTTTAAACTTAATCAACAAGATTAAATTAAATCTAACAGATTTTGTTTTAGCTTTTTTTCTTATATACAATTAATTGGAAACGGAAAATGATTTCTTTCCTTACTATTGCATTAAGATAATTTATTCTCACTTGAATTTTCTATTATATTAAAAAAGACATATCACAGAGGTCTTTAATTGTAATACAATATTTAGCTTTCAAATTCTTAATTATTTTTTTTGACTTTTTATTCTTTTTTTATTGTGGTAACGGTGGTTTATAACATCATATAAATTTCAGGTGTACATCACAATATATTCTGAATTCTGCGTAGATTACAACATGTTCACCATCCAAACGCTAATTACAATCCATCATCACACACATGTGCCTGATCACCCCTTTGGCCCTCCTCCTTCCCCCGTTCCCCTCTGGTAACCACCAACCCAATCTGTCTCTAGGTGATTGTCATTGTTTTTATCCTCTACTTAGAGCGCCATCATACGATATTTGACTTTCTCCCTCTGACTTATTTTGCTTAACATAATGCCCTCGAGGTCCATCCATGTTGTCACAAATGGCGAGATTACACGTTTCTTATGGCTGAGTAGTATTCCATTGTGTATATATACCACATCTTCTTTATCCATTCATCCCTTGATGGGCACCTAGGTTGCTTTTAGGTCTTGGCTATTGTGAATAATGCTACAATGAACATAGAGGTGCATATATCTTTATGCATTTGTGTCTTCATGTTCTTTGGAATAATATCCAGTAGTGGAATATCTGAGTAACATGGTAGATCTATTTCTAATTTTTTGAGGAATCTACAAACTCTTTAGAAAGTGGCTGCACCAGTTTGCACTGCCACCAGCAGTGTATGAGAGTTCCCTTCTCTCCACATCCTCTACAAAACTTATTGTTTCCTGTCTTGTTAATTATGGCCATTCCAATGGGAGTGAGGTGATATCTCATTGTAGTTTTGATTTGCATTTCCCTCATAGTGATGTTAAACATCTTTTGATGTGCCTGTTGGCCATCTGTATATCTTCTTTGGAGAAATGTCTGTTCAGATCTTTTGCCCATTTTTTAATTGGATTGTTAGTTATTTTGTTGTTGATACGTATGAGTTCTTTATATATTTTGGGTCTTAACCCGTTATCAGGTATATGGTTTGAAAATATCTTCTCCCAGTTGTTAAGCTGTCTTTCTGTCCTGTTGATGGTTTCCTTTACTGTGCAGAAGTTTTTCAGTTTGATGTAGTGCAATTTGTTTATTGTTTCTATTGTTTCTCTTGCCTGGTCAGACATGGTACTTGAAAATATGCTGCTAAGATCGATGTCAAAGAGTGTACTGCCTAGGTTTTCTTCTAGACATTTAATGGTTCCAGGTCTCACATCCAAGTCTTTAATCCATTTTGAGTTAATTTTTGTGTATAGTGTAAGATAGTGGTCTAGTTTCATTCTTTTGCATGTGGCTATCCAGTTTTCCCAACACAATTAACTGAAGAGACTTTTCTTTCTCCATTGTATATTCTTGGCTTCCTTGTCGAAAATTAGCTGTTCATAGACCTGTGGGTTTATTTCTGGGCTCTTGATTCTGTTCCATTGATCTGTGTGTCTGTTTTCATGCCAGTCCCATGCTCTTTTGATTACTATAGCTTTGTAGTATATTTCGAAACCAGGGAGTGTGATGCCTCCAGCTTTGTTCTTTTTTCTCAGGATTCCTTTGACTATTTGGTGTCTTTTGTTGTTCCACATAAAGTTTAGGATTCTTTGTTCTATTTCTGTGAAAAATGTTATTGGAACTTTGGTAGGGATTGCGTGGAATCTGTAGATTGCTTTAGGAAGAATGGATATTTACTGTGTTAATTCTTCCAATCCAGGAGCATGGAATATCTTTCCATTTCTTTGTGTCTCCTTCAATTTCTTTCAACAATGTTTTATAGTTTTCAGTGCGCAGATCTTTCACCTCTTTGGTTAAGTTTATTCCTAGATATTTTATTCTTTTTGTTTCAATTGTAAATAGGATTGTATTCTTAATTTCTCTTTCTTCTACTTTGCTGTTAGTGTATCGAAATGCAACTGATTTTTGCATGTTGATTTTGTATACTGCTAATTGACCATATTTATTATTTCTAAAAGTTTTTTGATGGATTCTTCAGGGTTTTCTATATATAAAATCATATCACCTGCAAATAATAACAGTTTCACTTCTTCCTTTCCAATCTGTGTCCCTTTTATTTCTTTTTCTTGCCTGATTTCTCTGGCTAGGACTTCCAAAACTATGTTAAATAAGAGTGGTGAAAGTGGGCATCCTCGTCTGGTTCCTGTTCTTAGAGGGATAGCTTTCAGTTTTTCTCCACTGAGAATAATATTAGCTCTGGGTTTGTCAAATATGCCCTTTATTATGTTGAGGTATTTTCCTTCTATACCCATTCTATTAGAGTTTTTTTCACAAATGGATGCTGTATCTTGTCAAATGTTTTTCTGCATCTGTTGACATGATCATGTGATTTTTGTTCATTTTGTTAATGTGGCGTGTCACATTGGTTGATTTTTGGATGTTGAGCCACCCCTGCAAACCTGGAATAAATCCCACTTGACCATGGTGTGTGATATTTTTAATGTATTGTTGTATTGAACTTGCTGGTATTTTGTTGAGGTTTTTTGCATCGATGTCCATCAGTGACACTGGCCTGTAATTTTCTTTTTTTGTATTGTCCTTGTCTGGTTTCGGTATCAGGGTAATGTTGACTTCATAGAATGAGTCAGGAAGCTTACCCTCCTCTTTAATTTTTTGGAAGAATTTAAGAAGGATAGGTAGTAAATCTTCTTTGAATGTTTGGTAGAATTCACCAGGGAAGCTGTCTGGTCCTGGACTTTTATTTTTGGGGAGGATTTTGGTTACTGTTTTCATCTCCTTACTGGTGATTCATTTATTCAAACTCTCTATTTCTTCTTAATTCAGCTTTGGAAGGTTAGATGATTCAAATAATTTATCCATTTCTTCTAGATTATCCAATTTGTTGGCATATAGCTTTTTGTGGTATTCTCTTATAATCTATTTCTGAGGTGTCTGTTGTAATTTCTCCTCTTTCATTTCTGACTTTATTTACTCGAGACTGCTCTCTCTTTTTCTTGGAGAGTCTAGCTAAAGGTTTGTCAGTTTTGTTTATCTTTTCAAAGAACTGGCTCTTGGTTTCATTGACTTTTTCTCTATTTTTTTTAGTCTCTATTTCATTTATTTCTGCTCTGATTTTTATTATTGCCTTCTTTCTACTGATTTGGGGGTTTGTTCATTCTTTTTTTTCACTTCCTTTAGTTGCACTGTTAGATTGTTTATTTGGGATTTTTCTTGTTTGTTGAGGTAGGCCTGTATTGCTATAAACTTCACTCTTAGAATCGCTTTTGCTGCATCCAATAGATTTTGTCATGTTGTATTTTCATTTTCATTTGTCTCCAGGTATTTTTTGATTTCTCCTTTGGTTTCTTCATTAACTCAATTTTGTTAGTAGTATTTTGTTTAATCTCCACATCTTTGTGTCTTTTCTGATTTTCTTCCTGAAGTTGATTTCTAGTTTCATATCTTTGTGGTCAGAAAAGATGTTTGGTATTATTTCAATCTTCTTAAATTTATTGAGAGCTGTTTTGTGGCCAAATATGTGATCAATACTGGAGAATGTTCCACGTGCATTTGAAAAGAATGTGTATTCCATGGTTTTTGGATGGAATGTTGTGTATATATATCTACTAAGTCCATCTGGTCTAATGTATGGTTTAAGGCCAATGTTTCCTCATTGATCTTTTGTTTGGATGATCTATCCATTGGTGTAAGTGGAGTGTTAAAGTCCCCTACTATTTTGTGTTACTGTCTATTTCTCCTTTTATATCTGTTCATAATTGCTTTATCAATTTAGATGCTCCTATGTTGGGTGCATAGACGTTTACAGGTGTTATATCCTCTTGTTGGACTGTTCCCTTTATCATTACATAGTGCTGTTCTTCGTCTCTTGTTATAGTTTTTGTTTTAAAGTCTATTTTGTCTGAGATAAGTATTGCTACCCTAGCTTTCTTTTCTTTGCCATTTGCATGGAGTATCTTTTCCCATCCTTTTACTTTCAGTTTGTGAGTGTCTTTAGGTCTGAAGTGTGTCTGTTCTATGCAGCATATATATGGGTCTCGTTTTTTTATTCAATAGGCTACCCTATGCCTTTTGATTGGAGCATTTAGTACATTGACATTTAAAGTAACTACTGGTAAGTATGTACTTATTGTTATTTTGTTGCTTATTTTCTCAGTGTTTTAGTAATTCTTCTCTATTGCTGTCTTCTTCTCTTGCTCTTTTCCCTTGTGGTTTGATGGCTTTCTTTGGTATTATGTTTGGGTTACTTTCTCTTTAATATTTGTGTATTTATTATAGGTTTCTGATTTGTGATTACCATGAGGTTCATATATAATAATCTCTGTATATAGCAATCTATGTTGAGTTGACGTTCTCTTTAGTTTGATCTCTTTCTAAAGGCTCTACTCTTTTACTCCTCTCCTCCCACATTTTGTATTTTCTATATCATATCTAACCTCTTATTTTGTGTATGTATCCATTACCCTCTTATCATTGAAATAGGTAATTTTAGTACTTTAGTCTTTTGACCTTCATATTATCTTCATAGGTGGTTGATCTACTACCTTTACTGTATTTTTGCCTTTATAGGAGTTTTATTGCCTTTTGTGTTTTATAATTTTCTTATTCCTATTTGTAGTCTTCTCTTTCCCAGTTAAATAAGTCCGTTTAGCATTTCTTGTAGAATTTGTTTCTTGATGATAAACTCTTTTAATTTTTGCTTGTCTGGGGAACTCTTTATCTCTCCTTCCTTTCTGTATGATAACTTTGCTGGATACAGTATTCTTGGCTGTAGGTTTCTTCCCTTTCACATGTTAAATATATTGTGCCACTTCCTTCTAGCCTGTAAGGTTTCTGCTGAGAAGTCAGCTGATAGACTTATGGAGTTTCGTTTCTATATCACTTGATGCCTTTCTCTTGCAGCTTTTAGGATTCTCTCTTTATCTTTAATTTTGGACATTTTAATTATAATGTGCCTTGACATGGGCCTCTTTGGGTTTCTCTTGTTTGGTGATCTTTGTGCTTCCTGTACTTGGATGTCTGTTTCCTTCCTTAGGTTAGGAAAGTTTTCAGCTATTAGCTATTATTTCTTCAAATAGGTTCTCTGCCCCTTTGTCTCTCTCTTCTCCTTCTGGGATACCTGTAATAGAAATGTTAGTATGCTTGATATTGTCCCAGAATCCCCTGAGACTGCTCTCATTCTTTTTGATTCTTTTTTTTCTTTTATCTGTTCAGCTTGGGTGATTTCCTCTAGTCTTTTGTCCAGCTTGCTGATCCATTTTTCTGTATCATCTACCGTGCTATTGAGTCCCTCTAGTGAATTTTTCATTTCCAGTATTATATTCTTCATTCCTGATTGGTTCTTTTTTATATCTTCAGATTCTTTGTTGACTTTCTCACTGTGTTCATCCAGTCTTCTCCCAAGGTCAGTGAGCATTCTTATGACTTTTTGTTTGAACTCTTTGTCAGGTAGATTGTTTATTTCTGTCTCATTTAGTTCTTTTTCTGGGGTTTTGTACAGTTCCCTTGCTTGGAATATATTCCTTTGCCTCCTCATTTTGCATCTTTCTCTGTGCTTATATGTATGTATCAGGTGGGTTAGCTACATCTCCTGATCTTGGAGAAGTGGCCTTATGTAGGAGATACCTTTTGAGGCCCAGCAGTGTGCTTCCCTCTTGTCACCAGTTCCAAATGTCCCAGGAGTGACCCCTGTGTAGGCTACATGTGTCCTTCTGTTGTGGCAGGGTTGCTCTTGAAGCAGGTACCCAGGGAATCTAGTCTGTCCTCCTGAACAGTTGGTCGTAGTGCTCAGCTATGTCTGGCTACTATGGACCCTTCCCTCAGTTTATTGGGTTTGGGGAGCCCTGGCACAGTTGGCTGCAGGGTCTAATAGCACATTCCTGTTTCAGTTTTTCCATTAAGTGAGCCGGTCCCAAGCATGGCTGGTTGTGAGGCTCAGGGGCTTACAGTTGGTGTAGGCCTCCAGCCTGCAAGGCTATTCTCATTTCTCTCAGGTTTTCAGCTGAGTGGGGCTTGCCCCAGTCACTAGAGTCCCCATTGTTTCAGGCTATGGAAGGTGGGGCCAATCCCCCTTGTGGCTGTTTGAGAAGCACAGGTTTTCTGTTGCTTATAAGCCCCATGGCCCACAGGTCCACACACACCATCAACACAGTCCTTGCCTGTGCGCACTTCCTGACCCCTTGGAGCATACCAAGTTGCCCCACTGCAGAGGCCCCCACACACTCCAAAAATAGCCCACGCTCTCCACCCACTCCTCACACATGCCCCCTGCCCCACAGAGTTGAACCCACTTGCCTGCCTGCAGAGGATCCAGGCACCAAATCTGTGCATGCCAAAAAGTTGCCTGAGGGCTTGCTGTTGGGTGGGGCCAGTCCCTAGGGTGCGCTGCCTGCCCCATCTGAGCAGGATTAAATCAGCGCTCTAGTTGGCAGGGCAGACACTGGGCTAACTGGCCAGGGGAAGAACTCCAATGATGTCTGCGAGCCTTTGGGTTGGCATGTCTGTACTAGGTCACTACAATGGCTGCTGCCACTGTCTCAGCCCCCAGAGAGGTCTCGCCTCTCACGAGATGCACTCAGAGACCACCAGGTGAGTCTCTTTTCACCAAAGGACTGTGCACCTTTCTTTCTGGTGAGTTTAGGTTGCTTTCTGAGATGGGTGAATTTGTGGGTGGGCCCTTTAAGAACTAGATTTTTCCACTTATGTCTGATAGCTTTCCTGGGGGTATCCCGCATTGTTGGTAGTAGCCAGTAAAGCCAGATATTATGAGAATCATCTCAGTTGTGCTGAGTCCAAAGGATGCTTATAGCAGCAACACTCACCCGCTCAGGTCCCCCACTCCTCCAGAGAAGACTGTGTACCTTAGAATTTCTCTTGGCTGGCCAGCCATGAAGCTCCGTGGCTCACAAAGGTGGCATTTTTCTCTCCAGAAAGGAATTTCTGCCTCTTCCACCTCAGTCAGGACTGTCCCTTGTTGTGGAGGTTCTTTTTATCCGGTTTTCAGTTCTCTCTCAGGGGTAAGTGTTCCAAAGACAGTTGTAACTTGCTTGTGTTTGCTGGAGGAGGTGAGTTCAGAGTCCACCTATGCCACTATTTTGACGCCCTCTCTTAAATTCTTACTTCTAATACCTAACAAAAACATTCTATAAACAAGCATCATTCTTTATCAGAGCTTAGAAGTCCATATAGAAATACTCTATGCACCTTATCAAATTTTTCCTGAACTCAGACCAGAAAATAGAATGTGTTCGTGATTACAAGCATTTCTTACTTCACAAGTATTTATCAAATCTAACATTGAATTTATAGAATTGAAGTAGCTTCAAATTCATTTTTGGGCCATAACACTTGTACAACAGAGAACTTTTGTATTATATGTTACGATTTTGCTCCCACGTCGATTATAGAATGTGATGAGGACAACAATTTGGAATCAAACTCATCTGGACTTAATATTCTGGCTACACAACATACTATGAGTTTGACCCTTTACTGGTCATTTAACTTATCTTGTCTCTGCTCTCTCCTCTAATTTTATGTGAAAAGTAAATAATTACTGAAAAAGCATAATCTCCTTAATATAGCTCTCTCCTCTAATTTTATGTGAAAAGTAAATAATTACTGAAAAAGCATAATCTCCTTAATATAACCTTTGTATTGCTAAATCTATATCCTATAGTTACATTCACTCAAAGTAATAAAGATATACACATCAAGATATTTATTATGATGTTTGATAGAAAATAAAGTGGAAACATTTTCAAAGTCAATTATTAGGAGATAACATATTAGATGTATGTAATGGAAAATTATGAAGTCATTGGAAAGAATTAGGTAGATCTATATATGTCCATATTGAGAGATGACCAATCTAAAGCATTATTTTTTTAAAGAAGAATATGATATATAACATTATTCGAATGCTTTAGAAATTTCTTTGACTTACTGAGTATAATGTCTTTTTTATTGTTATTTTGAAGCCTTTTATTTTCTTAAGATACCAGTAGGCATAAACACATACTCTATACTTGCCATTTTGAATTAAAAAAATCTATGCATTATTTTAACATTTTGTCAAGCAACATATTTAAAAGGAATGAGTAGATAAATACAATGCGATAGCTTTTGACACAAGGGTTTTGCATTGAAGGAATTTTCGAGAGGATTCAATTGGCAACAAACTCTAACTTATATATAAAAGGCATCTCTTACAGCAAGGTTTTAAGGAAAAACAGTTTGAAACAAATTATTCACCATTAGGAGGAGTTCAACAATTATTCATAATACATACATGCAAGGGAATATTATGCTTCTAATGAAAAATTTGAGATATATGTTATATCCACTATATACAAATAAATTGAAAGTTATGTTATACAACTTGTATCATATGATCTTTGTGAGAAAGAGAACGTACAAAGAATTTTGAAAGGATTTGAAACCAACCACTGCAGAAATATTCACTTTTAGGCATTACAAGAAATTTTATAGAAGTCCTTTTAGCTTGATTTATTTTCTACCATGAATTCCTATTACTTTTATAGGTAGAATAAATAATAAAATTGTTTCTATTTTAAAATAACAAATCGTCACAACCACTTAGGCAAGATAATATTTAAAAATACTTTAAAATAATTCTGAAATTTTAAATAAATATCGTATTATATAGAGAATATGAAAATGGAAATATGAAAAGTAAAACAGTTACTCATGCAAAGTTTTAAGTGCCTACTCTAAATTTGGCCCCTTGTTGGCACTGATATAGCACACAGTGCATGGTAGGATGAAGGCTGGGGTTATGGGAAAATGAAGACAGGAGAGTCTGTGATAGCTGGTTTGACTCCAGGAACCTGATCTGACCCACTACAGAGAGGCTGTGAGCAGAAGGTAGAGTGGCCATTTTGATGGGAACTGTATTAGAAACAAGGCATATCCCATGTCACTTTAGGGCCCACTTAGGATAACATCACATTAGGGAGAAGACCATTTTCTCTGAACTGTTAAGAAATAGTTTTGGCAACGTAAGTTATCAGACAGCCGTGTTGCCTGGTTGACCACTGGAGGATACAGCAATTATACCGCTAAATATGCCCCAAAATTAAACTGCTAAATATATCCTATAGACAAGCTCACAGAAGGGGCAAGTCACCTTCATAACAATCTATTGAGGAAAGCAAGACACCCTAGAGGGAAGCTGGACTTGCCGCAGAGCATGACGGAGACTGCATGCTGGTTTTGAGCACCGATGAGGCATACCCTGTGACTCATGAAATCACTTTTAAAGGAGAATTTGCAGGAAACCAAAGCTCTAGCGTGAGCCAGAGCCACAAAACCCACTTATGACTAATCGCTTAGAGCCACAGCGTCAGGAGGCCGAGGGCATTTGGATTGCATGTAAGGGAAAGCAAAGAGGAATTTTCCAGAGAAAAATTTTCAGAAAAGACAAATCTTGAATTTTAGAGCAGGAGGGTCCCAAAAAAGTGACCACATCTGTCTTAAGCAATGGTGATTCTGAAAAAGTTAACTAGTCTCTTGCTATTTTCCTTCAGTTTTAGTTCTTAATGAGGATCGAGGTTCCAAAACTCTGACACGTGTTGCCTCAGATGTTTGTAAGTTTCATGAAAGAGAAAAGCAAATTGAGAAGTATTGATGTTTTAAAACGTCTTTTTCCTAAATAGTTCTTCGTGTTAATAACTATTGGCTTCCTCAACCAGTAAGTAGGGAGTCAATTGCATGCTATTGGAATGTGAATCAATACTTTCAAACACGGGGGGATGATGTGATCAATTACCACATGACATGCTTCTAAATTATATATTAGTTTACAAACATTTCTCATCATAATAATATGCTATTTTTAGGCGCCAGTATGCACACAGACTTGTCCAGCACATAGTACCAACCAGTGACACAGACAGAGTCTCACCCTATAAGACTATGCTGTCCCATATGGTAGCCACCAGTCACATGTGGCTAGTCTGAATTTAGATGTGCTGTTAGTATAAAATTGACACTGGAATTTGAAAAGGCAGTATCAAAAACAAATTTCATTAATGATTTTAAAAGTAATGAACACTTGTTGAAATGGTAATGTTTTGGACATATTGGGCTAAATAAAATACATCTTAAAATTAATTTTACCTGTTTTTTATTGTAGCTACTAGAATTTCTAAAACTGTGCTTATGGTTTGCATTATATTTCTAATAGTCAATGTTTCTCTAGGAGATTAAAATCTAGTAAGAGGAAGAAAAATTTCTAGATAAATCAACATAATTTAGTCTTAACTCTGTTCCAAAAGTAGGTAACAAGGGCTTCTGAGACACAGCAAGTTTAAGCAGTCATGCAAACTTCTGGAATAGTATCCAGATCTTTGGAGCTTTGTCATCACTTTTGTTTATTGTATCTTATATCAATGAATCTTTCAATGTCCTCAGAAACACTTACATCAGTTTAGCTCACACTTGACAAACGAATCTTTTCTTCTCTTTGGTTTTGCACATGCAGAAACAGACCCTGAAGCAATTTCACTAAGGTTGTTGTTAAGAAAGTGACTAGATATTTTTTTTTTTAAAAGGGTGAAATTATAACCCAAGAAGTTTTTGTACCTTAATGATGGTGACTTTAAATCTGAATCCCAATTCTTATATTCTGTTTAGAGTTTACTCAGAATAAGAGACAACTAGTGAATTCTAAGGGTTAACATCCCTGTTTTCTTTGGAAATGGCTTGGCTGGTAATCGGCGTTGGAAGATTCATAGGCATGTTCCGCTATACAAGTAAGTGTTGGCTGGGGAAGGATGCTGATTATTTAACATCAGCGTTTGACAGAAAGCTTGTGTTTATAGTGTGACAAGGTGCAGGCATCTAGAAAACTGCACGTTCAGATGTTAGAAGAGGTCTTTAGGGAAGAATTTTTTTGCCAGATCAGCTTCTAAATGTTGGAATTGGCTTCCAAAGTGTACACAATCTATCAGGGTCAATTGGCACTTCCCTCACATGCTGTCACATGATGAGGCAGAAGCTACAGCTGCACTTGGAGCTGCACAGCCAGATGTAGTGTTGTTGAGCCAGGAAGCATGGGCACCTGAGCTATTCCTGGTTGACAGCTCCTTAGAACAAGATAAATGCCAAGTTCTGTTAAAAAGATGGGACTGTGGATGGTTGAGAAGGAACAGAATTACATGTAACCTATAGCACATCTTATAATCAAGCCCCAACCTGTTTCCCCAGGGTTAATTTCTCTTCCTTCTAGACTGTCAACTCCATGAAGGAAGCCATTTTGCGTATTTTCTTCACTTTTAACTGCAGTCTGTAACACAACCTGGCAAATAATAGGTTCTCAATAAATATCTTTTAAATCAAACCTGCCTACCTGTTTCAGAACTGGCTTTCTTTTTATTCTATATATTTCTCCGTGTATCAGAGTTATGGAGTGGGCTGCCTAAAGGGTACCGATATGGCCTTCTAAGATGTTCCCAGATGTCCACTGATTAAAGATTCATTAGCTGTTTGTATTGTGATATTTTTTCTTAGAGCCATTCTTAGCCTTCTTTGGTGTATGATTTATTTAAAAATGGCCAGTTACCTCCTTTATTTGCCCTTCCCATGGTGAAATTCCTGTGTACAGCAGGAAAGTGGTAGCCACACGCCTTACAGTTGATCACAGAGAATTATTTAAAACAGGGGCCAGTGTCTGTATTTAATGGAAGAGGACTCTTTCTTGGTGTTCAAGATAATGCTCTGAATTTCTGGTGTGCAGGTTTTAATTTGTCTTGTAAGGAGCAGATTTAGGCTTAGGAGGGGTTATGGAAAAAGAATCTCGTAAGTTTCATGGGTTTAGCTTCGTGTTGCTGTGACCACTGGAGGAATAACCGAGCTGGGAAGCAGGAAGGTATTGCTCCAGGGAACCTGTTTATGAGGCCGGTAATTCTGCATTTGGTATTGTGCAAGGAGTGACTTCAGTAAAACATGAAATAGAATTTTTCTAAATGATTTTCAGAATGATTTTTAAGATTAAAATTATGGGTAGGTGGTTTGGGGTATTTTTTTAACTCTGAAGACTAATAGGTTTTCTGAAGTACTTTCTTGAGTTATGTAAGAATTCTCAGTTTATGGAAAGCAGGTCAGCAGACAATTTCCAGCACAACCATGTAGCAGGCACCGTGACACACTTGTTCAAAGATTAGGAAGTCATGATCCCAGTCCTGAAATACCTCATTCTCAAGCAGGAAGGGCAACACACACACGTGTGCGCACACACATACACATGGCAGTAGTGGGAACACTGACCTCCCGTAAGAACAAATGGCCGAGGGAGTGCAGAGGGGGACATGTCAACTTCAACTTCATCAGGTGGGCTCCCAGACATGGTGACCTTTACATCCAACGTTGAAATATGAGGAGGGTTTAACTTCCTTTAGGTAGCCTGGAGGTTGAGTGTGGGTTACCAGCACAGAATATATAATGGAAGTAAAGTAGCAGACATGAAAAAGTGCGATGTGTCTAGCCATGCCACTGCAGTGCATGATTCCAGAAGGCGCATTTCCATTGTAGTTCACGTGAAAGACTGTGCCTTGCAAAACTCCAGGGGGACTGTCCACACAGCCTGCATGAATGCCCGTGTTGAAATTGTGCAACACAGTGGCCAGTGTTTCGCCGACAGTAAGTAGTCCAGCCATTTGTGATTACTTGAGGAAGAATTATGGGAAGTGAGTCCATATCTGCCTGTACATAAAGTTTACAAGATACAGAGCTAGTGAATATTAATTTCAGGATATTATAAAAGTGAAAGTTTGAGTCTCTGTGTGAAATCACCAGGGAAATCAGACGACAGGGGAGCAGGAAAAAAGAAGGCACAGAGATTTAGAATATTGTAATTTAAGATACATAACAATAGCACCTAAGACTTTTTAGACAATTGTGATTCATTAGTTCAAATATCCCTATTTGGGGACCAGCCCCGTGGCTGAGTGGCTAAGTTTGTGCGCTCTGCTTTGGTGGCCCAGGGTTTCGCCGGTTCGGATCCTGGGTGTGGACATGGCACCACTTGTCAGGCCATGCTGAAGTGGCATCCCACATAGCACAGACAGAAGGACCTACAGCTAGAATATACAACTATGTCCTGGGGGGCTTTGGGGAGAAGAAGAAGAAGAAGAAAAAAAGATTGGCAGCAGTTGTTAGCTCAGGGCCAATCTTAAGAAAAAAAAATCCCTATTTGTGTTAAAGATCTTTCTCTCCCCTCCACACCCTTTTTCACTGAATTAGATATCCTTTAGCTGCCTTCCAATTACAGGATCTGTGCCATTCATCCATTCAAGAGAAAACAGCAATTTGTTAAGTAGCAAATATAATCTTGTCAGAAGTGGGAACCAAGGCCTTACTGATGTGGTCCCAGGCAGACCTTGCGTGGGCCAACAGCTCTCTGGTTGCTTCTTAGATTGGTTGTGTGTTTGGAGCCCTGTGTGCATGTTGGTCTGCTTGCTTTCAGATGAATCATCCTCCTAATGGACTATCAAGTACTTGGATTAATGTATCAGTGATGCAGACCACGGCTCCTGCACTTTCCTGATATGCCTTCAGACCAATTTAGTAAATTACACCCACTATGAGAGTTAGATGACATGTCATGAAAGATCAAGCTTTTTGGTAAAATGTCATTTCTTTGAAAGTCTTATGTTCCCTTTTTAGAGAGAGTCGTTGGAAAGGGAAAGTATACCATTAACATGTATTTTATCTGTTATTTAAATTTCTCACAGAAATGCATAGCATTCAGAAAGTTCAAGAACATGTAAAAATTGGATAAAGAATTTTCTTAACCCGTTATAAATTTTTTATCTGTCATCAACAGGCGAGATTATCCACAGCTACGACAGTGGAAGTAGAAGGAACAGTAGTCTATCTTTCACAGTAACAGCTTTTATTATCAGAACATTTTAAAAATAAAAACAAAACTACCATTTTTTCTAGCTTTGAACTATACTTACACGGTATGTGTACTAGATTTAATATCAAAATCAAAATACATGTTAGAGACTCCATAGCTGTTTATTTGGCAAAAGTAGAGATTCTAAGAACTATTTATTAACTTTGGGACACACCACTTTAAAAAAAACACTTTGAAATATTTGTGAGGTGGTGCGTGTTTCTAATTAGAAAAGTAATACATGCTCAGAGAAGGAAAAGTTGGAGAATGCTGAGAAAGGGTAGTACATTTAATATTCAATTTATCAAGGTGTTTAATATAAGGTACAATTACTGGCTTTAAAATTTCAGATTGAAGAATAACCTGCAGTCCTTTATTAAATCTGGTAGTAATTAAATGAAACATGGAAAGCAATAATTGGCAAAATGCTCGGTTTCGTCCCCTCCTCTGAGCCACCTGCAGACTTCATGCGTGAGAGGAGAGGCCGGGGAGGCCGCTCAGCTCTGTAAGAACTCCGTCAGCCTGAGCAATCTGCGTTATTACCCTGACAGTTTGCATGAAGTTTCATTTTCTTCACCATAAGTAAGTTTTAAGGTAACTTTTGGCTTGTCCTCGTTTTTTGCAGAGGAAAAGAAACACGAACTCCATTTTATTATCTAACAAAGGTAATAGGTAAGGTAGATATATTTAGAGACAAGAGAGGCAACTTTGGGACTTATTTTTGAAAGTGTTTGACAGAAAATTTAAAAATAACCATGCATAGCATCTATTGTCTCCTTAAAGACTTCACATAGAAAACGTCCTGAAATCCCAGATAGCTTTGTCCACAATTTCTCACTGCACAGCTGGGACTTGGGTCTGAAGATCTCACCTCACCTGGAGGGAGAGAACAGTTTGCTGGTGGGATTAATCTGAAACATCCTTTTCACATCGGCTGGAAAAGATGACTGCGATCACCACAGTAACAGCAAGAGAAAACACCTCCCTACAGTATGGCCCCGGCCCCACTGTCTTCATGCACACCTGAGATACTTAAGGCAGATCTTGCTACTATTTTGCAAACCTCGTCCTACTTAGTTATTTTAACAAAGTGTATGGAGAGAGCTTACCTCAACAGTTTAACTAAGTTAAGTTTAACAAAGTTAGAACGATTTTATCTAAGTTAGAAGGCTAACTTGATACGCTTCTCAGCTGGTGTCTCCTTGCTACTGCTCTGCCATAGGAATACAGACACCACCACTAAATACTCATTCTAATATTATATAGAATGGAAATGAGCATTTCCATAGGGACCAAAACAAACAAAAGAAAGCTGTGACTGTCACTTAATAAAAAGGATTCAGTTGCCAGAGATTGCGTTCTGTGACCGCTCGACACGTAGTCCAGGTTCACTGTACCCAGATGTTTGTACAATGATAATATGCATGCAGATGGCCAAAGCAATGGGTACCACAAAACCAATGATGCATTTTCTAGTAGAGGTACTGGATTAGTCAGGTTTCTCCAGATTGATCTCTTTCTTTCATCTATCTATCTATCTATCTATCCATCTATCCATCTATCTATCTATCATCACCATCATCATCATCATCATCTATCAAGATGGAGATTTGAAGCAGTTGGCTTGTGCTGTTGTGGGCACTGGCCTGTCTGGAATCTGCAGGACAGGCTGGCAGCCTGGGGATACAGGGAGGACCTGACTCTGCAGTATCAAGTTCAAAGGCAGTCTGGAGGCAGAATTCCTTCTTCCAGGGGGAAACTCAGGCTTGTTTTTTTTTAGGGCCTTCAACTGAGTGGATGAGGCCCATCCACATTAAGGAAGGTAAGCAGCTTTACTCAAAGGGTACTGATTTCAATGTTTATCACATCTAAAAAATACCTTCATGGCAACATCTAGACGGATGTTTGACCAAATAGCTGAGCACCACAGCCCAGCCAAGTTGAGACAAAACGAACCATCGCAGGTATAATACAGACCACAACACCTCTATTAATCTCATCCACTATTGAGATTACTTGAAGATGTGTATTTATTTTAGAAGAAAATCTTGACGTTCTTCTATTTAATTATAAACAAAATTAGTCAAGAATTAATCCTTATTTTAAAAGCACCTTTAAAAAGTATACAACTTCTTGCTACTGGATTTACTTTTTATAGGAACAATGTGTGGTATATGTGCATCCTATAATCACATATCCAACTCATCCTAGGGAGGAAGAATTAGGGGCTACCATAGTCATGTTTCCCTTAAGAATAATCTTAACTCAAAATACATGATTGTAATTTCATAGGATGTCATACAGATAATTGAAAAATAATGAACAGGGACACTCAAAGCAAATACTTAAGACAATTTACACACGCCTCCCTTGGCTCTCCTCTCCTTCCCACATCCATCCTTCCACCTGTGGATTCCCATTTTTTCCTCCAATTCAGCCACCCAGCAACATTAACTTTCTCCCCAGCCTTCTTTATCAAAATTTGTTTTCAGAGCCTTCATTTACACTAAAAGGTTACTTACAGTAGACACTTAGTGGGTTGTGTCCTTCCATGGTATGAGAAATGAGAGTCTTAAGTTAAAGGAATGAGTTATTAAAAATAAATCAGTATTGGGACCAGCCCCGTGGCTGAGCGGCTAAGTTAGTGCGCTCCGCTTCGGCGGCCCAGGGTTTCGCTGGTTCAGATCTGCTCATCAGGCCATGCTGACATGATGTCCCACATAACACAACCAGAAGGACCTACAACTGGAATATACAACAATGTACTGGGGCAGCTTTGGGGAGAAAAAGAACAAATCAACAAAAAGAGGATTGGCAGCAGATGTTACCTTAGGTGCCAATCTTTAAACAAAAAGATCTAATAAATAAATAAATAAATGTTAAAAGAACTAAATACTGTTGCTTCCCTGTGATTTTGATGGTTTTCCTAGGAAAATATTTGTATTTTGTATGAATTTTGGCTCAAAAGATGAAGCATAGTATGACTTTGTGCCAGACGGGAGATAGAATTGAAATCTTGAGGTAGAATTGTTTCAGGAAATTTATGTGTTTCTCCCAGATTTCGAGCTTAATTTTCACTCTTTTTAAGCAGAATCCATAAATTACATAACACATATCAAAAATAACACTTGGTATATAAGTGCTTAGTTAATTTTAATTGTATTGTTTTCGTCCTTTCTTCTTTTACAAGGGAGCTAACCGCTACTAGTCCTTAATTTCAACTTTACGAAACTATCACCAAATTTTGTCACTGCCTAGAATGATTTTAAGTTACTTCTTAGGGGATCTATAATGGCTCTCCAAGTCATAATAATAGGATTTAGTTGGAATGCTAATATATTTCTGTCTTTCATTGTGACAGCAAAATCCCTGAGTGATTTCCATTGGTACCAGAATATGTGATCCTGTGACCCGTCAGTGTTTTTCTCTTTCCCATACATTCAGTGCATTTCATACCACTATGACTTCGCATGAATTATTTCTTCTGTACAATTACAGCCCTTCCCTGGAGAAGGCCCTGCCTTTACTTAACACCACTCACAAGATTTCAAAAGAGCTTATTCTATTATTAAACAACCTAATGCTGAAGAATATTTTCCCTTAAAATGAAATATCCCCCACCCCATAAAATCTCTATGGATCCCTTCTGAAGAAATAAGAATCTTGCTTATTGACAACAGTTATCAAGTATTCATATATCTACTTTTCTTCTTTTTTTTTTTAAACTTTTGGGCTAAGCTTCATTGTTACTTGACCCCCTTATAATTCATTTTATTCTCCTAATGCACTCTACTTTTTAACATCCCTCTTAAAATTAACATAAAATGAAAATAAAACTTAAGGTTAACGCAGATGACAGTTAAATTCTAACACTAGAGGCTACTATGGCATTGTAGAAAAATCCTGCTTTTTACAGTTATACAAACTTAATTTTATATCCCAGATTTGCAACTTACTGGCTCTGAGCAATTGACTTAACTTCATCTGTAAAATGATGACAGTAATATGTCAACTATAATGGTTATTATGAAAATAAAATGTAATAATCCATGTAAAACCCCAGTACCTAGTAAGTACTCAATTATCTTTACCCATTCCTCCATTTACTTGCTCCTTCACCAAGGAGAATTTACTCCCGTATTGTGAAATAACTGTTCTCCTAAATGTTTTACGTGCCACTGTGCTTTATTGAAACACATTATTTTTTTTACTTTATATTTGGAAATAATTTTAGATTTACAAGAAGAGTCGCAAATATAGTACAGAGTTCTCATGTGCCCTACACTATGCTTTTTCTAATGCTGGCGTCTTATATAATCATGGTGCATTTATCAAATTAAGAAATTAACATTGGTATAATACTACACTAAAGATTTTGTTCAGATGTCACCATATTCCACTAACATACTTTTTCTCTTCCAAGATTTGATTCAGGACACCATGTTACATTCAGCATATATTAATTTTTTTAATGCAGATTCCAAGATCTTTAGTGACATTCTACTGATAAGCCAGTTTTTATTTGCCCTGCACCTATTTCAGGATTTCATTTTTATTCTTGTATTTTACCTTAGTTTGTGTCTAGTGTTCCTATATATTCCAATATTTTTAATCTTGATTCTGTGATATATGGCATTAGCTAAGCAGCTTGACATTGTGCCACTGCACATTTTTTTAAATTGTTACTTATGTCTTCACCCAAGTCGTTGATAAAACGTTTGAACATGATGGGACCCCAAAACTACTCCGTGACACATCTCTTGAGAACAAATTGAACCAGTGAACCCACTCGGCAATGCTCTTGAGGCTTCTTCCACATCTCAAGATTTGGGCCAGAACAACTGAGCCAAAGTGGGTTTCTTAGAGAGAACAATCTATGGGTCTGATAATATCTCCAATTATAGGTATCTTGGTATTTGACCATCTATTCTTTAATACTTTTTCAACTTCTTCTACTTCTTTTGGATTAATTGAACCATTATTATGATTTCATTTATGTCTACTATTGACTTATTAACTGTACTTTTTAAAATAATTTTTTTGGTGATTGATCTAGAATTTACAACATACATGTTGAACTTATCATTATCTACCTTCAAATAATATTACACTGTACTTCTTTATATGTGGCATAAGGACCTAAAAATCGTATACTTTAATTTCCCTCCTCCCCTTATTTGTGCCATGGTTTCCATATAATTAAATTCTATACATTGTTAATATTTATTTAAACAGCCAATTATCCTTTAAAGGGATTAAAAATGAGAAAAAGTTCTTTTCTCTTTACTCACATATTTTCCATCTCTGAGATTATTTCTTGTTCTAGATTCAGCTTTCTCTCTGGTATCATTTTTCTTCTGTTTGAAGAACTCCCTTTAAATTTTCTTTAAGTTTTTATCTCTGCTCTTCTTGGTGTGAAAAAGTCTTCATTTGGTTTTCATCTTTGTAAGATAATTCTGGTAAAGATAGAATTTTTGGTTGATATATCTTTTCTTTTTTTAGTACTTTATAGATATTTTTCATTGTCTTCTAGTTTGCGCAGCTTCTGATAATAAGTTTGCAGCTGCGATTCTTTCTTTTTACATCACACCCTCCCGACTTATTTAATTTATAATTAGAAGTTTGTACTATTCAATCACTTCCACCCATTTTGCCCACTCCCCACCCCCCACATCTGGCAACCATTCATCCGTCCTCTGTAGCTATGAGTTTGTTTTGTTTTTGTTTTTTAGACTCCACATAGAAGTGAGATGATACAGTGTCTGTCTTTCTGTATCTGATTTATTTCACTTAACGTAATGCCCTCAAGGTCCGTCCATATTGGCACAAATGGCAAGATTACACTCTTTTTTATGGTTGAATGATATTCCATTGTACATATATACCACATTTTCGTTATCCATTCATCCACTGACGGACACACACTTTGCTTCTATGTCTTGGCTAGTGTGAATAATGCTGCAATGACATGAGGGTGCAGATATCTTTTTGAGTTAGTGTTTTCATTTCCTTCGGATAAATACTCAGAAGAGGAATTGCTGGATAATAAGGTTGTTCTATTTTTAATTTTTTAAAATTAAAATTTAACCTCCATACTGTTTTTTAAAGTGATTGCACCAACTTACATTTCTACCAAGTGTACAAGAGTTTCCCTGTCAACACTTGTTATTTTTTGTCTTTTTGGTAATAGCCATTCTAACAGGCATGAGGTGATATCTCACTGTGGTTTTGACTTGCATTTCCCTGATGATTAGTGATGTTGAGCACGTTTCATGTACCTGTTGGCCATCTGTATGTCTTTTTTGGAAAAACGACTATTCAGATTCTCTGTCTGTCTTTAGATCAGGCTATTTGGTTTTTTTGCTATTGAGTTGTATGAGTTCTTTATATATTTTGGACATTAACCCCTTATCGGTTATATAATTTGCAAATATTTCCTCCCCTTCAGTAGGTTGCCTTTTCATCCTGTTGACGGTTTCCTCTGTTGTGCAGAAGCTTTTTACTTTGATGTAATCCTGCTACTGTGATTCTTATTTTGCTCTTCCATATATAGTGTGTCTGTTTTCTTCTCTTTCTTTTAAAATTTATCTCTTTATCATTGGTCTTTAACCATTTGTTAGGACAGATTTTTGCCTTTTTATTTATTGGTTTTTTTACCTTTGGGCTTGTTAAATTTCTTGGATCTCTAGATTTTCATCAATTTTGGAACAATTTGGCCATTGGTCTTTAAATATTCTTTTTCTGCCCTCCCTCCCTCCTTCTGGGACTCCAATAACACATGTAGACAACTTGACGTATTTCAACAGCACACCAAGCCATGGTCCTTTTTGCTTTCAGTCTTATTTCTCTCTGTGCTTCATTTTGGGGAGTTTCCATTAGTGTATCTTCCTATTCACTGATATTTGTTCTTTGGTGACTAATCTGCTTGTAATCTCATTCAGTGTATTTTTCATTTAAGATGCTGCATTTTTCATCTCTACAAATTCCATTTGTGTCATTCTGGTATCTTCCATTTCTCTGCTTTGTATGTTCATATTTACATTTGCATCCTAGATCATGTTTACAATATTTATAATAGCTATTTTAATATCCTCTTCTATAAATTCCATCCTCTGTTATTTTTGAGTCTGTTTCTGTTGCTTGACTTTTCCCCTGGTTTGGTCTATATCCTCCTGCTTCTCTATATACTTGATAATGTCTTATTAGATGTTGGATAATTTTGATTTTATGTTGTTTGTTTCCGGATTTCATTGAATTCCTTTAAAGGGTCTTGGATTTTATTCTGGTGCATAGATAAATAGCAAGTGGGAGTTGGATCCATTCAAGCCCAGTATTAAGCTTTGTTTGGAGGCGTCCAGCATAGGCTTTCTCTCTGGGACTAATTTAACCCCAACTGCTAAGGTATGACACATCTGAAGACTCTACTCAGTTTTCTTTATATTATGAGGTCTTTCTACTATGGCCAATAGGAACACAAATATTCCCAGTTGATGTGAGCTCCGAGTACTGATCAGCCTATTCCTTCCCACTGGTTCTTTTCTTGGACTATGGGAGTCTCCTTTAATACGTACACACGTCAATATTCAACCAGTGCCTTGAGGGTTGCCTTCTTAAGTTCTCCAGTGTTCTTTCTATGTGCAGTTCTTTCCTCCCCTGTGTTCTGCCCCATAAATTCTAGCTGCCTTGATCTTCCCAAACTCTAATTGCTGTATCCTCCACTAAGTGAGACAACCAGGCTTTCTGCTGGAAACTGCCTACAGGCAATAAGCTGGGGCGCTGTAGGACTCGCTTCTCTTCTCTCAGGGATTATAGCCCAGTGATGCCTGTTTGTCAATGTCTGAAAATGACTGTTTCATGTATTTTTTCTGATTTTTTATTGTCAGATGTTTTAATTGTTTATGATGAGAGAGCAATTCTGAAACATTCTTTCTACATGAACTTCTACAGTTCTAAAAAATGGCTTTATGTCAAGGAGAAGTATTAATAATTATCCAGGTCATGAATGAACATTATTTTTTTTAATTTAATTATGTGGAGTCTAGTTGTTTAAACTTTGGTTCAAGTTACATATTTTATCTTAACCATGAAAAACAAAAACCAACTCAAAATGGATTAAAGACTTGAATGTAAGACCTGAAACCATAAAACTCCTAGAAGAAAACACAGGGGATGGGGCCAGCCGTGTGGCATAGTGGTTAAGTTTGCATCCTCTGCTTCAGCGGCCTGGGGTTCATGGATTCAGATCCTGGGGATGGACCTACACACCACTCACCAAGCCATGCTGTGGTGGCATGCCACATACAAAAAATAGAGGAAGATTGGCACAGATGTTAGCTCAGGGTGAAACTTCCTCAAGCAAAAGTAAGAAGATTGACAACAGATGTTAGCTCAGGGCCAATCTTCTCACTAAAAGAAAAAGAAAGCAAGAAAGAAAGAAAGAAAAAGAAAAGTAAAAACCATAGGAGATAACCTCCTTGACATTAAACTTGGCAACGATCTTTTGGATTTGACACCAAAAACAAAGGCAACAACAGCAATAATAAATAAGTGGGACTACATCAAATTAAAAAGCTTTTGCTCAGCAAAGGAAACCATCAACAAAATGAAAAGGCAATCTGTGGAGTGGGAAAAATATTTGCAAGCCACATATCTGATAAGGGGTTAATATCCAAATATATAAGGAACTCATACAAATTGATACCAAAAAAACCCAAAAACCCAATTAAAAAAATGGCAAAGGACCTGAATAGACATTTTTCCAAAGAAGTCATACAGATGGCCAACAGGTACATGGAAAAGTTCTTAACATCACTAATCATCAGGGAAAGGCAAATTGAACCACAATTAGATATCATCTCACACCTGTTGGAATGGCAATTAGCAAAAAGACAAGAAGTAACAAGAGTTGGCAAAGATGTAAAGAAAAGAGAATTCCTATACACTGTTGGTCAAAATATTGGTTCAATCACTATGGAAAACAGTATGGAGGTTAAATTTCAATTTTAGTAAATTAAAAATAGAACAACCATATGATCCAGCAATTCCACTTCTGGGTGTATATCCAAAGGAAACTAATCATTATCTCAAAGAAATATCTGTATTACTGTGTTCATGGCAGCACTAATCATAACAGCCAAAGTAGGAAAATGACCCAGGTGTCCATTGACAGATGAATGGATCAAGAAAATATATATATACACACACACAATATAATATGTATTACTATATATATTGTACACATATATATATACACAATATAATATTACTCAGCTTTCAAAAAGAAGGAAATCCAGTTATTTGCCACAACATAGGTGAAACTGAAGAGCATTTATGCTAAGTGAAATAAGCCAAACACATAAAGGAGAAGACTGCATGGTGTTGAAATCTAAAAAAGAAAAAGTTGCACTCATGGAAACAAGAGTGGAAAAGTGGTCTCCAGGGCCTGGGCGGCAGGGGAAATAGGGAGAGGTTGGGAAAAGGGTACAAACATTCAGTTATAAAGTGACGAAGCTCTGAGGATCTAACGTGCAACATGGTGGCAAGAGTTGATAACACTGTGTTGTCTAGGAAACTTGCTATGAAAGTAAAACTTAAATGTTCTCACCAAAAATGCAGTAAATATATGAGGCAACGGAAGTGTTAATCAACTACATGAGGGGAATCCTTTCACAATGCCTATGTATATCAAGTCACCACGTTGTACACCTTAAATATCTTACAATTTTACTTATCAATTATACCTCATGAAGATGGAGAAAATCCCTAAATTACGTAGTTTATTATTCTGTGTTTAGGTAAAGTAAAATAGGAACAATTATCTTTACTATATCTTATTAATATTAAATTAACTTTTGTTGAGCAAACTAAACTCCCTTTTAAAAGACTTAGTCTCATGTATTTACCTAGTTCATCAAACATCTATAAACATGTTTTAATACATTTAAACTTTAATATATCCAATTTTACAATAGAAACTTGAAGTGCTGGATGGGGATAACTTACAACACTACAAGAAAACCCTTCCAAATACTTAAGTATTAAGTAACTTATGTAAATCTCACAAATTAAAAGAACACATATTATCAATTCAGATTTCTTAAACATCCCAGTGCCATTTACAAATTTCATCAAATACCTTATACTCTTTGGCTGGCATCCTAAGTCCAATAAGTATATATGTTAATTCAAATTAAAATCTGATAGATTACCTAGTAATATTAATTCCGACAATTACAAACCTCTAAACTACTGAATTAGTCCTCTGAATTTAATTTACTTTATTTTTATACTTAATTTAAAGATATTGTGGGGGTTGAGAAGATAATTTGTCAATTCTGGGAGAAATGTTAGCATCTCGGGCAAATGGAGACTACCAGGGTGATAATTTGTGGATGTTAACTCTGACCATCTCGAAGAGTTGGCATTGTGTATCCAAGACTGAAGACGGAACACAGGACCTAGGGGCAATGCACAGCTTCTTCTTGAGTTTCCCCACCCATAGATAGACATTTGGACACTTCTTTTTCTAGGGACAACAAAGGACTCCAAGTCTGCACATTCTTCAATTGTTCACTTTAATCCGACACGATTAGATGAAAATCTTCACAGCTATTCAGATTTAGCAACTTCATTGATTTCTCAGTGGAATCTGCATTTCCTTAGCTTTAGGCAGCAATTCTATATTCATTTTCATGACATCCCATGGAATCTGAATATCTAATATTTTTTCTTCTTCTGAAATCATAACTCTCAAGTTACGCTAATGAAACTTTCATAAACACAATCTAGTCTAGAATTTTCTCAGAATCTGCCTGTCATTTCTAGTTTCTATTCTTCTCTTTATTTTGAAAGCATTTATTAATCATTAGTCCTATGGCATATTTTCCTTTTATTATGAGTTTGTTATGATTACTGATAGGTGTTCTGAAATTACATCTATGAATTCATTTGACATTGTAGGGTAAATTTTAGGGAGTTAACTATCCTAATCTCACTTAAACCATTACATGTGTTCTTATACTGTCTTCAACCAACTTTTATCTCCACTTTATTTATTCTGCTCTTTCTAGTTTTTGTAATGGAGAAAAGGGAAGTAAAATTTATTACACAGTTCTTTCTACTTTCGCTTACTTATTAACAGTAATAAGTGAGATTTTTATCTCTTTATCAAATGATAGATCTATCCTTTTCTTCTCTTTCTGAACATGATTTATAGTCTCTTAATCATTGTGTCAATTTCCATTTACTCCATTTTGATGCCCCATTGAGTGATATAAACAAAAAGGTTGTAGAAAATGCTTTTTCCTCACAGGAAAACAAATACTTTAAGAATTCAACCAACTTTAGGAAAAGATCGTTTTTCAGATTACTGCAGTTAAACGTTACTCAGTTACTGATTGTCCTCTTGCAGCTAAAGTGAACATGGAAGTGCTAGGTAAATGAATAATTTGATGTCATTAGCCTATCATACCAGTGTATTTGAATTTACTTAGAATTATCACACAATCAATCATATAACTAAACTCAATTTTTGGCTGAAAATCTGTAAGTCCCACAATAGCAGTGGGAGTGGCAAATTTTCTTCTTACTCTATGGAATAGACAGATTTTTCCAACCCTGCTAGAATTTATAACAAAGAAAACTAATGTTTAACTCTAATTCTTAGGTTTAAAGGTTATTTAATAAATGTAAGTTGAATCAGCAAAATACCACTGTGAAAACCAAATAATGGGAAAAGAATACACATTACTAAACAAGCAAGACACTAAACATATTGCAATCTATAAGTATTTGTTATTTGAGCCCAAGAAATAACATCATGTTGTTATTCATATGAGACCACTAGGTGTCCTGTTATAGTGACATTGAAATATTAATCTGTCCTAGAAAGCAATTTTCTTCTTTATGAACAAGAGTAATTTGTGGTCCATAAGTAAACATGGGGAAATGATTTTAATGATAGCGATTATGAAAAAAAATTTAATGTTAATGTACTTAAATAGTCAATATTCTAGTCTACAGAAAAGATTGCATCATGATTATATGCAAGCACAACATCTCTGTGCTTGTCATGGAAACTGAGGGTAACAGACGATAGCAAACAATTCCTAAAATACTTATTTACAGTAAATGAGTAAAAGAACGGGCTATAATACATATTGTTACCCGAATTAGGTTTAACATATGTATATATGTTTCATTACCAAATGGAAACATGATTTCAGTCGTAATTAATAGCCTAAATATGTTCAGATATTTTTACTAAATTAAGAACATTATTGCATAAAGCAAATTTTAATGAACTATGTATGTGCACATTGTGAGAATTACAGATGATTTCATTTTTGAGAACTTAATTTGGCATTTATATTGGGAAAAAATCCATTTGAAACACCTAGTGCTTGGCACCCTCGCGTGAACTTTTGCTGAGCTCTGATGCTGCTGGGCGCTGATGGCCGTGCCGAGCTGGGCACTCCACCGCCTCACTCCGCGCTGCGAGCCTCACGCGCTGCTGGCTCCGAGGCGAGGCCAGCTTCTCCTGGTCAGCATTTCTGCGCTAGGATTGCCACATACTGGAGAACACGGACACCATCACTGGGTCCTCCAGCTTAGTTATTTTGCAAACACAATAGCTCTTTGCTTCTGCAATATTATCTGCTACACTGTATTTATATCTAAATGTCTTCTATTTCTTGAAGCTCTAGGAAAGAGAAAGTAGTTCTGGTACTGTATCTTTCTGTCGATTGCTGTCTGGTAAATACCAATGTGATTGGCAAAAACAAACGTGAAATACAAATGTATTTGTCTTTTGCAGTTTTCAACAGAAGTATTTAATTTCCTTACAAGTTTTCTGGTGTGTTGTAGTAAGTACGGATCCAATTTTATTCTACTTTTTAAAAGTTTTCTCAGCATTTTATTAGGTGCGTATTTCATAAGACATATTTGAAAGATACCATTGTAAGCACAGAATCTACTGAAGTGTATACATATTTTAACAGTAATAAATAACTCCCATGTTAGAAATAATTGTCTTTTTTGGATGGATTATGGAGAATTTTTCTCATCTTTATGTTTTCCTCATTGAACTTATTTTTATAATTAATGAACAACTTATTATCTTTAAGAGTGGATTTATACTGCAACTTATATTCATGTTTTTGATGTAGGGTCTCATTCTCATATCAACAAGATTTGTGTTGAAGTAACACTGATCAGGAAGAAATAAGCACATATCAACCAAAGTCCTTTACAAAACCAAATTACTGTAAAATCGCTGTATCCTAAAATTCAACAGCCTCAAAGTATAGATGTTCAAAAAGGATAATAAAACAGAAACAGTAAATTACTGTATTCTTCTTGCCATATATAAAATACGTTTCAAATTTCATTACTTTTTGCCATACATAACAGAATGAATTTAAATTTTTTATAACAGAAGCCAATAAGAAAAATCACATACTATTTCAAAATACACATAATTTTTTAGAAATGCCTCTTGAGTTAAATATCATTATATTTAATATATTTTTGGAAAATGTGTTTGAAGACAGATAATTAGATAATTGTAGAGTCTGTAGGCATTTTTAAGCTTTGAATATCTAGAACTTAGATGAAGCTCTCTAAAGCAAACCATTTTAGACTGTTTTTAATTGATAAAAAATAATGATCTAGGACAACCTCATTTCTCAAATGCAGATTGATACTGTAGTAAGTGTTTGAAAATATTTGATTTCCTCAGTAATCTAAGCCAGAAAACGTGCTATATAAACATTTTTACATGTCCAGGCAATATTCTCCGATAACAAACATATGCTTCTCCTCCACTCCCATCCCAAGAACACACTTACACTGACATTGCAAGGTCTGAATTCAGTGAATTACAATTAATAATGTTCCACCGTATCTTGCAATTGGTTTACTTCTACTCTGCTCTCCCTTTGTGCTTAAATGTTCTCTTGACTTCACCATGAACTTCAAGGTGAACTTCAGAGGTTCACGGAGAGGTTTATTCATTTTGGCAGGAAAAAAAGGCTGACTCTATACATAGCTGAGCTTTAAACTACATTCCTGTACCTTGCAAAACCATCAACATTTTCTCCACAACTGGCTATTTTCCATTTTTGATATGATGAGAGCCAAGACAAAAGTTAGTTGAGAAACCAGAATTCTTTTCAGCTCTGGTAAGGTAAAAAAAAAATACATATCTCTTGGAGAAAAATTTGGTTATATTGTTCGCTCTATCGACCCTTCAATTTAATTTCATTTTAAGATAAAAATTGGATTATCTTTATTTTTGTTCCTTGAAAAGCTGTTCAATTCACTATAAATATAAAAATCAGTTTAGTTTACCCACACTAATCAAGCAAGCAATTTTTCTATTGGTATTTGAGAAACGAAGATCAAATGTAATTCTAAGCGTCACGCATACACAAAGCTGCATATCACCTCGTGATGCCAGTGTCAGCTCTTGAGGCCGAGTGTGCTTGCACTCATCCTTGGCCTCAATTTATTAGACAAGTTAAGTGCAGCCCAAATTTGAAAGCATGGCTATAAATTATTGTCTTCTGATTTTATTTATGGACAACTTTAGTAAAACATGAACTTTCCCCCTGAACGGTTGAAATATGGCAGTTTTAACATACCCTGTGTCTACTCCTTTCTTTTATGGACATTCTAATGAAGCACTATCATCCAAAAACATCAGGGGGAAATTTGTAGAGGTGAAGAAACACTTGTGTAATTTAGTTAATAAAGCCAAAATATCCATAGTAAATTAGGGAAGTTAGGTTTCCTATATTTGGATGTTTTAAGCAATAGGGAGATCAGTGTTGTCCTAAATCTCAACTTAATATTTTTAGAACCTACTATACAATTCTGAACTCCAGCACCATTAACATGTGAAGTATTCTAAGAGGGTATTGCTGTGAAAATGAAATGCAGCTGATCATTGTAATGCTTGTAAATGCTCTGCCATTCTTAATCCACATCAATCAATTGCAATCATTAATCAGGTTGAATACAATGGTTTGGGTGAACACTTGATATTGATTCTAGCTTAAATTTCACTGCAATTATAACTTAATGATAAGTAGTATGGGTAATATTTAAATATAATCTAGTTTAAACTGTCAATTAAGTGACAGCAGTGAAAAAGGACAAGTCCTATGACCGGGACAGAAATTATAAAGAAATCTTTTCTGAAATGGAGAAGGAAAGAAGCCAAAGGATCAAAAGAGCAAGAGGAAGAGGATGTTTGTGGATACTGTTAAGCATAGTATCTAACTGTGCTGACACTAGCAGGTTCACAGAGGTGCCCTGGAACCCAAAGGGAAAGACAGACGCACCAGCAAACAGAACAGCAGTCACTTGGCTGTCAGAAGACAGCATTGATTTCAAATTCTAAAGAATTTTCTGCTAAAATTCAAGATTATCCTCCTAAATGGAAAGTCTGAACACTTATTTATTGCTAAATCCTACATTTAAAGAAGAAAACTGGGTCACTTAATTTATCTCCTGCCTCAAATGTGTTACTTGGGTTTTCCTGAATCAACCAGTCAACCAGCTTTGTGCGAGTCCCTTAATTTCACTGAGTCTAATTTTCCTCATGTGAGAATAAATGGTTCAACCAAGTAATTCGTATGGCTTCAGCCCCAATTTCAGCAGTTTGATTTGAGGGTATCCGTGCATCTAGACCTACTCAAAAGGGTACTCTAAGAGTGACCTTCAAAATGTGGCTCCCTGGCCAGCAGCACTGGCATCATCTGGGGACTTGTTAGAAACCCAGATTCTCAGGCCCCACCTACTAGTGTCAGACCAGAAACTCAGCTGATTCTGACAGGCTGAAGCTTGAGAACCTCTGCTCTCAGCCATGGTGTGTGATTCTATAAGTAAACAAACCAGAGGTAACAAATGCAAAATGGTGACTTCTCTCTCCAAAATCCCACTGAATTGACGGTATATTTTTTTTTCTTCCCTGAGGAAGATTAGCCCTGAGCTAACAGCTGTGCCAATCTTTCTCCACTTTATGTGTGGGTCACAGTCACAGCATGGCTGATGAGTGGTGTATGTCCATACCTGGGATCTGAACTCCCGAACCCAGGCCACGGAAGCAGAGCATGCCTAACTTAACCACTACCCCACAGGGCCAGGCCAACAATAGATATTTAAGACCAAAAATAACAAACAAAAAATAACAAGTAAATAAATCCTTGGCAATGCCAACATTCTAGGAAGTTTTCAACTGACCATATCTTTGAGCAATTTATGGAAAAGAAAATATAGATAGGATTAAAATGATGCCAAAATCCAATGGATGCCAGGAATTATTTACCACACATAATAATTAGAATGGTAAACTAAGAACTCAGAACAAGAAGCAGAATGACAGTCTATCTGAATAAGTAGGACACAGAAATTGAGGAAAACATGTTTGGAAACTCAGTCATAGGAGCCCCTGCAGAGTTGAGTTGTATCTTCGAGTATAATGCAGAAGTCTCAAGATCAAACTTAACTCACTCCCCATGATTTTAAGCCCTGTTGTTGTGCCCGTGTTAGTGGTAGTGTGGGAAGAAAGGAAACTGATGATAATGCAGGCAGTGAGATTGAATATACTCATTCTAATACAACATTAAATTGGCTTGAAAATTGGGTCAGAGCAGATTTTGCCAGTTAAGAGATCAATAGCGCAATCACAGCAGAGCTGGAGAAGGCACATCTAAAAAAGTTAGAGAGTGAAGCCCAAGAAGAGGCTGGATGGCATCGTTCCATTCTCCTTCCTCAGTAACCTGGCAATCTCAGAAACTACTTCTTGTTAAAGTGAAGAGATTAATCGTGAAGTTGATCTGACTCTAGTGTAACTGTATTAAAAACACTGACTCATTTTAATTAATGTTTTATCCAATAGAAACATCTATTCTTAACCTATCTTATACTTAGTTTACTATGCTGATTGACTTCAAATTTTTCCTTAAAGTACTAAAACGTATTTCTAGGAGTAGAAAATCCCATTGACTCTGACTAAATTTGGGTCAAGCAGGTGAGGAAAAGACAATGCTCAAATATACAAAGTAACTGCTTCAAGAAGAACAAAAAGGATTACACGGATTTAGCTTCAGCGCTTTACTCTTCCTGATTCAATCACGTTAGAAGGGTTATGTACAATTCAGTCTACATGAAAGTGGTCTAACTGTGAATATAATACTGTGTTCTTAATTCTTTGTTAATCTAATTCGTTTGCTCATGCGACACAATATCCAGTGTTCGCAAATTTGCTCTTGAATCAAGAAGAACAAAGAACGTAAATTCCGGAACAGCACGTCTTCTTTCACATCTCGATATTATCCAGCTCTTGGATGGGGCAGCCTGGAGGGGGAGCTGACTCACTGGGGAAATTAAAATTATGTGACAGCGCTTTTTAATACAAAAGTTCCCTGACGCCAGACAAAGTGGGATTGGCAGTTATTAACGTCAGCCCACTATTGGGTGGATCTGCTGAAATGCTCTGGGTGGACTTTATGCACTTCCTGGTGGGCAGCTTGTTTGGGTAAGGGCAGAGAAACAGCATTTAAAGGATTTTGAAATTATCAAGAAGATAAGAAAATATGAGAGAACATAGATATAGGGAAGTGCTGTGGTTTAGGGTTGGGCGCAGGGTACCAAGGAATTAATTTGGAGAAAAGAGCAACCAATAGGCTCGGGGAAGGGAGATTTCTGTATTTAAATTTATTCTCATTTCTTTCTGTAACTCTTAAATGTTCAGACTCCCATATTGTTCTATTTAGTGCTTCCCAAATCTTATAAAGCACAAGGATCACTTTTGTCCTGTCTTAACCTCCTCTAATCCCATCCACATTATAAGTGCAAAGCAGAGAGCAGTGTCTTCCAAGAACGCACATCATCAGTTCTCAGATTTGAGGTATAAACACATGGCCCCTTGGGAGATGCCTGTGCGAGTCAGCAAGTCCAGAGGCCAGACTCACAGCTGGAAAACTACCTGCCTGCTACCTACTGTGTTATGAACCCATTAGATGAATATTATCAAGCATAGTGCAGAACAAAGCTAATTTTCCCTCTCAATTTCAATCAGTGATTTCTTTATGTAAGATGAAAAGAAACTTGTGTGCTGGCATGAGTGAGATAGAAAGAGAGAATACTTCAGTTCTGTATGAATGATCAAGGTCCATATTCTTTTTCTTTTTTCTTATTTTTTATTTTTATTTATTTATTTATTTATTTATTTTTATTTATTTATTTATTTATTTGAGGAAGATTAGCCCTGAGCTAACATCTGCCAATCCTCCTCTTTTTGCTGAGGAAGACTGGTCCTGAGCTAACATCCATGCCCATCTTCCTCTGCTTTCTATGTGGGATGCCTACCACAGCATGGCTTGCCAAGCAGTACCATGTCCGCACCCGGGATCCAAACTGGTGAACCCCGGGCCACCAAGAAGCGGAACGTACACACTTAACCGCTGTGCCACCGGGCTGGCCCCCAAAGTCCATATTCTTGATTGAACATCAGAAAATCAGTACTTTTTGGTTCATTCTATGTAGAAAGAAATCCACAGATGTTTAAAAATATGAGAAGTTAAGAAAAGACATTTTATGGAAACATGTTATATGAATGACACTGATTAATTAGGGAGATTTTTCAAATATTCTTTCTATACCTGGCTTTTTAACTAAAATATTACTGGTAGACATGGAAGAAGATTGTAATCAGTTATATTTTATGATGAAGAAGATTTTTTTGTTCTCAAATATCTAATGTTTAGGACCTCTCTGAGAGTGATACTGACAGGCTTAAGCATATAACTTAATATCAAATGATAAAATAGAGAATGATATAAAACGAAAAAGATGGACTACAATTCAAGAAATCTGAGCTGATGAGATGGGAATTCTACTCATAATGAAGCAACTCTCTGATTTTGTTAACTTTGGAAAAGTTTTATAACCTCAGGTTCCTGATCTGTAAAATAGGAATGTTAAGATCTGACCTGTCCACTTCACAGTTCATGTGAAAATCGACAGATAATAAATGTTTAACATTTTTAAGAAATAAAAATGATTTATAAAGATGCAAAATGTTACCAAAAAAACTAGGATATGAAAGGAGATCAATGTGTTTAATTTAGTGTTGTTTTAGAAATGTGAAGCTTTATAAATTTATTTGGGGGACAGGCAAACAGCAATTCTTATCTTAAAAGTACTAAACCAGTTTTGAATTTTCAACATGCAATAGACAGACTATTGAGATAAATCAAACAGCAGACTCAATTCCCTGCTCTTCCATTATAAAAGGTATACTATCTACCTGATTTCAGAATACTCTTATTTCTGAATTAGAAAGAAAGGCTTTAGTGACAGCCATGTTAAAATTAGGCATTGCTAAAGTCTGGACAATGCCATGGTTATCAGAAACAAATGAAATTCAATGGGACAAATATTTTTTCTTCTTTTCCTATATAAATTCCCCTTTAAAATAGCTTATTGTTAAACTCTTTTCATATTTTTATGCAACATATATAATTACATCCTGAAATTTTGAGACCAATGTTTTATATATTTCAGATAAATGTTATTTGTGACAATCTTTATCTTTATGGTTGGGAAGGGGTGCATAGACAATTTGTAGAAATTCCTACCCAATGCAGTGTTCCTATACAATGAAAAATATTCATAAGTATTATAAGTAATAGAAATACTATATGCACTTAACACACACACACGATGAAACACCTAATATTTATCAGGCATTTTCTGTGTACATGAGGATATCTTCATGTTTTACATGTATTCTCTCATTTAACCCTCACAACAACCTCATGAGGAAGTCCTGTTACGATTCCTTTTGTTCACTTGAAGTAAGGCAAAGAAAAGTTAAGTGACTTCCCCAAGAGTGCACAGCCAGGAAATGGTGGAGCCAAGCTCAAACCCAGGCAATGCACCATGAGAGCTATGCTCTTAATCACTCCCCTGGGTGGCCTCTCTTTATAAACCACAAACTGGAAGGTAGATCCCCGATATGCTTCAGGTAAGGACGGCTGTGCTCTTGTGACCTGGAGCCTGAAGGCTACACCAACCTGAAGGGGCTGACCCCTCCCCCCACATCCCAGAACTCCTGTAACTGAAAATGTCTCCCCTTTCTTGAGGAGAAGTCCCCACTGACTCTTTATGTCACTTTTACCCAAAAACCACTTGTTCCAGAGAGGTGTCAGAAAACTTTCAATGGCAGACATTCTTGGGATAGTGTCTCTCCTCTGAGTTCATCACAGGAATACATTGGAAAGTTTGCACTAAGAGTAAAATGAGAGCCTTGTATTAGCGTTGTCAAAGGTCAGCCTTTGGCAAAATTGTGAAGTGGGTTAAGTGTTGCTGTGCACCTTCCCTCTTTTGTAATTGGTTCTCACTCCCTCCCATTTGACTCCCACAGCCCTACTAGGATGAATAATTGAAGATTTGTGTGGTTTTTCTGTTTAGTGTTTGTCTCCACTAAGAGGCTATAATTTCCATATATGTGTGGGCCATACTTGTCTTTTGTGCTACTGTATCTCTATCCCCTGTTACAGTACCAGGTTGTGGAATATGCCAGCCATTTATTGCAGGAATGAATAAAATATTTATTAAAAGGGTCTCAATGCCTTTCTTGGATCAGTATCAGTATTTTGTGCCATGCACAAAAATAGTTGTTCAATGACTATCTTTTAACTGAAAGGAGGAAAAAATGAGTACATCATAAATGATTAAGAGATGAATCATTCTGGGATTGAATTTCCAAAGAAAATTCTCTAAGACTTACTATAAAAGGGTGGGGAGAAGTGAGACCTCTTAATATATTCACAAGAACTGCAAAATCTCCCATAGTACCTTTTCCTTCTTTGTAGCAGTCCCAGCTTTCAACCTGCTCCCCCTGCTTTCGTGTCTGCACTATCAACTCCATCTCTTGTGATTTCTGCCTCCACGTCACTGGCTGGGGAACGGGATGTTAGTTTGCTTTATTCCTTGTTGTCTGTGTTTAGTAGACACTAGTTCAAACCATTTTAATCACTTGAGAAAGTTAGCAAAGGGAAAGAAAACAACACACATTGAGAAAATACATCGTTGTCATCATCTTAGGGCATTTTCTCTGTTTTGGTACCTGGCCCATAGCTTTACACTCTTCAGTATGGAAGCAATCATAATTATGATTGCTGACATTTATTGAGTGCTTGTTACATAGTCCATTCACTTGACACCCTAAATCTGTTTTGTTATTTAGTCTCAAAGGGATCTGAATTTATGAATGAGTAAGTAAATTGAGGTTCAAAAAAATAATAAGTGATTTTGAAAGGTCACTCAGCTTGTAAATGACAGAAATGGATCTGAATCCCAGGTCTCTGTTATCCCAAAGGTTTTGTGCTTACTGCCAAAGACTGATTAAGGCAAAATAGTGTTGGCTTCTAATCTCAAGCGAAAAAGCGTTATTTATCAGGATATCTAGAATTTGTTAAACTTTCCTTTATATACATTTTGGTGATTTCTTCTCATCTTTTTAGCATACACAGCAGGAGCTCAGAAAATAAAGTCCTAAAGAATGAGTGAATACCTGCGGACCCCTCAGGGTCTAAGAATACTATCCACTCCACAGTGAGCAGGAATGCCTCATGAGCACTGCTTCCTGTGGGTGCCTGTCCCACTAAGAGAGACCCGTGTGGAAAGACAGCAGAAAAATCTCTCCTTAGTATGACTTAAGGGATATCCTACCCCTTTTTTCCAGAGCATCTTTCCTCCAGTATCCATCGGTGGTGTGCAGCCGCCACTTCAGTTGTATACCGTTGAACTCCCTTTCTGTGCTGACAAAACTCATCTGATGAGGAGAGAAGTAGAGGTTTGGAAAAATGCTAAGTTAACAACAACCACAACAAAAGGTGATCTATAGAATCAGAGTAATGAGTGACAAGGAGAAGGCTCTAACTCAATCGTCTTTCATTTATTAGTTCACTCCTTAAAGATGTGTATGGAGAGTTTACTATGTGACAAGGACTGTGTTTAGCATTGCTTACCCAAAGACAAGAAGATTGTCCCTGCCATGTAGATGTTTATAGCCTATTTTAGTCATCTATCCAAGTCTGTCTTAGTTTGGGCTACTGTAACAAAAATACCACAGACTGGGTGGCTGAGCCAACAAGCATTTATTTCTCACAGTTCTGGAGGCTGGGAAGTCCAAGATGAAGGCACCAGCAGATCCAGGTGAGAACCTGCTTCCTGGCTTGTGGATGGCGGTCTTCTTGCTGTTTCCTCCCATGGTGGAGAGCAGAGAGAGAGGCAGCAAGCCCTCCTGGCTCTAATTACAGGGGCAAAAATCCCATCATGAGAGCTCCACCCTCATGACATAACTACCTCCCAAAGGCACCATCTCCAAATACCGTCACATTGGGATTAGGAGTTCACATCTGAACTTTGGTGGGAGGGACACGAACATGCAGTCCATAGCATAGTCTAACGAGGAAGACAACATGCCAGCAAAATTATAACTCTGTATACTAAGAGCTATAAGGTATTCTGAAAATGCAATGGAACCACAGAAGAATAAACTCCTAAATTTGCCTGAGGGTATCAAAGAAGGCTACACAGATGGGATAAGCTTCAACATGAAACATAACATCTAAGGAAGAGTTTGTTAGATGCACAGGTGGACAGAGAGAATTCCAGATCGAGTTCAAAGAGTCCAAAAGCAGGAGAGAAGAAGTCGTGGTTGGAGAGTCATAGATAACTGGATATTGCTTGGATATAAAGTGGAAGGTGGGGCAAAGTGAAGGTAAAGATGGAATAGCTAATAATAACACCAAATCATTAAGGACATATATTTTGGTAAAACACGTTCTAATCACATTAAATCTAATAATGATGATCCTGATGTTCGACTTGTTTTATTGCAAAATATATTATCCTGAAATTTAAGGGAAATACTTGAAGTCACTGGCACTAAAATATCCCTTGCCTTTTAGAATAATATTCTGTCAGCAGTATTTCTATTACAATGGAACATGATAGAGAGGATCAGGGCCTGGCCAAAGGTTATGAAATTGGCTATTAAGACAAAGGGGAAATAAAAGAAACTAAAAACGTAGGATTGAATGGTGGAACATGTAACTATTGATGTGCTTTGATGGGGGTTTGGGATTCTAAATGAAGATAATGAGTGACCGTGCCTCTTTTCATGTGAGATGCGGTGGACACCTTAGTGACAGTCCCTTTCTCCCCCTAACCTTTGTTCTCTTTGCCAAGCCAGAGCTCCCACCCTTCAGCCTCAGAATGTTGGTTGCTTTGCTCAAAGCTGCGCCTCTTCTCCAAATATTGCTCTATGCTGCTAAGAGCTACTTAGTCCAGGAAGTTATGCTCCACCCACTTTCATGCTAAGGATAGCCTTCCATTCAAGACTACCTGACGTAGATGGTAGACTTGCTTCAAGTGGGGACTAACTCTATGGTACTATTTGTCCTCTAAAGCTTTCCCATGGGGTCATATAATAGCTGGTCTCTAGCTGAGATCACATTCTTCTTAGCCTGACATATGACATCAGAGGTGACCCAAATCCTAGCCCTCAGTTTAATCCTTCCCTCCCTTCCCCTTCCCAAAGTGGAGAAGATAAAAAAAAGTGTGATGAGTCACAAATAAAGGAGCATCTGTCTTTAGAGAAAAGTACCATTCAGAGCACAAGGACCCTTAGGAACTGTTTCTGTTGCTGTCTTGACCCTGGTTCCATAGCTGTTCTAGTCTGGTACTCTGGTCTTGACATCATTCATTTACTAAACATCAACCTGTCTATTCTGTTGATGTGGCCTTGACCCCTATTCCTGACTACATCTCGGTCTGCCAAGTACCTTGTTGCTGATAAACTTCGGTATCAGCTATGCCCATGATCCTGGCTGACCCTGATCTCTGCCTGTCTAACCACACTTCACTAAAAATCCTGCCAAAAGGATGTCCTGACACAAATTGGTCCTTTGCAATTGTTTCTTAGGTTTAGGCCTTATATCAGTCAGTTGGGGCTGCTAAAATAAGATACTATAGGCTAAATGGCTTAAACAATGGACATTTATTTATCACAAGTCTGGAGGCTACGGAAGTCCAAGATCAAGGTGTGGGCTGATTCAGTTGCTAAATCAGCTTGCAGATGGCCTCCTTCTTGCTGTGTCCTTGCATGGTGGAAAGAGAGCAATAGTTCTCTCTCTCTTACTCTTCTTATAATCCCATGATGAGAGCCCCATCTTCATGACTTCATCTAACCCTAATCACCACCAAAGGCCCCATCTCCAAATACCACCACATTGAGGTTTAGGGTTTCAACATATGAATTTTAGGGGGACAAAATTCAGTCCATAGCAGACCCCCACTAAGCTTGCCTGCCTATGTTGCTGCTAAGACTGGCTTCCTTAAACAATGTGCTCCCATGTGCACATCCAAATCCCGTGTATTTAGTACTTGCTCTGTTCTAGTCACTGTGTTAGCTGCTGGGTATATAGGGATGAGCTATACATATAAGACTCAGTTCTTGTCCTTAAAACAAAACAAAACAGTATAACTGAAAAAACAGAAGGGTTTGGAAATGAGGGAAAGGCAACATAAATTGAAGAGCCAACATTTAAGAGTTCAGTAGATGAGTGTGTGCTCTTCAGTCAGACTGCTTGGGCTTAAATCCTGACACCAATACTTTATAAATGTGATGTGAGCAAATTATTTAACCTCTTTTTGCTTCAAGGCCTCATCTCTAAAATGAAGATCGTAAAACCTCTAGGATTTTTTTTGAGAATTGAGAAGATATTTATAACAGTGCCTGGTATTGAGTAAGCTCTCTACAACTATTAGCCACTGGCAATAATAGCTGTCATTTGCCAGTCTCTTGAGGCATTATACCATTTAATCATGTGAGAGCCATACATGGAGGCTATTGTTTTCTCATGTGACAAATGATGAAAGCAAATTTCAAGGAACTTAGATGATAAGTTGGAAGGTTGAAACTCAAACCCAGGTCTCTATTTGTACCACTGCCTCCAAAGATGAGACAGATCCATAAACAAATAGTGCTAATATACTATTTTAAGGGATTGAGGACAGTTATTTATACAATGCATGGGAGCAAATAGTTGGAACAGCCAACTCTTCCTGAGAAACTACCCACAGAAATTGAGAGTTGTGACGGGCCTTGAACGGCCCAACCTTGGAGGGGGATGAAATAAAATATGTATAGAGAATATTGGGAATTTTATCATTGCTTCAGCATGGGGAAGTGTAAAGAGATGAAGCCAGAATGTTACACATTGTATGTTAGGCTAAAGTTGGGGAATATTTAAGATTTTCTGGCAGAGTAGTGAAAAGATAATGTTGATTTATTAGAGAGATTAGACCAACAGCTGTTGGCCAAATGTGTTAAAGGTGAGACCAGATTTAGGATACCTATTAGAAGTCTGTTTCTGAAGTTCGGTTAAGAGTTGATGAAAGACAAGGAAGAAATCAAGAGTATTTTGTAGCCCACAGTAAGAACTGATGTTTGAATGAATATAGGAGGTGATGTGGAGAGAGAGTATTATGGGGATACAGGTAGACTCCCAGAGATAATAATTCTTATATGTTTCACCTAGGAATTCTCACATGGTAGTCAGGTAGATTTTATGTCAAATGATCATTATGATTTAAATAAATAATGACTGTGCAGGCCATGAGAAGGTGCTTGCAGATATCCGACTACGGGGAACAAAACTAATTGACTGGCCTCAGCTGTGCTGCTTTGAAATCCTGAGGCCACCCCCCACCCCATGGCTGCCCTCAGCCAATGAGTTGGTGCCACAAGAATTCTAAGGCAGACCCATTCTTGGGAGATACAAGACCACTCTGACAGACAACTTTGGATCAAGGACTCCCCAAAATTTTGCTGAAACCTCCTTTAACTGCTTGACAATCCAGGACACTTCCATCCAAGCTCATCTCACTTCCTCCTTCGCTCTGTATCAAATTTCTATCACAGTCTGAGGCTCTCTCCGAGCCTTTCCCTGCTCCTTCGCCAGAGCAGCAACTCCATTGTTCCTGTGAGACTTTTTTCTAAGAGGAAACACTGAATAAAATTAGTGGGGTGCACTACAACCCCAATCCTTGCAGTTGACCTCTGGCTGTGGTGCTCAACTCCCTCCTCCACTGTCCAGTCTAAATTCCTCGAAACTTCAGCTACCAGGTCTTGGTGGCTTGTGGGCCAAGCCTTCACACCTAAAGGGACAGAGCGCTTGATAGTCACCCCCTTCTCAGTTTGTTGTTACTTCACGTTTGTTCACAATTCTAATGGGACAAGAGAGTAGCAGGAGGTGCCAAGTGGATCACCTGCGTTACACAAATATTCCTCCCTATTCCCATTGTGTAAAAGCAGCCTTATCTCCTGCTGACTGGGGTCAACCACCCCTGACAATATGATGATTCCTATTTTTGCCTGCTTGCCCTTGGGCACAAAGTGCTGTAACTTGTACTTAACTGCAACTCTGGCTGTGTTTCTTTCTTGGTGAGAGTTTGCCCCTTTTAGGGATTGGGACCTATCAACCCTGTGGATAAATGGAGACATGTCTCCTTCTATATCTTGGATCCCTGGCTATGTGTTTTTCCTCTGGGGGCAGAGCACCATACGGAGATGGCTGATTTAGTAGATCTATTGCATCCTAAGAGATGGTACCCCATCCTTTTAGAGTGCTTGCTCTTTGCCGGAGCTGGTCTTTCAGCTGCACCTGTATAAGGCTAGTCCCAAGCCCTGGATGCTTGGTGCTGGCTGACACAACATACATCCAAAATAAGTATCTATCCCTGTAAAGACAACCATTAGACCACTGGACCGGGATAAAAATGACCTGATAGAATCAACTTTTCACCAAGTGGCCATTTAGTCTTCTCAGGGGATAGTGCCAATATTGGTGACTCACCACTGGTCTCTGTTCTGATGGGTTGGATATTCAGAAGGAGCCAGAACTAGATTCGTGTTGGCAGGTGGGAGCCCACACGGTTGGATCCATGTGTAATCTCCGTCTGCCTTCAGAGCAACTCTGTTCGTGGGCACTTTGTGCTAGTTTTGACAAAGCCTGGCTTACGTCACCTGACTAAGAGCATGTGTCTACTTGCTTGTGTCTACTTGTAATGTTTGGCATTACCATGCGCTACAATATCTTCACATTTGATGCCCACCCTATGTGTATCTACAAGCCTCTACCCAAGACACTTAGGGCAGGAGGGTAGGACAAAGGCAGCAAGGAATGACAGGGCTCATTTTAGAAACTTATTTGCTATTAGGAGGAAGTTGTCATTTATATTGTAACAGGGAAGGAACAGGTCATTTGACAGCTTTGTGTCCTTGGCCAAATACTAGCAACTTTGAAGTGGGTCGTGTAGGGATAGAGTCAGATTTTAGCATGAAGCTATAAAATTTTGGGGAAGAAAAAAACGACAATTTTTTTCAAAGAAAAAAATCCAAATGACAAATACAAAAATAGATAAAAATATGATTATTTACTTAGAATGAGAAAAGAAATCTCAACAAACTATTGAGCCTTTGGAGATTCAGATTCTTGTTTTCTGGGAATTTTTTAGGCAATTTATCAGAATTCTTACATTAAAAATAATGTTGAAGGCAGGGGGTATGTGGGAAATCTCTGTACCTTCTGCTCCACTTTGTTGTGCACCTAAAATTGCTCCGAAAAATAAACTCTATCTTTAAAAAAATGTTTCCTGATTTTAACCTGGCTATCTTCCCTCGCTAGAACACTCTGTAATTTTCCTGCATCTTCCAGGGCTCATTGAGCCCAAGTTGGCATGTGAAAGGTGCGTAGGCTTAGGATTCATTAGCTTCACCGCATCGACCCCTGAGCTGATGAGACTAACTCAACAGCATTCAACAGCTGGAGCACTCTCCTGGAAAGAAATGGTGACTCATCCATGGGTTTCTAAGTGGTATTGCCCTAGGATTTTCCTTTCTCTTTGGATATTTTTTCTCTTTAACTTCCTTTATCCAGCCACCAAATTTTGGAGTTCTCCAAGGTTTGGGCCTAGTCCTATCTCACTTTATACTCTATACTCTCTTAGTAGACATTCATATTGACATTTACTTTTCAGGTACCTCCTATGCACAGGTGATTCACAAATTTATGTCTTCAGACCAGATGCCTCCTGTGAGCGTCAGATCTGAATGTTCTCTAGATATCTTCACTGGAATGACTCAAAGTCATCCCCAAGTCAACATGTTCAAAATCAAACAATCATCTGTCTCACCCTTCAAATCTAGTCATATATAATATTGCCGATTTCAGATAATATAATTTCCACTTTCAATTATTCTGTATAGTTGCACAAGTCTGAAATCTCGCAGTCATCCTTGAACTTCCCCTTTCTCACCATCTTTATCCAAACTAAAACAAGCTTTGCCAATTTTACTTCCTAAATATCTCTCAGCTCTGTCCATTTCTTTCTAATCGTCCCACTACTACCTTAGTGTAAGCTGCCACCATACAAATCCTGGGCCATCACAATAGCTTCTTGACCAGGGTAGCTTCATCTAGTCTTGCCATCTCCTTATCAAATCAACTGCAGAAGCCAGAGTGATCTTTTCAAAATGCAAATCTGATGAAGTCATGTACTTGCTTAAGTCTGGTCAGTGTTTTCCATTGCTCATAAGATAAGAATAAGATAGAGGCGTATGAAGCTGTGTTGGTCTGGTCCGACCTCTCCAGCCTCATCTCACAATATGCTCCCCTGTTCTTGGTCTATGTATGCTGCACTGTCTTTCTCTAAGTTTCTTACATATACCATGTGCCTTTCTGCCAAATCCTTTCAAGTGGCAGACACAATTTCTTCTTTTCCCAGGTAACCTCTAATCACTCTTAATATTTCAGTTCAATTGCCTTATCCTAAGGAAATCTTTCCAGACCTCCACTATTAGCTCTTATTACCTATTAACTATACTTATAGTAATGGCAAGTTCACATATTTCCGTGGTTACTTGTTCTCTCCCATTATACTGTAAGCTCTATGGCACTAAGGATATTTTTTACCTCTTTCACCGTGGAGTCTCTGGTACTTAGCACAGTCCTTGGCTTCTGACACTCAACGTATATTTGCTAATGAGTTAATGAAGTTTGTAAGGTACTGTTATTGATAATTTTTCTGTACAAGCAAGATGTATTTAAAAGACTTGAGAGAGGCCATCCTAGTGGCATAGTGGTTAAGTTCGCGCACTCTGCTTTGGCAGCCCAGGGTTTGAGGGTTTGGATTCTGGGCCCAGACCTAGCACAGCTCGTCAAGCTACACTGTGGTGGCATCCCACGTAAAGCAGGGGGAGACTGGCACAGATGTTAGCTCAGCAACAATCTTCCTCAAGCAAAAAGAGCAAGATTGGCAACAGATGCTAGCTCAGCGACAATCTTCCTCACACACACACAACAAAAAAGACTTGTGAGTTACTATCTTGGAGTTTTTTTAAGAAGTCCTTCCTCGAGGATAGTTTGTCCAATTTGTAAAAATGCCCTTTTCTTCAACAGAATGGGGCTCCTAAAGTCTAGCAAAATATGTGTGTGTGTGCGCAGACGGTAGAATCCGGGGAATGTGCTGTGTAAGCTAAAGGGATCACCTACCAATTTGCCTAATGGTTGTGTTTGATCACGAATGTTGGCTGTCACTTTTGGTCATCTAGTTAAGTTTCTAAGTGTATTTGCTACACACACATCAAGTTGATTAGAGATGATTTGCTGATCTGTTTTACTTTAGGTAAATAGAAATCTAGTGTTCCAAAACACACAATTGAATCAATTTGGCAGACTGCTAAGAGAATACTTAACACATGTTCTTCAACCCAAGGGTATCCAGTCTGGAGCTGTAGCATCAGCCAAATTGAATTCTCAGTGAAAAGTGCAGGGGAAGTTGCTTCTACATTGGCTAGATTGGTGTGAAATGCAAGACTTATAGGAAAGCGAAGGGTGAGAAAAGAAGTCAGTAAGAGAAGGACATGGGCTTGGTGGGTGTAAATATGGATGGCTGTCATGTTCCAGGGACTTTAAACACAATACCTCCGCATTCCTTAGTACAGTCCTACAGATATTATTTTTATCCCAGTCTTGCAAATGAGGAAGCTGCTGTTCAGGGATTAACCGATATTCAGGGACTATCTCGAACAAGGAGATATGCGCAGAGTATTGTTGATACCCATTTCCTACACTTCCTCTTATGGGTTCAAATATAACTTCCTTAAAAAAAGACTTCTTTAACAGTGGAGCTTTGGCAAGCCCTACATTATAATTGTCTTATTATTCCCCTGCATATCTCAGTTGAGTGTACAGTTTTCAAAGACTCAAATTATGTCTTCCCTGTTTACCATTTTCTCCTCAGTAGAAACATCCTGGTTTAAAAGGCTGCTGAATGAATAAATGTCCAAGACTGCTTGACTAGAAAGGATTAGCTATGTTTCTGACCCTAAATTATACTTCTTTCATACCATGTGTTTTAAAATGTAGATTTTGTTATTATTCAGGTATGGTGAAGCCAACAGATTAGGAGGACACTGCCAGTGAAAAGATAGCATGTTACTCACAGCTACCAAGAAGAGGGGTCCACATGGGGAAGCCCCCCTTCCCCCTCTGGGGTCAGTCAGGAGGAGGCAGGAGTGAGGGATAATCAGGGCCAAGAAGCTTTATTGTGGTTTTCACTGGAAGGCAGGGCAAGCAGGCTTAGGAGTGGGTAGCTTGAATAATTTGGGCAGGCTCTGGGCCATAGAGGCTGGCCCTAGTTATCTGGTACTTGTCCTGGGGTGATCAGGTCAGGGGATAGTGCCCATGAGTGTCAGAACACTGTGAGAACCCAACAAAGGAGGCGGTTGGGCCATAGGGTTCAGATCGGTTGGTTTGCTTATGAAAGGCACACATGCCCCTACTATCTCTAAGAATTGGCTAGCCCTGGCAGTCCAGTCTTCCCAGAGTCAGTAATGTCCTGGATGTCAAAACATCAGAACAAAACAACATGCTTAATACATTATGTCAAAAGAGTAATTAGTTAAGAGAAAAGAATCAGTGCTGAATTTAAGCTATTGCTCATGAATTTAAGCTATGGTAAGTTGCTATTACTGGTACATTCAAGGACAGAGAGAGGTCTTAGAGATCTTCCATCTTACTGTCTTTTGAGAGTGCTAAATTTAAGTACCTTCAAAAAAACAATTTCTTTTTTCTCCTCTGCCTTTAATATATTTCAATATGTCACAACAACATATTACATCGCTTTATCATTTTCTAGATGAAATCTGTGTATAGGCAGGAAGCTCAACACTAACCCCGCCGCAGGTGAGGAGGGGCTGGGAAGAGGTTGGGATTCTGGGAAGCCGCGATTAGGCAACACCCTAAGAAAGGACTGTGTTCATTGTAAAGAAGCAGTGCTCTGTCGGACTCCTTGTCATGAGAGTCTCTGATGGAACACTACATAATTGAGAGAGAAATTGTAGTAGAGAGCAAATTGTTAAGAAATATTTACAGCAGTAGATTTTATTGGTCTTTTTTTGTGACTTGTTCTCAGTAAAAACATTATTGTCACCAAGCAGACATTTTCGTGGCTCCCACGGTCTGTGAGATAACTGAGTTCCCTGAAAAATTTAAGCAATGTTTTCTTCTTTATCGGAAAAATCTCTCCCTCCCTTTTTTTCTCTTGGCTTTAGGTGGAATGTATCTATTTGTGCGTGTACATTCATGCATGAGTTTATGTGCATTGGTGGATGAGGCTAACAAGACAATTGCTTGGATTTATATTTTTTAGTTGATTCCTGAACTTCTAGGGAAATATGCTAAACTGATTTGTTGACCATTTCTGATATTTTGAAAAACACATTCCAGGTGGAAACTTGCAGGAAAGAAATTGAGGCTGACACAGTTGGAAATGTTTAAACGCTCAACACAGTGAAGTTCACAACGGAAAATCTGACAAACCTTTTACGTTAGTGGCAATGTGAACCTCCACTGAAATTACCAAACAGGCAGCAAGTGCCATAATAAAAGCAGTTTCTGGAAATTGTGGGGAGAAAGCCTGTAGCCACTCGTAGAGAATTATTTTTCTAATTGTGTATTCCTAACTCAAGGGAGAACCTGGTGGTAACAGTTTGGTCCTCTACTGTAGTCTATCCATTTAGATTTCAAATAACCATTTTAGATTAGCATGTGTTTAAGGTTTAGGGTGGGCTGGTTTTTGTTGAGACAGGAAAAATGTAACATAAAGAGCTCCTTTCAGCAATTTAGGTTCCACGTTTTTGAGTTAGATGGCAGATGATAAACGTTTGATTGTTTTCACAGATAGTGGCCTAAAAAGAAAATCAAAGACTGACTTCCCAGGATGAAAAGGAGGAGAGAGAAACATGAGCCTTTCTGATATTTGTGTTCCACAGAAGCAAGGATATTTCTGAAAGGCAATAAAATAACAAAGGTACCATTCCAAGCATTGTTGATGTCTTAAGTTGAACGTAGGAGAGCATACAGCCAGAAAAAACTAGCTTTTAAAAATATTAAATCATCGTACAAAAGGTCTGGAAACATCTACTCAAGATCTAATGCATTTCAGATGGATTTATTCACTCATTTATTTAAAAAAAAATATTTATTGCAAGATTACTGTGTACTATGTCCTGTTCTGAGGTACACAACAGGGAACCAGAAGAGAACATATGCTCCATTTTCCTACATTTAAAGACACTTCTCTACCTCCTTTGACAATAACTTTACCAGCTTTAGAATTGAACCGTTTTATACTTCTTTGAGGCTCCTTTTTGTTAGGTTTGTTTTAGCTTGTGTGTGTATGTACATATGGATATGTCAACCCGGGGGAGATTCAAGGAGTTTTATTCAATAATGATAGAATTTGTAGCTACGTGTAACTAAAGAATAAAAATTGCATTTAAAGACAAAATATATGTCAAATAATATCAGGTTCAGTAAAAACTGGATTTTCTTCCTCCTTATCAGATCTAATATTCTTTACACTCCATTTTTATGATTGTATTTCTCTCATACTTCAGTGACTCTCAACTATGGCTACACATTGGAATCTCCTGGGGAGATTTAAAAGTTACAGATTCTTGAGGCTAACACCCACCATCCTGAAAATTTAAGTTAATTGGTGTATTAGTCAGGGTTCTCTGGAGAAACAGAACCAACAGGATGTGCATGTGTGTGTGTGTTGTGTAGATTTATCATGAGGAATTGGCTGAATGATTATGGAGACTGAGAAGTCCCATGATCTGCCGTCTGCAAGCTGGAGACCCCAGTGGTATAATTCCAGTCTAAGTCTGAAGGTCCTAAGAACCAGGGGAGGCAAGAGTGTAAATCCCAGTGCAAGCGTAGGAGAAGAGTCACTTCCCAGCTCAACAAGCGGGCAGGAAGGGAAGGAATCCTCCCCTTGCCTTTTGTTCTACACAGGCCTCAACAGACTAGATGATGCCCACCTGCACGGGGGAGGGCACTCTACTTCACTGAGTCCACGAACTCAAATGCTAATCTCACCCAGAAACACCCTCATGGACACACCCAGAAATAATGTTTAATCTAGGCCCAGTCAATTTGACCCATAAAATTAACCATCAAAATTGGTCTAGGGTGAAAAGTAGGCATGAGGAATTATAAAAGCTCCCCTAATAAATCTCATGTTTAGCCAAGGTTGAAATCAACCATTCTGAAACACTGACTCTCAAAGTGTGGTCCCTGTAGCCTCAGCATCACCTGGGAACTTCTTAGAAATGCAAATTCTAGGGTCTCACCCTAGACCTAATAAATCAGAAACTCTGGGGATAGGGCCTGTGAGCTGTCTTTTATCAAACCCTCTGGGTGAAGGACATGAATGTTTGAGAAGCACTGTGGTGGGGCTGGAAGTTAATTTGCATTTCTGATCTGTTCCCGGGCATGGTGATACTCATTCTGCTTACTAGCCCTGAGACAGCGCTCTGAGAAGTACTGCTCTAAACCCAACTCCTATCTGATGTTCTCATGATACATCTGCTCATACCTGATGGAATGAATTTTTTGGAAAAAAGTATATCTGGTAGATTTAGCTAATGCAGATAATCAAGGTTTTATTCTCAATGATATTTTCTTATCTGATGATTTACTGTGGGGAAAAGTTAGTTTTAGCATAGGAATCAAGTTTAAAGATTTCCATTTATCTCCTACTGTCACAGACACTTGACTTGGAATATAAGTTGGTTCAGTTGTTATTCCCTTGCAGGCAGGAATAAATATCCAGGTGTTGGAGTTACAAAAAATGCACCTGACTCTGAGCCAGCTTTTGTGTTTGGCTTCCAGGTAACTTCCAACCTTTGCCAGATATGCTGACCACCTGTGAAATATTTGCTCAATCTGCTGATCCAGCTGCAGCCTCTCAGTGCTGTAAATTCCAGCTCTCCTATGGGATGCAGGAGGGTGCTTGGCATCATGACAGTCTGATACGGGCCAAGTCAGAAGGAGGGAGTTGACCCAGGTTTGGCTGGCACAAATCATTTGTTCACCCCTATTGTTTCTACAACCAAAGCATGCGTTTCAGTACTACCTTAGACACACCGGTGGAATGCCCCCTTGTTCATGGAACGCCACCTCAGATTGCTGGGGTAATTGATTCACATTCATATGTCTTAGATTAATGCACTCTGATGATTTCCTCTTTTATACTTTTTAGTGCCTAACTTCTGGACCGCATGTCTGTGAAATTTGACAATATCTGCTTTTGGCCCAGAAGAGGTCATATGACTTCCTATTCGTCTCACACATTGTGAGACTACAGATGGACCAAGAAAGAATTTCCGAAAGGGTTCTGAGATTAGTAAAGAAAAATAGCCACTCCTGAAGAGAATAGAAACTCAAAGAATTTTAGTGAAGTAAATCGTCGTAGACATCAGCAAGTCCAGGGATTCTGAAACATGTCGATCATCAGCATCCCCCAGGAGATGTAAAAACAGAGATATCAGGGCCACCCAGAGATTTTCCTTTGGGTGGGGCTGGAATAGGATCCACATTATTGTGATGACTCTCTCCAAAATCTCTCTAACCCCAATACCCCACTATCACTTTGAGATCCACTGGCCTCGACCAGGCCTCTATGAAAACTGAGTGATCTTTGCTTCAAAATAAACTTTTTTACCTATCAGATTCAGTCTTTAAAAATGGTAAAAATTCTGGATAAAGAATAAAGTCAAGGTAATCAACAAATTTCTATGAGTTGAGACTGATTTCAGTCTTGTCTTAGCCACTGACTAGCTGTCTAACTTGTTTAGGACTCAACCTGTTTTAAACTCAGATTCTTCTCTGGTAAAATAGGAATAGTAATTTCACAAGATCACTCACTGTAAGGATAAAACGAGATAAAGAAAATCAAAATATTTTGAAAGCCATAAAGCACAATATACAATTTTTCTTTTTTTTGAGGAAGATTAGCCCTGAGCTAACTATTGCCCATCCTCCTCTTTTTGCTGAGGAAGCCTGGCCCTGAGCTAACATCCATGCCAATCTTCCTCTACTTTATATGTGGGACGCCTGCCACAGCATGGCTTGCCAAGGGGTGCCATGTCCACACCAGGGATCCGAACTGGAGAACTCTGGGCCGCCAAGAAGCAGAATGTGCAAACTTAACCACCATGCCACCGGGCTGGGCCCAAGCACAATATACATCTAAGATATTTATTAGTAGTAGTAGTATTGAATAATGTTTACTAAGCTTGAAAGATGAGGTTCACATCACTAATCGTGTTGGGAGATATTAAAAGAATTTTAGAAATCTTGATTGACAGCAGTGAACAAAGCAAATTTATGTGAAATAAAAGACAAAGCATACAACCAATATTTGGCTAACAAGAGGTGGCATATAAATATTATGTGATTGTTTATTTGTTCAACAAATATTTGTATATTGAGTTCCTACCATGTGCTAGGAATCTACTGAAATTACCAGTTAGTGACAAGACAAGTATTGACATTTGCTATCCGTTACCAAAGGAACAACTGAAAAAAAACCTACGTATCGATCTGAGTTATGGCCAGCCCTGGGGTTCTAGTGGTTACAATTTGGTGCTCTCACTGCCATGGCCCAGGTCGTTTCCTGATCAGGGAACCATACCACTGTCTGTCGGTTGTCATATGTGGTCCTGTGTGTTGCTGTGATGCTTACAACTCTGCCACTGGCATTTCAAATACCTGCAGAGTCACCCATGGTGGACAGGTTTCAGTGGAGCTTCCAGACTAAGATAGACCAGGAAGAGGGACCCGGCCATCCACTTCTGAGAAGATTCGCCATGAAAACCCTGTGAATAACAGAAGAGCATTGTCTCATAGAGCGCTGGAAGGTGAGAGGATGGCGCAAAAGACCGGGTGTGGTTCCGCTCTGCTGTCCACAGGGGTGCCAGGAGCTGTAATCTAGATGGCACCAACAATAACAAAAATGTGTTTGATCTCTGTTAGCTTTATGCTTTTTAAAGGAGAAATTCCAGATTCCTTAGCAAGGCAAATAAGGAATCTCTCAATGTGGGCCCTAACTTTTTCAAAGCCATGTGTCACACAGGAAGGAGCCATGCTCAAGTCAAAGTGACTTTTTTACTTTACTTGGGTAAGGCATCCTTTCAGAATTTCGACCATTTGCATAAAGACTGGCCATACTGCTGGAAAACAGATTCCTATTAATTTCCCTACAAAAAGGTGTCAAGAGCTTGGTTTTAAGTTCTCAGAAAGAAATGTGTTTACCGGAGGTGCAGTTGAAGTGTGAAGATCTTTCAGAGCTCTACTACCTCTAATCAATTAGAGATGTGAGTCAAAGCCAGGTCACGCTCACACCCAGCTCGGGTGGGGAATCCCACTGAAGGCTTTGCCCAGGCAGAGTTAGTCCCCACTGAGCCCCTGTTCATATTGCTTTTAGAGAAAACATGGTCTCATTTAGTATTGTCTGTGTATATTTCTCTTCTTTCAACCATAAACTGAAAGGCAAGATTCTCACATAATCATCTCTGTTCAAATGCTTCTTGCTATTCCCAGTACATAGTAGGGGCTGAGTGAATATGTGAGAAGCGAAGGGAAGGGACATGAGAGAAAGGAAAGGAAACAGACGTCTCAGAGACAAATACCCCCTTGTAACTTACTTGTGGGTTTTGTAGTCGTCAGCCAGGTGTTCCAAATGATGAGGCTATGAAAATGAAATGTGTTTAGAGATAAACAGAGCTTTCCTCAGATAATCATGAAGAAAAGGTGAAGCCAGGTGACACGCTGAGTTTGAGGTCTACACTGGGAGCTCTTTGGGCATGGAGCCAGAGAGGAACAGGGAGTCGAGAGAGACTCTGTTGGCCTCCGGACATGTTTGTGTTTATACTCATCAAGATTATTGCATTGAGAGTAACCAGGAGAGACAGTCAGACCAGGAGCAGTTTCCAAATCTGGTCCTGGGAATCCCTAAGAGAACACTAGGCACTGGTGCTGGGAGGTAATGGATAGCAAACCCCAGTAGATGCTTCAAGTTTCTGGATTCAGAACAATAGTCTATTTGGGGGCTCAGCATCCTTGGGGGTGGTCTCCCCAACAGAGAGTTTGAACTACCGAGATGTTTGAGGCTCTTTCCTAGCCTGACTACCGACTTAGCATCACACTGAGATTGAATTAAAAATTGAGTTGTCTTTAGAAAAGTTTGCAATGAAACTTCTCCCTTACAGTCCAGAGTTCATTGTTATCTAGGAAAGAACATCAGTCCAGAGGTCCCTGCTGATCTGCTGGAGGTTGTGCTAATGTTCACCTACTGTGGAGGAGTAAAGATTGATTATACTTAATAGTACCCATTACTACTAGCAAAAACTTGCTGATGATACATACATATACAAAGCAAATTAAATACATTAGGGGTTCATGCAAGAGTCATTTTTTTAAACAATTAATTTGAGAACCGATTTTGTCCCAGGAACTGTTCTGTGTCCTTTGTGTATGGCTGTGAACAAGGTAGATATGGTGCCCACTCTTGTGAAGCTTACATACTAGTGGGGTAGATGGACCAAGAATAAATAATTGTAAGAATGTAAGAGTATCTTCATAGCAAGTGACTTACTATGCACCTTTTGATAAGATAGTCAGGGAGAAGGCCTCTGAAGAAAAAGCAAAAAAAGACATTTGAACTGAGGCCTGAATCATGAGAAAGTGCTGTATATGCAAAGACCTGGGGAGAGGTAAAAGGGACATCAAGTTCAAAAATCTAAGGTAGGAACAAGTTCCTGTGTGTCCAGAGGAGAGAAAAGTAGCCCGTGAGGAAGGTGAAGAAAGGCACAAAAAGAGGGGGCCATGTATGTCCTTTGTAGACAGTGATAGAAACTTGGAATCAGTTTTGTGTTCCATGAGAGCTTTTGGATTTTAAGCAAAGTAGTGCTATGAAAGAATTTATGTTAATGAGTTTCACTTTGCTTGCAATGAGGAATGAAAAGAAAATAAAAATTAATTGTTGCTTGGAGGGAACAGAGAATGTTTTATTGTGGATGGATGTTGAGTAGCAACTTGAGGAAGGTGTAAGAGTTCAGCAGGCAAATAAAAGGAAGAAAATGCCATACAGCTTTGAAGAAATGTGTAAGCAAAGCCATAGAAACATGTGGCTATCTAGATGTCTAGTATGAATGGGAGGTATATACCAGAGTGGCTGCAAAAACTGTGCGTTTAGGTAATAATAAACTTTTCACAAATACTGAGTCCTTGTAACGTACCAGGCATTGGGCTTATGCATTTACTTTGGTTGATTGCAAACCCTCTGTATTTCCTAAGTACATTCACTCTTCCATTCTCTGAGTATTTCACATGTCCTCATTCCTCAGACTTTTAATATATCCTTTCTCCTATGACTCATAACTGAACATCTTGTTCCTTCCATTAATAAGAAAATGGGAGCAATCAGAAGTAAAATTCCTCTTACGTCCCCCATTGGATCTACTGACTTCCTTGCACTTGTGCCCCCACACTCTGACTTCCTGATTTTTACTATGGACGACTTGTCTGTCCACGATCTAATTTAACAGTAACCTTTGCACCTGTGCCCTGGATCCCATCCCCTTTTATTTTTCAAGGACTTTGGTCATTATTCCCTGTTTTAATTTGCTCGATTATTACTTCTATAGTTTATCCTTTCCTTCATAACAAAATCACGGAAAAATCTCTTTAATTAAACAAATGAAAACAAAAAACTTTCTTGACCACTTCCCCTCTAGGTCATAATCCATTTCTCTGCTTCCCTTTGGAGGAAAACTCATGGAAGTTGTGTCCAATCCCTTTGGTTCCATTTTCTCTTGAAACCACATCAATCAGGCTTTCGTCACCACTCTGCTGAAACCACCCAAGGTCACTCATGACCTCTGTGTGGCAGAAGAAAGCTCATGATCTATGCTCTTACTCAACCTTTCAATAACATTTAACATAGTCGGTAACTCTGTGAAACTCTTTATTCAATTGACGTCTAAGACTCCACCTCCGTCTACTTTTCTTCAAGTCTCATTGGTTACTGCTTTTAACTCTCTGAATTTAGATCCTCATCATTTCCCAAACTCTTGGCATGTTATGAGGCTCAGTCCTTGGACCTCTTGTCTTCTCAATCTATATTCACTCTCTAGGTAATAATATTCATATTATTTTTTCCCATGACTTCAATGCCACATATATGCTAATGGTTCCAAATTTACATATCAAGGCTCCTCCCTATTCTGCAATCCTTCTGCCTTCTTAACATCTCAGGAATCCTATCCTCTTCTCTTCATTTTAATACAATAGGTAGCACAAATGTAATCTTTCCACCTCTAAACTGACTCCCATCCTATTCCACTCCCAGAATTCCACATGGAAGAAAATTACCTTACTCTTTGCACATTATTTTCACAATTGGACTAAGATGTCATTTGTCTTAATCATGTCTTTTCTCTAAAAGTTGCATAGTGGAGTTTTCCAGAGGCCATGTGGAAAACAACACAGTATTGCTTTTACAGTTAATGGAATACATGCTTATGTATTATTGTATTTTAAAAATTTATTAGTTTTGAGTGATAAATGGAAGAGAATCAGACATTTCTTTAAAGGTAAAAATAAAGTTATCAGGGGCCAGGCTGGTGGCATAGCGCTTAAGTTTGTGCTCTCTGCTTCAGTGGCCCAGGGTTTGCGGGTTCAGATCCCAGGCACTAACCTACACACTGCTTGTCAAGCCGTGCTGTGGCAGCATCCCACATAAAATGGATGAAAATTGACACAGACGTCAGCTCAGTGACAATCTTCCTCAAGCAAAACAGAGGAAGTTGGCTATAGATGTTAACTCAGGGTCAATCTTCCTCACCAAGAAAATAAATAAATAAAGTTATCATATGACCCTCAAATTTTACTCCTGGTTTTATTTTTTTGGTCTGCAAAAACATGTACACGGATGTTCACAGCAACATTATTCATGATAACCAAATGTGGAAACACCCCAAATGTCCACCAACTGATGAGTGGATACACTAAATGTGGTGGTATATCCATACAATGGAATATTATTTAGCAATAAAAAAACAAGGTATTGATGCATGCTACTACATGGATGAACCGTGAAACATTTTAAGTGAAAGAAGCCAATCACAAAAGATCATACATTATATGATTCAGCTTACATAAAATATCCAGATATCCAGAAGAGCCAAATTTGTAAAGACAAACGTATATTAGTGTTTGCCTAGAGTTGAGTGAGAAGGATGAGGAGTGACTGATAATGGATGTAGGTTTATTTTGGGGGTGATGAAAATATTTAAAAATTAGGTATAATGACTTTACAACTCTGAATATTCAAGAAGCACTTAACTGTGTACTTTAAATGGGCAAATTTTATGGTATGTGGAATAAATCTCAATAAAGGCTTCTTTTTAATAAAGCTTAATTTTTTTTTCAGTCTGGATTTCTCATGTGGTAGAGGATAAAACTCATATTAAAAAAAAACTCTGTAATTCTAAATAATTTTTGAGTTTAATTTTTGTTTGATAGCCCCCGTCCTAATATAAACAAGAATATTTTAATTGGCTTTGATGTCTTTATTCTGTCTCCCTGATGGTCTACCTTCATACATTATTAACCAGAGCAACCTTTTAAAACTGTAAGTCAGATCATACCACAATCCTATTTAAAAAACTTTTAACTCTCTCTGAGTTAGAACAAATCTTATAGCCCTCATCATGACCTATAATGTCCTACGTGTCCCCTCTCCTATTACCTTCTCAGTCTTATCTTTACCAATAGCTATGCTTGAGCCAGAGTGCCATCATTACTGTTACAAGTATAGCAAGCATAATTGCACCTCAAGATCTTAGAATTTTCTGGTTCTCTGCCTGGATCCTCCTGAGACCTTTAGTGGGCTACCTCTTGACTTTATTCAGGGCCCTCTCCACTGCCACTTCCTCATATAGTCCTTTCCTGCTCTCCCCATCCAAAATAGCACCATCTACCCCTATAACATACTCCATTTTTCTCCATCTCCTTTCTCTGTCCTTTTGAACTGCTCATGGGCACAGTGGGTTTTAATTAACTCACCTCACCCCACCCTCAGCATCCCCCAACCAAGGACTGATGGGAGTTGGTGTGAAAATACTCCTGCTCCCTTAAGCCCTATGTAGGCTTGCTCTTGAGACATAATGCTCTTCACTGACGCCCATGGTTTCCCAGAGGGATTAAGCTCTGGTTACCCACAGCGGTAACTTACTTGACAACACACACTTTATGCTGGCTGATTTCCCTTTGTGATCTCATTTCCCTACTTGCTTAAGAGTATTTCCTGATATTGCCTTCCAAATGTACTACTTGCATTCAAACCTTTGTCTCTTATGGCTACCAGACTAGGTATTATGTTTTTTACATTTCTTTATGTTTACTGCTCTACTTTCCTCTTTACCCGCTAAGATGTAAACGCTGAAAAGGTAAGGGTCTTGTTTTGCTCACAGCACATAGAACAATGCCTTGTATAAAGCTAGCACCCACTACGCATTGATTGAATGTACAAATGAGTGATTACCAGATGTGTTTCTTATAATCACCTGTGAGGCAGATGCTATTGTTATTATTTCTGTATCACAGACAATGAAACCAAGATTTCAAAACGTTCACTAAAGTGCCCAGGTAGCACAGTATGTGGAGAAGCAAGTCTCCAGCATACCTGTCCGACATCAGAGCCCAGACTTTTAACAGAATTCATAATAGTGAAAACTCAGCCCTGAAATCTAAGGTAAGTGGTCTGAACACAACCAGGAGCAAGTGGTGGTACAGAGACCGTCTCAGTCTGCTTATATTCCTCCTGATGAAACCAGAGGTGAAGTAAAGGAAAGCTTCACAGATTAGACAAACACAAAGCCAAAGCAAAAACAAGTTAGCACAGATTCTTCTGAAGTTCTGGGCCCCTCCCTTCTAAATTTTGTTGCTATATTTGGCTTAACTGGCTCTTATTCTGATGGATGATTACTGTGGTCACTGTGTCAGCAGTAAACTTTAGACATACTTTGATTTCCTGCTTTCTTGTTTCAAGTTACTGCCTTGCTCTGAGCATTAGATTTTAAGCTTCAGAGTAAACCACAGTCTCTTAAATCTCTGTCATTCTTTCTCCAAAATCCAGGCAAGCCACCCAGAAACTTACCCAGAGGAGTAGCGAGCACCGTTCTCAAAAGGTAGCCAAGTAATGGAATTACCCCAATGAAATGGTCTTTGATTTGTGTGTATTCAGTTATCAAACACACACCTACCTCATTCTAAAACATCAGAACAGAAAGAACAAAAGAGAAAAATAATGGGAGCCTAATGCTTTCTGCTTATTGTTTCTTCTTTATTTTCTTCAATTCTTATTAGACAATTAATAAACTCGTTGGCGGTTGGAACAAAATTGAGGTATTAGAAGCTTTCCCAAGTAAATTATTTTATTAACGTATGTCTACAGGTAAGGAAATAGGCAAACGACTTCAGCTTCCTTACTATTTAATTTCATTAAGAATTTGTGAATCCTTTAATAAATTATTTTAAAATAAATCAAAAATATAGTTTTCCTGTCATAGAGTTTCAAAGGATGAATGGGGTGGGGACTTACCACAAAAGTTTAAAAGAAACTGGGGATCTTGAATTCAAGAATATAGTTGTAGCGAGGCCGGCCTGGTGGCGTAGTGGTTAAGTTTGTGCCCTCTGCTTTGGTGGCCCAGGGTTCACAGATTCAGATCCTGCGTATGGACATACACACTGCTTATCAGGCTGTGCTGTGGTGGTGTCCCACATACAAAATGGAGGAAGATTGGCACAGACGTCAGCTCAGGGACAGTCTTTCTCAAACAAAAAGAGGAAGATTCCCAACAGATGTTAGCTCAGGGCCAATATTCCCCACCAAAAAAAAAATATAGACATATATATACATATATATATGTATATATTATATATATGTATATATAATATATGTACCTATATATATCAGGCCACAGCATGATGACAAGAAAACTATATCTTTGGCCTATTCTAAAATAATTTATTCTAAATAGTTATTCTAAAATAGTTTATTATTTATAATTTATAAATAAATTTATAATATACAAAATATATATTTTATTTTACACATTTATATATAAAATGTACTTATATATTTTATATATAAATATATATTATCTATTTATATGTTATATATATTTTCTATAATATATATTTATATATTTTATATATATACATATAGCAGTAGGAATAAGTGGGAGAGGGAGAGGGAGGGATTGGATGAAGAGACAGCAAACAAAGCCAGTTAACATAATTTGAAGTTTTCGCCAGAGAATTGCTGTTTTAATGTTTATAGTTTCCAAAACTTTGCCAAATTATCAAAGGAAAGTCTTACTGAAAGAACATTTTTACAGAAAATAAAAAGCAAGGAAATTTGATATAAAACTTGCTTTGACTTCTGCTCTACTGTGATCTGAAGGTTTGAGAAAATATCTGCATCGCCAATGATACATTTACAGTTTCCTGAAGGGCTCAAAGACACCATGCATTGAGTTGACCGAAAATTCTTTAAGATGCAGTCCTCGTCTTCATTTATTGTGGTATCTCCAGCATTTAGCAGAGCTAGATGATTGAGTGATTGTGTACAGAAGCACAAGGTATCTATCTAATCTATCATCTTTTTATCCATCTACCTATCATGTATCTATCTATCTATCATCTATCTAACATCTATCATCCACCTAACTTCACAGTGTTATTTATGTTAATCCCAATCTAATGGAATACTGATGTAGATGCTCTTTTAATTTATTGCTATAATTTAAAAATCCAGTAACTCACTTGGTTAGTAAGTCTCATTTTGTTCAAATTTTCACTGCCATAGACATTATGAATATATCGCAGTGAAAGGAAGAACAGCTCTGATGCCATTCAGCACAGGTACATGGTTACATAAGAGAACTAGGAGTGACTATGCTGGCTTGCAGGAAATGTTTCCAAGACTCTCCTTATGTGAAAAGGCAACAGGTTTTATGGGAGAATGCAAGGGTGGGACAAAGGAGGTATTTGTTCTCTCTCTTTTCCCACAAAGAGCGTCCCACCTTGAAGGGATTTGGCTCATGCTTGGAATGAAGGGAACTCACAGAGGATAAACCAGTGGCGTTAAGAGGTTATCATAGATCAGTTCTTTCTCTTTCTTTCACTTCTTTGGAGAGAAATGGGTAGCATTTTGTCATTTTTGCTTCTGGCCTCCTCACTGGTAGTACCATCATGCTGCACCTCTTGGCAAAAATTCCCAGTGGCAAACTCCACAGGAACTTTTCGTGTCAGGTAAATCCATGGCTACTAGGGGACAAGACAACATAACAGTGGAGTGTATTTATCTCAGGGCCCCAACTGGTAAGAAATATATATATTTTTATGTAGTTTTACAAATGACAAGTAATCCAAGAAGACTAAAAGTAGTTCTGAAAGGAAATGTTTCTTTTCTTCCCCCTGCCTTTCTTCTTTCTATAATATTATCTTATTATGTCTTAGAGAATATATTGGGAAATGTAGAAATGTACTATTTGTTTATAAATTGATGAATTTGCCATCTAGCATCTTTATACAAATTCAACCAGAAACTGTAAGATGTAAAATATTATTCTGCATTGTGTTATGTATTGTGTATCTATTAATAGTATGTACAAGATGATGATGATGCTCCTGTAGACTTTGAGCTCAAAATTCTCATAACCAAAACAAGGGGAAAGTCTTCGTCATTACTCCATCCTTCGAAGGCATTCCTGGGCTCACAGCTTCCTGGCTTTGATCAGCAGCAAAGCGAAAACTGGAATAGGGAGGAGGTGCTTCCTTTCTTCCTGTCCTTACTAAAGGAATTATTGTCCTGAAACATCCAGAGCTCAGAGAGAACTTTCACATTTTGTGGCTTGAAATCCTTTCATTAGATGAGACAAATAAGATTTCATTGAGCCACTAGGGAGGTGAGGGCTCTCTGAGCCAGACAAGGATGTTGGATGGTGAGAGGCTGTGTATTATAATTCAGCTGCATAGATGAGCATGAGCTGACAGGCTCAGAAATGAAAAGAAAGGTGATACCAAGCAACTATATATGTATATAATCTATATATTGAGGTTTTTCATTCCACGAATGACCCTTGTTATCTGATATTATATTTTTACGTGTTCGGAAAAACAGATGAAAACTTTTCATGTTTTTGAAAAGAAAAACATTTGGCCTAATATTTGTGATATTAGGCCTACCATGATCATTACTATATTCTCCTCTTGTTGATAAGTAGAGAACTCTGTTTGGTAAAGTTAAGTAATTAGACTTGAAATGTTTTTAAAATAAGTGCAATGAAAGAACAAAAAAGCATCGACATTTCTGACTGTAATTTTACGAATGTGCTGGGGTTTACAACAGGTGTTGCTGTGCATGCATCTATTAACTTCTTTCTACACCCACCTCCGCCAGCCTTCCTTTTCCCCTCCAGAGCTCTCTACCTTCCCACACCTCCATATCTCCCCAGCCGGATCATTAAGTTTTTGTTATAAAAATGCACTCAGTTTAACTTTGCCGTTAATATTTAGTAAGCACAGAATTAGTCTTTAACCAAACTGGTATATTTTAATTTCTGGAAGGCATTTCCTAGTGGCCCTGATATAATCATCCCTCTCTTAATCTTCTTGAGGAGAAGAAATCATTAACCAGATTTTCTTTGACATTTCTAGAGATTCAGAGAGCTACCTTTTCTTTTTGATTTGTGACACTTGATTTTTACAAAACCATTTCTGTTCCGAAAAGACCTGGTTTTGTCTACAATGACCTCACAGGCTTGAAATGCCCAAACAATGCATAGACAAGCTTTCTGTGCCAGGAATTTAATGAAAGCCTTGTCTCTAATTTGAAGAAGACATTGTATCTAAATCTCCCACGTAAAGGTCATTTGTGTACCCCGATTTCAAAGCAAGGCTAGTTGATGTAGATTAGCTTCATAACAAGCATCAACTGTAATTACATCTTTCCATTCATTTAGTATGATATATAAATACAAGGTCTGACCCCATCTAAAAATTTCTTGGGACTTTTCCTTCTCTAGATGAAAGGTGTTATCTAAATCCTTTAGAGTGCTTAGTTATAATGACTGAGCTTGTTTGCTGGAGAGATAATTGCATGGCTTGTTGCCTGATCCACTCACAACAAGAGAATGGTAGACCTAATTCCTGCTAAATCACCTACCTGCTCCAATTAGAGTATGACCAAAGGTAGGGACTTGAAGACAAAAGCCAGAAACCTTGACATGGAGCCACCACCCTGGCATCATATTTTACTGAAGACAAGACCCAAAAATGTCTTGCGGTGTCTATGACAGGTGAATTTGCCTGGAGCTACTATCCACTTGAATGCAGAACACTTGTCAGAAGCTAGAGACTTTTTATAAGATGGGATCACCCGAAGGAAAAAACTGGACTGATCAAGTCTGTCCAAGGGCTGTAAGAATAAATCCCACTCTTGTTGATCTGTTTGGGATTGGAAAAAGAGCTACATAGTATGTGGGACATCTGTTCTCTGTGCAACTGTGGATGGCTTCTTTGAGGTCATGCATTAAAGGCAGAATTAAAGATTTTTGCTCATAAAAATGCATTTTTTAAAACTATCCCCTTAATTCCTTATATCTTATAGCGTTTCTTCTTCAGAGACGCATGCATGAAAAGTGCATGAGAAAATTTACTGACAAAAGGAAGGCTTCAATAATGAAAGAAGCTACCCAGCAAGAGAGGGGAGGTTTAAATGTGGTAGGGAGTGTGGGCTTGTAAGCAGTGAGCCATTCTCTTTATTCTACCTTCTTTACCTATGGTTTTGGGGTGTGCCTATTAGGTGAGTGATTTTCCTCACTGATGGTTATGTGTGGAAAAAAGAGATTCTTTGTTTGTTGTTCTGCTCTGTTTGATCTACAGCAATATCTAAAGCAAGTCCCTGCCAAATCTCTGTGAGACGCTTGGGTGTGTATTGGAAACAGGTTGAAAGTGGGTGGGTGTAGGGAGGGGGTGGAAGCTGATAGGTAAGCTTGTGTGTGTTCCAGACCCAACAGCAGGTTTCATGAGTTCCGACACAGGTAATGAGTTTGTTCTCTGAATGAAGTCTGGGCCTCTTTGTGGATAAAACAAACATTTTAAATTGAAACTCATAAAAGAATAAAAGAGTCAAAACATTCTTACTTATTCTCTCTCTGAGGGGTAGAGGGAAGGCTTTGGTGTCTGACAGGTGCAGCTTATGAGTAACCTGGACGACAGCCAGAAGTTCTTGTAAGGACAGACCAAGAAGACCACACCTGTTGACTGAAAACACTGTCCTCTAGCACAACAGATGACATTGTGTAAAACGCACCCCTATTGTCCCACTTCCCACATTGGCTGATTTTCATTAAATGAAGGTTAAGACTAAGCACGCAGTTCCAAATCCTGGAGTCTTCCATTGGATACAGAATGTACCAAGTCTCATTTGATTCAGATCATAATCTTGCCTGGAATGGAAAAACTCATTTTTCATTTTCCTCCTGGTATTGCTGAAGAATGCCTTTGAGTATCCTTTAGTGTCCTTTGCAGGACATTCAGTTAATCTATTTGCTTCCTAGACATAAATTAGTTTGTTGAATATGGCTTTCCATAGCTAAAAGCACTATGAAAGTCTGCTAAAGGTGGAAGTCATGTCGTGTGCCTAGAAGGTGAATTAAATAAGGTTGCAAGGGAATCTCTTGGGAAAAATCCTCACCATCCAATGTGCAATGGAAGAAAGAAAGAGGCTCTAGGGAATAGTTGCCTGGCTAACAAAAAAGAAAAAGAAAAAAAAGAAGCTATCTGATAGGAGGGAGCAGGAAGAGAAAATGAGGATCTGTGCCAAGAAGTTTCAGGACAGTCTGCTGACAAGAACATTTATTGGTAGCTCTTGCTTAAATTCTATTTAAACTATTGACTATATGTGAACACCGTTTCTATTTCTGTTCAATCCTTTACGTTCATTCTGTTTTTTTCTTTGAATTACTATAAATATTAAACTGCTACATATAAAGCTTACTTATATATAAAGATTAAGATAGAAAAGAACACAGTCAAATCATTTCTCATATCTTTTAAAGCATTGGTACGGGAACTTTTTTCCCTCCCTCTAAACCCTGCCCAAGAGTCTAGGTTTTAGATTGTATATGGTTTTTCTGAATGAAAATCCCCATGACTGGAGTTGTCTTTGCAGCTTAGCTTTCTCCCAGATGCTGCCATGGTCCGTCAGTCACGTTTGTCCCTATCACTGAGCTTCCTCATGCTAGCACTGGAACACCAACTCTTAGTCCAACCAATCTGGGGGAACCGTGGCTTCCCATGACATAAATGAAATGCCTTAGGCTGAAGGATGAATCACGTTGGAACAATAGATTCTCGGCCAAACATACACTACACATCTTATGTTTACAGAAATATATTTGTGTGAATAAATTCTTTTTTAATGCAATATTAATTATTCCCTCCCTCCCCACTTCCTCTCTATTCTACACCTAACCTCCAGCTCCGCACACATAAGGAATAAGAGTTCAAAATAAAAGGATTTGATTTAATGTGCCTGATGGGAGGATGATGCATTAACTTTATTCTCCCCTGTCCCCCTCAGTGGGAAGAACAGGATAAGCCATTATTATGTACGAAGCAGCTTCTAAGAAAGCAGCTAGAGGCATTAGAAGCAAGATTATCTGTCTTCTGTAATTAAATCCCTTTTCTTCCTTTCTCTTCTCCTCCAGGCCTGTACCAGATCACTGCTTAGGTCCCATGAGCATATTTAACACGTCATCCTGCACAGGAGCCTCAAGATGAGCAGAGGCAGTAATTAGAATCCTCTAACCCAGGGGGATTTTAGTTATTTCCTCCTTAAGGAAAATTTAGGAGATACTGTTTTTATCCAAGAGCTGTTTATAGAATTGGACCCTTAGCAGAAACCTATATGGCATTTGCTTCATAATGCACTTGAGTTCCAATATTTTCTTTGACTTGAAACATCTTACCTCCAGCCACCAACGCCACCATGTGCACACCCCTTACATCAGCGGCCTTTGTGTTGAGTGGTCATGGAAACTCCAGGCTGTGCTGGGCTCCATGTGGAAGATAAGTGCTGATTAGTGATAGGGCTGAATGCTGGGCTCAGCTTTGCTGCTGTCTTCTGAGCGAGTACGATTCTATTCGCATTCAGACATCCCTGGATCTAGGGGTCTATGGTGACATTATTTTTTAAGCAGATACACATTGGATTCTCAGAAAAAAAGAGAAAGAAAAAGAAAGGAAGAATTCAGGAATTAGCAGAGACAAGAAATCCCTCTCTTTCTCTGTTCTCTGCTCTAACAAAGTAGCCAGATATGGACTGATTTAGAAAGCCTTGGAAAAAAATATCTTAGTGCTAATGGCCAAAGTTATTATATTATAGATTTTCAATCAGCATAAGAAAGAAGAAACAGAACGATATAAACTCTCCTTATAGGGAAACACTGACATTTCTATCTGTGTAGGCCAGCTGGCTGTTAAACTGGATCAGCACCTTCTCAGCATTTTCTTGATCACTGTGGAGATTTAGTGACTTAACTCCACCTGCTGGATGACTGAGAATTACACTGCTTTGGCTTAGAAAGGCAAGCTGGCATCCGGAAATGGACAGCAACTTAGAAGCCTAGAGAGCTGACTTAAGCTTAGCTCTGCCACTGTCTGGCCACGTTGGTCATCTCCGAAAGACCGACTTAAGGTTTCTGGACTGCAGCTTCACATCTGTAAAAGAAAACAGTGGCTTGAGCTGATGATGTCTAATGACCCTGCATTCTCAAGTCCCTATGATTCTGACTGAATTTAAACCAGGAAATCTAGACCAGAGGCTCTTTGCTCACATCGGCTAGAGCAGTGCACAGGGTACTGTAGTTTGGTTAATTGCTAATGGGAAGACTCACAAACTGCTACTATTTTTGTATCGCTCGTCTTGGCTCTGCTGCTTACCGGAAGGAAGAGTGTTACTTCAGGCAGGAACTTGATCCCTTTAATTCTCATTTTCCTAAAGACAAGAACAGATGATAACGCCTGCCCCAGAGCAGTCACAGTTTAAATGGCATCTTACTAACATTCGGGCCTCTCTTTTTTGTGAACCCCATGGGTACTGGGGATTTGAAGATGATGTAGAATTGTGTGAGAGTTTGTTTATACTAATTAATGCCAGTAATATGGAGCAATGTTGTCAACAATCCAAACTCAGGTTAAAGGGAATAGTTTAAACAAGAATAATAAAGTCATGAGGAAAGAAAAGAGCTGTTTCCCATTTCAACACATTGTAATTCTTTCCCTGTGACAACCCTTTTTCATACCACAGCAACTCATTTCACAGAAAAGCACACCGACACAAACACCCACTCACACCCATATACATACATATGCACACACACAAAGAGTATGTCCTTGTCCCCAGTTCAGACCTTGAGGCCTGGCCTTATATCTTGTCTATGAATGCTTCTCATTATGCCTGGTGCCCACAAGTGAACACTGGAAGCTTCGATGGAACTGTGTATAACTTGACATCTTGGCATTAAGAGTGTTGTTAGTGTTCTTCTCCCCCTCCAAGATCTGAGGAAGACCAAAACCACCTAGATATTCCAAGTTAAATAAAGAAGATGTCAAAGACTAATGATCAAAGATAAGAAAGAACACTGGTTGATACCAGTTGGTCCTGTTTAAGGAGACCAAAGGGGAAAAGGTTACCTGAAAGTGGATTTGGCCTTAGATCCCTAGCACTTTCAAGTGGAATCCAGAAGGGCACCTTTAATTCAGCACAGGCAGTTTTAGGACCTCTCGTGTTATTATTTATTGTTACTCTGAACCATCTCCTATTTGTCTTAATAATTTACTCCTTTTTTTTTGCCCTACTTTTGACCTATTTACTCTTCTGCTAATGTGTTACCTAAATTTCTATTTCCACTTTTCCTATAGATCTCATTTCCCAAGGACCACATAACCTGGGATCAATTATCTTTGGTGCTAGACATTCAATGTTTATTTATATCCACTTAGATGAAAGATCTGAATATTTCTTCCACTTATATGTATAAGAGAAGAAAGTCTTTATAAAGGCAGAAAAGCCATCAATGCTTCCACTGTGTGCTACTATGCACTCATTTAAAAAGAATCTTCACTCTCTTTTTATGTAATTGGGGTAATAATCCCCACTTTTGAAAATTAAAATAAAAACTTATAGGAGACTCTCAATAAAGGAGGAAATCAGTTCATAATTTAGCAGGTTCTTTTCAGTCAAATTCAAAAATAAATCTTTCATAAGTGCTTGAGGACATTTCCTCTACTTTGCCTGTAACCTCAACTAAGTGAGGATCATCTCTTCCAAAATCTGAGTAGGAGAGATTGTGACAGTCATGATTTCAGAGATCATTTACAAATTACAAGTTCACTGAATTAAAGTTACATCCTGATATATATTTATCTGCTATAACCTAATATTACAATTGCAATTATTTAATTTTAAAAGTGAATTATCTTATAATTTGAAAAGCTAATAATGATAATAGCAGTTAGAACATGGGCAAATGTAGGATGATGGACATTGGAATCCAAAAGTAAATATCTGAACAATTTGAGTTAGGGACTGATAATGTATTCAACCTGTCCTAGCATCTGGAATAGGTTTTCAGCATTTGCCTTAGTAAAACCACTAATAGCTTCTGACAGAGTTTTCCCAGCATTATTTCTAAGCATTTATTGAAACACAGTTAAAATGGTATCCATGTGTACCCAGTTCATCCTTGCTGTATGCTATAAAACATGGCTTTAGGTAAGCCACTGAGGCTGTGGTCTCGTTATTGCTTTCAGTACGTGTTCTTCTGTGCCTCCACTCCTACCCCTCGTTATAAAGTTAAAAACACATGTTCGTCCTAGATTTCCATTTTAGAATTGATCTAAAATATCCTGTGTCCCTCTTCAAATTATTTACTTCCCTTTGTCAAAACAAACCAAGCTGCAATGGTGTTTTCATATTTTATAAAATGTATATGACAAAAATATTTTTTCTGACTACAAAAGTATGATAATCATTTTTAAAAGTTTAGAAAATATTTAAAAGTATACTGTTAACATGGATGCATTGTCTTTCATACTTTTCCTTTGTATTTACTTAATAATAATCTCTTTAATCGCAAAGAAAAAAATAAGGTTATTGTATAAAACTGTTTCACAGCATACAGTTTTCTCCCAAAACATTTTCATAGACATCACTCTATGGCAATTACTTTGCTTCAATTCCGTCGTTTTGAATGACTAAACACTATTCCATTTGCAAATATATCATGATTTATTGAACTCATCCCCTTTGATTGAGGTTTAGGTTGTTTCCATTATGTTGCTAATGTAAACTGCCCTGCAATGAATCTCCCTTACCTATGTCTCAGTGTACCTAACTCATTGTCTTATGCGTAAATCTCTGAAAGAGGGACTGCTGAGTTGGACAATTTAAGCATTTCTAATTTTGTATTCATATTGCTAAATTGTCCACCAGAATACTTGTACCAATTATTTTCCCGCCAGTAGTGTGAGCAAATGCCTTTTTCCCCATATTCTCATTAATATTAGTAAGCTCATGGCTAAGGAATGTTATAATTTTGCTTGTTGATGTTTATATATGTACTAATAGGGAGTTTAGGTATTAAAGGATACATATTTAGTTTTTACATTTTGCACCCTATCTGGAAGACTGGGACACAGTTATAAGCAGAAAATGGCATTTATTCTATATTGTAAAGAGTCGTAAAGGAAAGCTCCATCACATATTTTTCTAAACACTCACTTTTTGTTTCAAGATTTCTGTAGAAGCCCATGTTAACAGAAACAGAGTAGTAATTTTAGACTTGTTCTAATAATTGATGGATAGATTACACTCATATACAGCATCAAGCTTGCTTGGGGAGTTGGATTCACTTCCCAAGTGTAAGATTCCACAGCAGAACTTGCCTTGATTATGATGAGAACATGATTTTGTCTATTAGTTAGGTGACGACGAGTGATAGTTCAGAATTCAGTATGCAGTTTAAATAGGATGGTAATAGTTCAGTGTCTCTGTGTGTGTGTGAGAGAGAGAGAGAGAGAAAATTATTCACTCATTCAGGTGTGTTTCTTTGTATTCTTTATAAACACTTTCTATCTCATCAATTTCTCTCAATCTCTTTCCAACTCAATCTTCCTCCTCTTTTCTTTATTATCACTGTTCCCACAGGGCCCTTTTTGTACCCAACCCTGTTCTTCCTTCTCTTTGCCTGGGACTGGCCCTTCCTTTTCATGTTTTGTGCAGCTTCCCTTTGTGTGTGGACACATTATCTGTATCAGAAGTCTTTGGAGCTCCTGTTGTCTGTTCCCATTGAGGCTGCCCTTTCCTTTGTCTGGGCTCCTTTTCCCTGTTAAAATTCTTTCCTTTTTGTGGTGACTGGCTTAATTTTAATGCAAATTCCAACGTAACATACATCCTCTTCTCGCTCTCATTTGCAGTTGTTTTTGGACATGCTCCAGTCATTTGATGTGAGATGCATTTACCTCTTGTGCCATATTTTCCCTCTTTTGATGGTTTCTTCCCTTTTCAATGTTAATCCTCTCTTCCTCTCTGATAGTATTTTCTTTAATGGCTCTCTATTGTCATTGATGAAATTTTTTGTGAGTTTTTTACTCTTATCATTCTTTCAGGTTCAATGTTAGTCTTTTTACTTTGCTTTTGTGGCCATGTCCATTGAGAGTCTTCTGTTGTCAGTCTTGGTCTATTGTTTCCTGGAATATTCCTTCATTATCTATGATATGTACATAAGCATGATCCTCAAAGAAAGTACTATGCAGGTGACAAAAAATTATGTTTCCATTTATTAGCATATTTATTAGAGCAGAATCATATACAACTAAGGACCTGACATCCATATGAAGATTTTGAAATTTCTTAGAATATCTATTATACTGGAGTGAGTGTTGAAAATATAAAATACTCAAAATATAGTGTGGAGAGATAGGATCAAAGTAAAGGTGAATTGGAAACCTGGTTAAATAATGACTAGCATCATTAAATCAGAACTCAGAGTGATTTTAAATGTCACTTAGCTCATTTTATCATCTAATATCAAATCTCTACAACATCCCAAACAAATAATCGTTTAGACACGGATAACCAAATACAGATTAGCCAATCAATTTTAATCTTTCCTTTATATTGAGTGAAAATCTGTCTCAATGTAGATTTGCATTTTGGCCCTAGTTCTTTTCACTAACATCATACATTTTTTTTTTTTTAATTTGTGTTCTTTCGTATCACAGTGCTTCAAATATTTGGAAAGAGATATTTTATCTTCTGTTCTTCAGTGTGAAAATTCTTAATCCTAACTCAATATTCCCAGTTTCTGTAATTCTATCTTCCCCAGATAACATTTTTCATATAATTGGACCATCCTTGCCCTTTATAGTACATTTCCAGTTGCTTAGGTTTATATTTTCATATGTTCTTACCAAAATTGAACAAATCAATCTGGGAGGGCTTTGAACAACCAACAGAAGGTCCATCTCCTCCTTCAATCAAGAGATCATAGTATTATAACGAAAAGTAATATATCATTACATTGACATTTTGTAGCTTATATTGAATTTCTTTACTTTTTATCTTATAGCATACAATTCTACTGCACTTGGGTGTTTAGATATGAGTATTATTGCATGTAGTCTTCCAGGATTTGGCCCACCATTCTGAGCTATCAAAACGTTTTTGGACACTGATTTTATCATACTATATATCCAGTCATTCTTCCCTTGATTGATGCCATTCTCCATCCATTTTACCAATAGTGAACAGAACGTATTCAAGGACAGGATTCCATGAAACTCCATCACGGACTGACATTCATGCCCTACCCAACATTCTTTGAACACCACCATTCAATCAGTTTGCAATCCACCTAATTGAAATATCATCTAACCCTACTTGAGCTTTAATCTCATGAAAACATCTTGTCAAATGCCAATATGTTTAATGCATTTCCCTTGTCAACCAGTCTAGTAATTCTTTCAAATACATTTTCTAAGCTTTCTTACTAGGGTAGAACAGATCAGGCACATTGATTCTGATCATTTCAGTTCAGGTTTTGATTTAGATGAATTTTGTATCTTTCATTAGTTCATTTGATTACACTCTGCCTCGGTTTTCTGGGTTAAAAAAGCAAACACATGGTTTAGTCCCCTTGATCTGTTGTTATTCAAGTTATAAGACAATTATAATGTTAATTTTTTGAATTTTTTTTGCCTTTCACTCCTTCCTGAGCCAAAACCCACAAGTCCAATAGAAAATTATTTGTCATCCTGTAATAAACATGTATTTCTGAAGTCATAGGAATAGATTTCCCAGAAAGATAGAGCAATCATAGCATATAATGAGATTATTCAATACTCCAATTCTCAATCACAGAAACTTAAGAACATGAACAGATTTTCAAGTATATTTTAAACTAAATAAGAAATTTACTACATGGGACTGGCCCAATGGTGCAGCAGTTAAGTTTGCATGCTCCGTTTTGGCAGCCCAGGGTTTGCAGATTCGGATCCCAGGTGTGGACCTACATACTGCTTATCAAGCCATGCTGTGGTGGCATCCCACATACAAAGGAGAGGAAGATTGGCAACACATGTTAGCTCAGGGCCAATATTCCTCATTAAATAAAAAGGTTACTACATTTTCCAATCTCAGTTAGGTCCATCAAAGTGCCTCTTTCATTGTCTAGTTATGGGGGCTATCCTATTTTACTCGGTAAGTTTTTACCTATTTATGCTGACTATTCTCCAAAAGACATATATATATATATATAAACAGGTAAAGGACTTAAGAAATCAATATATTAAAGTTTGAATAGGTATGTAATCACTAAATTGGCATAGTAAAGCTGAAAGCAGAATTCCATGGAAGAATAAGATCTATTCTTCTTATCTAATATTTTCTGGGTTGCTAGTTTTCTTCATTTTAGCATCCCTTGTTGTTGTTTTTGGTGGTGTTGTTTTTAAATCTTTGTTTCAAAATACTTTGAAAAACTTGCAAAATGGACTACAAGAGAGCAAATCTCATCTATATTTGGAGAAAATCAAACTAGATTTTAAAGTATACTTAACTTGGAATTATAAAGTGTTTATTATTCTGTTTGTCTAATTCACTGTGTGTGTATGAAAGGGCACACTACAGAAAATGAGTAGAAGCTCAGAAAGATAATTTAAATCTTGACAAAGAATAACTTCTTGAAAGTCTTATAGATGAGGCTGCTCAGCATAATGGCTATCGATAACTGTAGCTCTTTATCAACTGAATATTCACTTTCACTTGGGCCCTACACTGAACTCATGCTTTATTTATTCAAGGATTCAGGCACATGTGAGTATGGCTGGAAGGATGCTATGGCAAGTCCTTTAGTGGTTCTATTTACGTGAGAGCTCTGGGAGCTTCCTGGAAAAGAATTCATCCTAAGAGGAGAGTCTGGCACATGCTTTTGATTCACAGAGAATCACAAGGAGGGTATAGTGTGATGTACAATATGCTCTAGGTCATTCTCATTGTTCTCTGGCATCATGCTGATGGATTAATGCCTGAATCATTTAAAAAAGGCTGTAATAAAATGTAGGGAAGACTAAAAGAGCTTAGACAATGAAAGGGTAAGGCATCAGTAGCATTCAAGTGAGCAGGTTCTTCAGTGACAGGAGATGATGGTACCTTCAGCTATGAAAGGAAGGGGCATGTTTGGGATTGCTCTGTAGCCTATAAAAACCCAAACCATTATAGAAAGATTCACTAAGAGGATAGGAAGCAAGATTAATGGGGAAGGCCAAAAGTTGCTTAAGAAACACTACTTCCCTTTTCAAGGTATATTAAGTATATCTACTAAGTGCAAAAGAACTCCTTTCAAACCTGTCTGTTCATCTACATTCCTAACACCTTGCACACAAAAGAATCATTTAATATTGGAGGAAAATTTAAACATATCTCTACATTTAGAATAAAAGTGTCAGTAGACTGGTCAGTATGGTTTGTTATTTATGTTATTTCTCTTATACAGTAGACTTGTGGCTATGAAAAATTTTTCAATAATATAAATACAAAAATCTATATTATCTGAAATCAAGTTGAAAAAACTCCACAACCTACAAATAATCTTAATTTGTATTTTTTTTCAAGTTCAAAAACCATGGTCCATTTTTTAATACCCTTATACATGATGGGTATAAATGTGTAATCAGAGTACGTATACAGGGAAGAAGCTGTGGAGTATTTTACTGCCTTTGTAATTAATATTGCAATAAGACTTCTTAAAAGTTGCTATCCTGATATAGAAATGAGGGGAAAGGTATATGAGCTGAAATTAATTTAATTATATAACATGATCAAAATTTATTTATTTGTAGCTCTGAGATCTGCAATATGAAATCCAGACCTGTGTAAAAACTAAGCATTTACCTAGTCTCTGTAAACATATTACATGCCCACATCACTTAACAATGCAATGAACGACACTGTAAAGGTTGGAGGTCTCACCTCCAGGGTCAAGCTGGGCTCTTGGAGGTGGTGTTCTTGGTGTGCTCTAAAAAAGCTTTTCTTCTTACTCTTTAAAATCTGACGTTTTAACTAGTGTTTTTAGAAGTCTATAAAGCTAAATCATAGCTTTTCCATCAGTGGTTGTCTGCCGCATTCTACAATTAGAACCAAGCAAAGTCAAATTGTATTTCTTTATTAGGTATAAATGTCTACCAAAATTAATTGGGACACATTTCCTGTTTGTGAACATGATAAGAAGCAATGTAAAAAGTCTGGCAACGCACTACTTTTGTTTCAAAAATGCCGGATTAAAACAGATGGTAATTTCTGTATTTCAAGTATTAAAAAACCCCTCATGTGTCAACGTTTCCTATATTTCTAATGGACAAAAACGTACTTATTAATTATAATTGTTAATGATGCAGGAGATGTTTATTTAACACTCTATCAACATAAACTAAAAATATACATAAACTAAAATGACTTCACTGATTTTCATGTATTTAATTTTAAGTCAGTTCTGAAATTGGTGAAACCAAAATCAGAGAGCAAAAAGACCTAAGGGCTAGAAGAGTCATCACTAGCCTAAAATTAGAAAACATTTAATTAGAGATTTAATCAACACCACATCTTATGAATCATTAACTATATTTTGAACATCTGCATATCCAATGACAGGTGAGTCTCACACTATCTGGAGAATGCAGATTCTACATCAGATCATTGGCAAAATTTAGGACCCTCTGATAACAATACTATTCTACGTATGTCTCATGCTTTCTACTGTACAATGTACTTCAATTAACCATCACACTGTGCCTTTTGTCAAACCTGTGGTGGAAGCAGGGACTTTGAAGAGAACAGATGAGGAGAATAAAGCTCAGAGAAACCAAATTGTTTTCCTAAGTCATTAATAATTAAGAATCCAGATACTCTGAATCTACAGCTTTGTCATCAACAACATATTGACTGCTAAATAGACTGATTCATCAATTACACTCTCTCCAACTTGTGATTTCCTTTGGCTCTGCAAACTTAAGATGTCTAACAAGAAAAACAAACAAAAGAAAGCACTCCGCATTTTTAATAATAACGTTAAAAAATAAAACCCTGATATAAAATCTCAATTTGACATAAATTAAAAGTTGAAATTCTTTGCTGTCTTTCTGTCACAGATCTTCACTCCCACACACACACACATTTCTCTCCATTTACTTATCTACTCTAATTAAGAGGAAACTCACGTCAAACGCAAAATGGCTTCTGGCTGATTTATTTTCTCTCTTTTTTTTCTTTTCTTTTTTTTAGTTGCCATGGTTCATGCTCACATGTTCAATATGTAAGCATTCTTCTGATTCTTTCTTTATAGTAGGTTTCTTTTCTTATCTAGAATAATAAGGAACGTTACTGGATTCTAAGGACACGGCATCAATTGAGTCCAATTTCCCTTATGTTTCTTTATGTCTTCTCTGAATTTAGGCTACTGGTTTGTTGCAAAATCAAATTGAGATTAATTACACAGCACTTAACATCTTATGAAATTTAACATAAATGCTTTTGCAACATAAAGAGGGATTCATTCTTAACATCACTGTCTTTATTGGGGACTGGATTTCCTTGTTGACTGGAACTCTGAAGATGTCGGTTCCTGTGAGGACTTTATAGAATATGCTTCCTTTCTGTCAGAAGCTGACAACCTTCACAGGTGCTGGTCCAACTGTTCGCTCATTCACTCCAGTTTTGGTTGTTGTTTTCCTTTGATATACAATTATTTTGATTGCTAAATGAATATGTTTTTCTAAGTGGTTAATGATTTCTATTTAAATTTAATTAAGATAAGAATCTTACTAGTGTACATTTTTGCTTGGCCTTGTTTTCAGATCCAATATAGAAAAGTAATTAAATGAGTAAATTCTCCCTAAAGGGCCAGTTTAAGGGATGAACAGGGAAGTAGGTGAGAAAACTTTGACATCTGTCTGAGTCTCTCTGTGACTCTTGCTCTTTCTCCTTCCTTTGTTACAACAGGATGATTTATCACATAAACTGCACCAAGTAAGAAGAATGGAAGAGTAATATTTCCATTATATATAGAAATGAGAACTGGCAGGAACCTTAAGGATAATTTAGTCCCTCATTTGACAGATGAAATCTCAAATGACTAGATCAACCACACATAGATACCACACTCTGAGAACTGGGAAGGAAACCAAGGTCACCTTGATTCTTAGAAGTCAATGCTCTTCCCAATATACCACATGTGATATACATCTTTTGTTAAAGTAACATACATAATCGAGAGAAGAAGACAAAGCCTTATTAATAACATCATATCTCTAACTTGACAATATCATGTATACTATTTGTAAATATTTAATGAATACCTTCCAAAGACCGTAGCAACAAGTGGAATATGCTATTTTTATTTAGGTAGACTGCTTTTTAAAAGAAAGTGATGGTAGTTTAAGGTAACTTCTTTTTCTCCTTACACATAGAAAGTTGGAGCTGGGAGGTATAGGATTTAATAGATTAAAAAAATAATCTTCTTACTGGCTTAGGTGGAGTAGCTAATCTACAAAAGCATCAGAATGAAAACTGCAGGAGGAAAGAGAATGTAAAGGATAATGAAATACGATATTCATGTTGACCATGCATATCCATATGTGAGTATTTAAGTTGTAAAACCATTATTACTTTTCCTTATGACAAGATTTCATTTCATAGAATTATTTCATATCCACAATTAATTAATCGCTTGGCATCTATTAAAGATGAAAGATAGATTTTTGAATACCAATTTTAAAAAACCCTCCAAGTGATTCACTCAGATAAAAGTCTACGAGTTCATTCTTGTGAACCTATATATTACCAATTCTATCCTAGAACAGATCAAACAGGAACACCTGGGAAATCTAAAGTTAGTGACCGACTTTGAAATCCTATACAAAGAATCAGAGAGTGGCAGAACTGGAAGAGGCCAAGAGATAATTTACTCCAATCCCTTCATTTTCCAGTCTAGAAATGTGGGGTCCAGAAAGGTTAAATGATTTGGCCAAGGTCATAGAACTAATAAAAGGCAAAGCTGGTCTAGAATTGAAGATTTTGTTTCCTATCTGTTCTCTTTCTGTGTAAGTCTGCTTTGGAAAAGTTATTGTTCTCAAAGTAGGAAAAAACGGTGGTAGAAATGAAAAGAGTATGACCTAGTGCTGAAAGTTTGGTTTAATTTACTAAACAATGAGAATAACAGCCAACCATTTTTGGAGTGGGAGAACACTATTAAAAAGCATTACTGGGGCTGGCCGGGTGGTGTAGTTGTTAGGTTTATGTGCTCCACTTCTGTCGCCTGGGGTTTACAAGTTCAGATCCCAGTCAGAGGACCTACACACCGCTCATCAAGTCATGCTGTGGCGGCATCCCACATACAAAAGAGAGGAAGATTGCCATGGACTTCAGCTCAGGGGCAATCTTCCTCATGCAAAAAGAGGAAGACTGGCAAGAGATGTTAGCTCAGGGCCAATGTTCCTCACCAAAAATACCTCCAAAAAACATTACCACAACTTCTAAATAACAGATTATGTGGTTGCAAGAAGTCATTTAGTTATTTATTCTAGCAAAAATAAATGTACTAAACCATATAGAGCATTGCATAATTCACAACTATCCTGCTCAGAGCAAGAGAGACGAAAAGTTATCAGCTTTCACATTTAAGGGGATAAAGCACAATGTAAGGATTGCGAGCAGCGTCTATGGTTTACATATAGCTTCTTTATATAGAGGACTTATTTATTTCATCCATTGATCTTATGGAATATTTTAATGTAGGTATTTACTTGGATTTTTAATTGGCATACAGCCAATTTAGAGATAATGTCTCTAAATCTTACATTCTTCTTTGTATGATCTATCATCTGTTTCCTGTTGATACAAGATATTGGTCATCATCTTAAAGGGATATTGATAGGGATCTAGAAGAGGATGTTATAAAATTTTTCCAAAGTAATTTGGGGGAAAGTACCATGTACATGCAAATTATTGTTGTTAAATCACAAATTTAAAAAATACCCATATTATTCTCGATTCCTTATTTCTATCAGTCTGATGCTATGTGTAACTTCAGTTAGACATGTAGAGAAGAATATGTATGGAGCCAGTAAAAGAAGAAATATTGGAACTTTCCACAATTATTTATTAGCATGGAGTGTTTTAACTAGTTATTCTGTGTAGTTTTTACAGGTTCCTGAAATTGTTTACATTAGAAATTCTGTTTAACCCTAACACCTAAAGCTGAGGTAAGAACGCACGTAGTATCAGCAGTTTTTAACCCATGAATTCCATCTGAGAAAAGGTTGCAAGGTGTTAGAAACATTGTATGTTACAAAAGTAAGTGGAAATCCTCATTTTGAAGGATACACAAATGTTCAAAACATAGTTGAGAATTCAGGAAAAAGGAAAATGTCTCTAAACAAAATAGATGTCCTAAAATTTAGAGAATACAATTCATGTACTTCATTTATAGTAAAAAACAGAGACATTCAATAAAAAAATTCCACGTTTTACAATATAAATTCCGGTGAGTTTGACAGGCCATTTGGTTCTAGTAAGTTACATTTTAGGTAGAAAAGGAAAAGGTTGATAGAAGTAGTCACAATGGGACAATAGAAAAGAGTGAAACCCCAAAACCTGGCAGGAAATTTAAAAACTAACGAAGAAATATCATAAACTTCTTAAAAAAAGGAAATTCAGAGAAAATGTACTTTTGGGTTACTTCACATTGAAACAAATGACTTCCATGTATCCTTAGAAGAAAAACGTAGCGTAGCATTTAGATACGTAACAGAACTTTCTCCTTGTCTATTTAAATAGACTTTTGTCAAATTGATAATAAAACTCTGATCTGACCAAGTGCACTGGCGCTTCACGTAAGAGTTTGTGCCACTCTACGTAAGTCAACATTCAAATCATTAACGTGGCACAGCGTGGGGGGAGCGGCGTCACTAGACTCGGGTCTGGTTTATGAGTCCCCATTTTGACACTTCAATAACTGTGTCAACACTCATACATTTCTTAAATTCCATGAGCTATATTCCTCATTCATAAAATGAAGATAAAAAATAAAGTATGAAATAGGCTTGTTTTGATGACTGCATGAAATTACCTGATTCACAAGAATATTTTAAATTTGAGTGTGTATCTGTGTGTGTATGTGTGGGGGTATATTTTTCCAAGCCTTTTTGTCTCTTCCCTGTTAGTCTTCCCCCCAATGCTAATAGTGGACTTGTCTTCAATACTTTCTTTACCTTTATAGTGGTCTTCTTCTAAATTGCTTAGAGTTAAAATAATTAAATTTGTTAGTCAAAGTCCAAAGTCAGTACCTGAATTTTTGTTGTTTTTCTTTTTTGTTTGTTTGACTTGTAACATGTATTTTCCTACTCCGATACTTTCACTTTCTCTCTTGGCTTCTCTGTTCTGTTCCTGAGTCAGGAATTTGGTTACTTCTGTGTAAGTAAGAATTTAGCATCAATATAACATCAAGACAGATGTAGTGCTAGCCGTTGGTTGATTCTATACAAAGCCCAGTTAGATGTGTCAATTCAATTAGAAAAATAAATCAAGCCAATTTATTTTATTTAACTGAATGTATTCGTTAAAAATATCTGAATTGGCAGCATCATATACTTTTCAGAATGTTTTATTTATCTACTCACTTTTAGAGCTGTTTTCCTTCACACCCGTTTCTTTTTCTTAATGTCTTTGTAAGTTTCATTGCCACCTACTGGCAGCCTCCAATATGGAAGCCGTGCTTTGGGTTCCCAAAATAAATAAGCCTATCTTTTAAACAGCAACTTGGTCATTGATATTGTTGGAAATGTACTCTAACAATATCTTTCTCTAAATACATATGATACAGTGATATGTATTAAATATACTTGAACTTACTTTTTAAAAAAATTAGTAAAATGGAGCCTTCAAGCATTTGTAACTCCATTTTAGGAATGATGAAGCAGCCTTTATTTTATATCTTTCTGCCATGCACCTTTGTAATATTACATCATAATATGACCTTATTTGTTGATAGATAAGAAGCTTCCTTTTCCTTCTGTGTGCTTAATGAAATAAAAATTATATGAAATAATGACCAAACTGTAATATTCTGTTGATTTTAGATTTAGAAAGTTAGATAATGTCCTGAATCAGATTTGAAACAGAGTTAGTTTTAATACATAATTCAGAAGTACTTGCTTTGGGTAACATTAAAAAAAAAATCAAATGCAGAGAGAATTTTCAGACTAAAGAAAAGCTTACTTCCAAAATGATGAGTTGTATTGTCTACTCTTTGGAGTCATAAAATAAGTCCTTGGCCTACTTTTAATGTAATGGCTATAAAACTTAGATCATCCTGTAAATACCTAAATTCAACAGGATTTTGAAAGGAGCTTTAGGTAAATTTACATCTTCTAGTTGGAGCACAAATACATTTACTAGCAACCTTTAATTATTATGGACTATGAGGCATTGTTCATGTCTAAAGTATCTTATTAAATGTAATTAATGGGTTTAAAATTCTCCTCCCTTTCCCCCAAATCTCAACTTGAAGTAAGTGAAATTAAGTTATAAAATTGCACTTAGGAAATCAATGACTATATTGGAGGGCAACCTCAGAGAGGTGACTTTAACCTCCTTTCGGAGCTCTGCAGAATAAGATAAATAGTAAGAACATGATGCACACAAAACATTCCACTTTCACTTTCATGTTTTAAAAGAGACCACTTTTTAAATAAAATTTAAAACGCATCTTATCATTTTTTACCTATATGCTAATACATTGGCTGCTTTTAAAAATATATTTTATTGTCTGTTTTTGGTCTTCTCTCTCATTTTCAATCCACGACAACTTTCTCAGGAATTATATAATCTCCTCTAAGGAAGAAAAATACAAGCTTGTTTTCTTGTAAAATATATTCAACATGTACTCAATCAAATCAGGTGAGAAGATGCATTTAAATATTAAAATTATTTTCCTCAAGCGATTCTTTTTCTTATTCCTGCTTTCCCTCAAAATAAAAAAGAATACACTATTTTGCGGTTGAATGAGGTACCTATTCGATTATATCAGAATAACATGTATTGAAAGTAAACAGTGGTGTGTGCAATTTAGTGATTGAACAGGCTTGTGCAACTTAATGATTGCACACTCTTGTCGAACAACAATTCCACTTTAGGGATTTGGTGATATTGCATTAAATCACTTTATTTCTTTCCTGGGTGAAATGATCATGGTCATGGATTTTATGAGATCACTGAAGAAAGTTAGGGATATTCCTCTTTAAAATAACACACACAAAAACTTCATGGCCTCTCTCAAATTCACCCAACCGTGCTTAGGAAAATGCTGTATTCTTTAGGGTGCAAGAGTGGCTTCAAGAACTGGAAAATGAAAATATTCTGTTCCAAAATGATGCATAAGGTATTCCAGTTGAGAAATTATACCACCAAGAAAAACATGGATATCCATAAATAAAAAATTCAGGTTTACTGCAAATTCTCTCCATAAAAGCGTGCTCACTCTGCCAAGTAAGTGATTATTCTGATCCCTGTATGGGTTAGGCCTTTCAAGAATCTCAAACAACTCTATAATCTTGAAGACTAGGTAGGCACACCTGAACACTTCCAGCAGATATTGACACATGGAATTATCCCGTGGATGGTCAAAACTTACACAGTATCCTGGGATTCATGCAAATGTTCCAAGTACTTTTCTTTTTGAAAAAATTTAAATATAGTTCATATAGATTTGACAAGTTAATGAAAAGTTTCCCATTTACACTCCTGGGTAGTTGTTGGATTTTCCTTTTCTATTTTGTTATTGCAGTGTGGATGACACTTGATAGTATTACTGATGTAACAGCAAGAAATTGAAAATGAAATTTATTCATTCTTTGCAAGTGGAAATCATAAACTGTGAAAATTTATCATGAGTTATTGATTATTCTAAAGCTGTTTGCATAAATCAGAAAGGTGTTTAAAAAGATGAGAGATCGAAACTGGGATTTTTTCCCTCACATTCCAATCGATTAAGTCTGTGGAATGCAAACTAGAAGCATTCTTTAAAACACATTCTAATGATTTCATTTGATAACAAGATTTTTGCTGACTTAAAGACAAAATTATAGTTTCCTTAGATAATCCAGGCACAGAATAAAATTGTGGGATGAAAAGACACATTGGTTTGATGAAAACTCTATACCTTCTTCATTAAAGAACTTTCATTGGCCATTTCCAGGATAGGTGTCCTAATATCCTTTATGGCCCAAATTTGGCCTTGAGCGCTTAGGTGTGCCCATCCATTCTTCAATTTATCAGATGTTGCTTGAGCATCTGGGAAAGCCACTGCACACCTGAGAAACAGGCTGTTCTACTAATTCCCTGTAATGAAATAATTTCATTATCCAAGACTACTTGAAAGTGGTCTTCAGCTTACTCAACCTTTAAATAGCCTTTGACTCTGTTTGTAAGTCACTTTCTCTTTCTTCAAACACTTTTTTTCCTCCACTTGGTTGTCAAGACTCCGTGTTCTTCTAGTGTTCCATCTACTTCCTGGATCTCTCCTTCTCTGTTTCATCTGGTTCCTCCTCCTCTTCCCATCCTCCAAATTTGGAGTTCCCTGGAATTTTATCCTTAAACTTCAAGTCTTCATCTTTATTCCCTCCTCGGTGATTGCATTAGCTCTTATGGCTGTGACTACCTTATGTATACCATCAAACTGTCCATTTTTTATCTTCAGCTCCAAACTTCTTCCCTGGACTCCAGACTCTATTTTGAACCTCCAATTCTTCAATTCTTAAATGTCTCATAGCTTTCTCCAACTTTAATATGATCAAAAACAAACTCGATTTTTTCTTCCAAATTTGTCTTCTTTCCTTGATGCCCATTTCATGAAAGGCACCACCACTCATCTACTTGCTCAGGCCAAATACATTCCTATTGGCCTTGACTTCTCCTTTTCTCATGCCCAATGAGACTAGTTGATTTCTTTAAGTATAGCTCTAACTTAAAATACATCCCATGTCCAACCACCACTACTACCTTACTCTGTGCTTTTTCCTTTCCAATATATTCTCTACCAGTATCCAGAGAAATCCTTTTAAAACACAGGTCAGATCATGTTGCTCCTCTGCTTATAACCTTCCAATGGCTTTCTATGATGATAAGCAGAAAATCCAAAGTCCGTGCCACAGCCTGCATGGCCCCACATGAAGTGGTCCTGGAAATTCTCTCTCCAATTTCACCTACTAGTTTCCAGACCACCTCCTCAAGCAACTACTGTCTTTGCTATTTCTTGTACACAATCTCGAATACTTCCGACTTAGGACCCTGGCTCTTGCTGGTCCCTGTGCCTGGAAAGTTTTCTCTCCAAATCTTTGAATGACTTGCTTTCTTACTTTATTCGAGTCTGTGTTCAGGTATTGCACTGCCACGTCCCTCCTTGATCACTGTATATCAGTAGCTCCCTCATTTGCTCTCTGTGTCCTGTTTTATCTTCACCATTACTGTTAGAGCACATGTTGCTCGTGTTTATTTCCACCTTACTAAACATGAACGCAAGAGGGCCTTTATCTACCCTCCTTAAGAACATTGCCTAAACATGTGCCTGGTAGTAAGTACTTAACACATACTAGTTGAACGAGTAAATGAATCCTAAGTACTAGTGCATTTCCAATTAGAGACTTACTATAAAGTATATGACTCTAAACATATAGATAACCAATGTCACATGTAGCTAATCTCGTGTAGCTTAGCAATTATAGCATTTCTCTGTACTTTGTTAATTAAAGTCCCATCATTTGATCATTCAGGACAACCGTATGTGAATAAGCAAGCAACTTTGGTCTTTCACTTTGCTTAGTCATTACAATGATTACATTATATAGCTATTTAGTCATCCGGCTTTCCTATACTGACACTGGGAAATTTAAAATAATGATAAAGTGATGACTAACTAATCTGAATTTTCTTCCTAATCTTTAAATTCTTTTTTCAAAAAGATCTAATGGTGGATAAAACTTTCTGATACATTTTTACCATTGACCACTCGTGAGATATTAATTTTTTTTTAAAGATTTTATTTTCCCTTTTTCTCCCCAAAGCTCCCCGATACGTAGTTGTGCATTTTTTTTCAGTTGTGGGTCCTTCTGGTTGTGGCATGTGGGATGCCGCCTCAGCATGGCTTGATGAGGAGTGCCATGTCTGCACCCAGGATTCGAACTGGCGAAACCCTGGGCTGCCAAAGCAAAGCCCGCAAACTTAACCACTCAGCCACGGGGCCAGCCCTGAGATACTCATTTTTAATGTTCCTTCATCTATGTATTAGCTTGCTAGGACCACCATAACAGAATACCATAGGACTGGTGGCTTAAACAACGGAAATTTATTTTCTCCTAATTTTGGAGGTTGGAAGTCCAAGATAAAGTGTCTGCAGATTTGGTTTCTTCTGAGGTCTCTCTCCTTGGATCACAGACCGCCACCTTCTCACTGTGTCTTCACATGTTCTTTCTTCTGTGTACACACATCCCTGCTGTCTCTCTGTGTGCCCAATTTCCTCTTCTTATAAGGACACCGGTAATACTGGATAAAGGCTCACCTTAAGGCATCATTTTAAACTGAATCTCTTCTTTAAAGGCCCTATCTGCAAAAATAGTCACATACGGAGGTCCTGGGGTTTAGGGCTTCAACGTATGAATTTTGAAGGACACAAGTTAGCCTATAACACTCTGTAATCCAAATTCCATAAGCACTGTGTCTGCTTTTGTCTTTTCATATCACAGTTTGTTCTGTTTGTTCTAGAATGAAAATATCCTTATCAGAGACAACATCCTAGGTTAAATTCATTCAATGGGATAAATATTTTCAGCGGTCATGGGATCAATAAGTAGGTTTGATTACAGTAGACATACCAAATAGTAGTTGTTTTCAGGGGATTATGGGAAGGAGAGTAGACATGACAGACTTGGAGTTCTGAAATCACCTTTTCCTAAATTCATCTCCCAAATCATCTCCTTGCTGCCTCAAACTTAAAGTTTATTGCTGTTTAACATCTATAATAGACAGGATTTTGGCCCCCTGACTTTTGCCCCCTGGTGCCACACCTGCAAATATATTATATTACATGGCAAAAATGACTTTGCAAATGTAGTTAAAGTTAATAATTAATTGACTTTAAGATAGGGAGATCAGCATGGATTACCCAGGTAGGCCGAGTGTGTAATTACAGGAATCTTTAAAAGCAAAGCATTCTCCCAGCTGAGGACAGAAGTGGAAGTCAGAGAGATTTGAACACACGAAGGACTTTATGAATGTCACTGGCTAGAAAATGGAGGGGGATGTGTGAGAAGAAATGTGGGCAGCCTGAAAGAGCTAGTACAACTCCCAGCCATCAGCCAGCAAGAAAGGAGGACCTTGATCCTACAGTTGCAAGGAACTGGTCTCTATCCATCTTCACTGATCCTGGAAGTTGATTTTTCATCATACCCTACCGATAAGAGCCAAGTCAGGTGATACTTTGACTTCTGCCTTGTGAGAACCTCAGCAGAGTCTCCAGCTGAGCCACGCCATACTTCCGACTGGCAGAACTGTGAGCTCAAGAATTTATGCTGTGTTAATTTGTTGTTTGTGGCCTTTTGTTACCGCAGCAATATAAAACTATTGTAGTACCTTGATATTTAACAAATTTTAAGTAAACTCGGCCTCTGTTTGTGGGGTTTCTACTTTCCTGCGGGGTTAAGGAAAGAAATAGCTCTCTTTTTCTGTGGATGAAGCTTCACCCTGATAGGGAGAACTTCATGAAATCTGTTATTTTCCTTTTTTATTAATTCAGCCATTGATTCATTCATTTAATTATTCATTCAACAAATATTGAAATATGCCTAGAACATGTAAAAGACTATATTAAATGCTGGCAATATGACAGAGATTAAAAAATGCATGGCCCTTGTCCATATATACTGATATTCTAGTGGGAAAGACAGAAATTAAATGAATAATTTTACATACTGTGGTAGAGAGTTATAAAATGGTCCCTGCTGTGTCCTGCCTTCTTACATCCAAGCCCAGTGCAATGTGATGTTTCTGCTCCTTCCAACAAAAGATGAAGTCTGTCTCTCCACCTCCTTGAATCTGGGCTGACCTTGTAATTTACTTTGGTTAACAGAATGAGACAGAAGTTTAGTACGTGAATTCTGGATCCTAGGTCTTAAGATGCCTCACACTTTCTGTTCTTGCCATCTTATAATACTGTCCTGAGACTGCCATGTTGTAAGAAAGCCAGTCTAACATACTGGAGAATGAAAGCTCATGAGTCAGCACCAATTTCCAGACACATGAATAAAGCCATTTTGGTCTGTCTAATTGAGTGAGCCTGGGAGAGACCAGCAGATGAAATACATAGCCAACCTATAGCATGTGAGTAATAATGTATTTTTTGTTTCTTTGTTTATTTTGAAGCCGTTGAATCTGGAATGGGTTGTTATATAAGAGTAGGCAAGTAATATACATAATCAATTAGATAATTAAAATTGGATTATTTGTTACAAAGGAGAATTATTAAGAAGATCTTATTCAAGGTGATCTAAGAGATGGTGAAGTTAAGTTCCGAAGGATGAGTAAGAATTTGCAAGGTGAAGGGTGTATATGTTAGAGTTGGGGGTGGGGATTGAAAGGATAGTATATCATTCAAAGCAGAACAAATAACATAATCTGGAGTGGAAGTCACAAATTTGAGAAAGTAAAAGAAGTGAAAAGAGGTATGCATGACTAGGCATCAGGAACCAAGGAGGACAGTGGCGACAAAGAAGGCCAGTGAAGTTGTGATGGGAGTTTCATTAGGTACTAGGAGAGATGTAAGTTAAAAGGCCTGGTCATTTCCCTAAAGAAGCATGTTATAGCAGCACTGTGGGGGGAGAAGAATAAACATGTTTTGACACAATGTAATACAAACATGGGTGAAATGAGTAATTTGCCATAACTTCTAAGGATTTTAAGTATAGAAGACAAATGTAATGTATCAAACTGCCAGGAGATTATCCTGTCTTCAGCCTTTAACACAGGAGCCCGAGTACCCGCCGCTGAGCCAAGCACTCTGAAAGTAGACATACACCCAAGTTCTGCATAAAGAAGCAAGGATTTTCACTTTTTATGTTTTACTTTTCCTCTAACCAAAACAAATTTTGAAGGCTGAAATAACCTAGGGTTACAGAAGCATTTTTAGAGTCGCGTAGTTCTAAGAATCTTACTTAGTTCGCTCCTTTCATTTTGGAGATGAGGAGGAGTAGACTGGTCTGCACAGGGTTTTCAAGCTGGGTAATGATGGCACTCAGAGGAGAATCCAGGTCACTCGAATTGCAGTTCTATTCTTTTACTAGGATTTGCTTCTGTTGGTTATTTAGCTGCCTCAAACGTGAGGGATACTTGTCAGACGCTTCTCACTACTCTTTAAAAGCAGACTTGCCTCATTGGGCTTGCATCTAAGGATAACATTAAGAGAAAAATCACCATTATGCCCATTTTTGGTCACTCAATTAACAGTCAATCTTTATCCTGTATATTAATCCTCCCATTTCCTGTAAGCTCTCCTTACCAGGCTGATATAGGGAGAGTCTGGGAATGCCACCACTTTCAATGTAATGAGACACTTTTCAGAAGTGCTTAAAATATGTCTTTGAAAATTTATAACTCACTGGAAAGAAATAAAAAAGATACAAATATATTTTCAGGGCCAAATTTTTCTCAATGTCCTATAGAGTATTTTTTATTTATTTTCTTTACATTTTGTTAAATGGGAGATGTAGCTGGACGACATCAGATGGAGAAAGGACCTCTTAACTCCACTGTGGTCATTTGGGCATTTTCCTGGACTGTTGTTCAATGGCAGAGCTGGCCAGGGCAGTGCTGACAGTGTGACATTTCAACTCCAAGAAAGCCTTGTTCGCAGCAGAATCACATTCTTATTTGTTGCTCTGTATGGTCATTTTCTTTATTGTCCGTGTTAATTCTTGACTATCAGAGAGTGTTTACTTCCTAAAGGGGATCATTGAAGGAGAAAGCTTTTTTTTGTCTATTTCAGACAAGGGCTGTTAATTTTTTCGAGATTCTGTTCATGCAAAACTTAATGCATGAAAGGATAAGGAAATCAAGATAAGGAGAAACGTCAGCAGAGAACTCTCTCTTTCTACATACACTTGTACTACTGACTGCCAATGAGGATCTGTATTATCGCTTCCTTCCATCTCCCTTGTTACGCCTAACATTCCAATGCAACAGAAATGGGATGAAGGATAGCCTAACTTGATGCCTTCTCAAAATTAAGAAATCCTGAAAGTCATTCCATTTGGACAGATATGTGTAGACAATACCCTGCTTTCAGTGAAATTAATGCATGCTGCCCTGAAGGCAAAAATATATATTGAGCAACAAAGAAGCAAATGTAATATTTCACATGGCTTTTGTGCTTTGTGTAAGTTCTGAATTCATTATCGAATATATTCTTTCAAAATCAACTCAAAATGCTGCCAAGGGATAATTTAGGGTGGGGAGAAACAAAGTGAAAACACAGTTGTTTAGCGTTTAAACAATACATCATTTTCAAATAAAATGTCCATAGTAAATTGCAGATGGAGGGGGGAAATGATTATAATCTGCAACTGAGCTTCTTAAGCCACAGGGCTTTTATGAGGAGAAGGGGCATCTACATAAAATGTAAACGAAGGCTAAAAGTGTCTGTCATCACGCAGTCTTCTATTTTGAGGTGTTTTGTGTAAGATTCTGTGTGTGTGTGTGTGTGTGTGTGTGTGTGTGTCAGAAGGCATTGTGTTTTAATTGCCTCCATAACTTCTCTTATCAACCTATCTGGATGCAATTGTACTAACATTTTGCTCACCTTTCAACTTCTTTAATGTTTCTCCTTGGTTTGAAACAACATAAATTTGGCTTCCTCATCAAGAAGCTCATTTAGCTGCAGCTTGATTGCAAGTAATTTGCCCTAAGTAGCTTCATCTTTTAATTGTCTGTTCCTTTTTCCAATCTATAAACTGCAACTTCAGGCAGGCCGTTTTTGTTTTACTATTTCCTCCTCAGAAAAGCATGTCTAATAACCCCCATAGCCTGTGGCTTTAGGCATCCCTCACAACGTGAACAGAAGGAATAGGATTTTCATGCAGCTCTAATTGATTCACAAAATAAATCCCCAAATTTGGGGGCTATCTGGAAAGAGGTAAATCAAATATGGTCCACAAAAGTCTTTTGTTATTTTAAGAGGAAGAGATAAGAAGGAAAAAGGAACATCAGTTTCGACGACTGCTAATAACAACAGTAAGAAAGTTCTCATTGATATCAGAGAAGTTATAAAAGGGAAAGTTTTTTTTCCAATACCAGTTTGGTTACTCCCTAAATTCTTGTTTTATTCTGGGACTAAAGAAAGGTATTCTGGCCATTCTGAACTGACATAATTCTCTCTAATGGAAATAGGAAATAAGACATTACATATCTGAGTTCTCTCCAGTCTATGTGTAAAATATCCTTTTTAGGATAATCTCATCAAAACTCTATGATATAAGATACTTTTCCAAATCTATTTATTCTTTGCAACCAATCCATTTAACCTAAAGGATACCATAAAATATTAGCTAGATAGCGGTATATTCATGGATAAAGCATTCTAAACATGTAAATGTTCCATCTTTCTGATCTACACTTTTGTTACTTTATTCCAAAGTTAACTGATAAAATGTAAAATATCCTTCCTATCCTCCTGCAAATAGGAAGAGCAATTAATGTGTTTTCAATCCCTTATTTATATTTTTAGTAAGTAACAGACACTTTCTTCATCTCTTTTTGTTCTCCAACCAAGGGAGCATTTTGACTTCATTCTTTCTTTAGAGGCCATAGATAGACATTTCAAATGTTTGAATTATACGATTTATTAAAAAGTAATAAATAGGAGATCTGTCCCTAACGTGATCCTGATTATAGAAAGATTAAAGAGCCAGGGATCAGCATTTTAACATTTTATTATAAACTTAAGGTTAGATAATTCAATAACCACTTACTTAACCATTTCCTACCACATCCTTCGTAAAAGAGAAAAATGTAGATTGGGAAAGAAATGCCATTGGGATAAGCAACAGTCTTTACCTACGTTAGAAGGTCCAGTTTATCATTTTACTTTAGATACACATCCTTCGAGGTCACACAAGTGACAGTAAGCCACAGCTGGCCTTCACTCTTGGTCCTCACTAGTGGGCAAAAGACCTTGAGAGTTTTATTTTCCTACATAATGTTTGCAACCCTAAGCTTGACAATCTCATAAACTCTAAGTAATAGCATCAATCTTTTACTACTGGTATTTGCAGGAATTAAAAAAACAAAAGTACAATTTGCTCTACCAGTTGAAGTGATTACTGATTTCAAAACTTGTTTGAGTCAGGGTTGAGCTATCAGACATTCTTTTACCTAATCCAGGTCTTTCTCTCTGAGCATACTGTGAGTTCACCTTCTATAAACTTATGACTTTTTTCTTTGTCAATTTGAGCATTATAAAAGCAAAGGTCTATGGAGTGGATCAACAAATGGATTGCACATAGAATCCTCAAGGTCAAGTTACTGTACCATATGATAGCTGTATGACTGAAATATAACTCTACTGTATAGAGAGATTAGATAGAACCTTTACAGCCCTCCCTTACAGTGATGAGAAATTTGGGGCCTTGGAAATACAGTTGTTTAAATAAATAAGTATCATGTCCCAACATGTAAGCACATGCTCCACGTGTGAGAGAAAAAAATAAATAAATCTAGCTACATCACATACAGACATTGTCTTTTGGAAAATAATAACTAGAATGCTAATTTATTCATTCTTTATTCATTCAACAAACATTTACCTAGCACCTTCCATGCCAGGCCCAAAGGCTACAGAGATGAATACAGCAGGCAGATGCGAAGCTTCTTGAGACAAAAAGTCCAGTGGGAAAGACTGAGGCCCATCATGACTTGTGTAGCAGCAGCTTTGAGTGGGTGGTTACAAGTGGATCCCTTTAGAAAGTTCAGCAGGGCCTGTATCCACAAAAGGGCAACATTTAACTTAAGATGTGAAGTACAAGGAATAGCCAGATAAATAGGATTATTTTAGGCCATGATTAAAAGCACAGCCACTGCAATTCTGCTCTACCATTTACAGAGTCACAGGCGCCACCATCCTCTACACCACAGTTGTCTCTGACCACAAGCCTGTCATTGCACTCCAACTTGGCTTAGCAATTTTTGTTCTTTCCCATCATTTACCCTTCTTTTTTCCCCTTCCTATTTTCTTACCTTTCCTATCCCAAAACAAACAGGGCAGTGGAAGCTGAGAAGAACAACGATAATATTTATTTTTTCACATCACCAAATCAGTATGTAATTAAAAGTGTTTGCTTTTTTATCCCTAATGCTCACAAACTGTAAATGTCAGCTAAATGAGACCAGAGACTAAATCTCCTGCTTCCTTTGTAGCTCATGTCATCTGCATACACGGATGCACAGATGTCACAGCACAAAACCCACAAAAGCTTATGTCAGTGAAAAACTGTATCAATGAGCAAATAGGTTTACTGGACACTATAGTCAAGAAATCATGCAGAAATTTGTTTCTAATACACAAGAAACTTATATGTAAAGTCGCTACCACTTAAAAAACAGAAACTATTTTAAATGAATAATTTCATATTTAGTACAGAAACTAGCATCTGACCTCAAATTTTCACTTTATCCATGTAGATCATCTTTCAAACCTACCGGACAGGTGGAAATACTTGTAAAATCAATTCTTGGGAGTGCTGAAGCCTTTTGCTCATAAGCCTCACAACACAGTTATTTTTGGATAAGCATCAGAAGTCTGGGGATATTATCTGACTATTCAAACAACTTAGATAATAGGTGGCAAATGTTGCAGATCTTGTTTCTTATCAACTCTGCCCCAAATTAAAATACCAGGAATGCAATAATATTTTTCTCTGAGTCATGTATTTTTCCATTAGTTTAAGAGTCTTTTTATTTTATTTTTTTAAAATTCTGCACCTCAAGATATCCAAGGAAAAAAATTCCTTGAATCTGCACTTGATTATTAGTCTCACTTACTCTGCGCAACAGCAAGGATCCTGCTTTCTTGAAAATATTTGAGACAGCCTCATGGTGAGCTATAAAGTTATTAATGTGGCTTGATATTTGCTTTGACAGCTGCTCTGTACTCTCTTTAATCATCTTCAGCATGGTCTGTGGCTCTCTCCCCCTCCATTGCTCTTTGCCTATGCTCCTTGGAGAGGATGATGCACACAGAAAACCCGACCACCTTCCCATTGCGTTCTCCCTGACTTTTCTATTCCAAAATGTTAACTTCATACCTTCACTCATAGATTTATTCGTTCAATAAGTATGTATTCAACAGCTATCATATACAAGGCTCTGGGGGAGGGGATGTTACAGAGATGTTACATAAAAACATAATTTACGCTTTTAATAAATGTAATGCATTAGCAAATTCGTCTTCAAATAGGCTGGCTAAGACAGGAGCACCACAGGGTAAGTGAGGCTAAGAGTGTGGGTTTTGGAGTCGAGCAGATGTGGATTTGGATCCTTATTTCATGACTTACTAGCCAAATGATACTGTGTGAGCTACCAAGCTACTTAATACCTTCCCATTTACCCTCAAACTTTAGGTTTCTCAACTGTAAAGTGAGAGTAATATTGTCCCTTCTTTATGAGGATTAAATAACTGTGAGGCCTAGGTCATAGTAAGGCTTTAATATACGACAGTAGGGGTTATGTGAAAGGAGTGTTAGCGAATATCGTAATAATAACAGTGACTATAATAAAATCAATTATAACCACAAAGTAAAGCATGTGATAAATGGAGATTTAGAAGCCAGAGAAAGTGAAACCAGCAGGATTAGAGAGCCCTGCCTTGAGACAACAGTTGGAATGAGCCTTCAAAGTTGGATAAGCTGGCAAATCTGGTGTGCAGCTAACTGGAGACACTGGAACGTTGTACTTACCTTCATTGAGTAACCTCAAACAAATGCCCTAGACCAGGAACATAGCATATATGGCCTCGTCTAATCTTTACATCAACCAAATCAGGTTAAGTGCTTTCTCTCTCCTTTAGTCATCATTTTGTAGATGAGACAATGGAGACACAGAGAGGGTAGGTCATGTGCTCAGTCACCCAGTTAGGAGTGAGTGGAGCAAGAATATTAACACAGGTTAGCTCCCCAGCACCCCTTAGGCTTTACAAGGAGAAAGGCCACTTCAGGATAGCCATCACGATGCTCTGGTGCATGGCCTATCCCTGGCACCCACCAGCTTATGGAATGAAGCTCTCAGATTCATGTTTGTTCAACAATCCACGCTGAGTCTTTGCAGGGGTTGCGCCTTGATGACAGAGTTAAAGTCTCTGTGCTTTGCACAATAAGTAGTAGGGTCTTTGAGTAGAACAACTGTGTTGTTCCTAGCAGATTGGAAAGGCAGATACTGGCTGGGAAAAGCAATATAGAAGATTTCTCCACCCGTGTAGAAAAGAGGAAATGAAGCTTCAGAGTAGGCAGGTAGCAATGGCGATGAGTAGGATTGACTAGATGGGGGTGTCGCAGAGTGATCGGTTTTTCTATCTGGATGACTGAGAGAGTAACAGTGTTAAAATAACATGTACTGTTTAAAAAACAACAAGAATGAAATGCAATGCAGGCAGGAAGGAGAAGGAAAGAGTTATTGTGGGATAGAAAGTAAAGACTTTTGGATTTTAACATGTTGTCTTTGAATAGCTGGGAAAATATCTAAATATTCAGGAAGCCCTTGGAAATGGAGTACTGGAGCTCAGGAGCAGGGTAAGGATGTAAACGCAAACTTGAAAGTTTCCACTACAGAGGTATTTGTAAAATACAAATGATGGAATTTCTAAGGGAGTTTGCATTTTTATTGTAAAGGCTGATTATTTGTTCCTTTAAGTTAAGTCATGTCTCAGAAGAGGTATAATTACATGAAAGTCTTGGCTGAACGTTGTTGCTTGGATAAAAGCAAGATGTGAAATTCAAGTATGCTTGTGAAGTGCAAAAACATTTCATTTACTCATAAGCACTAAGAGTCAAGGCTGAATCTCTTATTTAAACAAATAATTAGCTCTGGAAATAGTAGTTCAAACAAACTAATTAATGAACTTTAAAATTTCCGTTTCCTGCTGTGGACTTAAGCTTGCAGTCAGTCTCAAGACTTCACACACACAAAATATTGAATACACTTTGACTTTGCCAATATGAAAAGAGGCTACTCGCTAAGTATCAGGAAGCAAAGTACAGGGGTTCACTGTCTTTACCATTGCCCGAATTTTCTCTTCCTATAAGGGTATGGAAGCCTATAAAAGAAAATTCCTTCTAGCCAGCTCTAGGCTTTGCTGCCTCACAACATTGCTGGTAAAGAACATAAACATCTCAGCCGAGATGCAGCATTTCGCCTCTTAGGGAACAGATGTGCTGCAGTTTGTACAGCTTCCAGGGGTCCCGCCAACCAGTGGGTCTTATTATGCAAAATGGAGCTGGAAGATCTTTAAAACCCTGTTGCTGCGAGCAGGGCTTGGAGCTGTTGCTCCACGTTCAACAGCTTTCACTGTGTGTAGTTATATTTTAGGAACCGTAATTATCACGCAAACTTAACAGAATCTGTTAAACCGAGCTGTGTTCAAACAGAATTAGGTGAGAGCTTTAGATCTAATTGAGATCTTTAGAGATAATTTCAGGTATTAAAAATGAATAATTACAAACTAAATATATCATTGCACTCTTCATTATAATAGTGGGGGATACATAAAGAAAATATCATGGCGTGAGGTGTTTTAAAAGTGATTACGGAGAGATATTTGACATTTCTCATAGAAAACTAATGCGGAAAGATAACATTTTTAGCGATTATAACCCCAACTCCTGTATTTTATTGTCATTTAGCATTTATCTGGGAATTATGAATTTTTGAATTGTTTTTGTTTTTAGTAAATGACTAGCTAAAAACAGCAGAAAACAAACAAAAAACATCTTACACGAAGTTGCTGGGGATTGTTTAGAAGACACACTGACAGCTATTCACAGGAAATTAGAGATCACCAGGACGGAGTCAGTGACTTTGAGGTAACGCCTCTGGCAAATAACTCCCAAGCACAAACACAGGCTTATCCCGGACATGTGGCAACAGGTTCTGCTTTGCGGTCCAGCGTGCGGGAGACTGTGCATTTCTCAGTGACAGCATTGTGGATTATCTCGCCCACTGTTTTCCTAATTAATTGTCATTGTGTTACTCAGTAGCTAATTAATCTGAGTGAAAGATAAGCTGCCCAGGGTTTATTTCAACTTTGACAGACTGACTGACAAGGCTGCAGAACCAGTCAGCGTTTCACTTGGTTGAGGGAGCCCGAACCGCCTCGGATCTGCACACTGTCCAGATTCCCTCGTCCTCTTTTGGAAATATCTCATCGTATGGCTGGAATAGTGGCGCTGCCTCAGTGGCTCACTCATTTTTCAGCCTTTTTGAGACTGATGCTCTTCATGCCGTTAGGTCTGCACCTTAAAAGCTTGTTCAATGATTAATAGTTGAGCAGCTAGAGAAGGTACATAGAAACAGAGAGACACTCCTTTTCTTTATCCTGGGCTTCCAACACATTCTGCCACGTGAACCAAGTTTTATGGTCTGGATTTACGCCTTGATAAAAATGTGTGGGAAAACACTTTTTGCACTCGTAATCAGTACACAATTTCTTAGTCCTGCTAGTAATACCACTTCGGCTACTGTGGGCCAAAAATAGAACGTCACCTTCTGCCCTTGGAACCTCCCGGCACTGGCTGGGAGGAAGCCCGGGGATCTGCCCTTCATCAGAGCCTTCTCTTCTTTCTCCCGCTGCCCTCTCCCCAGCCCTCGCCCCGCGGAGGAGCTAATCTGCCAACAGAGCCGCTTGATGTTTCTGGTTCACTCAGCCTTCTGCCAGCGCAGTCCCGACTAGAGCAACACAACGAACACTGGCAACAGCTTCCTCCTAGAACTTTGAGTGAAAGATTGCGAGGACAAACTCTCGCCGTGATAATTTGACTGATGGAATGATCAGGAAGAGGAAAACAATGACAGAGAAAGATAAATCAAAATTATTGGAAAAAGCTGTGAAGAACGGAAACACAGATGCCTGAAAGAAATACTGAAAAAAAGGAAACAGCTCCCCCAAGAAGGCTAATTATCACTGTTTTTGATATATTGTTTTAAGAAACATTCTTTCCTCTCTGCCTTCTAATTTTGAGAACCATAGCCAGAGTAAAAGTTCACATGAGAGGTTCTAGAAGTAAAGAATTAAATGAGAAATATCTGTGTAAGAGGTAAGGTTGTTTTAGAAGCCTTCATTTAGAATGAGAAAGGCCCGTGGTGAGCTTCCAACACGAAGACTTGTTATTAAACACAGTTATTTACAATGGTTTACCAGGACCACTTTGATTCACGAGGTCCTAAAACATACTTTGTGCCATGCGAATGTACTTGTTTTCAGAGTTCCTTTTCTGAAACCGTCTTTCCACTGTACTCTGCCCACGTTCATTTCCACCAATACACTGCAGTTTATAGCCTCTTGCCTAGAATGCTGAAGTCACTGTCAAACAGTCAATGCCCACAGCCTATATGGATCCGTGCCACACACCCCATGGGGTTTAAGTTAGGCATTTACATCTTAAAACAGCACCTTGATACTCATAGCTGTAGCTCTGTTTCTCACCTAGAAACCTAAAACATTAGGAAATGTAGAAATTTAATGTAACAATGTCACGTATGGCCGGGAATTCACCTTTAAATTGGACTGTAGCCTGGAAAAGCCAATTGATGTGTTTTGATAGAGCGCATTTTTTACCTTAATAAAATAAATTTTTCATGATCCAGCTTTCAGTTTTTCAGATTTGAATCCCGATTGCTTCAGCATACTGAACGTGGCTGCTTTCAGGGTTAGACTCACATTCACTAAAGTCACAGAGACTGATGTCTAAAGTCAGAATGTTGATGTCTTATTTTACAATGAGAATTCAAACCATCACACAGACCATAAGACTTACTTTTGTCAGCGTGACTACATCTTTCTATGAAAGCAGATCCCATTCAAAAGCAAATTACATTCAGAAATCTGCTTGGTGTGCATAGTATTAAGATAAAGCCCTTTAACACCATTACGTCTTAATTCTGGTTTTGAGAAAGCATCCATTGTTTAAGAACACACTCTCTTCTGGATCAGAAAAGTGTTTGGATGGGGGCTGCCAATGTTTTTGCACATGTCTCTCTTTCTCTGCTTCCATGACTGACAATCTCCTTCTGAATGACACATTATTTCCTGGATACGTTAATATGTTCAATCAAGTTACACTTGAAGGTTTGGGAGCCATTCTTTATTTTTAAGATGACTTTGTTGGTCTTTTCTTTAATCCAGAATATATTGAATTAACTTTTAGCTCAGAGGGCAGCCTTAATCCTTTTATTTCCAAGTTCTTAGGAACATCTTTATGGTAACTTATGGTTAAATTCTAAAACAAAGATGATTATCTTCAATAAATACATAAATTCATGTACTTATTGCCTTTTGATAAACATTGTCCTTGAAAAGACACTAGTCTGCGTGCCTGTCCTGTTCATTATTACCTCTCCAATGCCAACTTCAATATAAGCTCATAGTAAGCGCTGAATTGAAATTTGTTGAATAAATTAATGTTAGTATTAATTTTACTGGGTGGGTACTGAAAGCAGCAGCTTTCTTATCTTCTTCATTATTAGTTAATACTTATTAAGGTAAAAATAAACTTAAGTAAATAAAGAAAAGCAAACCCCCTTACAAATGTTGCCTAATGTAAACCTCACACTGGGTTTTGACATCTGTCATATTTGCTTGGAAGTATTTGACATCCTGCCACTAAGAAAGAAAATTACCCTAAATGATCAAGGACAGAATCAGCACCAAATTTGGTATTGATACTAATTCACTTCTCTGAAATTATTTTCTAAATTCGTTAAGCCCCTAATTTATTGAAGTTCATTACATTTATTTTATTTGGTCCATCCAGATTCAAGCTTCTTGAACGGAGGAATGATGACTTTACATTTTACTTTTTGGGGGGTCTCATAGCACCAAATGTAGCACTGGGGATACAGAGTATTGCCAATAATAGCTTATTATTTAACTGAATCTTGTATTTTTGACATACAAGTTATCCAATGGGTTTTTTAACATGAGCCCATTATGTAATGAGCAGTTGGGTGAAACTGTTTCTGCCACCTATTTCAGGGGACCCATATGATCCAGTGTGAGAGCACAGCCCCAGACTAGCTTTGGGAGATGCTCCTCCTTCTACTGTTTTGAATTCAGTGTGGCCTGAGTCTATGCAATTAACTTCACACTACTCCACACCTCAGAAAACCGTTCAGAAGAACACTTATATACACGTATGTAGACCCTTGAGGGTACTATGCATTTTGGATAAAGTTTTTACATTTTCTCTCTTTTTTATCTGCCCTCTTCCCTCCCATCACATATAAAATAGGTGAAGAAAGGGAAATTAAAGGTGTTGTAAATGTCTAATCTTTCAGAAAGGCAAGGGCAGAAGGCTGACTGTGACGGGTGGGTGAAAGCTTATCTTAACCTCTTTAATCAAGGAGTACGTTTTTCCATATTTTTCATTGTTTTTAAATTGCAACTTTATTCAATATTTAGAATTAAACTTTATTCAATTCCTAGTGAGTTAATCAGTTTTCTTTTGGGGGAAACTTCAGTCAAAAGGTATATATAAAATGGATCAATACTCAGACGACTGATCTGGCTGTAAATTAATTGATCATCTTCACAAACATTAATAACATGCTCTATTGGATAGCCATGATTCCTTCAAGAACATACATAGTAACGCCTGGTTCCATATACATGAGTCATGTTTTAGTTGATTATCTTTAATGTCATGAGAAATATACTCTCTTACTCTGAAACAAATGCTTATTTCTAAGTAAAGTTTCTTCATAGGCAACATTATTTAGTGTTGATAATCATGTTGTGCTGCTGACTGTGAACAGAGTTTTGGAGGACATATGTTACAAGCCATGCACGAAGGATTTAGACACCTTCCTTTACTGCAATTCTTGCAACCTGCAGTCTAGGCACTCTTACGACTTCCTGTGGTAAGCTTCTTGAAAATTTTTCCAGTTTCTTGGATAAAAGTGTTAGAATGTTTGTGGTGCTTTCTATTTTTTTCTTGTCGATACATTGAATGCTTTTGTCTGATATTATTTTTTTGGTGATTCTAATGATGTACTAATCTGTATTTCATTTTGAATAGTTTAATAAAATGAAGTCATCAAGGATTAGATATTAAAAACCAAATTCAGAAGTGGAGTGGAAAAAAAGATGTAGGGTGTGAATTAAGGCAAACTTTTATCTCTAACCAAAGTCTGTGACCTCTAGGGTAATATATAAAATACTCCGGTTGCTATAAAAATACATAACCAACAATTGCTTATTGTTAACAGTATAAAGGAAGAAATTGAGCTAGGATTGGGATAGGGAAAAGGTGGTACATTTAAGTCTGAAAGAACAAAATTACATGTCTCTATCTATCTATCCACCTACACATACACATATATAAGTATATGCAGTACATATATATTTATATGTATAACAACCCACATGGATATCACTTTTTGCTGTAGCATATTTTTGTGATTTAGGCAGAATAAGTGAGAAAGCCACTCCCACTGAGCTTCAGTGGTAACACAAATTAGAAAGTTTCATTTCTTATGATAAGGGGAACAAAGATCTATTTTGTTTTAGGAGTTTTAGAGGATTTTGATAAGCAGATTAAGTTTCCCTAACATTTCACTCATGAATTACAGTCAGAAGTATATTAGGGAGTCTAAATTCCATGTAGATTTCTTAGGATAAGATTTCTGGCAATGGATCATTTTCTGAAGGTAGGAGTTCACGCGGATGACCTGCGTTATTCTGAATCTGTCTGCGTTTATCTTTTCTCTGATAGTTTTAGGTGCCATACGTAGCAAGGGACTCTGTGATAATTCCCCGTCCCCATTCCCCTTGTTTCTTTGTGGGTGGAGGGACATCTACTTCCTATCAGTAGCGATTTTGATGTTTTCTCAAGAACCAAACTGGTCTCTCTAGAAATCCAGAATCCAGAGAATATTTTATGACTCATTTGGATCAGAGAGTCGTCTGGGATGAGAGAAGATATAAACAAATGATTTGTCCATTATTTCCCTAACTAGAATGGTTCCAGATGACTCCTCAGACAAACATGATCATGCCCAAGGTCAGTTTAATCTTCCTTCTGATTTAGGGAAAGTGATCTGTGAAAAGTCTCAGAGATAAATATTACTATAGAAGTATGAAAATCATAAAACTATGTATATGTACATGTATTTCACATTGAAATTAATGCTCATAATGAAACTTTTTTAATTCAACAAATTATGATTAAAAATATAGTTTGTCTCAAGAGCATAATTTCCTATAAATCAGTTCACATGAAGAAACATTCAGGAAGCACATTTTATAACTTTAGCTAATAATGACCAATTTTAGAAGAATGCAATTAAAAGGAAGTGAAAGTTAATAATTAACACATAGATAATAAATAACATTTTAAGGACATTCTGAGGTATATGATGATTGGTGGAGATTTTGGTCTTTTTCCTTTCTTTCTTTCTCTCTCTCTCTCTCTCCCCTCCTCTTTCCTTTCTTCCTTCCTCTTCCTTCTTTCCTTTTCTCTTTTCTCCTCCTTCTCTTCTTCTTTCTTCTTATTCTGTCAAGTCCTATTACACAAGACTGTAACTATAAAAGGGATAATTAGGAGGTTACATGAAGATATGTTCCAGTTTATTATGAGATTTCTTCTAAATCCCATTAATATATAGTATTTTCATTTTGAATTAAACGAAATACACATACCAGAAAAATAATAGGCTTATGCATCAGACCTGAAGCTAAAAATCTTAGAGGAAAAGATTGAGAAAAAGCTCCTTGACACTGGTCTTGGCAATGATTATTTGGATTTGATATCAACAGCAAAGGCAAGATATCAAAAATAAACAAGCGGGACTACATGAAACTCAGAAGCTTCCTCACGGCAAAGAAAACCACTAACAAAACGAGAAGGCAACCTATGGAATGAGAGAAAATATTTTCAAATCATATATGTGATAAGGGATTAATATCCAACATATAAGAAGAACTCATGCAACTCAAAGCAAAAAAGCAATCAGATTGAAAAATGGGCAGAGGATGTGAGTAGGTATTTTTCAAAGACATACGAACAGCCAACAGGTACATGACAAGATACTCAATGACACTAATTATTAGGAAAATGCAAATCAAAACCACAATGAGGGGCTGGCCCTGTGGCCTAGTGATTAAATTCGTGCACTCTGCTTCCGTGGTTCAGGGTTTCAGTGGTTTTGATCCTGGGCACGGACCTAGCACCACTCATCAGGCCATGCTGAGGCAGCATCCCACATACCAGAAATAGAAGGACCTACAACTAGAATATACAACTATGTACTGGGGGGCTTTGGGGAGAAGAAGAAGGAAAAAAAGAGCAAGATTGGCACCAGATGTTAGCTCAGCGCTAATCTTAAACAAACAAACAAGCAAACAAACATAATGAGATACCACCTTACACCTTTTGGAATGGCTATTATCAAAAAATCAAGAGACAACAAATGCTGACAAGGATGTGGAGAAAAGAGAATCCCTGTGTACTGTTGGTGAGAATGTAAACTGGCATGAAAAGCTATGGAAAACAGTATGTTTCCTCAAAACAGTTAAAAATAGAACTACCAAATAACCCAGCAATCCCACTTCTGGGTATATATCCAAAGGAAATGAAATTAAGATCTTGAAGAGATATCTACACTCTCATGTTAATTGCAGCGTTGTTCACAATAGCAAAGATATGGAAACAACCTAAGTGTTCATCTATAGATAAAAAAGATGTTGTGTGCATATGTAATGGAATATTATTCAGCCATGAGAAAGAAGGAAATCCTGCCATTTTCAACAACATGGATGGACCTTGAGGGCATTATGATAAGTGAAATAAGCCACACAGAGAAAGACAAGTACTGCAGAGTATCACTCATATGTGGAATCTTAAAAAATATAAAAGTCAAACTCGTAGAAACAGCAAGTAGAAAAGTGATTGCCAGGGGCTGTAGATAGGTAAACTAGGGAGAAGGTGGTAAAAAGCTACAAATTTTCAGGTATAAGATGAGTAAGATCTTAGGATCTAATGTATAGTATGGTGACTATAGTTGAGAACACTCTACTGTATAATTGAAATTTGCTAAGAGAATTCTTTCCAAAAAAAAAAAAAAAAACAAGGTGAGTTATATGAGCTGATGAATGGATTAATTACCTAGATGAGAGGAATCTTTGCACAATATATACTTATATCAAACCATCAGAATGCACACTTTAAATATCTTACAATTTTTTATGTCAGTTATACCTCAATAAAGCTGAAATAAAAGGAAAGAAAATACTATTCATCAGTCCATTTAAAGAAAATTACCCATTGGTTGGATAAACCAATCTTCAAAAGAGTTGATTAACTTTCCTGAAATATATAAAAATTTAAGGAACCAGCAAAATCAACTATAAAGTTGCTTCAAAAATGTCTTTTGGTGAGGAAGATTGGCCCTGAGCTAACACCTGTGCCAATCTTCCTCTATTTTATGTGGGATGCTGCCGCAGCATGGCTTAATGAGCAGTGACAGATCTGCTCCTGGGATCCAAACCTGCAAACTCTGGTCCATCAAAGCAGAGCACGCAAACTTAACCACTATGCCACTGGGCTGGCCCCCAAAATGTCTATTTTTGATGTGAAATTAAGGTACTTGTTTATGAAGAAATGTGTTGAAGGAAGCTCAGGAAGATTTGCAATTCAAGCACTACGGGAAAACAGGCGGTCGGAATAGGACTATGGTAAGGAGCAGGAATGTTTTCTCTGCTTGGTTAAACTCACCGGAAACAATTCAACAATTCTGAGTCTGGATGATTTCTTCAAGTTCTGAGTTCTACAAAATTCTTTTGTAGATATGCATATATATTCTTAGTCTCCACATGGGAGAAGTAATATCCATTCATTTTTTAAATTTCATTTTTCTTATTCTTTTGTCTCCATTTAGTTTAAATACTCTCAAAAATTAGAAATGGTATTTGTCATTTTATCATGTATATTTTTAAATAATCATGGTAGTGGAATTGCTATCTATTCATTAAATGTGCATATTTTATATAAACTTTATAACTATAATTTCAAGGTGTCAAAAGTAAATCTATAAAGGAACAATTATCATTCTAATAAATGCCCTTTAAACATTACAGCAAGTCAATTAAATTCACTTAAGCAAGCGTTTAATGAATGCTTACTATGTATGTGCCAGACATCGGGTTTATAAAGATAACGAAGATATTCTTTGCTTCGTATGTTCCAGCCTAAAGGAGAGGCTCAAAGGCTCTGGAATGAAAGAAGGCTAAAGGGAAAAATTGAGAATTAGAACAACTGACACTTCCATCAAGTGGTCCTTAGAACAATCCACCGACCAAGGGCTCTCTGTAAAGTTGCTGATTCTCTATAGATGCTGGCAGGACTGGCTACACAATCTGCAGAGGCCAGTACAATATAAAAGATGGTGACCACTTGCTCAAAAATTATGAAGAATTTAGGGGCAGCTCAGTGGCGCAGCAGTTAAGTTCTCACGCTCTGCTTCAGTGGTCAGGGGTTCACTGGTTCAGATCCCAGGTTCGGATCTATGAATCGCTTATCAAACCATGCTGTGGCGGGCCTCCCACATATAAAGTAGAGGGAGATGGGCACAGATGTTAGCTCAGGGCCAGTCTTCCTCAGCAAAAAGAGGAGGATTGGCAATGGATGTTAGGTAAGGCTTATATTCCTCAAAAAGAAGAAAAATTATTAAGAATTTCAAGACGTGAACAGAAGAGCATTCACCAAGTGTGGGGCCTTCTAAATGTGCGGCCCTGTGTGACTGCACATACTGCATGCCCGTGAAGCCAGCCCTGAGGTTAGATCTGCTCTCGCTAATTCTTTAGTTCCTGTTGGAGTACTCCCATTACCTGATGCATTAATTTGATAAAAGTGTTTAGACGTCTCTAAGGTCCACAGAGCGTAGATCATGCCAGCATGGTTTTCCGGCGATCTTTTAGCTGCATGTGGCATTACCTCGAAAAACTATGAAGTAGAAATAAAAACCCATGGTTGCCTTCTATTTTACTTTTTTGTAGGGCTTCACTGGAAACCGAGATCTAAGAATAACTGAGGTGTTTATTTTTACTTTATCATTTTATTATTTGATAAGGAGTGAAGTGTAACACACTAACCTGTGTTAGGGAATAAAATTGGGATAGCAAAGAGAATTTCAGACATCTTTGACACGGTTTATTCTCTGTCCTGTCAGTAGCAACACTAATGGGCAAAATATTATTGAAAAAGAGATGCTTTTGAATTTTTACTACACTTAAAAAATATCCTGTCTGACTGTATTTTAACCAGAATTCAATAAAGTCATGTGATTATGTCTGAACAGGGAAATACTGCTTTTCACACTTGCCTACAACCAAGATTTCCTCGTAGCTAGTAAGGAGAGTGGGAACGGATTATTTGCTGATCTGGTGATTTGTGATTGCATATTTGTTTGTCTGCATAAGCATGCTTAGGCATACACCAGACCCCTACATTCATTTTCTGACTTAAGGATGACTGTAAAATTCACAAAAAGTGAAATTACTTAATAATAAACAGAATTGAAATGCTGTTTGCCTTCAGTATTGATCATATGCATGCCACAATGAAAAAGCTTCTTAGATTCTAGTAAGTAAAAGCTGCTATTTCATTACTAATGCCTTTTTGAACTTAAAGAAGTGCTCATAGAAAGCATTTTATATAAATTGTGTTTAAAGGCTAATGATTTGTAAAGTCATAAAATATAATTCACTCATACATTTATATGTATTTGAATTTAAGTACATGCATTTGTAACCAGGCTGATACGCATATAAAAATAATTAATAAATATATTCTTATGATAAGTTAAGGCAATATATCTTATTTAATTACTAGAACAGATCGTGTTTCCACACCAATGTCAGAAATGTACCGCAAAGCACAATAAAGTGCAACACGTATTGCAGATAAATTTTCTCCATATTGAATTCTTTGAGATTTATTGTGATATCTCTTCCCAAGATCTATTGGGAGTTATATAATGTAAATACACAATTTATGGCTAATACATAAAATGTGGATTAAAAATACCATTATCTAACAATATAATTTGAAATTTGGCATCTAATTTACACACATATACACACATACACACACTAACATGAACCAAGTCTGATAAACTCTAAACTGTCATTTGGTCTCTTGTTTTACACGCTGATTGTAAACTCTCTCTTTATATATAACAAAAGCAATCAGACTTTTGTAAGTTTTCTTAAGCCGCTGACCCATTCCGTCCTCTTCACCTGGTTCTGATCCGAGAGCTATTTGTTTCATAATCTCTGCCCCTAGAGAAACAAAGTGAAAAGATGAATGAAGGAAATAGTATTTAATAATAATCAGCGTATGACACTACTGTAGGAAGTGCCACCCCAGAGGAGACCTTTTCTCCATCTTCTCCTGAGTTGGCAGGAGGGTGAGGAGGAGTCATTGGGGCAATGGCAAAAGGAGCCAAGCAGGACTGACTGTTGGTAGTGTCTTGTGTCTGGGATTACATAATTGAGCACAATGTCAATGAAGAGACACTAAGAAAAACTGTGCTGCTAAAATCAAATATTGGCTAAACAGCTACAACACAAACACAATAAATAATGCCCCATTTTATTTTGAGCCCAATTTTACTACATTGATGACAATAGGTTTTAAAATATAATGATATTTTACTTGTAAAACATAAGCCTTTCAAAATAGAAAAAGTGCTATCTTATTTAGAAAGAAAATTTCTAGAAATAAGTTGACTGTGAAAATATCTAATTTATGCATTATAAATAATGAATGTATTTGCAGCACGTCAGTATTAAATTTCATAACTATCCTCTCTGCTAACAGGCTTTGCATTTCACAGGCATAATGTTTTTTGTTTTAGGATTTCTTTCAATTATCCGTAGTGCTAACTATATGCAAAATGAAAATACGAATAATTGCATTTTGGGTTACAGTTAAATCATGCATTTAAATTTGTTTTTTAATGTACTTTGAGTTACAGCTTTTTGTATTCCAAAAGAATTTAAAATTTATTTACTTACAATTTTATTATATTGTTTTAACAGTCTTTAAACATAAAATCTGACTAATAAATATCTCTCTATATACACACATGCACACGCACACCCACATAAGACACATGTAGTTTCATTTCATTTCAAAGTCATTCTACATATAATGACCGTATAGAGTCCATGTTTCTTTCAATGAATCAGAATATTCATTAAAGGCAAATGAGAGAGGCAAATTACTGTAGTAGCTGTAGTGATGGTTTTCATTTTTCTCTGCTCAAAAAGTGAATGCACTGCCATTGTTGACAGAATCCATAACTTGAGGCAGTAACCATCTCCCACTAAAGAAGCTAAAAATATGAGATTTTAAATTTTTCTCTACACTTGCAGCTAGAAAATTAGTACATATCACAGGCTCCTCACTGAGATGGCCCACTCCAGAAGCCGAAGCAGAAGACCATGAAGACGCATTTAGGCAATGGATAGCAGCAGCGCTTCCACATTCAATCAGTTTTCAGAAGCACTGGTGACTTTGTTTCTAGGAGCAGCTTCTAGTGCCAGTGTGAGTGACATCAGCAGGGCAAGCTACAATAGCTCTCCCCAGGTGCATTGGCACAAAGATCTTCACTGAACAAACCTGCGTGATTTGGGCATAGCTCCTGGGTACAGAGCGTCCAAGTCTGATTTTCTCATCTTTTAAGAAATTAAGTAGCTTTCTCACTATCATTTTAATAAACCAGTTCGTGCTTGCAATTGGGTTGCTTTCATTTGCTTTCAAATGAAGGAAACTCACTGCTTCAAAAATTGCGACCAGTGATGGTTATAACAACAGATCATCAGGAATGAGAGGGAATTTCCACTTGGTTGGAGATAAAAAGAGGAAATAACCAGTTACTATTGAGGGTCGAGACTCTGAACGCGGAACAACATGAAAGTCGTGAAAAAACATGAGGACTGTGGCTCCTTCTATTGATATTGAACAACTTAAGAGAAAGGGGATGAGAGGTGTAATTTACAAATTATTGCATGAAACAGAACCCAGAAACTTTTCATATTGTGTGAACAAAAATAATCTCTTAGTTTTTGCCACTGTAAGACTCCACAGCTACAAAAACAAAAAACATTTTTATCATGGTTGGTGGGATCATAGTGGTAGCATAATTTTGGACTCTCCCCCAAACTCCTCCTAGAAACCAAAGCCTAGCAGAAGGTAATTTCCACACATAATATCTTCAGTAAAAACTATGAAACAAGGTCTCCTCATGAACCTCAGGATATGGAGAAGGGGGCTGTGTGGCCAAACCACCAGCAGCAAGACCAGCATGAAGTGAGCAGTTGGTTGGCAGGACTGATAGGAACGAAAGAGGAGCTAATTTGCCTTCTGAGCTGTGGAACTCTAAAGTTGCCCCCCCCCGACAATAAATAAATAATAATAATTAAAATAAAACTCCAAAAGGGGAAAAAAATATCAGCTTCAAGTAGACACTTGATTGAGCGAGGCCAAGGGAATCAAGCAAATGTGGGCTGCTTTCCCATGAGCCCTAAACTGCAAGTGAGGGCAAACAAACAAACAAAAAAGCCTTAACTATTTAACATAAGAAGGTCAAATAGTGTTACGGTTTTAAGAAGTGTACTCCCCATCAGGACTGAGCTTAATTTACAGAAGAAATGGAAAGAGGAACAAGTTGAGCAGAACAAAAATGGCATAGGTAGGAGAGAAGGTAGGCTCTGATTTTAAGGTATGAGGAGCCCAACGGAGTGAAGCCCAGAAATTACACTAACAGTAAAATAAAACATCCGGAAGTGGAAGAATTGGTTTGGAAGACGAGGCCTGAATGACTCTAGGAAACACAGATCTGGAGGCCGGAAGCACACTCCTGAGTCTGACTTAGCTGTGAGAGGCTAAGAAAAGGTCATACAAAGATTTCATGTTTTGAGTTCCTCACTGTAACTACCTCAGAGAAAATAAAAATCTGGGAAGCTGGGAAAGCTCCTCTGGCCCATTCCTACCCCCTGCACAGGAGCCCTCTCCTAGGGGTTCTCCTACTAGGGAAAAACACATCAGACAAGATGAAAACCACTAAAGGAAATGGAGGTATTAAATAAGACAAGTAAGTCATTATAATACTAAAAGCTATAATTCCCATGGAACTGATGGGGTTCAGGGCAGGCCGCCCCAAGATGCGCCACACTGGTATGTGGATTATTTCAAACTGAAGACAATAAAGGCTCAGAAGACTCAGGAAGAACATTTGGCCTTCCCTCAAATTGCCTAAAAGAATTGAAGATAGAAGGCTTGACCCAGGAAGGAGCTAATACCATGAGATAACTATAGTATAACGTAAAATAGGTGTAATAAGAAAGGCACCAAGTCCATCTTATTGAAATTCTTTTGGGGACACATTCTCTATATGTGACCCAGTAAACAGTTGTCTGACAAACATTCGCCTTTCCACCTCCATGAGAATCGCCTTATTCCCCTTTGAAGTCCCAAACCACTACCCCAAACATCCTCTTTTGCCTTTAGTTGAGATAGTATTTAAGGGGGCACCTTTGGCCATTGTGGCAAGTTGCTCAGTTTTCCTGGGTTTCCCCATGTATACATGTTATTAAACTCTGTTTTATTTTCTCCTACTAACCTGCCTTTCTAATTATTTGACCAGCCACAGAACCTTAAGGGAAAGGGGGCGGGGGGGACGGAATTCTCTCTCTTCCCCTATATTATATTAACAAATAAAAATGGCAAGAAATAGGATATTTTGGAGTATATGAGGAAGCCATTTGGGTTAAAACTAGTTTGGTCTGACTTTGTTTTCCCTAAAGTGCCTGACATGGCCATTGAGCATGCATTGTCTATCTGCTTTAAGCATTTGCTGTGTCCCAAAGACAAGAACAAATGACCTTAAGATAAAGGTGCAACTTCCCCCACATTGGCATTTCCTTAAGGATAAGCATCTCTCCCTAGGCTAAGAATTGATTGCTGTGCCCACCCTGTGACCACCCAGCTAAAAACAACAGACCTGCTTCCTGCTGTGTCCACCAAGACAGCAGACCTACTACCTGCTGTGTCCATCGATCGCTGTGCCAACAGAACGATTTCATGACTATTGTAAAAGGGACATTTCAATCATATGTGAAACATGCTCTTTGGATATATAAGCGCTCTGTACACTCCACTTGTTTGGTGCCCTTATTTCCTTGGGCAAAGAAGTCCCTGGGCTATATGGTCCTCACATTTAACTCAGAATAAACTCATTCCAAATTTTCATTTATAGATTGTTTATGGATTATTTGCATCGACATATAACAGTTATTAATATCAGTGCACCAAATAAACAGCATATTTTATGAAAAAAAGACTACAAGGAAATGAACGATAAACATAGATGGAAAAAAAGAACAGATTTTAATGCTCTTCTCTCACACCTAGAAATTAATAATTAGGTAGATTTCATAAGTACATATCAATCTCTATAATCTAATGTGAGGAATAAACCTTCTCTTCAAGATCATGATATTTGAGCATATGATAGGGGATGAAGAAAAATAAACTGCAGAAACATAAATATTACAAATAGCTTTCTTTGACTATGTTGCAACTGATAAGAGACAGATTTGGATGGCATTGGAGGCTTATTTCGTTTCTCCTTTTGGTGGCTTAGCAGAGAGTTCATCAATTTTTTTTTTTTAAGAAGATTAGCCCTGAGCTAACATCTGTAGCCAATTCTCCTCTTTTTGCTGAGGAAGACTGGCCCTGAGCTAAAATCCATGCTCATATTCCTCTATTTTATGTGGGACACCTGCCACAGCATTGCTTGACAAGTGGTGCATAGGTCTGCACCCGGCATCTGAACCAGCAAATCCCGAGCTGCCGAAGTGGAACTTGCGAAATTAACCACTGTGCCACAGGGCCGGCCCGGAGAGTTCATCAATTTGAATGAGGATATTTTGCAAAGACAAAACCATTGGTCAATGTCCACATTTCTGGCATGCAAGGTTATTCCCCCGGGATCTTGGAACGAAGGCCTTTGCCCTTTGAATGTAGAAACACTAGCATTACCTATGAGCCTCAAGATTCCTTCATCTATCCTTTATTACTTAGAGAAACTAAATGTCCCCCAGACTCTCTTAGGCTAAACCACAAACATAATGTTGACTGGGGCTCATATTTGATATTGGAGGCCTCTGATCTGATGCCCAGGTAGCTGGAGGCTTGTTCACAGTGCGTTCAGCAAAGCTGTGCTCAGCCGATGCTGTGAAATGAGAACTCACTGGACTGTTTGTGCTCAGCTATTTCTTTCCTTGTACAATTTCTTTCAACACACCCTACCTTCTATCTGTATTGTATGTCAGCAGTGATATATATCTATGATCCCCTGCCCCATGACAGAAATAAAATTAGAAATTAGTAAAACTTTTTGAAAAGAAAGAAAGGAAAGGAAACAGGTCCCTCTTAGGAGAAGGGAGAGTCAAAGTAAGGAATTAATAAAGTAAAGAAAATCTTGAGTTAGAAAACAAATAAAAATTGTAAAACTAATGAATAAATTGAAAACCTACTGCATTTACAAAATCAACAAAAAAGACAAACTATTTTTACCCAGTTCAAGAGAAAAGAGAGAAAGCACAGATATGGAAAATGAGAAATGGCAAGGTGGAAGTGAAACTCCAAGATGAAGAAGCTTTTTTAAATAAAAAGAGATTCTGCCTTCATTGCTGTGAGAATATAGATGAAACCTCAAATGAGATGGAGAGTCTTCTAGAAATATACAGTTTTGCAAAATTGACCCACTAGAGATAGAAAGTCAAAACAGAAAATTGTCATAGAAGTAGAGTTTTACATTAGCTTCTCTATAACAAAGCATTAGGCGTTGCTAGTTTCAGAGTTAAATTTGACCAAACTTTTAAAGAAAAGATAAACTCAATGTTCTTTAAAAAGCCTAGAGCATGAAGAAAGAAGGAAAACTATAAAATTATTTTTATGAGACAATTATAACATTAATGCAAAAACTTAATAAATGTTCCACAAAAAAATAAAACTATAGTTTAATCTCACATATGAATATCATTATAACAATCTCAAGCAAAATATTAATACATAGAATTAAATCTATCTTGTAAAATAATATATGGTGATCATGTGAGATTCATCCAGAAAAGTGGGTTTTGATGTGAAGAAATCTGTCAACAGTGAGTCATATTAATTAATTTATGAAGAGATTCAATACTGCAAATGTGTCAATTCCCTTTAACTTAATTTACAAATTTATCATGATCTCAAGAAAATTTCTGACAGAAGTACGATGTGGAGGAGTTAGTCTTAACAGGAGTTATACAGTAAAATCTCTATAATTAAAATAGTGTAGTTTTGCTACATGAAGAGACAAACCAGTGGAACAGAATAATATGCCAATAAATAGATCCCAAGTCATTTTAGAAATTTAATAAATAATCAAGTTGGGCATCTTAAATAAGTACAAAAGTTTAGCTTTTGATGAAAGAAACTGAAGAACTCACAAATAAATAGAAAGATATTCTGTGTCCATGGATCGGATGAATTAATATTGTTAAAATGTCCATACTACCAAAAGCCATCTACAGATTTATTGCAATCCATATCAAAATTCCCACGATATTTTTCACAGAAATAGAAAAAATAATCCTAAAATTTGCATAGAACCACAAAAGACCCCAAGTAACCGAAGTAATTCTGAGAAAGAACACAACTTGAGGCATCACAGTTCTGAATTTCAAACTATATTACGAAGGTATAGTAATCCAAATAATATGGTACTTGCATGAAAACAGACACGTAGACCAATGAAACAGAATTGAGAGCCCAGAAATAAACCCATATATGGGTGGTCAACTAATATTTGACACAGAAGCCATGAATACTCAATGGGGAAAGAATAGTCTCTTCCATAAATGGTCTTGGGAAAACTGGATATTTAGGTGCAAAGGAATAAAACAGGACTCATATTTTACACTACTCACAAAAATTAACTTGAAGTGGATTGAAAACTTAAACATAAGTCCTGAAACTGCAGAAATCCTAGAGAAAAACATGGAGAAAAAGCTCCTTGACATTTGTTTTGGCAACAGTATTTTTGGGTATGACCCCAAAAGCACAGGCAACAAAATAAAAAGTAAACAAGTGATACTACATCAAACTAAAAAGTTTCTGCACAGCAAGAGAAAGAATCAACAAAATGAAAGGTAACCTATGGAATGGGAGAAAATATTGGCAAATCATCTATCTGATGAGAGGTTAACATCCAAAATATATGAGGAACTCATACAACTCAAGAGCAAAAGAACAATCACATTTAAAAATGGGCCAACGAACTAAATAGACATTTTCCCAAAGAAAACATACAAATGGCCAACAGGCAAGTGAAAAGATGCTCAGCATCACAAATCATCAGGGAAATCAAAACCACAATGAGATATTACCTCATACTTATTAAAATATCTATTATCAAAAAGACAAGAGATAAAAATGCTGGTGAGGATGCAGAGAAAAGGGAACCCTTGTACACTGTTGGTGGGAATGTAAATTGATACAGTCACTATGGAAAACAGTATGGAGGTTGCTCAAAAAATCAAAAATAGAACTACCATATGTTCCAGCAATCTCACTTCTGGGTATTTATCCAAAGGAAATAAAGAAAGATATCAAAGATGTATCTGCACTCCTATGTTCATTGCACCACTATTCGCAATAGCCAAGATACAGAAACAGCCTAAGTGTCCATCAACAGAGGAACGGACAAAGAAGATGCGAGATATCTATCTATCTATCTATCTATCTATCTATAAATGTTAGACTGAGAAAGAAGTAAATTCTGCCATTTGTGATTTGTGACAACATGAATAGAGATGGACCTTGAGGGCATGATTCTACATGAAATAAGTCAAATACAGTATGATCTCACATGTGAAATCTAAAAACATTGAACTCATAGAAACAGAGAGTGGAATGGTGGTTGCCAGGGGCTGGGAGTGGGGGAAATGGGGAGATGTTGGTCAAAGAGTACAAACTTCCAGTTAAAGATGAATAGGTTCTGGAGATCTAATACACAGCATGGCGAATATAGTCAACAATACTGTATTATGAAGTTGAAAGTTGCTAAGAAAGTAGATCTTAATCTTCTCACCACCAACAAAAAAAAACCCAAAACTGGAAGTTACGTGAGGTGATAAAGATTTTTTGCTAATCATTTGCAATGTATATGTGTATCAAACCATCATGTTGCACACCTAAAACTTATACAATATTATATGCCAATTATATCTTAAGTAAGCTAGAAGCAAAAGAAAAATAAGAACTTTACACTAAATTGAGTGCTGAAAAATAAAATGGAAAATATTGCTTTCACAATGGTGAAAAATGTATAACTCTTAAAGATTAAATTTAACAAGGGCCTAGCACCTACAAAGAAAGGTATAAATTCTATAGAAAGGTAGGAAGCTAGCCTTACCAAGTGACTAGTGCACACTATGTGTACCATTTTCTTGGATGTGAAAACAATATCATTAGTATAGAGATTTGGCTAAATTTGATATATTGTACAAATTTAAAACATTTGGTAATTAAAATATCTTCTATTTCAAATAGCATTCATTCTTTTTAAATGTCACATAGAAGGATAAATGCTGGTGAAGAGTTAAGAAATGTGTGAAGAAATAGAGTGGTGAATGGTTAGTGTCCTTTTCAGTTATCAGAACATAGCTCTACAGACAGTGACCTGCGGAATCCAGAAATAGATTCCACAAAATGAGATTCTAATAGACGAAGAACGTGATATTTCAAATCAGTGGGAAAAGGACAGTTGAGTCGGAAATAAAATGATACCAGCTACCCATTTAAAAGGCTGTAAAATTGGAGCACTATTTAAACTATTTACAAAATCAGTTCCAGATAGATTAAAACAGAAAACAAAAATCAGTGAAGCACGCTCCATGGTAGAGAACACTAAAAACACAAAAGCCATAAAACAGAAAGGACGTATTTCCCAATGTAAACATTAAAAGCCTTTGTGTGGTAAAACAGACCATACAAAGTCAATAAAAAGGGCAGATTTGAAAAAAAAAAGGGCAACAAAAATGACAGACAAATGTATGATATCTATATTATAAAATGAGGACTTGCAGTCTATGAATACATACATAAAGCCAATGTGAAATTGGGCAAGACCTATGAATATTGAATCACAGAAGAGCAAGTGGTCAAGTAGTATAAAAAGATAAATAAACTTACTACAAGTGAGGGAAATGCAGTAGAAAAAACAAGCTATTATCTTTATACCTTTTAGATTAGCATATGTTTAAAATACACACAATTGGTGATGTAGGGAACAGTTTAGTATCATATATACTCGATAAAACTAAAGTTTTACATTCTTTCAAGAAAGCATTCATGCAACATCCTTTAAGAAAAGCCATGCTTATGCCTCCAACAGCACAATCTACTCCTGGAAATCTATCCTTTAGAAATAAATACACCAGTTGGAAAAGTTAGGTGTTCAAGAACATTTGTCTAGTATGGCAAAAAAACTTAAATGAAATAAATATCAGTAATAGAGAAATGGTTAAATAAATGTGTTATATGCCCACCATGGAATAATACAGCTATTAACAAGACTAGGACTCTACAAGTTGACAGGCTGAGAATAGAGATGGGTGAGATTTTGTAAGATCTTACAAAGAAAAGTAAAATGTTCATTAACAAAATTAGAAGGTCACCCATTAAATGGCAGAAAATATTTGCAAATCATATATATGATAAGGGGTTAATATCCAGAATATATAAAGAACTCATACAACTCAATAGCAAAAGACAAAAAAATTGATTAAAAAATGGGCAGAAGATCTGAATAGACATTTTTCCAAAGACATATAGATGGACAAGAACATGAAAAGATGCTCACATCACTAATCATCAGGGAAATGTAAATCAAAACCACAAAGAGATATCAACTCGTACCTGTTAGAATAGCTATTATCAAAAAGACGAGAAATAACAAGGGTTGCCAAGGATACGGAGAAAAGGGAACTCTTGTGCACAGTTGGTGGTAAGGTAAATTGGTGCAGCCACTACGGAAAACAGTATGGAAGTGCCTGAAAAAACTAAAAATAGAACTACCGTATGATCTAGCAATTCCACTTCTGAGTATTTATCCAAAGAAAACAAAAAACGCTAATTTGAAAAGATATCTGCAGTCGCATGTTTATTGCAGCATTATTCACAATAGTCAAAATATGGAAACAACCTTAGTATCCATCAATGGATGAATGGATAAAGAAAGTGTGCCATGTGTATACAATGGAATATCATTCAGCCACAAAAAAGAATGAAATCTTGCCATTTGTGACAACACGGATGGATCTTGAGGGTATTATGCTAAGTGAAATAAGCGAGATAGAGAAAGACAAAGACTTATATGTGGCATTAAACAGCAACAACAACAAAATAAGCTGATAGATACAGAGAACAGATTGGTGGTTGCCAGAGGCAGGGAGTCAGGGGGCAGGCAAAGTGGGTGAAGGGGGTAAAAGGTACAAACTTCCAGTTATAAAATAAGTCCTGGGGATGTAACGTAAACCATGGTAACTGTGGTTAATAATACTGTATGGCATATCTGAGAGTTGCTAAGAGAATACATGTTAGAAGTCCCCAACACAAGAAACAACGTTTTTGTAACTATGTCGGGTGATGGACGTTAACTAGGCTTATTGTGGTGAACATTTCACAGTACATACAGATATTGAATCATTGTGTTGTCTATCTGAAACTAAAATGATGTGACAGGTCAATTATATCTCAATTTAAAAATAAATAAAAATAAGAAATTTTAAAAAATAAAATAAAACGCATAAAAGTGTGTACAAAATAACCGCATGTTGAAAAGAGCAAATTGTGACAAAAATGTATGTAGTTATATTATCTGTATTTTAGGTCTATAACTATGTCATATACACTATGCACTATGAACACGGGGGAAACTTCAGGAGGATACCCACTGAGTCATTCACCTGGGGCGGCTGGGGGAATTGGGAGCGTTATCACTCAGGTGAAGAGAGTGCCGAGTTAGCCATCCTCGCCTACATTTTGAGGGTAATAGCAACATTTGTGTGGAGCGCACATCAGAGAATAAGACCGTAAAATACTACGTGTAAATCCGGACTTTGCTCAGTTTCATATTCTGGTCTGGTTTCTGATCACCCCTCTGATCACCTGCTTTTTCATTTCTTGATCAAATTAAGGTACTTTCTACTTAGCATCTAACAACCATGTATGGTTTAGGGTTATTTAAACTGAAACATCCTATACACAAACTTGGTGTTTTTTTGGGGGGGGTGCTCAGTGTAGAATCTTAATAGTATCCATCATAAAACCTCACTAAATATCCACTTACAGAGATAAAAACCACAATTTCTTCCACATAGCTCGATAATCTACATATTTGTGTCAGTATCATAATCTTGTTTTCTGTCATTCCCACTTAGAGCCATTTTTCTTGCTTCATTTTATTGTAAACTGTTAACACTATAGAGGCCTTAGAATTTGTGGATAGAAACTGTAAGCGTATTCAGCTGAATGCAAAGAATCCTCCTATTCATTAGGGCCGTGTCAGTATGAATGGACTTGGTTCTGACTTGCACCAATTCCAACGCTTTGTGCTCATGTTAGACATCTGGGAAACAAAAGACCAGATTCATTGTGTAACCAACCATATTTCCCAAGTTGCCAGGAAGTTAAGAAAAAGAAATGTTTTTCGGGAAGCTATATTGTGCTAATGTAAAGCAATATAGTTAACCAGATCCTGAATAAAGCAATGGGAGTTGTATCTACATATTGTAGGTGAAAGAAAAAGTTATTGTTATTTTAACGGCTAAGCTTGAATTCCTCATAGGCAGGGGACCATCCTTGCATAGGAAATAAATCTACAACTATTGTTGAGTGTGGACTTAATCTCTGATGTACGGAAGAAGACAGAAAAAAAGAGATAGTTAAGTTCTCTATATAATTAATCAACAGAAATGTGCAGGGATGAGGAAAGAAGAGAGTAGACAGGTGGGTGGAGAATAATGGAGAGTGGATAACGGAACATAGCAGGGGGCTGCCACTCTGGGAAAAGCCACCTAGTAAAAAATTCTAAGCAGTGACAAAAGTAAACAGTGTATTCAAAGATTTCTAACAAAAAGCACATTTTACATGCCAGGGCCACAATTGTTAGCTGTGAGACCTCTGTTTTAACTTTGTCTGCTTCAGTTTCTTCAGATGAAAAGCCGTAGGAATCATTATCATATCCATCTCATGGGTTTGTTGTGAAGATCAAATGAGCTAAAATATATGAATCACTTATGCTGATGCACAGTAGATGTCATATGGGTTGAGTTTTACTGTTTTTGTTTGTTTTTTATTTATTTAAAGCTGTTGATGTCGCTGCATGTAAAAACCTTGCATTGCCCCTAAACTTTCAGTACAATCTACCGTAAACATAAATGAATTGTGTGAATAGTTGAAGAGGGGGTAACAACTCAAAAAAGGCATTGCAGAACACGGTTGTATTCTCTTTATGACAGAGACAATAGCAGGACTGAAGCATGAATAGCGACATTTCATCAGGCAAAAGTTCCAGAGCTGGAATTGATCCTGCTGATATGAGCTATTGGTAACTTACAGATATTTAGAGGAAGACTTTGGACCACCCATCATATGTGAGATGGAGACTCAAGGTAACTTGTTTAAAATCTCAAAGAAAGGGTGTTTTGAGTAAAATTTAAACAATTTCTTTATTAAGGTTATTTGTTCACTTCATACAAGAAATATTGAGAATTTAAAATGTTCAGGTAGTGTGATAATACTAGGCATAGAAATATTTAATTTCTGCTGTCAAAGATTTTAAATTCAATGAGAAAGATAGAAAAAAATTGCAATAACTTGTGATACATTTTTAAGGTGGAAGTATACAGCTAGTAATATACTTTCTACTATAGCAAGCAAAATCACAGCAAACAATAAGACAATATTGACATATTTACATTCATATCAATTATCTTGCATAATTATTACACTGTACTTAATTACAAAATCTTTAGCAGATGAAAAATAGCAAAAAGTAAAAGTAACTAGTTACGATAAACAAAACCAAGAGCTGGTTCTTTGAAAAGTTTTATAATGTAAATTTTCAGAAACACTGTTTGATGTCCACAGCAAAGCAGAGTGTGAGGTATTATGATTTTCAAAAGGAACGTAACTGTAGATACACTATTGATTGAAAAATCACAATTGAATTCTATGAACAAGTTGTAACAACAAATATGAAAACTTAGAAAATTTTATAAATCTTCAAATTATCAGAATAAATAAAAAATTTAATAGAATAAAATTATTTAAAGAAATTGAATCAATATTTAAAAACTGCATGTTCCCGAGCGAAACACGTATAAATTAAACAAAGAAGACGCCGCAGGAGCAGTTGTAAAGTCAAGTTTCACCAAACCACCAGGGGCAGATCAAATACACGTTACACAATCTGTTACAAGAATTAAGGAAGGTGACTCAATTGGTTTTACAAGGATAGTGTATGCTCAGTGCCCAGATTAGATAAAGATGGTTTAAGAAAATAACAATGCAGTCATTTTCACTTACAAACATAACTGCAAAAACCATGAATACAAATTATCAAATCAAATACATCAAAGAGGACAAAATAATACAATAACAATCAAAATATTTCTCTTGGATTTAATCCTCAATTATGTATGTATATTGTATATATTGTGTACATGTATTATATATATTAACACAATAATATAGAGAGGCTATGTTTTCGAATTTGGAATAAGGAAGTTCATATTCAACAAGATTCAAAAAAGAAAAGATTGGACAAAATTTTTATGAACTTTAAGTTAAAATTTATAACTTCCAAAGTCATCATACATAAGCTTAAAAGAAAAAGAAATGGACTGGGTGAAAATATTTTTAACAAATGTAATAGATAGAGGAAGAATATCCTGAATGTGCAACAAACTATAAAGTCACAAGAAAAAAAAAAAGACATGGGACATGGATTATTAATAGTTTAAAAATAATAAATATGCATTTTAAATAATTTAAACAAATGTTTAACCTTAATGGTAATTAAGGAACTAAAATGAGATAAGCTACTGTACTGGCACAGTTTAATTTAAATTTTGATTAAAAATAATGGTTAGCAAGAGTGGAGAAACTGTTACTCATATATTACAAAAGTAACGTGATATAGCCTCTTTGGAAGACAATTTGACTGTACGATTACAAATGAAAATGCATAGACCCTCCCTAAGAAGAATAATTTTCAGAACTTTTCCTAGAGGAATTTATGCACACGAAGTTGTATAAAAGTGGGTTCATTATTCTAATTCTTTGCAATGACATAATGTTAGATATGACATCAGTGTGCATCTGTATTAGAGAAGAACTACACAAACTTATGCATGCCATGTGGATTTACTTAGAGAGATATATGAACCGTCATTGATGGATCTCTAGGACATATTATTGAGAGCAAAAAGAAGTTACAGGTTGATAAAAATATTATGATATAGTTAACCTAAAACAGATAACTCCCAAACTCCTACAAAATTGTCTTTATGGTATATTATGTACAATATATGTCATATTTGAACATATCAAATTTTCTAAATGCTTGGAGGAAGACTGAAGGCATTGACAACAAAGTGATACCAGTGGCTACTACTCATAAGGAAGGAAAGTCAAATTTACACACAGCATAATGTTTCAATGTTTACAGAAGAAAAATGCTTTCATATTTTACTTGCATAATTAAAACATAAAAACTTTAAATCAACTTTACACTCCTTCATAGACACACACGCAAATGTGTGCCCACACACAGATACAGTTTTTTATACATCTGCATCCCTACCTACAGTGTCACAGTGTTCCATATGTTTACAGCAAAATGCATGCAGGTATTTATTCAACGAATACTTTTAAATGCATACTATGTGCTAGACGCTATTTTTGGCACTGGGGATCAGCAAAGGAATAAAGAAAGAAGTCTTGTCCTCGTGGACCCTAATTTATAATGTTTAATATAAATGTGAGTATGTGCAGGGAAGCTGGTCTAGGAAGAATTTATTAGTTTGGATTTCAGTCGGAAGCCAAATTGGCTCTATTGCTAATGAGTAAAATATTGTACCTGGTGTTTTCCTACCTTTAATTTCAGAAGGAGATTTGAAAGAATAAACAAGATTTTTTTGAATAAACTGGAATTTTTGTTGGTATCACTCTTTCCACCACAGTGAGACCACTCATTTCTGCTACTCTAATCTTGTAGAATCATTTTAATATATAGCTGTGGATCAGTAACGTTCTACCTATAAAACCATAGATTATCTCAGATCATCTACTGCTTCCTGTGTAAAGGCGGACAGATAAACAGACACATACACACATACACATATGTTTGTATTGAGTGTGTAGATAGATAGATATAGATACAGATCATTTCTAATTATTACTTCTTGAGCCTTTTCTATTGGGAAGTTTAAGGAAATGAAAAGTAATATCGCGATGGTAAAGGAATCCCCATGAAGCCCAGCAATGCTTTATTACCACACGTCCTTCTGAACCTGAACTCCGGAGATTCTGATATACCATGGTGGCGTAAACCTCCACCGCTGAAAATCACTGATATGGAGATTCTGCTTCTAAATGAATCAAGCCAAATATGATCATAATAATTCTTATGCATACTGAGTTCCCTACATATTTTCTCTAATGATAGTTATTTCACAGATAATGTTTTAGACCCAAATAACTACAAAAATACAAGGACAAACGTAAAATAAATAGATAAAGTAATTATGTTGAAGAAATTAGAGGTTTGGAGCATTGTGTTGAACCAGAAAGTACATGCTTGATCTAAAAATATATTTAAGCCCGATGATATTTGGACAAAACGTTTCTGAATATATTTTACTTGCGTAATTAAAACATAAAAACTCTCCCTTACTCTCAATGTGTGACCTTCATGATCTGCAGCCGCTCTCCCGCCATGGTGCCGCTTTTTCCTATTCCACTACAGGTAGGTAATTGGGACGGGGTTCTATGTTCCTGCCAAGGGGAGGGTACATTGTATGGCAAAGAGCACAAAGAAGCTTGATTTCTGTGACTTTTGTTTTGGTAAGCTCTTACTGAAACTAAGAGGATCCACTTCCTAGGAAAAAAAAATATTTGAAAGAAGCAAGAGATGATAGGGCTTGTCTCTCTACTCCAAATCCCATTATAAATAAGGATGTGCTGATCAAGGCAGAGCAGGAGAAGTAGAAGGGTCAGAGCACCGTGTGAGAGATGGCACAGCAATACCAGTCATCCTTGCCCCAGGCAGAACCTTCTCCTGGTCAAATGTAATGCACTTAGACAGATATTACCAGAGACAGTCTCACAGAATTTCTCACACCCCAGGTGTGAGAATGAAGCAGGAATGTCTGTGCTTCCCAGAGTGTGGGGAAGTACTGTAAATATGATTTTCTGGCTCAGGTATAGCCCAGGAGCATGGCAATCCTGTTGACGTACCCTGAGAGTCTACCACCAGAGACACCTTCAAATACTTCACTGGTGCTACATGCACCTCCCAGAATCTAGCCGCATTCCTAAGGAAGCTATGTCTCTGGGGGTGGGGCTGAGAAGTCTGAAGGTAATGCTTCCTGGCAACCTCACAGGATGGGGTTTGAAATTTCACGACTGAATTTCTGAAGTGAGAGACCACTCCTGCATGAGAAAGCTCATCAGTTGCTATCAGCATAAAATAGAATTCATTCATTCTTAACTTTACAAAATGGGATTAAGATACATTTTAGTAAAATTTTAAATACTTCAGAGCATGTCCTAAACTGTGCTTTTAAATTCTAGGTATTTGAATTCATAATATTACCCATAATTAAATTTAAAATTATTAAAAAATTAAGTATTAATTTAAATATTAAAAATCTTTCATTTTTTCTACATGTGCTAGACAAAATTTGAGAATTTTAAAGGAGATTTTAACAAGGTGTATGTCATGGCAATAAAAAAGAAACTTATAGTGCATTTATAGTAACACTCTATGTATTTGAAGTACACTAGAATTTACCCTGAAATGAAAAGAAAGTACAAAATGTAGCTGAGTAACCAGAAGAAATTTTATGAAGTCTAAGCTTTAAAATCTCATGCCCTTTCCTCATTGAAGGGCTCTCCAGACCCCACTCAAGGACTATCAACTTTAATTATATACACATCTAATAAACTCGATTATTGGCGTTACCTTCCCTGAGCAGATATAACCTCTTTAAGGGAATGTAAAGAGCAAGTTCCAGAACTTGAAAAACATAACTGGCTTTGTCTATTTAGCATAAAGCACTGTATCCGCTCATCCACCTGTGCCTTCGATTTGAACCCTCACAGGGCAAGACTAATTTCCAGAAAAAAACCCAAATGTATTTATTTCAGTGCTCTGTGGAGATAGGAACCAAGGAATGAAATAATCAGTGTGAAACTACAGTTTTCCATGTCAGTTCTCCAGATGGACTCATATTATTTTATTTTTTCAGTCTAAACTACTTAATAAAATTGTTTCTATTTAGATTTTTAAGAGATGAAAGAGTAATTGGTTTTAATAAACAATAAACTTTATATACATTATTAAGATTTTCTTTTTTTTTTCCTGAGGAAGAGTGCCCCTGAGCTAATGTCTGTGTCAATCTTCCTCTATTTTGTGTGTAGGAAGCCACCACAGTATGGCTTGATGAGTGATATGTAGGTCCACACCTGGGATCCAAACCCACGAACTCTGGGTTATTGAAGAAGAGCACATGAGCTTAACAACTATGCCACAAGGCCAGCCCCTAAAATGGTTTTCTTATACCTTCTTTCATTTATTACCAATCTCCTCGGTTCAATTAGAATTCATTGGGACTTTAGACATCATCTGACACTCTTCTTCCAATTAAGCTGATTTCAACATTTATTTTATTTCTTTCACTCAGTCATTTTAACTTAAATGATTTTTCATTTATTATTTCTTCAATCACTTATTCAGTATATATTTGCTGAGTATTTAATCTGTGCTATGTCCTAAGTTTAGTTTTGGGAAAATAGTAGAAATAAGACAGGCATGGCCTTGACCTTGAGATTTTACTATCTAGAGTGCAATGTGGGTAAGATAAGCAGAAATTACAACACGATAGGGTAGGGAAATTACTGCAGAGTTTTCAGGAGGGATAGTCCATAATTTGCTTTTGTGTTTTATAAAGATCAATGTGGATTGTAATGTGAAAAATGGGTTAGAGGGGAGCTAATGGGAAAATAGTGAGACCAGTTAAGAAATATAAGCAAGAAGCAAAGGAGACAAGCGCATAAATGTGCTAATAGCGTCAGTTGCCTAGGTGATGAAGTGGATGTGAGGTGAGAGAAAGAGGGAGGAACTAGGGGAGACTCTCAGATTTCAAATTTGATGGTATCATCCAGATACAAGGAACATGGAGCTGGGAGCAAGAGGACATAGAAAAAGAAGGACATAGAAAAGTAATCTTAAAGAGATACTGAGTTTGAGGTGCCAATGGGACGTCTTAATCTGGTATTCAAGTTAGACATAAAAGATTGAAAAACACCAGGAGTCATCTCTCAGAACAGAAATTTGGGTATGAAGGTATTTATGGTGGCGAGTTAGTTTATACACAGGTATTAGGCAGAGAAAGAAGAAAAGTGTGTGTTAAAGTAGAGATTTTTTTTAAATACTTACAATTTTTAGTATTAAATAAATATTTCGTATTTTAAAACTTCTTGACTTAATATGACAATACAAACAATTTCATTGTGTTCATAGCTTTTAATTATCCTTAACTGGGTTTCCATACTCTTCTGGATGTTATAATAGGAACAACTATCTTGAACATGTTGCGAATATTTTGGTTTGAATAAATGCTAGAAATTGTATACCTTTGCCACATTATATTTCATATCTCTATTTCTTCTCCTGAACTCCAGTCCAATGCATGACATTTTCCACTTGAATCTGCTCTGTCGTAGTGAATTTGCCATTTCCACATCTGAACTCACCAACATATCTTCCGCTCCCCCTCCTTCCAGTAATTTCTCAAATTTTCCCAGTCTTTATCAACATTTTCCAGGGTATCTTTGTTCAAAATTTTGGAGCCACTCTCATTCATCCCAGTCTTTTTTGGTTTCTCCCCTCTACATCCGATCACTCATTATGGCTATAAAGGAGTTTCAGAATATTTCTAATCTTTAGTACCTCTGCCTTCCTTGTAGCTTTGGGTCCTCATACCTGGGAACTCTTTTATGGAATCAGCCTCAGAGCTGCTTACTCAAAATGCAATTCTGCACCTGTCCAACTCTCTGACGCCGTATTATTCTACTTCTTTCATTATGTGAGTCTTCTGCTCAAAAGCTTCCAAGGCCTCCTTTATTTTTTCTATCACGTTCAAAGTCATCCATGCGGCCTTTGGTGTTCTTCATAGTCTAATCACACCCTAAGATATGGTCTTATCTTCTCCCTCTCCCATAAAATGTGCAAACTCTTCCTAGCTTTCCCCACTTTGCACACGCTCCTTCTGCCTTCTGAGTTGCGATTGTTCCTGAACTGCAGCCTTTCTACCTCAGTTCTAAGACAGTTCATTCTCCAAGACTTAGTCCACATTTAAAGTCTGCCATGTTCTTCTCTGCTCACCGCAGCCCATTACTCTCCCCTTCCTATTTTGAACTTCTACAGAACTAATGATTCTACCACATATGTCACACTGCCTTTGAGAGGCTTAGTTTTTAAACTCAGGGTAGACTGTAAGCTCCTTGAGGCAGGGGCATGCCTTATGTAAAAAAAATAAAAATAATAGTAATAGTCACGACAATAACAACAATCCTATGATAGTTATTGAGCACATATTATGTTCTATTTATGTATGATCCATTTTATGTCTTACAAAACCCAATGAAGTAGATGTTATTCTTCTTCTTCCCATTTTATAACTAAAGAAATGAGACACAGAGAAGTTTAGTGATGATTACAAGGGAATATAACTACTGAATGGCAGAGGTGATGTTTAAACACAAGAGTCTGACCTCCATGCCTGTGCCCTTAACTATGACCTTGTGTTACCTTCTCCACTCCCATGTGCAGAGCACAGATCTCAATATAAGGGACAATCTCAAATATTTTTGATAAAATGAGTTAAAAAATCCTGAAATAATCAATATTAGGTGATTAGGTAGAAAGGCTGCAGTTCAGGAACAATCGCAACTCAGAAGGCAGAAGCAGCGTGTGCAAAGTGGGAAAAGCTAGGAAGGGTTTGCACATTTTATGGGAGAGGGAGAAGATAAGACCATATCTTAGGGTGTGATCAATATTTCCCGATTTCCAAGTGACTTTTATATCATTTAAACTGCCTCTCACAATGATGAACTACCTTATAATCTCTGGGTTTGCCACTCAGTTTGTTCCTTCACATCCCTACCCTTCTCTTCAGCTACATGAATGAGTTTCCAATAGCTCAAATGCTTCTCTTCCTACAGGCTTAATGGAACCAGCAAAGCTAAACCAGCCCGAGCGCTCAGCAGTGACAGCGGCCGCAAGCAATTAATCGCCAACAGTTCACCTACCATGCGTGAACTTCCGAGCTCAGTTCATCACCTCACAGGACTCTACATCCCAATTCTCTCCTGGAGGAGAAAATCTAGAAGCCAAAAACTGAACACCAGGAAAATAGTAAGAAATAAGTGGTGCACACAAAAACAGTTTTTCATCTGTGAAAAAGTATGACCTCTTTTTTAATGGAGAAAAATAATTCTGATCTTAGAACTGTGTCGATTGGTTGGTGTTCAGTGGGCCTCATTTTCACCCTCTGCAACATGGATTTAACAGGATTTGTGCCTTACAGAAGGATACCGTAGGACTCAATTAAAGCTTATAAAACGCTGAAGGAGCTTCTTTGTAATTACCTTGTCACTCACCTTTGTCATTCAGCTTTCCTCAAGGCAATGATGCCTTTTATCAGTTGTAAGGTAGAAGAAAACCACAGAACACCACGTGATGTAATTGTGGACAAGGATTTCATGCAGCCATAAGTAAGGAGCAACATACGGCAACGCCTGGCAAGAAAAACTTCCAAGCATGGAAATGCGCAAACATATAACAGCAGACTTTGTCACTGGGTCACCTTCTACTCTCACCTTCCTAGAGCCTACTCCCACAGGGCCAGAGTGGATCCTTTAAGAATATAAGACTTTTCACACACACACAAAAGAAGTGAGGCGATGGATGAGTTAATAAACTCCGTGTGGGGAATCCCTTCGCAATGTACACGTATCAAATCATCACGTTGTACAATTTAAATATCTTATTTTATTTGTGAATTATTCCTCAATAAAGCGGCAAAAAAATAAGACTGATAATGAAATTTTGATTCTCGAACTCTCAATAGATTGATTCCCATCTCACTGAAGTGAACGCCCGAGACCCACGGGAACCTGCAGTCTTCAACCCTCTCCCGCCTCCGTGACTTCACGTGCCCGTCTCTCCCAGATCATTGTGACGAGAGAAAAGAAGCTCACCGTCCCAAATATTCCAGTTGCCCGTATTATTCTTCATATTATTTGCATTATTCTGAAAAATTTCCTTCAGCTCTTCTCTACCAGAAAGAATTGTTTGCAATTTTCCGATAGTTTTTTTTTTACATGTAGAAATATTTGTGCAGAATCAGAAGATGTGCCTTCCTTTAATTTCCAAAGGGCTTACTTAGTTCAACTACATTAGATTCCTCATAATTTCTGCCAAGAAAAATCGCAGCGAACGCCATCACCTGTTCCTCTCACTTCTCTCACGCTTGCTTTTCCTGAAATAGACAAATTTGTGAAAGTCTCTCTTACAAAGAGCATCTGGCCCAGGAAACGTGTTTTAAAATAAGGCTGGAAGGCTGGAAGCACCACCAGGGATTTTGTATGAAGAGAAACATGCTGCTCGAGATCTACTTGCAGTTCCCAAAGAAAACACCATTTACTAATTTTATTGCAGTATTTATTGGAATGGGCATGTTCACCTTTTCAGCATTGGCCTAGAAAATAGCACTTTTAAAAATTGTTACTTACAAATCAGTAGACTCCAGAAGGGACATTTAAAACATATTTTTAAGAGCATACACTAAAGCCATGGCCATGTCCATATGCTTGACTGATTCTAGTATCTAGGCAAGTATTTCAGTCCTGATTAAAATAATGTTTTAGACCCCATCAACGGAACCTCGCCATATTCAATCCAGTAAGGTCGCTATTATCATCAGGAATTTTTTACCATAACTATATTAAAGGCTAATTGGATTGGACATGGAAGTTTCATCGATCTCACAATGACCACAACGTGAGAGAGAATGAAGATGAAACAAATTATTTATTTTTGCAAATGGAAATTGCCTTTTTCTATATACAGTGAGTAAACAGGATAACTGGAGTTATAATTAATTTAAATTACTAGTAATATTGTATTATTAATTATAATATGCAAACAAAAAAGTAATCTTCTCCTGCTTCCTGTATTAGAGCATTACTTTTGCAAATCTATTTTGTCTTACATTTTTACCACATCAGGCTTAAATTTAAAACAAACATAGTTCCTGAATTCCACAAATCTACTTAAAATATGCCCAAGACTATGTAAGTTACCATTTTCTGCAAAGTCTGATATGAGGTATCAGCGCACTGGAAGTTTTTACCATCACACACTCACAGCATGAACAGACACACGCACGTGGAAACGCCAGTCTACATCACACACACACACACACACCCACACACACACGGACCAGCTGTTATTTCAGTGATCAATGGTCCCCTACAAGGCCTTTGGTTGACCTGTCTCCAGTTATTGATTTTTGGCTATTTCATTTAGACCAGAAGGAAATAGGTAGCGATTCAATTTCCTATTACTCAATTTAGAAGTAAGGAATTAGTGTCACAGTGAAGAAAAAGGAAAGCATATACTGTGTAAAAATGAAATATGATATATTTTGTGAAGGGAGATGAAGAAAAAAGACTGTTAAGAAGAATGGGAATGATCTGAGAAAGGTAAAAAGCTTGATGAGAAAAGGTAAAGAAATGACTATGAAATATGACAAGGTAGACGGAGGAAGAGAGATGGGACTGAATAAGGAAAAGAGATTCAGCTAGCATGGTCTTCACTTGTTCCGTCAGCATGGCTTTCCTTCCTCATAGCAAGGAGAATATTTGCAAAAGGAGTGAAGACACATCCATTTTCCTCTGGCATTTTTGGAGACTGATTCTGCCTCTTTTGTGTTAAAGTCTTAAATGTGATGAAAAAAGTAAGCTGACAAGGCTGAAGAACAGGTCAAAAAGAGAGTTCAACCATTTGACATATTTTTTGTGGTTCAGTAAAACTTCCCTCCTACTGTCACCATCTCCAGCTAACCTCCTGTACCAGTGAGTTGCTTAGAACTTCACTGACCTAAACTACTCCATTTCTAGAAATATATTTTAAAAATTCCACCTTTGTTTGGAGTTCCTTTTCCCTCACTTTGTAAAAAAGACCCTCACTCCCTAATGTTGCTTAAAACTTTTTTGTCAGATTTTTCTTGTGCTAACATGCTGGCTGGTAAAATAGTCTATTAATTATCGGAACTAATCTGCTTTCTATTGTTTTTATTGGATACATGTGGCCAGGGAGCAGAAAGATAAGGATATTTTATTTCTCCTTTTATTTGTTTTTCAATTTACAACCATCTGGCACAAACCTGAAACTTGTGGCAGGAGTCCCATTAAAAGGAGGAATACAAAAACATGAAGAAGGGTTGTTTTCATAACTGAAGATTAAAGCTGAGTTCACATATTTGTGGAGGCTTGGTTGAAAGACCTAGTGTGATTATACATTTCAGAAATCCGTACATTAGGCTCTGTGACGACTTGCAAAAAGAAACAGAAATTTGTGACTTTTCCATAGGAAAAGAATGGATCATTAAATAAGACTCCTTATTATTTAGTGATTAAGGGTATGGGTCTGAAATCCAATAACCTGGGTCCCTTTTCTGCCACACTCTAGCTGTGTACCTGTAGGCATTTCACAATTTCCTTATCTCAATTGGGATCACAATATAACTTCCTCAAGGGGTTGGTTTCAATGATTAAATGAGAATAATGCATAAAAAGCAATTAGTACTCTGCTCAGGTCTTCTAATTTTTCAGAAATGTGTGTCATTGTTACTTGAGAAGAAAATATGGTTTTATGTCTCATACAGTGAGGCCATAGAACTCTTTCAAAACTTTGATTTACGTGATTATTCTCCTGTATGTCGACCCAAATGTTATCACTGAAAGGAACTTTAAAGAGTAATTTGTCAGGTTGCATTTCCACTTAAAATGAAGAAATCTGCAACTGAATGTCATACACTAAAAGTCAGACAAAAAGGACATATTCAGAGTCTATCTGAGAACTAAGGGTGCAAGATAATCAGATAAACTGAATTTCGAGAGTTTCAGACCCCTGTGAGGAAAGACAAAGACACATGCAATGTTTCAACTCTGCAGAGAACAAGAGAAAGAAGAAGAAACCATAAAAAGAAATTAAAAAAAAGAAAAGCCCTGAAATTTTAACAAATTCTTAAAAGGCAAGTGTGCGTTATTGTGACAAATCCTTGGGAGACCTAGACAAAAAGGTACTATCTAATCCACGGACAGGTTCTTTTCCACAAGCTTCTTTCAGGAGCCCACTGGAAATATTAGCGATGGGACAGATTTGTGAGATCCCCCTTCAATGGCACAAGCATTCAGGAATGCCAGTGTTTGAGGCTGAGTCAAGTGTTTCTGGAGAATCCCATTCACACCCTGGGCACTGTTTGAATCCAAGGTGGTGGATGTCTGCCATTGGATGACAGGAACAAACTACCCACGGACCAAATTCTTCTCTAGTAAGAAGCAAACTCTGTCTACCATTGAGGGAGGGACAGAAAACCCTTCCACCCTGCTCCAAGCAAAGGTCAACTGCTGCTGAGAGAGGAGCAGTAGATTCAGCCCCTACCCCTGCCTTTCCCTTCATTAACAATGAGCAAAGAGGAGCTCTACTGAGGATAGAAAGACAACAGCTTTTGTCCAGGATTCTCACTAACGCACAGCAGAGGTCTACTGACACTGAGCGAAGGCCAAGATACATACCTGTGTCCTAGAGCCTCCTCTGAATTGAGGTGAGCTTGTCTGTCACTGAGGAAGGTGCAGAAATCCTGAGAAAGTCCCACCACTGAGGCTTAGGTGCGCAAGACAACTAAGACTGAATCTGGAACGGAACTGAGAAACCTCCTCCCTTACCCCGCTTCCACGAAGAGCCCTTCAATGATATAAAATGACTGTAGTCTATTGTTTCAGACAGACAAGGAGCTTAGAAACAGATGCTCTCTATTTTCCAGGTGTTCACAGCCTGTTGAAAGACCCCTCATCACTTCAGGACACCCTCTAAGCACAGGGAAACAGCAGCGGTCCATTGAGAGTTAAAAACCTATCATTCACTCGTGGTAACCACAGCAACAGCAAAATGAACCCCACCTGGAGCGTGTTGATTCAGCTCAACACTCTAATGGCCTAACAGAAGGAGAGAAAGGCCCATTTCTGGTTAATGAATATTATTTGCCTAGGCCACTACTTTCCCTCTATAAACAATGGTAGGCAATTAATAAAAAGGTATGAAATAAACATGGAAAGCAACTTATGCATTATCAGCAGAAAAAATTGTCAAGATAATTAAATTTATAGATGACTCAGATGGTGGAACTACAAGGAAGGGGCTTTAAAATGTCCATGATTACATGTTAAAAAATCTAGTGAAAATTTAGACTTATATGGATAGATAAATTTCAGCAGAGACAGATACAAAAAAAGAAATAATTGGAAATGGCAGAAATTAAAAATATGATATGAGACATGAGAACTATTTTTATGGGTAATTTTTATACTCTGCATAGAAGAGAAAAAGATCGGTTATCTTGAACATAGGCCAATGGAACTAATCTAAACAGAAACACAAAAATAGAGTACGGGAAAATAACAGAACACAACATTTTAGGCAATTTGATCTAAAATGTCTATAATTGCTTCACTGAAAGAGAAGAGTGAAGGGGTAAGAAATACTGAAAGAGACAATGTATAAGAATTTTACAACATGAAAGAAAGATTTAAAAAAACCACAGATCTAATGAGCTCAGAAAACCCTAGGTAGGAAAAGTGGTAACAATAAAAACAAAGACCAAAAGACAAACAAAAAACATGGCCATATAATTTTCCAAATGGTGACAACCAAACATAAAGAGAAAATCTTGAATAAAATCAAAGAAAATAAATAGTGCATATATGAAATGAAGTTTCTTGTCAAAAACTATAAGTCAGATGTCAGTGGAGAGATATCTTTAAAGTACTCAAAGGGAAAATAATATTTTAGAATTCTTAGGACCTATGAAACTATCTTTCACAAATAAAAACAAAATAAAGACATTAAATAAGGGTGGTAAGAATTCATTGCCAGCACTCTTACACTAAGATAAGTATTAATGGGAGTTCTTTAGGTAGAAATAATAGAATGGCAGATGGAATCTGAGTTTATAGAAAAAATGAAGAGCATAGAAAATGGCAAAAATTGGGGTAAACTGCATTATCTTTATATTTAATCTCCTTAAATGATAACTGTTTAAATAAAAATTAGTAACAAGGTATTGTGAGCTTATAATACGCATAAAATAAAATATGTGACAAAAATAGCACAATTTTTGGGAGAGAGGAAATATGAGTTTAGTCTTGCAAACTTCTTACATTGTGTATGAAGAGGTATAATATTAATTTAAGGTAGTCTGTGATAAATTACAGATGTATGTTGTAATCCTAAATAACTCTAAAATAATAGTATAATGTTTAGCTAACTAGTCAATAATGGAGATAAAATAGAAACATAAAAAAACAATTTAAAAGAGTCCCAAACAAAAGGAAAAAAAAACAGATGGAGAAAAAAGAAAACAAATATACATGATAGATTTAAAAACCAACAATATCAATATGCACTAAATATTAATGGTATAAACACTCCAATTAAAGGCAGATATTAAAAGATTTGATTTAAAAAAAGGAAGACCTAATAGTATGATGTCTCTAAGAAACTCACTTCAACTGTAAAGAAATGAAAGACATAGGGGCCAGCCCAGTGGCACAGCTGTTAAGTGTGCACATTCTGCTTTGGTGGCCCAGGATTCACCAGTTTGGATCCAGGATTCGGACATGGCACCGATTGACAAGCTATGCTGTGGCAGGCGTCCCACGTATAAAGTAGAGGAATATGGGCATGGATGTTAGCTCAGGGCCAGTCTTCCTCAGCAAAAAGAGGAGGATTGGCAGCAGTTGGCTCAGAGCTAATCTTCCTCAAAAAAAAAAGAAATGAAAGACATAAAAGGATAGAAAAAGTTATAACATGATAACACTAACCAAAAAAATACAAAATAAAATAATATTATCAACTTAGATACAAAGGTATAAAAATTCATTCAATTAATGAAAAGATAAAAACTTTCAGAAAACAATAGAAGATCTTCTCCAATCTGATAAAGCACATCTAAGGGGAAATGTACAGCCAATATAATTATGGTGAAAACTGAATATTTCTCCATGAGGACTGGGGAAGAGTCAAGGATGTACAATCTTGCCTCTTCTATTCCACAGTGTCCAGGATGCAATGAGTACAGTAAGTATAATAAAGTAAGAAAAAGGCATAAAAGTCATACAACTGATAAGGATGAACTAAAGGCTTTACTTGCAGTCAACATGAAGCATCCATAGAAAATCCTAAGCTACGTACAAAACATCAACTACGACTTCTAAATACGTTACCAAGACGTATTGAAATCATTTGGCTATTAGATTGAAATCAATTTTCTGTACACTAGCAACTAAAACATTGGGAGATGAATTGAAAATTCATTGCATAATAAAGTGAAGAAATAAGAAATATTTAGAGATAATTTTAACATAACACGAATAAGACTTATACCTGAAAATTACAAAATATTTTTGAAAGAAATTAAGGAATACCTAAAAAAAGGAGACAATATCATATTTATGAATCAGAAGACTCAATATTGTTTTGATGCCCGTTCTTCCCAAAGTGGTCTAATCTGTCAATAAGACCTCAAATTCCCACTAGGTATTTTGGAGAATTTGGCAAGTTGATTCTAGAATATGTATGAAACTCAAAATGACTAAAAAGCCAAAATAATTTGAATGATAACATGATTGGAAGATGTACACCAATTGATCTCAAGACTGACCAAAATTTTATAATAATAAAGATATTGTGAGGTGGTCAGGATAGACACATAGATGAATGGAACAGACTATAGTCCATAAATGGATCCTCACATATATTGTCAGTTGATTTTTTTTTTCTTTTCTTCTCTGTTTTTGAGGAAGATTAGCCCTGAGCTAACATCTGTTACCAATCCCCATCGTTTTGATGAGGAAGACTGGCCCGGAACTAACATCATGCCCATGTTCCTCTACTTTATATGTGGGATGCCGGCCACAGCATGGCTTGATAAGCAATGTGTAGGTCCACACCTGGGATCTGAACTGGCGAACCCTGGGCCACCAAAGTGGAATGTGCAAACTTAACTGCTGTTCCACCCGACCAGCCTATCAATTGACTTTTGATAAAGATGCCAATAGAATTCAGTGGGGAAAGAATAGTCTTTTTAACAAATACTACTGGAATAATTAAATAATTATATATTGTTGTGTTCACCCTATGGAGGAAGGAATTTGTTTCAGATGTTGTGGTAGACAGAATAATGGCCCCTCAAGGATTCCACATGCTAATCCTTGTGGCTTGTAAATATGTTGTATTATTTGATAAAGGGAAAAAGAGTGCAAATGGAATTAAGGTTGTTAATTAGCTGACCTTAAAATAGGAAGATGACCCTAGATTATCTGAATGGGCCCAATGTAATAACAACAAATCTTACAACTGGAATAGGGAAGCATCAGAATCAGTCAAAGAGAGCTCTGAAGATGCTACACTGCTGGCTTGAAGATGGAGGAAGCAGCCATGAGCTAAGGATTGCAGGTAGCGTACAGAAGCTGGAAAATGCAAAGCAATGGATTTTCTCCTAGATCCTCCATAAAGGAATGAAGCCATGCCAACATATTAATTACAGTCCAGTGAAACTTCAAACATTATTTTATTGTTTGCAAGTTTCTTATAAAGTTATTCATATAATTATCATCTGATCCTGTGACATCACTCCTAGATATTTACTCAGGAGAAATGAAAATATATGACTACACAAAGACCTGTAAACAACTATTTATAATAGCTTTATTCATAATAGCAAAATACTAAGAAAATCCCAAATATCCAACAAGGTGAAAATGGATAAAACATTTTAGTATATCCATATAATAGTATACTACAGAGCAATAAAATGGAAGGAACTACTGATGTATGCAACAAAATGGGTGACACTCAAAAACACACGAAGTGAAAGAAGCCAGACACAAAAGACTAAATAAGGTCTGAACTGATGTATGTGACATTTGAGAAACAGTAAGACTAGAGAGGAAGAAAGCAGCTAATTATTTGCCAGGGACAGAGATGAGGCAAAGGGACGGTCTGCAAAGGCACCTATGGTAAATTTTCAAAGCATTGGGAGGATTCTGTAAGTGGATTGTGATAGTGTTTACATTACTGTGTATATTAAACTCTTCATTTTAAAAGGTGAATTTTTAATGTAAATTATTCCTCTCTAGATAGGCAGAATAGAGTAAAATGTTAATAAATATTCAAAGTATTGTGCATATGTGTGCTCATTGTTCCATTCTTTCAATAACTCCCTATGTTTGAAAACCTGCTCTGCTATAACAAATGAGGACCATTGGGCTTTAGAGTCAAAAAGACATGCATTCAGTTCCCAACCAACTTAATTTATTAACAAGGTCTTAAGCTTGTAACATACTTTCCCTACTATTAAAGAAGGAAGACAATGCCTAACTAGTAGAGTTATACAGATTAAATTAATCAACTTGTGTAAAGTACCTCTAATATAATGAATGTCTAAGTCACGGTCCACTAAATTTTCTGTAAAATTGTCAGTTCCTTCACTCACTTAACAGAGATGCCTCACTATATAGCGCATCAATAACACTGTCTGCTCTTGCATAAGCAGCGTGCGGGATGTCTGTTTAGGTATTTCAGAAAGCTCCCTTGTACCCAAATACTCTTCTCACTGCTACATGTGATAGGGCATTGCCATCATTCAGCGTTTTAAATTAAACATTGAAGGGTCTCATAAAAATAAAAATGTATTATGGGACATAAACAAAGCATTAATTCATGATGAAATTGAGGGTAAACCCGTTGGAGGCGGGGAGCAGAGCTCCTGATTCTTGACATGTTATAAGAATATTTGCATACGGAGTAGGTGCGCTAAGACACATCCATGTTAAATGCAAAAAGCCTGGAGAAGTTTGTACTATTCTTTTCTATCTTTTTTCTCCTCCACCCACCTACTCATCCCAATGCTTTGGATGTTAAAATTTTCTTTTTTCTTTACTATTTACTTCAAATGGTACTTTTGTAATGAAGCCTCTTCTGATCTTATTTTAATGATCCAATTCTCTACCCACTTTACCATCCTAATCACACATAATCTCTTCCTTTGATGAATTTCCACAGCACTTTATTTTACTTTTGGAGTTCTAAACTGAAAAGAGAATAATTTGGATTATTTGCCTCATTCTACCAGATTTTAGTCATATAGCATTCAGAAAGTTACATAACATGAAAAGCCTCCATTTTCTCTTCTGTAAAATGGATATAAAATTACTTGTTCTGTTCCTTAACAGGAATGTTGAAGAAATACAAAAAATACAAGGTTGCTGAATAGATAAAAATATATATATTTATTACCTGGCGGGGTGTTATTTTTTTAAATACAAGTGAAGAATAATGTTAAACATCTATGTGAGATTCCTCTGGCCCAAAGACTAAATTCTGAGTATTTGACTTCGGAGAGATGGATGCAAGAGAACTTCTAGAGGGGACAGAGTGACAACACAGCAAGGATCTGTGCAAGCCATGGATTAAACTTTGCAATCGAATAATGGCACCAAATTCAATGGCATTCTTCTTCACACATACGTAGCTCCTGAAACACACTTGAATTCAGAAGGAGACAGAGAACATCTTCAGCTGGCTGAGACTGTCTTCCCTAACTTGTAAGATGGAGGTTTAAGTATAATTTGGATTGAAATATAAAAAAAAGAAAATTACAAAATAACTATCTGTATTTTCTATAGGCACACTAATGAATCAGGCACAGTAAGACAGCATAACAGTTCCAGTGCTTTAAGACTAGAAACATTTGAATTCAAATTCCATTTTTCCCACTTACTAAAGAAATCACTGTTGACAAATATGTTTCCTCATCTGAAGAAAGGAGATAACATTAGGATCTAATTCATTAGGTCATTTTGAAAACGTCATGAGATAATGGATTAAAGTGTTAAGGACTATTCTTAAAACAAAGTGAATACTCAATAAATATATTATTGCCACTGTTATTATTATTGTTATTATTTAGGGTCATGTTTTTTATTCTGCCTGGTTTAATACGTGCTTCCCATCCTGTTCGATTATTGTTTTTTGATTATAGGATCTGTTTTACTCTTCATTTATGTCCCCAACCAAACTTGAACTTTGCTGGACCAGAGAAGCTACCCAGTAAGTGTTTATTGAGTTGAATTAAGTGAATTGAATTTTTCAGTCAGTAATACACTTCCATTAGTTGGTTTATAAAGTTCTCTCCAAAGGGCAGAACCCTCAGGGACTAAGATATACGGCAAAGGAGTTTTGATGAGGAAGGAAAAAGTCTCTTGAATGAGATGTTCCAGCAAGCACAGAGTTCAGTAGGTGCCCTTAACAATCTGGAAGCACTCTGCCAGGGAAAATGTACAATGAGAAGCAAAGTGAAAGACACTTAAGGCTTTTGTCTATGTTAGGAGTGGAAATTTTGGTTACACATAAATCTAATCTAAATTTCTCACCAAACCACATATCCCACATCCCTTTTAGCAAATAATAGAAGTAGAAGTTATCTAATATTCTTCATGAGGCTTGCCATTATTCCCAAATCAGTTTTCTCTTTCCTCCTCTTCCTGACCACTATGGAGCGTTATAAACTCTTGGTTCTGAGAACAGACTTGATTTGTTTTAATTTGGTACAAAACACATAACATAAAATTTTCCATTTTAATCATTTGAAAGTGCACAGGTCAGTGGTATTATCTGTATTCACAATGCTGCATAACTATCGCCAGTATCTAGCTCCAGACCTTTTTCATCACCCCAAACAGAAGTCTTGTACCTAGTAAGCAGCCATTCTCTATTTGCACCCCTGCCACAGTCCATGGCAAGCATTCCGCTGATTTCTGTCTCTATACATTTAACTATTTTGGGTATTTCATATAAATATAATCATACAATATGTGGCCTTTGTGTCTGGCTTTTTTCACTTTGCATGTTTTCATGGTTTATCTATGTTGTAGCATTTCATTTGGTTTTATGGCTAAATAATATTCCTCTGTATGGATATACCACATTTTGTTTATCCATTGAGAGCCATTCGGGTTGCTTTCACCTTTTGGCTAGTTGGATAGTGCCGCTATGAAATTTGTGTGCAAGTCTTAATATGTTTTAATCTGTCTTTTCAATTCTTTTGGATATATATCTAGGAGAGGAATTGGTGGGTTCAAACGATGGTTTTATGTTTAATTTGTTGGAGAACTTCCAAACTGTTTTCCACAGCAGCTGTGCCACTTCGTGTTCTCACCCCGAATGTGTGAGGGTTCCAAATTTCCCACATCTTTGCCAACACTCACTTTCCTTTTTTTCATCATGGCCAATCTAGTGGATGTGAAGTAGTAGGAGTCCTTAGATCCTTATCACATATATGATTCGTAAATATTTTCTCCCATTCTGCAGGTTGTCATTTCACCTTCTTGATAGTGTCCTTTGATGCACAAAACGTTTAATTTTAATAAAGTGCAATTTATTGATTTTTTCCTTTGTTACTTGTGTATTTGGTTTCATATCTAAGAATCTCTTGCTAAAACCAAGGTCCTAAGGAGGTACCCCTATGTCTTCTTCTAAGAGTTATATAGTACTAGCTTATATCGGGAGCTTTGGTCAATTTTGAGTTATTTTTTGTGTATGATGTGAATAAGAATCCAACTTCACAGTTTTGCATGTGGATATCCAGTTGTCAGAGCACAATTTGTTGATGAGATCATTGTGGGGTTGGTCTTGGCACCCTTGTCAAAAGCCGATTGACCATAGATGTGTGGGTTTATTTCTGGACTCTCAATTCTGTTCCAGTAATCTCTATGTCTAACCCACGCCAGTACTATACTGTTTTTATTACTGTAGCTGTAAGTTTTAAAGTTGGGACATGTGAGTGCTCCAACTTTGTTCTTCTCAAGATTGTATCAGCTATTCTGGATTCTTTGCAATTCCGTGTGAATTTTAGGATTGTCTTTTCCATTTCTGCAAAAGAGACAGTTGGGATTTTGATAGGGACTACATTGAATCTGTACATTGCTTTAGGGACTATTTCCATCTTAAAAAGCATTGTTTTCAAACCCATGAGCATAAAATGTCTTTTCATGTGTTTATGTCTTTAATTTCTTTCAGCAGTGTTTTGTAGTTTTCAGTGTAGCGTCTTACATCAACCTGGTTAAATTAATTCCTGGTATTTTATTGTTTTTGATGCTATTGTAGATGCAATTGTTTTCTTACTTTCCTTTTTTGATTGTTCATTACAAGTGTATAGAAATATAACTGATTTTTGAGTCTTGATCTTGTATCTTATAACTGCTGAATTCGTTTATCAGCTCTAACAGTTTCTTTGTGTAGATTATTCAATATTTTCTCCCTATAAAATCATGTTATCTACAAATAGAGACACTTTTACTATTTGCTGTTGTCTTTGGATGCTATTTCTTTCTTTTTCTTGTCATGCTCTGGTCAGAACTTCTAGTACCATGTTGAACAGACGTGTTGAAAGCAGGGGTCTGACCTTGATATCCTTGTAATGTTGGCCACACGGAATGAGTTAAGAAGTTTTCCCTCCTCCTGTATTTTTTGGAGGAATTTCAGATGGATTAGTAATAATCCATCTTTAAATGTTTGGCAGAATTCACCAGTAAAACCATCTGGTTCTGCCCATTTATTTGTTGAGAGCTTTTTTGATTATTGATTTAATTTCTTTATTTTGTGCAGTTCTCTTTATCTCTTTAGTTTGTATCGTTCCATTCAGATTTTCTGTTTTTTCTGTAGACTATTTTGGTTATCTAATTTGTTGGTGAAACAGTGTTCATAGTACTCTCTTATAATTCTTTTTATTTCTCTAAAGTCTGTAGTAATGTCTTTACTTTCATTTCTGATTTTAGTAATTTGTGTCTTCTCTCTTTTGTTCCCAGTCAACATATCTAACAAAACTGGTTGCCAATTTTGTTGATCTTTTAAAAGAACACTTTTGGTTTTGTTGTTTTCCACTTCCATCTTTATTATTTCTTTTCTCTGATAACTTTGCGTTTAGTTTGCTTTTCTTTTTCTAGTTCCTTAAGGTTATTGATTTCAGATTTTTCTTACCTTTTAACATAGGTGCCTACAGCTACAAATTTCCCTCTGAGCACTGCTCAGAAGAAATGTATGTCTTCTTTGGTGATGTGTCTGTTAATCTCTTGTGCCTATTTTTCAATGGGAGCTTACTTATTCTTGAGTTTTAAGCATACCCTAAATAGTGTGTATATATCTTCTATCTGTATGTATTTCACAAATACTATGTTCCATGGGGTATGACTTCTTTTTTTCATTTTATTAAAAATGTCTTTTGCAGAATGGAAGTTTTTTGTTTTAATCTTTGTGTCTCTCTTTTTTTCTAACAGCATACTCTTGATTACTATAGTCACAGAGTAAGTTGTGACATCAGGCAGTATGAGTCATCTAACTTTCTTCTTCAGTATTTTTTTGGCTGTTCTATGCCCTTTGCCTTTTCCTAAAAACTTTAGAACCTGCTTGATAATATCTACAAAATAGCTTGCTGAGATATTGATTAGGATTACTTTTAATCTACAGATCATATGGGGAAGTGTTGATATCTTAATATTGACTTTAATCTTTGAAAAAATATCTTTCTGTATATATAGATCTTCTTTGAGTTTTTTGTATGTGCTTTGTAGTTTTCCACATACAGTTCTAATACATATTTTGTTAGATTTATACCTATGTATTGCATTTTTGAGGATGCTATTACAAATTGTATTTTTTAAATTTCAAATTACAGACAGTTTCATATTGTTTACCATAATACGCTTAATACATAACATAGTGCTTCTTGCAGAGCAGCCACTAAATAAATGGTAGCTATTATTATTTTTTGTGGGAAACTATAATTAAATAATAGAATGTGGGTTGATAAGGAGAAAATGATTCTTAGAGAAACCAGATTGTTTACCAGATTGTGATTGAATGATTTTTATAAAAAATAGGTTGCATTCTACATTTTCATAACCAAACTGGTAGAAACTTAAACTTGGTTAGCAGAACCAATGTGTTAAAATTACAGATGAATTTGGCTGATAAATATGTCAGGCTTGGTAATAAGACACAAGACATTTCCAGTGATTATTATACACTAATAATGCTCAATTCTTAAACATACTGTTTAAAGAGATTGTAAGAAAGTCAATTCCCTTATGTCAAATAATATTTGTACTACAAAATCCATCATGGATAAAATCAAAGAAGAAAATATACTTACTCCTGAAGGGGGTTCACTCGGAAAGAGTTAACAGTTTGCCTCCCACAGGAAAGAGAAGAGGTGGCTTTGCCGCACATTTGTTCCAACTCAATGGCTATGGCTGGATTTGTGAACTCAGTGGCTTGGTTGACGTGGTGGAGATTGGCTGCAAGACTGCAGAGGACCAGAGACACAAAAGGACAGGAAAATCTAGGATGTGGTCACCAATGTCAATGATCATTAAGTTTGAGTTTTGATCAGTGGAGTCCTGGTGTCCCAATCCCCCTGTGTTGTCCTTTCCTTGACACACCCTGCTGGTTTGAGCCATGTCACCGGTCACAGAAATCACCTGTGCCACAACCAGGAGTCCAGTCTTTGTTCTATGGCTCCCTTTTTAACTTCTGTTCTTATTGTCACAGAAGGTGCAAATACTAACCTTGCTGCTACCACATTGATTTTCCATGTTGACGCTAGGACAAAACTTGCATTACATTCCACAAAGAATATCCAATTCCTTCAAATCTTACAGTCCCCAAATTATTTTGCCAAATAATTTGGCAAAAGCTTCACTGAGGTTCTTGGACATCTATACACTGAAGTACATTCTGCTTATCTGACAAACTCTTTTCTCCATAGGCTGAATTCTGACTCAGTTCTTCTTCTTCTTCTTCTTCTTCCTCTTCCTCTTCCTCTTCTTCTGAGGAAGATTGGCCCTGAGTTTCTTACTAGTTTGCTTATTGAAAATATAGAATACACTTTAATTATTATAAAAATAATTCAGTCACAGTCTGGTAAGCAATCTGATTTCTCTAAGAATCATTTTCTCCTTATCAACCCACATTCTATTATTTAATTATAGTTTCCCACAAAAAATAATAATAGCTACCATTTATTTAGTGGCTGCTCTGCAAGAAGCACTATGTTATGTATTAAGCGTATTATGGTAAACAATATGAAACTGTCTGTAATTTGAAATTTAAAAAATACAATTTATAATAGCACCCTCAAAAATGAAATCTATGGCCAATCTTCCTCTTTTTGCTTGAGGAAGATTTGCCCTGAGCTAACATCTGTGCCAATCTTCCTCTATTTTGCATGTGGGATCCCGCCAAAGCACAGCTTGATGAGGGATAGGCAGGTCCACGCCTGGGATGCATTCCTGTGAACCCTGGGCCTCAGAAGCAGAGCGTGGGAACTTAACCACTATGCCACCGGGCCGGCCCCAACAGTTTCTATTTTTTTAGAGTTGACTACGTGATTGTGTTCAGGATATGAAATCCCAGATTATATCTGCTAAGTATTTTGGGGAAATCTTTTTCTTTTCTGGGATAAAAGTGACCAATGAGGCATTTGCCACCTAGTCTATCTTATTATTATCTTCATCAGATATTTAAAGCTACAGACCTTCTTATAATAATAAAATGTGGAGTAAGAGGAAAATGCCAGGAGAACTGCAAAGATGCCAGCTATGAATCTGCCTGAAGTCAGCCATCTCCAGACTTCCATTTATGGGAGGAAATAAACCTCTAATGACCTTATTCAGTTTTCTGTTACTTGCATGCGACAGCAACCCTAATCCAGGCACTTTTACCCAGAATTTAAGTAAAGTAGGGTTGCCCTGGCTTTAGGCCCTCGGGGTACTGGTACTCTGTTATTAATCTCAAAAAGACTTCCAGAAAGTCTCACTGTTCTTGTGCAAAAGAGCCTGCTTTAATTTTCCAGATTTTCTAAAGTGGCTATTCAAACCAGGGTCTCTCTTGCTATCTAATTTTCATGGATTCTTGAATATATGGGAGCAATTATGATAATCCAGTTATTAAAGATGGCTTACTCTATGCATCCACAGTCTGTTATGGAATTTATGGACAGCGTCTCAGTTGGCTCCACTTTTGGATCTTTGTTTCTCTGTTGCCTGAATTTTTACCATCGCTGTTGAAAGATATATTATTAGAAATTTTGATTTAAAAAAGACTGCTATTGGTGAAGATTAGCATAATTCTTTACAACAAAGTCAGTACTGGACATTGTTAGAATGTTGTTTATGAGGACTTTATAGCATCATGTAAAGTTTATATGCTCTAATGCAAGACAAAAAGTGGATAAGTTACATCATTAATGAAGACATAAAAGACGTCTAATACACAGATAAATAGATAGATGACAGATACCCGTACAGCCATGATTTAAACCTATATGTTGACTGAAAACAGGTTGGAAAAAAGGCTTTGTGTAGAGACAGTATCGAAGATTTTTTTCATTTTTCTTTATGTTTCCTATAATTTTCTAATTTTCTGAAAGAAAGAACTGCTACTGGCATTCATAGAAATAAGGTGTAAAAATTGTTACTGCTGTGTCACAGACCATGACAAAATCTCAGTGGCATTCAACAATATATTAGTTTGCGAGGGTTGACGTAACAAAGTGCCGCAAACTTGGCAGCTTAAACCAAAGAAATTTACTGTTTCATGGTTCTGGAGGCCAGGGGCTGAGCTCAGGATGGGGCGGGGCCTTCTGAGGGCTGTGAGGAGAATGCGTTCCTTGCCTCTCTCCTGGCTGCTGCTGGTTTGCTGCTGTCTTCATGTATCTGGCTTGTAGATGCATCACCATGCTCTCTGCCTTCATCTTCACATGGTGTTCTCCCTGGTCTATTTCTGTGTCCAGATTCCTCTTTCTATAGAGACACAGGCATCTTGGATTAGGACCCACCCTAACGGCCTTACCCTGACTTGATCACCTGCAAAGACACTATTTCCAACTAAGGTCATATTTACAGGTACTGGGAGGTAGGACTTCATCATATTTTTAGAGGACACAGCTGAGCCCGTAACAGACAGAAAGCACTGATTTTGCTCTCTAAGGTGCGGCTGTCAGGAGCAGCTGCTCAAGGCCACCACTGCCGGGGCAGTTGTACTGCGTGCTGCCTGTCGGTGGGTGGTCCCTTAGCCTCGCTATGCTGCTGGGGAGATCATCCTCAGGATGCAGCTGAAATCTGAGGGAAGCTCTTCTCAACGCTATGGCAGAAATGCAAGTGGAAAAGTCCAACTGCACAAGCACATTTTAAGCCTCTGCCATGTCATATTCATTAACACACCATTCAGCAAAGCAAATCACACAGCTAAACCCCAAATCAAGACGGAGGGAAGTGTACCTGCCCCCATGGGAGGAACTACAATGTCACGTGGCAAAGATTACAGATACAAAAAAGGATGAAGACCTGAAGGTAATAATTCAGTTGACTAGATAAGGTATTGGTACTATCAATAAATTCACTTTTCATTTATTATGTTTATCTCTTTTATTTGTACGAAGAATAAAAATTTAGGTGTACTTTAAAATGCAAGTAAAAATAATATAGAAAAATAATATTCCACGTTAATTTTAAATTTTGCGAACATGCTTACATTTTCCCTAAATTCTTATATATTAGTTTGATAACTATCTAGAATTGTACACTTAGAGGCTATATCAAATATGACTGACTCCTCTGTATTTTTAAATTATAAAGAAAGACTAAATTCTCAACTGTATGTAAATTGCTTAATGGATATTCTGATTCCATTAATAAGAGAATTACTATAACTCAAAAATAATCAAGATTCATCTATTCCAGTGATCTTAATGAAAACGACTGCATGATATTAGCTGGATATTGGTCTTGTCTCACTTTAAATTTTTAGATTATTTGCTAATTCACTTCAAATTTTTGAAAGAGTGGATAATCCAAATAAACAAACAAAAACCAAACAGGAGACAGAGAGAGAGAGAGATTGACAGAGAGAAAAGAGGAAATGAAAGTAAAGGAAATAAACATCCTAGATGTCTATAATCAACACCTTAGATCTTAAATGCTAAAGGGAAGATATGTCTATGTGTATGCATTTATGTGTTTCTGTGCACTCAAGGTAATTTCTCCAATCAAGTTAATTATTTACACATATTGAGATCATTTTCATCTATCCTCTAGAGATACATGAAGTCGTCATTTTGTTTCAAAACTACAAACACATTGAAATAATGTGTGTGTGTACATATATATATATATATAATTATTATTTTTTTTTTGGTGAGGAAGATTGGCCTTGAGCTAACATCTGTTGCCAATCTTCCTCTTTTTGCTTGAGGAAGATTGTTGCTGAGCTAGCCCTCGTGCCAATCTCCCTCTATTTTATGTGGGATGCTGCCACAGCATGGCTTGATGAATGGTGCGTAGGTCCACACCTGGGATCCAAACCTGAGAACCCCAGGCCACTGAAACGGAGCATGCAAACTCAATCACTACACCACCAGGCTAGCCCCTGAAATAATATTTTTTAAAGGAGTATTTTGGTTATTGATTTTTTCCAACTCGGAAAATAACAGCAGCCACTGCTCCACTTTGCTGATAGGAATATCTAAAGAGAGAATTTAATTGGAAGGAAAACATTTCCTATTTGAAACAGAAGGGTAATTAGCAGTTAAACTATTTATCTCAAATAAATATTATTTTTCAAAAGTCTTGAATGAATGAAACTGTTATTACCACAGAGAGTAGATGAGTATTACCACTGCATACCTCACAACACAAATGTAATGTACCTTTCTTTGCCCTTCTGCTGCAACAGCCCTGGGTGCTATATATTTCTTTAGTTTCTTTATTTATAGATTTACGTATATCTACAAAATGTGTGTCATGCTTTTTGTCTATAGATGCCTAAATCACTTAGAAAATTTAAACTAACTGAAAATTTTTGTCTACTCTTGCAAGATAGGCAATGCACATGTGTATTTATCCTATGAAAACATTGGCTTTGACAGCAGAATCATACAAGTTTCTGTCACTTTGTGACATAATGGTTATTATCTATATTTTATCTTTAGTCATTCTGTAAAGTGGAGGCTCTTGTGATAGGTATCTTATGGGTATGGAATAGAATAACCTGAAATATATTTTAATATGAAAAATATGTTATCCTTTGTTCACTGACTGATATAATTTCCAAGAGGAAATCCTTTTGACTCTGGTTTCCAAATAAATGCAGAATCTAACTATTTTTTACCACGTTTCTCCTGATCAAAGCCACCATCTTCTCTTACCTAGGTTTTTAGAATAGTTCCTTATCCAGCAGCCAAAATGGTTTTTAAAATGTCAGATCACGTCACAACTTGACTCAGAACCTAGCAGTTCCTCATTTGACTTAGACCCGAAAAGGAAGTCCTCATTATAGCGTCAGTACCTCAAGAGGTCTGCCCAGCTCCCCGTTCAGCCTCATCCTGACCATTTCCTTCCTCGCCGCTCCTCCTCCCCCAGCCTTTCCACATGGGTCTCTTAGGTTATTTCTAGCAATGCCAGGGATGCTCCCCATAGCCTTTCCACTAGCTGCTGCCTCTGGTTGGAACGCTCATTCCTCACATCTGTTCAGCAAAACCTTTTCCAGGAGGCTTTTTCGCATTTAAAATAGGAGAATAGCAATGAGTTAAAACAATAACATTCTCTTCCCCCACTGCTACCACACTCTCAATTCCTCTGCCCTGCTTCTTTCTTTCTTTCTTCCTTCCTTTCTTTCTTTCTGTATTTCTCTCTCTCCCTCTTTCTTTTAAATATCAGTTCTTGTCTCATTTATTAGGTTTTAGTTCCTGTCTCCCCCTACTAAAATATTTACTTCTTAAAGGTGGGATTTTTACCTGTTCTCTTTAGCTAAAGTAACCTCAATGCCTAGAGCAATGACTGGAATATAATAAGTATTCCATAAGAATTGGTTGTGTAAAGAATCAAATCACAGTGCTCAGAAAATGTTCAAATAGCCCAAATCAAGGAATGACAAGTAGGAAATGGTAGTTAAGCCAGGCCTGTAGAGAAGAGCATGGGTGTGGCCTCTTAAGAAATATTGAAAATGATCCTGGATGAAGACTTTCTTATCTACAGGAAGAGAATAAATGGGATGGAGTCGATGTTGAATGTACAAAATAACACATGGATATTTTTGAGCTTGGCACTTAAATATAGCTACATATGACCATCCTTGACTGTAACAGTGGAGAACATGGATGAAAAGGAAGATACACCAATCAAAGGTATTCAAGAAAATATATGGCCTCAATCAGTAGCGAAATATAAAAACATAGTACAACATTAATAACTGGATGACTAGTTAAATTTTCACAATAATATGTATTTCATTATAAAAGATTTAAATTTTGGAAAATTATAGAGAAAAGAGTCAAGTATTATATAAATAATTTCACTTGTTTCTCCTTCGAATGCAGCAGCATGAGTGATATTCTTTTCTGAGAATCCTAAATATCATAAGTCCTCTTACAGTCTCTTTATGATGAGTTTTCTTGTCAAATAAGGATAACAAGGTTTCAATTGTGAGGATGGTATGTCATATCTGAAATGTTGATTTCATTAAACTTTGATGTCACTTTTGATGGCTAAACTCTAGCCCTACACTCAAAATAAAACTACAGAAACTTTCATTGCAAGGGCCTTACTCATATGTCTAAAAATGATTTATTTGAAAATCAAATGTGCCTGTCTTCGTCATATATGGTATGCATAATGTAGAATTCCTTTGAGGGTACAAAATTTCTATGATTTATTTTTGAAAAACAATTAGTATCTATTAAAGTGATGTTTAAGAAATATTCATAAAATATACATGGGGCCAGCCTGGTGGCACAGTGCTTAAGTTCTCACGTTCCACTTTGGCAGCCCGGGATTCACCAGTTTGGATCCCAGGTGCGAACACAACACTGCTTGGCAAGCCATGCTATGGTAGGCTTCCCACATATAAAGTAGAAGAAGATGAGCATGGTGTTAGCTCAGGGCCAGTCTTCCTCAGCAAAAAGAGGAGGACTGACAGTGGATGTTAGGTCAGGGCTAATCTTCCTCAAAAAAATTAATTAATTAAATTAAATTAAATATATAATAACAGTCTACTGTGTTCCAGGCAAATGCTGACATATACAAACAAAAGAAACCAAGCAAAAAGCAACAAAGCAGAGGTAGTTTAAGCTTACATGAAGCTCAAAGTCTATTATAGCAGACAGACAATCAAGAACTAAAAAGTATAGAATGGTAAACCATATGTTATATGAAGGATCACAGTGCAGCCATAGAGGGTAACAGGCTTCGGAGGTGGGGCTACCGCCCAGCAAGAGTGTGCAGGGAAGAACTCTCTGAGAATGTGACCAGTTAAGCTTCAAAGAAAGAAAGGGGGTCAGAGAAGCAAAGAATTAGAGAAAGACTGAAACAGAAAAAAGAAAAATTATGAGCAAAGACATGTGAAAGAAACTGATGTGCTTGAAGCAATGAAAGGAGGCAGGTAGATTGGAAATATAGAGCAAGAGTACGAGGAAGACCAGATAAGGTAGACACCACCTCAAGATGAGTTTAGTGTACCATAATAAGGAGTTGATAATTTATGCATGATGTCATGGAAAGCCATTACATCGTTTTAAGGGTGGAAGTGACATGATCCAATTTATGTTTTAGAAAGGTTACTCTCATTGCTAAATGAAGAAGGGGATGAGGAGGCAGGGATAGAATCAAAAGACCAGTAAGGAGAGTATTGTCACTGTCTAGAACAGAAATATGGTAGCTGAAAATAAGGTAAGGGCGGGAGAGACAACTGATTGTCTTTGTTATGGGTTGGACGCGGAGTGAGGACCAAGGAAGTTATCAATAAGTAAGGACTCTAAGATTCTGGTATCATCACCATGCTAGATAATAATGACATTTGCTGACAATTAGAAAAGTAGTAGACAAACAGGTTTGGATTGGGATAACTAATGAAATCAAAATTTATTCTTTTTTACTTTTAAAATTTAATTTCATATTACCTTTTAGACAATGGAGTGGAGTTGTCCAACAAGCAGATGGATATATGACCCTGGAGCTCAGAGGAAAGATGTGGACTGGAGACGTGAATTACAGAATCCTGACTATACAGATAATGTTTAAGTCTGGGAATGGATAAGATAACCTAAAAAAAGTTTAGAGAGAAGAAAAGAAGAAGTATGTAATAAAGATGAGTGTCTATAGAGGAAACATGGAAACTAAATAGTGTCATTTCATGGAAATCATGACTAACTGTATCAAATACTGCCAATTAATTTTCTGCATGCCAATTTCTATCTCAGTGTTCACTTTCTAGGTAACTGACCTGTATTAGTTGATAAGGGTGGTGGGCAGAGAAAGTGGACATCAAGTTGGGATTTCAGAACTGGCTCATGAGCTGGCTAGATGGCAAAGAGGACTCACCCAGTGAGAGTGGAACACAGATAGCCCAGCATAAGACAGCAGTGAGATTGTTAAGATTTTCACCCATGGGGAACTGGAATGGGATAATGTGTGGAAGGAAATACACCAGCAGGCACAATGTATCATTCATCTGAAAAATACAAGGAATCAGATTGATGACTTTTGAATTGGATGGCTTTTGCTGGGGGAACGTTCATGAACTTTGTGGGTAAAGATAATGAAAAGCTGAAGGTAGTTAATCAGTAATTATAGGCTAAATTGAAAAAGCCAGAAAGCCTCCTTGGCAGCCTGTAACGATACTGTGGTCTCCTGCAGTTAGAGGGCAGAGAAAGCTGAAGATCAGGTCCAGATTTAAGCTTTTGAGGATCAGAGCTTCAAAGAATGTTAAATTTTCAACTGGACAGCTTGGCTGTGCCAAGGTCAGAAGTCTGGCTGTAAGGGAACTCAACCACTGAAAGGGAAAGTCACTAAAAGGGAACACCTGGATAGTGCATTAAACTCTCAGGTTCCCCTGAAATTTCAAGTTTGTAGAAGTGGTAGTACAATCCACCCTCTTAGGGGTAACCAACTTATTCCTTTTTGTTTTTGTTTTCTTTGCTGAGAAAGATTCTCCCTAACATCTGTTGCAAATTTTCCTCTTTTTTTTTCTTGAGGAAGATTAGCCTCAGCTAACATCTGTGCAAATCTTCCTTTATTTTGTATGTGAGTCACAGCCACAGCATGGCTGTTGAGTGGTGTGGGTCCACACCAGGGAACCAAACCCGGGAACCTGGGCCACCAAAGCAGAGTGCGCCGAACTTAACCACTACACCAGGGGTCCGGCCCGCACTTATTCCATTTCTAGAAGATGATTCAGAGGGCTGTGCCCTGCAAGAAAACAACCCACTCCACTAAAGTCATCCATGACTTCCTCCTGACCACTAAACCAAAAACCAGAATTAAGTTACTACCCAATCCATCAGGGAGACCTTGTGGCAGCTAATGGAGGACAGTGACTGTATATGGTGGGTAGGCTGACAGGTACTAGGAGGAGCTAAGAAAGCAAGTCTGAGACAGAGATGCTGAATTGAAGGGAGCAGAACATAAAATTGGATAATTAGCAGTTTACCAATATGGGAACACTTTTCCAGATACAGATTTTAATACTCCAGCAAGAACTCCCAGAAAAAAATGCCAACATGCTGTTAGGATGCCTCTTAGAAACTTGGAGAAAATGAAAGTCCATATAAAGTGAAAGAGAAATGCCAGAACTTCCATAGAAGATGAGATAAGATGGGATCAAAAGGCCTAAAGGTTTAGTCATTCTGGAGAGTGGATATAATGCACAAGACCAGAAAACCTACTAGATGAGTATGTCCCACCAGAGGATTCTGAGGACATTAAATTTATGGTAGTAGTTATGATCTAGTGAGACAGGCACCAGCACCAAAGAGAAGCTTATTGGTGGCTGTCGTCTCTAGGCTAAAGCTCATGATAGGAGATGTTGTGACAGAACTGAGCTTTCTGCTAGCAATGGGGATGCTAGGAACCCACAATACTAAAGTCTAGGTGGTGGTACTTAACCATCAGAAGGAGGGTGGTTACAATGATCATAAGTGGAAATATCCAAGAGTGCCAAGCAGGAGGATTTGACCTGCAGAGAGCTAAAAGGATGCTTAATAAAACATGCCATCCCTAAGGGCAAGCTAGAGAGGCAGCCAACAAAGGTATTGCTTAGAGTATTCAACCCCCTACAAAGCAAGAATGTATACCAGGAGAATTATAGCACCTGCTCCAGGAGAAAGACATATTCTCTTTCCAATTTCCAAAATGGAATTGTTCAGACACAAAACTTGTTGACTGAAGGAAAGACAGGTACCTAGGAGAAAGTATCCTGCACCATTACAGTAGGCATATACAGTAAGGAACCTCTCAATGCTTTCCTAAAGGAGTGTATAGCTACTTAGGTTAGTAACTATTACTGGTTTGAGGAGAGTAATTAGAGGCTTGGAGGACTATAGAAACAAGGACTGAGTGGATTCTGATGTACCGAGTTTACAAGGTCATCGCTGTACTCATGTTAAGAGTGGAGACATACAGAAGCCAGGCAATAAACTGAGTCCCGGCACAGGACCAGCTCAGAGTGCGTCCTCTGGGTACAGACACATTCTATGATGGCTGTTCTAGTTCCTCAACGTATAATTAGAATGGAAATATGAGCGCCTGGCACACCACTACCTTGGCTTGTGGATTAAGAGCAATTTTATCATTAAGGCCAAGTGAGGGCCTCTAAAACATCCCCCTCCTTCATGTCCTGGCCAACTTCATCAAATAATCACACTCGCCTGAGGGAATGGAAGAGCTTGGTGTCACCACTAAAGGATGCAAGGGATGGTAGTTCTCATTACATCACAATTTAATTCACCCAAAGGACACCCAGAAAAAACAGATAGTTTCTACAGGATAACAGTGAACTAATATAAACTCAAAGAGTAGCTTCAATTGTAGCTCCTGAGCTAACTGTTGTATCTTTGCTAATGTGGATTACCACAGCCTCAGATATGTGGTTTGTGGCCATTGTATAATGAATGCATCCTATCAGAAAAGAGAATCAGAAATAGTTCATCTCCACATAGACTAGATAAGAGTGAACAGTTGCAGTTTTGCCCCAGGGCTACATAAACCCATCTACCCCCCTGTCACAGTATAGTTCAAAGTCAAAGAAACCTGGGTGGTCTCGACATACAGAGAACATCACAGTCGTCCACTCTATCAACAGCCTCAAGACAACAAGAACAAATGAGCAAGAGGTGGCAAGTGCATTGGAAACCTTGGTAAGACACATGCACTCCAGAGGGTGGGAGAGAAACTCTATGCAGTTTCAGAGGACCACCTTAGAAATCATCCACTAATGAAGAAGCACTAAATCAATTAGCATGGTTCAGCAAGTTTCCATCAGTCAGCTTCTGTAACTGACCACCCACTTGCTGGCGAATAAAGGCTGCCGCTCACTAATGCTGTTCTGGGTACCGCTGCTGCTGAATGTCTAACCTCCCAACAACAGAGACCCATTCAAAGTTGCTTGATAAGGGGCCATTCTCTTGGCCAGGGATTGAAAAACTGTAGCCCACGATCCAAATCCAGCCCACTGTCTGTTTTTATAAATAAAGTTTTATTGGAACAAAATCCCTCTTTTATGTTCATATATTTCCCATGGCTGTTTTTGCAACAATAGCAATGTTGAGTTGTGATAGAGACTGTTAGCCTACAAAGCCCCAAACATTTATCATCTAGCCCTGTATATTGGAAACTGGCCAACACTTCCTCTAGGAAACAAACTAGCCACTTTGGTGGCAAATTGGCTTCAACTTTTCCAACTTGGAACCGAAAGAGAATCATCTGACTGAAATTAACACATATTCTGGGTATAGGTTTGAGGTTTTTTTGCCCAAAGGATCTCATCCAAATTTGAGACTTAAAATCTGTGAATATGAAATTCCATATATTGCCTGGGATCAAGGAACCAAGTTAGCAGAAAAGGAGATGTGACAGTGGACAGTTGACTAAGATCCTATCACACGCAGAACAATCTCTACGCTGCAGTCCTGACAGAGCCATGGAGGAGACTTCTGAAGATGCACTGAGATGCCAGCTAAGAAGTGGAACCTGCAAACATGGGGTATCATCCTCCAGCATGAAGTGTATAACTCTAAATCAACCACTATCACCTGGTGCTGGATTAGGTTAAGTACTGGGATGCAGAAACCAGGGGATGGAAAGAGAAATGGCTCGTTCAGCATGGCTCCCAGTGACCTACTTGGGTTCTTTTTTTTTTTTTTTGCTTTCTGTCTTTACACATCCGAGTTCTGTGGGTTTAGAGGCCCTAAATCTTGAAGAGAGTATGCTTCCATCAAGAGAAACCACAAGAATCCTGCTCAACATTTAAACTAAGCCTGCCACCTGGACACGCTGGGCCCTGTATGCTAAGGTGCCAGCAGTCAAGAAGGAGTCACCATCCCAGCAGATGGAAATTATCCTGTTCATGCAAAGGAAGTAGATCTGCTGTTACACAGCCTGGGTAAGGAAGGAATACAGTTGCCATCCAGGAAATTGAATTGAAAATATCATCGCATTCCTTTCCCAGATTTGATGATGAATGCATAAGTGCAGCAGCCACTTTCTGATCAGAGCATGGTGACCGGGGATTTGCACTTCTTAAGGGCAAATCTCTGAGTCACTCCACCAGGTAGACCTCTGGTACCAATAGCTGCGCTAGCTAAGGGTGAAGGGAATCTAAAATGGGTGATAGAGGAAGGAGAGAATAAATATCAATTGTGGCCTTAAGCCCAGCTGCTCCTAGAACTCGTGCTAAGCAAGCGAGTCTGTGCAGGGCAAGTGAAAGACTGCAATGGGTCCTCTGCTGAGACCCAGCCCCTCCTTCAGGCCTTGGTTCCCTCAGTGGCTGAAAGTGTCGGTCACACGCCCCCTCAGGATCCTGTTCACAGTCACACCCGTTCCCTGAAGGATACCACGTTTAATGACAGCTCCACGTGAGGGTATAAAGGTCCAAACCCCTTCTCTGACTGGGGCAATTCTGAAGGTTATTCTTGCAAATGCTTTTCATTTGTTTATTGAGCAGGTCCAAATATTTTTCTCTTTATACTGTTGATATGGTAAATTCTATCAATTTTTAAAATGTTAAACCAATATGGAATTTCTGAGATAAACCTCAGTTGTTATGACATATCGTGTTTTTTAATATAGTTCTGTATTTGATTAATTAAAAAAGATATTTGTGTTTCTGATCACGAAGGGTTTTAGGACTTTCTTATAATATCCTTGTCAGCTACTGGTGTCAGACATATGCTGGTCTCGTACAAGAACTTGAGACAGGTTCCCTCACCATCAGTTTTTTGTGAGATTTTTAGTATTTCCTACTTAAATGCCTGACAGAATTTACAATTCACCAGCAAAATCATCTGGGTCTTGGATTTTATTTCTGGTAAAATTTTTAAACTATTAATTATTTAAAGATGTAAGCTTATTAAAATGTACTACTACTTCTTGTGTAAGTTTTAGTAGCTGTGTTTTTCAAAGAAATGGTTCATTTAATCTAATTTGTTGAATTTATCATCATAAAATCATTTGATTTTTCCCTATTATGTTTTTAACATGTGTTGGATGTCCCATCTTTTATTCCTGATATTAATAATGTGTATTCTTTCTCTTTTTTCTTGCTCAATCTATATAGTTTGATTAGTTTATAAACTTTAATAACGACAATATAGGACTTTAGTCATTTTCTCTAATTTTTGTTTTCCTTTCATTAATTTCTGCTTTTATTTTTATTATTTCCTTTCTCATTTTTCAGAGTTTATTTTGATTTTTTTTTTTGTAGATTCCTATAGTGAAAATCAGATCATTATTTTTAAAAGGGTGTTTCATATTATAAGGATTTTTAAAGTTATAAATTTTCTCTAAGGACTGCTTCGGCTGCACCTCACAAATAATTTTGTGGTATATTTTTGTTATCCTTTATTTCAAAATATCTTCTAATTGTCTTTGTGACTTGTTTGCAACCAGGAGCATTTACAGATGTGAGATTTAATTTCTAAATATTCAGGGCTTTTCTATCTTGTTGTTATTTACTTCTGATCTATTACTATTATTCAGAAAATATTCTCTGAAAATATGAATCTTTTGGAATTTGTTGAGATTTGTTTTACGACTCAGGACAAGATCTTTCTTGGTATACATTCTATCTATATTTGAAAAAATAGGATTCTGAGTGACTATAGTGTTTGATAAATGTTAATTTGGTCAAGGGCATTGACATCTTTGATTATTTTTTCTCTAGTACTTTCAATTTTGTAGAGAAAGTGTATTCAACTATCCAGTATCAATTGTGATTATTGATTTGTCCATTTCTCCCTATAATTCTGTCAGTTGATGCATCATATGTTTTGAAGCTCTATTATTGGTCACATAGACATTTATCTTTTTGATGCAGTGAGTCTTAACTCACTAAAAAATGCACCTTGTTGTCAGTGGTAATGCTTCTTGACATAAAATCTGTTTTGCTCATGTTAGTATAGCTCCTGGAACTTTCCCATGCTAGTAAGCCTTTATGACATGCAGTAGCTTTTAGGATAGCTATTTTGCCAAGCTTTTACTTTTAACCTATTCCACCTTTTATTTAAAATGCGTCTCTTATAGACCTTGCATAGTTTGGCCATGTTGTTTTTTTTTTTTCCTTCTAAATCAGTTAGACAATCTTTGCCCTTAAATACAAATGTTTATTCATTATATTTAATGCAAGTTCAACATGATTGTGTTTAACTCTATCATTGGATTGGAAATGTTCTATTTTTCATGTCTTTTGATTGATTAAAAAAATCTGTTTCTCCTTTCCTACCTTCTTTAGGTTATCTAATTTGTATTGTTTTATATTAACTATTCTACTTAGATTTTTAGGTATCTCTTTTGCATTATTTTATTTTATTTTGCTTTTTAGGAATTACATTATGCATCCCTATCATAATCTACTTAGAGTTAATATTTTTCCATTTTATGTAAAATTTAAAAAGCCTACAACTTTATCTTTCAGTTTAACTCCTCTGACCTTTGTGCTACTGGTATTAAAAATGATAATACATTGCTGTAACTTTTGCTCGATATTGTCATCCCTATTTTAAAAGAAATGTCTAGTCTTCTATCTTCACCTAAATACTTATTATTTCCTTTGTTGTCCATTTCTTCCTTTAGATACTATTTTCTATTTCTTATCAATTCCTTCAGACCAAAGAACTTCTCTCAGCATTAATTACAGGAACAGATTTGGGGACAAAGGATTCTCTCAATTTTATCCATATATATAGTCTACATTCTGAAAGTGGAAATATATTTTATACATTTCTCTGGATGCAGGGCTCTGTGTTGACAGTTTTATTTCTTCCCTTAGCCTTCTGAACATGTCATTCCATTGTCTTCTGGCCTTCATTGTTCCCAACAGAAGTCAGCTGTAGTTTGTTTACTTTCCCCCTTTAACTATTTTCAAGATCCTCCTCCCCTTTTTTGCATTTTCAGAGTTTGACTATTTCAGTAATATGACTACTGTGTGCCTCATTGTGGTATCTCTGCATTTGTTCTGTTTGAGATTCACTGAGCTTCCTGGATCTGTAAACATTTTTTTTCAACACATTTAAAAATATTTGGTCTTTCCTAGTTTATGTTTGTCATTTGATCTTCGTTCCCAGCCACTTCTCATGCTCTCCTCTTGCAGCTTTGGATGAAAGTGTGCTAGACCTTTGGATATTGCCTCATAACTCAATGAGACTCTATTTTTTAATTTTTAAAATTTTTGTGTTCTTCAGATTGCATTCAAGTTCAGTGACCCTTCTGCCTTATCTCATTGGATCAAGATCCTTTTCAGCATATTTTTCATGTCTGATATGGTATTTTTAGTAGTATATTTTCCATTTGTTTGGCTTTAATATTTGCTGTGATTTCCATTCATTTCCTGAAGCATATTCATGTCATATCCTTAATCATATTTATAATAGCTGCCTAACCATCTGTGTCTGTTAATTACAGTATCTTAAATATCTTGAAGTCACTTTCCATGGACTCATTATTTACACAGAAAAGTTTCCTTGTACATTTTCCTGCTTTGTCTAAAATCTAGAGATTTTTAATTAAATGCTGAAAGTCATGTATACTCCTCTGGACATTTGTTATCCTGCTTTAGAGAGGTTTCTAGGTTGTTTCATTTTGTTTTGTTTTTTTCCTGGAAGGGAGTTTTTAATGTTAGTTCAGATTGATTCTCTTGAGATATGTCTGAAGCATTATTAGGGCAGGTCTTGAGTTGCATCTACTGTATAACTAGGTTATCTAACTCTTAAGTCTTTTCTGGTGTACCAGCTCTCTTCCTGTGGTGTCTGATGAGGTCTCTACACTCTGCCTAATTAGAAATCCTATGTCTTCTATGCAGCTTCTGGAATCAGAGTTTTCCTGTACCTTTTTCTGCCAGGCCTTATGGAGTCTTGCTCTGTTCAAACTTGTTATCAGCCACAGATTTGCAAGGAGTCCAGGCAAACTCTGGAGCTTTTACTCTTCATTCTTCCTCTTTCCTTATATTCTGTCCAGAAATTTTAGCTGCTTCAGACGTTCTGATCTTTAATCTCTGCCTTCCCAACTCTTTTGTACTCTGCTGAGGCTCTGCATCCCCGGGCTGTCATCCAGAATGCGATCTTGATCACAAATCTGGCACAATCTTGCATTCATTTTGTGTTTTTTTCTCCTTTTGATGATCACAGTCCTGCAAAGTCTATTACCCAACAGTTATTTCACATATTTTTACCAGTTTTATAGATTTTTATATATTAAGGACTAGATAAGTAGTTGTTAGTCAGTCAAGACCCAAGGAATTGGATTTTGATATTAGGAGAAACACAGCATCAAATATAATGGGTTGGAAAAATAGATATGGGAATGGATGTATATAGGTTTATAACTTCTTATTGTAATGTAAAAAATTTTCTAGCACATGGATTCTATTTCCTTAAGAAAGTATGAAATATACTAATAAAGAAAAGAAGGTGTTAGGGTCAAGGATGGGAAAATTGGAGTGAGGGACGTTTGCTAGATGGGGTTCAAACTTCCATCCTACCTTGTCAGAGTCTTTTCATCCCAGTAAAAAGAACATATGTTTTCAGATCCATTCATTTACTTAAAAATCAAGTTACTATGTGCTACACACTATATTAGGCTTTGTGAATTAATAGACAAGTTATCTAAATTTTACTCTCATAAAACTTAACATTTGATTGTTACAGTAGAAAATTAAATTGAAAATAACCATAAAGTGATAAATACTAGGATTGAGGTAAGTGCAACGACAATATTACCCCCTCAATTTCCACCCTCCCAACATCTGTACTCTAATTTCTCATCAAAAATCACTCCTCTTCTGTTCCTCTTGGCATCCCTTCAGTTCTTCTCAAGGGCCTTTCTACTGCCATATGTCCTCTGTCTGCTGCATCACGTGTTATTTTTTTCTGTCATTACTTTATTATATCTATGGGTATACATATGTGAGCTTAATCCACATTCCCCTCTGCTGTATCTTTCTCTTTTATTTCAAAGAAAATCTAATGAAAAACTTGACTGCAGTAATAATCTATATGTGCTCACATCATTGTCACTTGTTAGTCCTCTCAAATTGTCCTTCATGTCTATGACACCACTGAGTGTTCTCTCGTGAAGCTTGGCAATCTTCTCCACATTCTTTTTAATGTATGTGACCTCTTGGTGGCATTCAAGTATATAAGCACTGGTTTAAAAGTCCTTCACGATCTGGTTCCTATTTTATTTTCCAATTTCATCTACTACCACATTTCTGCTTAACTTCTATGATCCAACAGCGCTGGCCTTCTTTCGTATTCTTCAACTCCCCAGTGTAGAGCCTTTACATAGGTAATTTCTTCTGTGTGGATTTCTCTTTCTTCTAAAATTCACATAGCTGACTCCTTTGTGTTGTTCAGATCAGAAGTAAAGGGCACCTCGTTTAGATCTTTCCTAACTGCTTAAAATAAAATAGCCACACAATTAATTTCTATCAATCCTTTTTTATTTCTATTTTTTGCATGGCTTGCATGGCTCTTAAAGATTAACTTATTTTATTTACATTTTGTCTACATCCCACTTTAAAATATAAACTTCATGGAATCAAGAACCTTGCATGTTTTATTCACTATCATCAACACTACAATACAAGGCAGGTAATTTATGATTAATTTACACTGGTTAAAATAATGAATGAATGAATGAATGAATAAAAGAACATGTGAACAAATAGGAGATGTACCCAATCCAGACTAAGGGATCAAGGGAAGGTTTTCTGCTACAGGTGATGTTTGAACTGAGCCTTGAGGATAAGCAAATGTTAGTCAGTACAGAAGGGGAAGATGTGCACTCCAGTTATAAAGGTCCGCATTGAGAGAGAACCAGGACATGGCGCAGATGGCCGTTCTTTATGTTCTACAAGTTGGGTAAGTTTATCTCTGTGCATCAGTATTCTCATTTGTAAAATGAAAAATTGCATACCTCATAAGATTGTTTTTCAGAATTAGATAAGCATAAACTTACTTAATGCAGTTGAGTGCGCAATAATTCCCATTTTGCAGATATACAAACAATTGTCCATTCTCTCCCACTGTTCTTTAATAATGTATTAGTTTTCTATGGTAAGTAACAAATTTCCATGAATTTAGCCTCTCACAAGAACACACATCTATTATGCCAGTTGGATGAGTCAGGAATCTGGAGTGGCTTCAGGCTGCCCCATGCAATGTTGGAATGAAGAGGTTGGCAAGGGCTCAGTTCTCATCTGGAAGCTCAGCTGGCAATGAGCCTACTTCCAAGCTCGCTGAGGTGGCCGACAGAGTTGCTTTTCTTGTGGCTGTATGACTGAAGGCCCTGGCTTCTTGCTGGCTACCAGGCCAGTCTCACTTTCTAGAGACAAGACATTTTTCCTGCCATGTGTACCTTTACATAGGTCCTCTCACAGCATGGGCTCTTCAGAGACAGAAAGAGAGAAAGGGGGTGAGTCCTCCAAGATAAAATCTCATAAAATGTAATATGAAGGTTGGCATCCCATCACCTTTGCCAAGTTTTGTTGATTAGGAGCAGTTCACAGCTCCCACCCAAACAAAAGGGAGAGTATTAGACAAGAATGTGAACATTAGCAGGAGAGGATCAGGGGGGCGCCCTTAAAATCTGTCTGCTATAAACCATGATAATACCGATTCTAGATTCCCAAACTAAACTATGTTTCTCCCTTCTTAGAAAAGAAAATGTAAACCAGTAAGTTTAGTTTAAGTTAGTTTCCTCACTTTTCAAATATTTTAAGCTTCTTCCAAAGATATTGTTTCACAGGTTATTTTTTGGGAGCCTTGACACAAATCCTCCATCCAGAAACTACGCCCTGTTAGACATACTGCTGTTTTTCCCATGGCCACTGCCCTTCTTCAGCTCATGGCAAATAGTTTTAATACAAAGGATGATAATGTACACTCTGATTTTTTAAACATGAATCACTCCCTTTCTCCCAATACTCTTAGACTTTGTATTACTTTATATTTAACCCAAAATTTCAATACAATGTTTTTCACAGTACAGTCTTCCAAACTACCCTACTGGGACAGGGGCTTTCCCTTTAAAAATTATCCTGCACTTTATGAGATGTGCCTCATAATGCCGGGCTATTATCTAGTTTGAATCTCCTCTAGCCTATCACACACAAAACAGGAGCCTTGGGTTTCGTGACTAATTTGTCGGAGTGACAAGTTCCTCTTTCCTACATTGCCCTCTTGCCCAGCCACGACTGAGGATCATTGCCTCTACCTCGTTTAACGTGAACTTTGCTCTTATCTAGCTCCATTTCCTCCCAGTCTTACTCCAAAGAAAACAGCCTGTCTTTCTACAAAGAATCTTCCTAGTTCTCCAGGGAGATTTACTTACTGTTACGTTTTGTTTTCTTTTCATTTACCTACAAATAACACTAGATTGCATTGTGTAAAATAAGCACACTGAAGTCAGGGAGAAGAAAAGGAATTGCAACAACCAATAAGGTTTTCTACACAATCTGCTTTAGTTAATTAGCGGACATTGTCTCTAAAGAGAAACTGCAGCTTTGGGAAAGGGGCAAGAGGTCTGGAGAGACGGAGGTCACATATAATCATGGTTGCTATTTCATAAAACATTGCCCTTGAACTTATCTGTGGTACTACCAATTAAACTCCTCGTTTTTAAGATCATTTTCAGTCATAAACATTAAAAAGATCAATAAACACACTGTCACAAAAGACAAGGAAATCAGTACGACAGACTAGATAAAAATACCGTAGACAAAGTTAGAAGATGGTATGTTTAATGCTTGGTTTGGGGCTAGTGGATCTCATTTGAAATAAGAGAATGGATTATTTCACCTTAAAATATTTTAAACTATTACATTTTGGAACGATTTACATGAACAGGATCTTTTAAGGAAAAGAAATGCACTTAGAGACTAGGAAGGGAGAGTACCTAAACTTAATCAGTCATACTCTTGGATTTTTTTTTAATAAAGTCATAAATATGCCACTTAATTTTTCATTCCTTAAACTCCTAGAATATAGGACCTACATGGTAATTTGAGACTTTAGGATTCTCTGAGATCTTGCATTAATTCCTGACCAGTGCCGACGTAACCACTGAAACTTTAGTAACATTAGCTTTACCCAACTCACTTCTATTTATTTAGGACTAAGTTGTTTGAATTATTTTCCCTTGCTGTAGTCAGTGGGCAGTTTTTCTCTGTAAGGCTAACTTCAGGACTATATTAACATCGTAAAGTCAGCATATTAGTAGACTGTTTTCATAGGATTATGAAATCAATCTGTCAATATTTGCAGACTATTCTTGGATAGAAGACAACATACGTAGAGATGGAGGTAAGGAGAGCAAAGAATTGGTTTGAGGTATAGTGATGCAAACGAAATTTGATTTAGACAAATGTGAACTGCAATCCCTTCCAAAGCATTCCATATATGAAAGCTGAAGAATATCCAAGAGAAGATTGCTTTAAATATTACAGGCTACACGAGGAATTTTATTTTGAATACCACAGGAGCATAAATGGTAATATAGGCTAATCTCCCACTGTAGTGAAAATGTGGGAGAAACTGTCCCACAACTGGAGGACACCAGAGTTCAACATAGTGGTTAAGCAAAGGTGAAATATTTTCTTCTAGTAAAACCCACCTGCAAAATTTTAATAGAAGAAAGGAGCATATAAATTGATATTTCAAATATGTTTCATCTAGGAACACATTATAGTACTCCACTTATACACTTAATTAATTTTATTAATTCTTTAGGATAAGATTTCCTGAATATTTATCCCTAACATTTTAAAATATCTTTTAGAAAAAAAATATTTTTGTTATAGTTAGTAGAATCGGTTTTCATTATAATTTCTAGCCAATTGTTTCTGTTAGAGTAGTAAGCTCATGGTTTTGTCTGTGTGTCTGTATTATTTTGTGTTCAGAAAGTTTGTGTTTTAACAATTTTATCTGTATCCAGTATAGTTAAGCCTACAAATGCAAAACCTAAAAGTAGTGACATTTTGTCTCTTATTTTTCAGTGAGAAAGGATACTAATATTGATTGCACCTTTGTTGTTTTGTACTTGGAAATTCGAGTCTGATCTCTCTATGCATTATTTGTTAAAAAGCACTGTGTGATCCTTGCTTAATTAAGATGAGACCTCAGGAGAACTCAAAAGTCGTTTGTCTATTTAGATCTTATATACTAAATTTTGTTTTGATGTGTTAATTTGAAACATCAATATACTGTTGAATAACAGTGGAGAAAGAAGATGCTTTTGTCTTGTTCCTAACTTAAAAGTGAATACATGCCTGAAATATTTCACTCTACTTGATACTTTATGAAGGATATTTATATTAACAATTTCATTAACAATAGCTGTGGGTAGACAGGGCCTGTTTTGACATCACAGTTTTATAGGTAGAACAGATTCCGACGAGGTAACTAGCACACTTGAGGCAGGTGGGTACAGGATATCTGAGAGCTGGGTTGAAAAGGCATATCTGAGAGCTGGGTTGAAGAGGCAGGTCAGCTGATTTCAGACGTGATCTCACACCAGTATGTTTGAAAATCAGTGGCTTTCCTCAGGTCATGGACCAAATCCTCCGAATCAAAGGCCAGTTATTTGTATTCTCTGATTTCAGCACTTGTTTAGTTCCTTGTACTTCCGGTTCGCACAGTAGTGTGAAACGTTTTGGCCAAATGTTTGGAATTCTTTGACTCATACAGCCCAGGTCTGACCACCTGGTTAAAATGCTCTTGGTAGCTGTTACATATGTAGAAAATTTCTTGATGACACAACAATTTTAGGATACAAGGGCTCAGTACTACAAAATAATTATTTGAAGAGGTGTCTTTTTGCCAATTGTGATCCTAGTTAGGCATGAAGGGACAGCTACTGTGGCAAGTGCTTCAACAGCTGAGCACAGGAGGGGGGGTTCCTACATTGGGTTGGAAGAACTTGTGATGTCTGCTAACAGTCATCAGAATGGCTGGAATTTTAAGGTAACTTGTGCAAGGACCAGAGGTTTCACAGATCATCCTATGTTGGAAGGAAACTGATTATTTACTGTTCAGCAGAATTTCCATTTCTGGAAACTCATCCTCTGTAATGTCCTTAGATCACATTGAGCAGGGTACCAGAGACATGCTCTGGAGCCATCAAGATTGATGAGGAGGGAGCCCATCCCTTCCATACTAAGCTTTTTAAGGAATGTGCATTTTCAAATTTTCTCCCTCTGCATTTCCTATAGCTGTTCACAAAAGGATGGAAGCTAAGATCGATCACACCTTCGTTGTTTTGTACTCATTCTTGGGAAATCTAATCACATCTTCCTCTTATGCATCATATTGAAAAGTTTTGTGTGTCTTGTTTAATTAAGAAGGAATCTCAGAAAAACTCAGTGTTATTTCAGGTACTTTGATCTTCTAATAACTGTTTTTTATGTTTGATGTTCTCAGGGTTTGCTTTTGATGTGATGATAATTTTAGGATCCAATTTCAATTCTTTAGCATTTCACTCCTCTACACCTCAAATTATGCTGGTTTGTTTTGTGTTTTTAAAAATGTGTTTGCTGACAGAGATTTACTCTTAATGGAGAGGACTTTAATTTTATTACCCTAAAGTACAGTTTCTATACCTTGGCACTATTGACATTTTGATCTGGATAAGTCTTTGTTGTATGGGGTTGTCCTGTGTGTTGTAGGATGTTTAGCAGCATTATTGGTCTGTATTAACTACATGCTGTAACATACATCCCTTCCTGCCAATTATGACAACCAAAAATGTCTCTAGACATGGTCAAATATCTCTTGCCTAGAGCAGCAGTTCTCAATCGAGGGCAATTTTGTCCTGCAGAGAACATTCTAACAACTGCGGGAGAGGGCGCTACTGTCCTCTAGTGGGTCGTGGTCAGGAATGCTGCTAAACATACCACAATGCAGAGGGCAGACTCCACAACAAAGAGTAATCCTGACCAAAATGTCAATAGTCCTGAAGCTGAGAAACCCACTTCTTAAATCTACTGTAGTTCCTTATTTAGAAGTTAGAATACGGATTGACTTCTCCAGGAGGAAAGCTTTCAGGGAACTTCAACAGTAGTTGAGGGGCGTGGTAGAAAATGAAACAAGTCATGTTGCTCTGTAATTTTGAAATTCTGTCCTCCAGCTTTATATGTCCATCTGTATCTGTCAAATTCAGTTACACAGTCACCTCATGTTCTACAGATGATGTTCTTCCATCAAGTTCTGTGGTGTCAGTTACACACCTTCTGTATTTATGATTAAGTTCATGCACAGATAAGCTTTCAGATTTAGTTGCTCTGACACTTACCGAGACTACACCTGCAAGACAGTCAGGGGGATTCCTTCTCACCCTGCATTGCTTCAAACTACAACTGCTCTTTCTTTGTCGTCCACACAGAAACTTAAATCTCAGCTTTTCACAAAATTGCCAAGCAAAATGGAATATTATAGGGTCATTTCCTCCTGAGTGAATATTTAAACAATACACTATGGAAGGGCATCTCTCTTAAGAAAAGCTTTTAATTTTAACTATCTTTCATAAATTTCTCTAGGAAATTAAAATCTTGGAATCTTGCTTCATGGCAGTTTCTCTCCTGGTGAACCTTGGAATATCTGAAATATAGGATAACAAGGCACCACAAATTTTTATTAAGAAGTTTAATGGGCTGGAAACCCCCATTTTTCACCGAGAGTAGACACAAACTGTAGCAGAAGCTACAGCAGCTTCCTGAGCCTTTGCAATGAAGGATCCCCTCCGTCACCTGTGGCACCTCGCTGGGGTGGGAGGCTGGCAGGAAGCTGCTTCAGATTCAGATTTAACCATCCCCTTCTGTTCCGTATTCCAGTAACGAAACGGACTCTGGGCTTCTCTGGGGCTGATACTAGACAATTTTTTATCAGTGTGTACTCCCTCTTCCTTTCCTGCCCACACAGCAGGCAGTAGATCTTAGAAATGGGCTGAAAATCCTCTCCATTACTCCCGGAAGAGGCAGCTATCTCCCCACCCACACCCACCTGCTGGCCTGGTGCTTGTACTGGGATGTGCGAGAGTTGCTGCCTTCTGAGAATTTATGGGCCATGAAGTCATCACAGGCTCCTTCGCCAGCTCTCAACTTGTGGCTTTGCATCAAATAATCCTTCTCATTCTGCCAAGTGAAGGGAATGTATTTTTTCCCCTGAGAATTCACAACTTTTTCTCTCGCTTTCGCTTTTTAAAAAATAACTTTTCCTGTGCCGGTCAGAGAGCCACTGCCAATTCTCACCAGGGTCCTTTTCTCTAGATATATTTCTGTTTTCTCTGCCAAACTTGCCTTCCAATTTCACCTCTCTTTATTGTATATCCCATTATTATATTGTATTCCAACTCTTTTTAAAGAGTAGCTTTTTCACCTGCCATTTAAATGCTGTTGACAAAGCCATATATTAAGCTATAAGAACAATATTTTTTTTTGAAAGATTTTATTTTTTCTTTTTTCTCCCCAAAGCCCCCAGGTACATAGTTGTATATTCTTTGTTGTGGGTCCTTCTAGTTGTGGCATGTAGGATGCCGCCTCAGCATGGCTGGATGAGTGGTGCCATGTCCACACCCAGGATTCGAACCGACGAAACACTGGGCCGCCTGCAGCGGAGTGCGCGAACTTAACCACTCGGCCACAGGGCCAGCCTAAGAACAATATTTTTTTTAAAAAGTTTTCTGAGGTTGAGGACTCTGTCCAGGAGCCTTCATCTCCTCATCCCCTTATTTTCCTGTCCCTCACAGTTTATTATTCAGTCACTCTTGGTTAACTGGGTTCCTCAGTTGCGTGGCCACATCATAGTCTATAACTGATACTCTTCCATCAAATTCTGTGCTGTCAGTGACACATGTTTTGTATTTAAAATTAAATTCATACATGGTAAGCTTTCAGATTTAGTTTCTTGGTCTTTAAACCTTTCTATGATTCCAGATTTAGCCATCTGTGGATTCTACTCTTTGTCTGCTTATCTGCACTCTTGTCTCTGGCAGTGAATTAAATCTGCCCCAAGTTCTAGCCCACATGTAACTTGGTCACTGAACCCAATTTTTGTTTTTAGCTTAGAGAGTGAGACAAGTTACCATAAGTAGACACTCTGCAAAATTTGCAGCAGCATTTTCAACACTTAGCCATTTTTGTTATAACAACAAAAATTTCAAATGATCTATAAAGAGCTGGTAACTTTGATTCAGAAGACGTGGTGGAATATGCAACAAGAGTAGCGATTCTTAGATATTTTGGCATAGGCCTTTGCAATCTGACAAAACAATTTTTTCTCCAAAAAAAAAAAATACCTTAAATTTCAAAGAGTTCATTGACAGTAAAGACCTTCCATGGACACCTTAATGATCCATGGACACAAAGTTTAAAAATTCTGTGTGAGGACTTTAAGTATCAAACATGGGGTGGAGCTTTTCTGCGGAGTCTCTAACCATCTCTTTGGTCCAGAAATCTTTCATTCCTCTCCCAGAATAGCACCAGTCAAACATAATTGTGACAACTTCCAGGATTCAATAATGATAAAATAAAAATTAATAAGCAAAAATGTACTTCAAGTCCTTAATTACAATATGCTCTTATGAATATACTCCAATGTAAAGGAATTATAACCAAGAACTAGGCGTAAACATGGAAAATAAATAGATTTTCAAATGCAGGATACTGAAAGTACAACTTTGAGATTAGTATCCAAAATACAAATTGATATGCAAAGAGACAATCGAAGAATAAATAGCAAAACTGAATTCAAATGAGTAGAGACATTATCATCCTTTCAATATAGAGACACTGATATAGAGATAAATTTTTATACCAGCTTGGAAAGTTTGTCAAGCATTAAAAAATATAGGAAGAGAGAGCAAGAGAATGAGAGCAAGAGCAAGCATGAGAGAGCAGAGAGAGAGAGACAGATGCATCTCTTACATTGACTTAATTTTTTTAAGATCTAATGTTAATTTTACCCCGTTTAATTCTTCATGATCCCATATTTCCCTGGCAAATTTTTCTAATGGCACTAAATTAATTCAAGATAAGGTACACTTCATTTTCTACTGCCCATATCCCCCCGAAGTGATTATCCCTTGACCATGAAGAGGCAGCAACATTCCTGAGAGCCTCGCCTTACCCAAGCATATCTGGCTCTTGCAATTTCTTGTACCACTAATTCTTTTCAACACCATTTTTTTTTTAACATGGGTTGTTTCAACTTAATGGCCCTTAGTTTGTTGCAAAACAATTTCAAATCTCTTATTCTATTTCTCCCTTGGTATTTATATTCTTGAGTTTATCAGGTAAATGTGAATCTCCTAATAAGCTCTTTAAGATAAAGTTTCTATTGCTCACTACTTTCACCGCTTTTGTTCAGCATTTATATAAGATGTTTGTGTTTTCAACTTTTGACAATTATGAACAGTCTCTATCAAAATAATATTATTTTTACAAATGAGAAATCATCTCTTTAAGTTGTTTAAATAATTTTTTCCCATTGATACAAGCAGGTAGATAATTAGAATTTAGGATAGCCACAATTGAGCAAGATTTCAAGAAATGAGGGGTAGGAATCTGACAAACAAGTGTTGCCTCAATTTTTCAGACGACTCTGTTTCCGTCAGACTACACATTTTCTGATCTACCAAATTGTTTCTATGGCAGCTTCAGAGTAATGCTCAGAGGAAGGGGTCATGAATACAGTATAGGATTTGCTGTTTAGTTTGCTGTACATAGAACCAGTTGATCTAGAAAACTGATCAAGACAAAGCAAACTGTGCACAAATCTATCCTTTGTCAACAGTGAGCTTCATTGCTGAGGAGAAAAAAGAGCTCCACATGTGCAATTGATACCAATATTTTGGAAGTATTTTGTCTTCTTGGAATGGAAGAAAAACATTTCAATACTTGTTGAAACTTACTGACTGCTTCTTCCTTTGACAAACTATAGGAAACAATGTTAAAATGAGAGGAAAACTTGAGTGTATATCTATTTTAGAGTGATTTTGAATTACAGTATTAGAAGGAATTTGCAAAATGTAGGGTTTTTTTTCATTCAACCAAAAGTTCATATTGAAAAATCATTTATTAATTAATTCAACAAACATATTAAATATATACTCTGTGGATTAAATACAAATCAATTTCAATGTGTGTCCTTGACTTTGAAAAAATACAAAGATATACATATCCAAGCAATGGACACATGATCATATCATGGAGTTAGAAGTTCTGTGGGGTCAGATTTTAAGCCCCATGGTGTGTAATTTTATTAAGAGGTTGGATGTGGCGTACAGAATATGAAGGCCATGCAGGTTTCAGGGTTTTGATTCAAAATTCTGCTGGTTCTGGAAGCTTGATAAGGGTGCTAGCAAATTATTAATGGCCTGTGATGGAGGTGGGTACTGATTTTACATAGGGTATGCTACAAAGAAACTGAGATGTGACCAAGGTTTGTGTCTAATACATTAAGTAATATGTGAAAGATAAGAATTTGGTGTCTGACAGAGGTAAGATATTGATTTAAATGAAACAAAAAAAATAGATGAAAAGCCAAATATAATTTGAAAATCCAGAAAAAGGGACATCTGATTCCAGACATGACGAAGTCACTGGTACTAGACAAGCTCTCTCACAAAAGTACTGAAAACCAGAAAAAATCCATGAAGCACTGTTTTCATCCATTGGAAAACAGGTGACACAGAATGTGGAAAACCTATACACTGACAATTACAAATCATCTTTAGAGATATTATAGAGAACACAAATAAATGGAGATGTATACTATGTTTATGGAATGAAAAACCCAAAATTGTATAAGATGCCAGTTCTCCGCAAATTGTTTTATAAATTTACTACAATTCCAATCAAAGTCTTAGCAGATTTTTCCTTTGTAAAACTTAATAAGCTGGTTCAAAAATTCAAATGGATGAATAATCAAATTTAAATGAATAGTCAAATTAGTATTTAAAAAGAAAAAATAATTAAGTAATAACATTACTGTATTTAAAAGGCTACTATAAACTACATTAATCAAGATATTGTGGTATTGATTTAAGGATACACAAAGTGATCAACAGAGCAGAATAGAGAATATTTATACGGTGAACTGGTTTTCAACAAAGTGGACAAAACAAGTCTATGGGAAAAAGGAAGTCTATTAAGAATAGTGTTAAAAAAACTGACTATTCATAAGGGGGGAAAATGAACCTCAATCCATACCTCACATGTACACAAAAATTAGTTTGAAATATATAATAGCCTTAAACATAAAGCTAAAATATAATGCTTCTAGAAGAAACTAAGGAAGAATATCTTTGCAACCTTAGGGTAGGCAATGATTTATCAATCAAGATGCAGAAAACACTAACCATAAAGGTCAAAAAAGAAATAAATTTAACTTCAAAATAAAAATTTTAAAAATCCTGCTTTTCCAATGACATTGCTAAGAAAATAAGGAGGCAAGCCATGTTTTGGAGACAATGTGATTAGCACATGTTTTAATAAGTGACTTACATTCAGAATATATAAAGTAATCCCTGAAGTATTTGATAATTTTAAAAAAATCCAACAAAAGCTGCAAAAGATTTGAAGTTACTTTAAACGAAAAACATTTTACAAAAATTGTATACAAATGGCCAATAAGCCCATGAGAAATCGTTCAGTATCATTATTCATTTTAGAAATGCAAATTAAAATTACAATGTGATAACCTTACATACAACTTGCAATGTATAAAAGTAAAAAGACCAATTTGGGTTATGATTTAAAGCAACAAAACTCTCATATATTGCTAGAGGGAATGCAAAATGGTATAACTTTGGAAATAGTTTTGATAGTTTCTTACAAACCCGCAATTCCACTTTCTAGGTATTTATTCCAGATAAATGAACATATATAACCAAAATTGCAGTGAATATAAATGTTCCTAGTAGCTTTGTTCACAGTGGACTCAAACCAGAAAGACATTCGCCTTTCTTTTGTTTAAAGATTGGCACCTGAGCTAACTAACATCTGTTGCCAATCTTCATTTTTCTTCTTCTTCTTCTTCTCCCAAAGCCCCCCAGCACATAGTATATATTCTAATTGTCGGTCTTTCTAGTTCTGCTATGTGGGTCACTGCCTCATTGTGGCTTGATGAGCCGTGCTAGGTCTGTGCCCAGGATCCGAACACAGCAAAACCCTGGGCCGCTGAAGTGGAGAGCGTGAACTCAACCATCGGCCTCGGGGCTGGCCCCACATTCTTCTTTCTTAACAGAAGAATGAATAAACATAGTGTAGTACTTTCCTGCAAAGAAATTCTACTCACCAATATACATGAATTACTAATATTTTCAATACTATGAGTAGATTTTAATATTATATGGAGTGCAAGAATATGGACCCAAAAGAATATCTACTACCTTTTCTATTTATATGAAATTCTAGATCAAACGAAACTAATCTTGGCAAAATAAATCTGATTAACCAAAATCAAAAGCACAATAAAAGAAATTATCATTCAAGAAATTTTTATTGCATGCTAACTATATGCCAGCATTCTCATTCAATTATACCCAAAAAAGGCAAAACTTTCTCCCTCTGTAGACCTTACATACACAAGAGTGGAAAGAAAGTAAAAGAATAAAATAAACTTGCAGAGCATATCAAAGCAACATGTGCTAAGTTGTATGGAGAAAAGAACAGGAGGGTATGTTGGGAAGGACTCTTTGAGAACAACGTTGAGGGGGGGAAAGAGAGAAGAATGCTATAGCTTCAAGGAAGAGGGATATTATAGGTAAAGGGAAGAGCAAGTGCAAAGTCCCTGAGGCAAGTGAACATCTGAGTGTTGGAGTAGTACTGAAGCCAGTGTGGCTGGAGTGGATTGAACAAGGAGCAAAGCTTTAAACAAAATCAGAGTGATGAGGCCGTGGGAGGGGGAGTAGATCCCACAGGGTCTTGGGTCTTAGATTTATACACGTACATTCCCACATTCCCAAGGTAGTGAAAGTTTTGAAGCAGTGATACGACATGATACGATTTACTTTTCTTTTTTTTTTTTAAGATTGCTCTGCTTCTTGCTTTGAGAATAGACTTTAGGGCCAAAGGACAGAATCAGAGAAATCTGGTGGGAAATTATTGCAACAATTCAGGCAGAAGTGGAGTGGTGAATTATAGACCGATTCGGCATATCTTCTGAGAGTAAGGCCAAGGGTATTTACGAACAGATTAGATGTGGGGTAAGAGAAAAAGTTAAGAACTGAAGATGATGTCAAGGCTTTGGTTTTTAGTTTTCTGGGGGCCTCAGTTTATTTTGGACTGGAATAACAATTTAGTGAGACAGGGAAGAGTGAGTGCGATAAAATCAGACGTTCGGTTTTGGCTCTGTTAAGCGTGAGATTTCTATTGGCCATCATGTTGAGTCGGAGTAGGTATTTCAACACACTGGTATAAATGCCACGGCTTAAAATAAACATTTGAGAGTTACAGACGTATAGATGATATTTAAAACCACGAGACTCAATATCTAAAGGAGTGAGTATAGCTAGCATAAAGAAGGGTCTCCAGGATACAGTCCAGGTATCTGTATCCTCCAACGTCTGGAAACTGCAGAAATGACCAGAAGCCAGCAAAGGAGAATGAGAGGGAGAGGACAGTAAGCTAGGAGGAAATGCAAGAGAGTATGGCGTCCACAAAGCCAAGTGAAGCACATGCGCCAAAGAGGAACAAATGATTATTGGTGTCAAATACTGATGGTGGTTCAATTAAGAAGGCGGCTGAGAATCGTCTATTGAATTTAGCCATATTGAGGTCATTGATGACCTCGAAAAGAGGAACTTCATTAGAGTGAGTTTATGTGGAAGCCTCTTTGGAGGGAGTTCAATAGAAAATGGGAAGAATAAAATTAGAGACAGAGGATGCATAGGTTATTTGAAGTTTGTGTGTTTTTTTCCCCCTTAAAGGAGTAAAGAGAGGCTTTTTTTTTTTAGATAGGAGAATTTATGTTATGTATATCTGAACAAAAGGGCAGAAGGAGAGCTTATTCCTCAGTTTCTTCTGAGCTGGGTCAGCATGGGGTGGCTGCCCACCGTCACGGAAGGCTGCAGCTCCTGGAGCAGAGACCTCGGTTGTATCTGCCGCTACTCTGTCCAAGTTTTGCTAAAGTTCATTTGCCTTCTCAAGTCTAGGGGTGGCACTGGTTTCCAGTCCCAGCAGGCTTCACCATTCCTTGATGGTTTCTCTCAGCTCTGCTTACACTTTGTAAATTATCCATTTTTGCAAATTTTCCTAAATTAACTCAATTTTGAATGTACTGTCTCTGTTTTGCTAGGATTTTGATTGTTTAAGCAAGCTTTACGGCCTGCTTTTTTTCCTTAACATTGTTGTCTACATTTGAATATATGCATAAAAAGGACAATTTCCTAGGTTATTCTAAAATGTACAACTAATTCAAGTAGAGTCATTACCTAAGGTCATAAGAAACTGGGGAAATATACCTAACACTGTCAGTAAATCATCGAGAAGAGGTTTTATGAGCAAATTCTTTCAAATTTGCAAGGGACAGATAATTTCTATGTTACTTAAATTTAAGCAAGGAAAAGAGAACAAAAAATTGCTTCTCTGGGATATTTTGTTTCACGGAACTAACAGCCTTAAACCAAAAAATCTTAAATAAATTAAAAAAATACAGATGGGTCTCCATTTATGAATATAGATTTTAAAAATTCAAAATAAATACATTAGCAGACATTTTCATACTTGTTAGATTCTTTTATTTTTTTTTTTTACAAGGAACACAATATATACTCCTATCTCAAGAGTAAGATGTTACATACTAATGATTGATGCATTGATGCCTTCTGGCAACCTTGAAATGGACACTTGTAAGAAATTGGGATAAATATAGAAACAAGCTTTCATCTGCATCATAGGGTATCTCTGTAGTAGTATCTCTGCGTATCTCTTCCTCTCTCCTTGTTACAGAATAGCATTGCCCTCCTCTAATGTGTACATTTCTTTTTTCAATGCTTCATGACTTCTTCTTGACAGTATTGGTGTGACATATAGTTTTACCTTTCTTAATACCTCAGAGATTTGTCCACTTCATGGCATTTTTCAGATTTGGATCCTACTGCCAATTACTTCCTTTCCTTGGTATTTCAAACTCCTGATATCTCATCGGCCCAATAAATAGTTTTTATGCCATGTCCTGTCATAGATCACTGGGTAGTTAATATATATTGCTGCTCCTTGAGTAAGTTTTTTTTAACATAATTTTAACATGAAGGTTAAAACCACTGATTCATCGACAGATCTTCATGGGTTCCACTCTCCCATTTCAGGCAGGTACTAAGTGGTAGGGTTATAAACAGATAACAAACACTTCCTTTCCTCATTCATTTTACATTCCATTCAGTGAGATGGGCAGTAAACAGATGTGCCACATAATTTCATGTAAGTATTATGAAAAAAAATAAAGCAGTCTAAGGACAATACAAATGTGACAGACAAACTTCATATATAAAAATGGAATTGTTCTGGAACGCCAAACTTGGAACTGCAACTGAAACCTATCTGACAAAAATAATACAAAATACAATATGGGCAATATTTGTACAAATTGATTAGAAAAAGAGATACTTTAAAAGAAAAAAAAAATACAAAACATGAGTCTGGGAGTTGGAGGGGGCCTGGCAAATCTGGTCAATAAAATCTATTTTCCCTACCCAAATTGTCAGGTTATTGAAAAACATGACAAAGGAGTAAGGCACACAGAGACCCAGGTATAAATGGCTGAGTGGCTTATCTCTTTGTGCTTGCAAATTCTTCATAACAATGAGGTCTGGACTGAGAGCGATTCTTCCCTTCCCCATCACAGACAGCGCAGGACCAGGGCAAGGTGCCTGATGCAATGTCAGGGCATCGCCTGTAAAGTTCAAGTAGAGAAGAACAGAGCAGAATATGAGGTGTCTCACAGCAGCCTGCTCCCAAAAAAAGACGAAACAGAGAAAAAGAGTGGGCAATAGAAGCCACTTTCTCCTTCCAAATCAAATTTAGTCATGGCTCTTTCTCTAGGAAATGAAGAATAAGGTGGTAAAAAGTTGTCAGGAGATTATAAGGGAAATGGCTCTGAAAGTCAGAAATAAAGAGGAAACATTCACAACCTAAAATTTCCGAGTTTCTTAACAACTGGTTGAATTTAAGGACCTAAGCGTTCAGCCTATAGTTAATCCAGAGCTGGAGGCAAGATCGGCAGATCACAGCCCCCAGCTCCTTATCAGCCATTGATCCTTTGAAGATTCTCCCGGCATTACTGATGAACAGTGTCCATTTTTGCCTCAAAAAGATTATGAAAATGCTCAGAACGCCACAGTAATTAAATCATCCCAAAGCTGGCATCTTCTCAAGGCTCAAAATTCACTATCTTATTTTTTGGCTCAAATCTGTTCCAGCCATGTTGTCCAATATAACTCTTCAGAGGGCCTGCTCTGTGACCAGATAACAATACTAAGACTATCCAAGAACACAATGTTAATGGAGATTTTTCCAAATTTGAAGATAGAGCCTTCACTTTATTAATTTCCAAAGGAAAACTTAAAGTTCAATTAATAATTTCCCTTGCAAATTAATGTCCATGGGAATTTAATCCCATAATAATATTCTCCTAACAGTTGAAAGTCTAGAATTGTTTCATTAAGCTATTCTCCAATTTCTCACTCCACCTTAATCCACCATTCTGTCTGTGTAAAACAGAGAAGTTCGGCAAACTGGTAGAACAGTGATCTCTTGAGCAGCTGTGGACTTTATGTCTCACTGGAATGGGTTAATTCCTTCCGACATTGTAGAGGATCAATGATAAGTCTCTGATACACCTCACTTTCAAGAAAATCCAGAGTTAATAGGATAGGAAACATCATATCAGCACTGGCACATCTTCCAATACACTTAGAAAACATGTCAAATCTTGGGGCCCTAGTGAAGTTAAGGTAGGCAAAATTTTACTTTTGGGAGCCCCTACTGAGTGCTGCCAAAGAACACAGCACGACGTCAATGGCAGCTGAGGGAGGGGGCATAGAGGAAACATCTGGGTTTCAGCTTTGCCAATGTACCAGTCTGTCTATGCCAGGTGTCCAGAGCCCATGGTTTGTGAATAAAGGCTGGATTAGGGGAAAATCTTACATAAAGAGGTTAATTATGCCCCTGTGTTTAGGATATCTGGAAGGAAATTCCATTATGCAAATATTCCCTCTCTTAGAACAGCATTTGAGATATTCCTGCCTTCTGGCAAAGTTGAGAAATTTGCAATGGTGACAGCCTCCATCACCAGGTCTTATTTGACAAGCTTTTCTTCCCCAGCCAGCATATTCACACTCATAATTTGCAATTCCCCATGGAGTGGCACATTCTGGCAGGAGAGCATCCTTGGAGGCAGGCTCTGTCAGCCTCACAGCCTTTCCTATCTCTTCTGAGCAGGCCTCTCCATCCCGTGCCATGGTGGCAGCTTAGGCCTATGCACGCCCCTCTCCTAGGCAAGTTTCTTTCAACCTCATATTTCTTGCAGGCGGAAATTTATCCACAAGGGTTTTCTGAACTAAAGCCACTATTGGTGCACCTGCCATATGCTTCTTATCACGCTGCCTTTCCTTTGGAATAGTGTAGAACTTTGATAGCATTTCTTTAGGCTACGTCTTTTTCTACAGTGGGAATTTCTCTATAGTGGAATATGTCTCTAGCGTTTTGATTTCCCCGTTAGAAGCCCTAGTTGAAATTATAACAATTTAAAACATATGTAGTTTGACTCTTTCTCTCCTATCCAACATAATATCAGTTTATTTTATTAGAATCCAAATTCCTTCTAATTTACATTTGTTCTCTGTCGCAGATATTTTGCTAACATCTTCTTTTAGGTTTTGAATTGTGGGGTCTCCTGTAATTCAAATAAGATTTTATAGTCAATAATCTCTATATCTACTAAAATCATCTGCTATTCGAAACAAAAGTTGTGTCCATATTCATTGTATACATATATTGAAAAATTCTACTGAGGAGGTATCCTACCCATAAGATACTCTCTCAATAGACTAACTCCCGCCTGTCTCCATCCACTATCCTATCTGGCTCCTTAATATATTTTACCTTTTTTCTCTCTTAGACTTTTAATTTCAAGGAAACCAGAATATGTCATCCTAAAATATGCCTCTTTGACATAAAAATTATTTCGAACTGCAGGCAATTAAGAAGCAGCAAAGGCAGGAAAAGCTTTCTCTACCCTCCCCTTTTCTGCCTAAACGTAGGATATCAATTCTTCCTTTACTGAAGACTGACTCTCATAAGCCCAGAGGTGGCCCCAGAAGAACATGCAAATAAATCTTATTCCATCAGTTCCCTCCCACAAATTCACATATCCCTTCCCTCAGTTTGCCACCCTTGGAAGCCTAGGACTGCTCTTCTTTGTCCTGTCATTTCTCTACAGATTTCCCGTTCTCTGTTGAAGATGCTATACAAGCTGTAGCTCTAAGCCCAGCTTTGAGTTACTCTTCATTTTAGGTTTCTCCAACGTTAATAAACTGTTATTCTCTTCTTAATGTATCGTTTAGTTAAAGAATCCCAGTTGAAAACCCAAGATGGGTAGAGGTCAAGTTTTGCCTCCCCTACAAATTCCACCTGTTTCTTAATTTATTTCCTCAGGACTCTCAGACAATAATAGGGATTCATATAGACAAAAATTGTGTCACTGTGAAATTCACCCAGTAATTCTTTAAATATTTTACACTATCACCCTGACCTATTCCACTCAAAATTGCCCAAATTTTATAGAGACACTTGTGTAAGTGTACTTGCTCTTATTTGCATTCTCTGTCTAGCTTTGAGAAACAGTTACTCAATAGTTTTCTGGGCCCGGGGCCCCTGGGAGAATGCCATTCCACTTTGCTCTCTGAGACCTGATTCTTATCTTCTGTTCGATTTCATTGGGCCCCACTCACTTTTCTGACCCAGTAAGGACTAAAGCATCTTTTTACACAAGCCAGGGCATTTCTTTTGCCTTTTTATATCAATCTACTCTGGTTTTTAAGATTTCATCTCTCCCCTTTTATTTGTACAGTCTGCCAGTTAAGAGCTCATGCTTTCTCCTTAGGAAACTTCTTTCTTCTCTAGCTTAATCAGCCTATCTTCCTTAATTTTTTCATGTTTCCACTTCTCCTGTGCTGATAATAAGAAGAACACTTTTCAAATCTCTTTGGTTTATCTTTAATTTCCTGAGCACACCTAATTCCCAGAGACAGTCTTTGGATCACTGAAGGCCTCATGCCTCAAACTTCCACACAAGTAAAAATTCACCCACGTTTCTCATAAGGTGCAAGTTCCAATTCATGGATTGGAGTATGAGAAATGCATCGAGGTGTAAGATACATCCTGGTTGATGCCAATATTCCTGGTCCATGGGCCACATTTTTAGTAGCAAGGTTTAGAAAGACCCTAGGATTTTTAGTGATTTCACTGAGTTGTCCATCTTTTTCAACTTGAGAAAATGGTAATTTCTCCTTATCAAAAGGCCTCCTATTTTTGTATATGTTTATTAATGAACTATATGCCCCCTTCTCTGGGTAAAGTCATAATTTGCATCTCAGAAATCTAAAACTATGTTTACAGGTCTTGTAATGAATAAACACAGAGTCAACTTGAACAAAGTACATCAATTCAAGGATAGTCACTGTAGAATTTTCTCTTTAGATCCTAAAGGCCATAATAAGAAGAACTGGGTCAGCAGGTCCATCACTGTCTATATGACTAAGAAAAATGACTTAAAGCTGGAACTTCATTGGAGGTGTGTAGCATCAATGGAGTTCAGCTGCCCCGCAGATTATAAACAGCACTGGTGGTTCTCCTCGCCAGGGACTAAAGATTTTTAATCCTGCCCCAGCCTCATTTGCAAATCAGGCCAGGGATTCTGTCCAGCAAAAGTCAACCTGACATAAACTGCAACTTCAAGCCCTGTTATTTGTCTGCAACCTAGATCCCTAGCTGGTTCCTTCTTTTCTGAGGGCCTCATGCCATTCCTAAGGCTTTTGAGGTTCAGGACCTTCTTAAAGAACTTTTTGAGGACTTTCTCTTGCTGAAACTCATAGGGTTTTTGTTAAACTGTGTCTTTCCCATTAAAAATTATTTGTCTATAAAAATAGTATTTGTCTGTAAGAATAGACACCAAAATATCAACGGCAATCATCACATCAAAGTAGCGTATGACCCAAGACTTAATGCCCTTTTCCTCAAGAAGTGGGAAGGATCTGTGATTTTACCCTACTTGCAAGCTAGCAAATTAACCTGCCACAGTTTCATGGGAGCTGGCAGAAGAAACAAGTTTCCTGGGTCAGAGACACAGGACTTTATGGCACATGCAGTACGAGCTTCATGTTTGCACACTTCTTCCACCACAGGAGGCTGAGAAACAGCCTCATGGATGCCACCCTCTCAGTAGATTTGAGTCACTGCTGAGGAACTCCAAGCTTAGAATATCTGCAGTCTTATTAGAAGATTAGTAGCAAAAGTGCTCCATCTTTGCCCCAGATGCAGACACTGTCTATGGTATCCTGGAAAGCAAAAGAATCTTCCCTCTCCTGAAGGAAGAAACTGTCTTTATATTCCAAGCCTATTTGCTATACGAACATCTTTGAACAGATTGTCTGGAAAAAAACAGTCAAAAGATGTGCAGAAATGCAAGAGATCCATGGAAAAATGTCCCTCCAACATTGCCCAGGTCCCACCATTAACAGCCAACAACACACTGTAAAAACAGTCCTGTGACACAGAAGAAAACACTGCAAGTCACCAAATTCAAGAAGTTGATTGATGCTCACTATTAAAACATTTGTTTAAATTTAACTCTGTCTCAAACTGCCCTTGTAAAACTGATGACACAGAAGAGAATTCTGAGTCCACAGACAGGCTGGTACTCAAGAAATGGGGAAAGGAAGGTGCTGAGCTGTATGTGCCATTTTTCCTCCCAAACTCACCAATCAGGTTTGTTCACTCCTTTTCCTGAGGTAGAATGAGGTATAGAGAGAGGGGGAAAGAGTGCACAGAAAATTTTTCCTTATGTCGACCGGGAGTAGAGAATGAGAGTGAATAGCAGTTTATAGAAGAATCATAAATAACTAAATGTATCTGAAATATTCAACTTCCTATTTTGACTATCTAGCTGGTTTCTCTGACTGTCTGTGCAAATGTATGTGCCTGTCAGCATGAAGGAAAATGCCCTTTCTCCTCAACATCGCCAGGATCTGGTATTAATTACAATGAAACAATATTTTATAGGTAGACAAAGCAGACGGATTATTTATAGCTGCAAATATAATGATTACCTGCAAAGATTGTTAAATAATAAAGGCATTCATGATATTAAATAACAAGAAGGTCACAATCAGGGCAGTTCCAGAATTAGTTCAGCAGACAAGCAGCTCCTGGCTCTCTCAATATATATCTGGGCAGCCATATTCACTGCATTGTTTTTTTGGCTTTTTGTACCACTTATTTCTGTTCTTAACTTCTCTTTGAGATAATTCTGCTGTCATTTTTCTTATAACTTAGTTGGAAACAATAATTTCCATCCAATCTTGTGAAATTTATTGAAAACTGTTTTATGACTCCGTATGTGTCCAATTTTTGTAAAAGATCAATGTGTACTTGAGAAGACTATGTATGTGTGCATTTGTCTATTAAATTGGTCACTTTGATTGTTTGAATCACATATATTATTCCTACAATTTTTCTTCTTGAGCTATTCATAATCGAGAGAGGTCTGTTTCACCCTGCTAGGATGATGTAGACTGGTTTTACATGTCTTGAGACTGATTTGTGGGGTGCATCAAGTTTAAAATTGATGTTTATTACTGGTGAGACATTTTTTTTTGAGCTGCTCCATGTTTCCTTTGCTTGACATTTGCCTGGTACTACTTTTTTCCAACTTTTTGATATGTACTTATTTTAGATTTTTTTTTTCCTACAAAGAGCATGTAGGTATATTTTTAATCTAATCTAACAAACTGTTAACTACAAAGCTCAGTCTATTTAAATTTATTTTTAATTATTACAATATTTTGACTTATTTATGTATTTTTTTGGTGAAGAAGATTGGACCTGACCTAACACCTGTTGCCAATCTTCCTTTCTTTTTTTGCTTGAGGAAGATTGTCACTGAGCTAACATCTGTGTCAGTCTTCCTCTATTTTGTATATAGGATGGCACCACAGCATGGCTTGATGAGCAGTGTATAGGCCTGTACCCAGGATCTGAACCCAGGAACCCTGGGACACCAAAGTGGAGTTCATGAGCTTAACCACTATTTTGACTTATTTTTAACATGGTATTCTCTATTTTGTGTTTTTCATGTCTTCTTTTTCTTTATCCCTTTTGAATTGATTTTCTTTTCCTCATTTCAATTTCTTTCCTCGCCTGGTTTGGAAGTAACATATTTTAGTACTATTTGATTATTTTAGTGGATTCCTTGAAATTTTTCACATGCACTTACCATAAGAAAGTCACAAGCTAATCAATCCTACTATTTATATAACAATACAAAGACAATTTACACTACACTGTTGTCATTTATTGTAGATCTATCTTGAATTATTACTTTTAATCCTGTAGATTAGATATTATTCTTTGAGTGTGAATTTATATTTACTCACAACTATACCCATTTCTTTGATCATCCAGCTTTGTCTTTCTTCTAGTGAAGTATAAAACTTCAAAGTTCACTTTTTGAGGATCATCAGTAGCAGATTAAGTATGAATTTCTTTATTTGTTTATTTGAAAAATGCATTTATTTTCTCTAGTTTTGAACAATAATTTTGCTGAAGTGTCAGCTGAGATGTTTGAAGTGTCACAGTAATCTACTTGTAGATTTCTTTTTATTAATTCTACTTTGTATGCTTTATATTTGCTTACTAGACATTTCAATTCTTTCATCAGTTTTAGAAAATTTTTAGCTAATGGCATTATCTAATGGTGTTGGCTTTGAACATTCTCTTTTAATTTCATGCTATATTCTCTTTTTAAATATCCAAGCTTAATCAGAAGATACATCCCTTCAATTAAATGGAAAAAATACCTGCTATATGTGACTTTTAATTTTACCACCATTTGCGTCTTATGCAATAATTAATTGATTTGTACAATTGACATTTACTGAGAATATACTGTGCTGGCCATTTTTCCCTAGGAATTTACCTTATCATAAATTCTTGATTGCTTTCAAAAGTAAATATTTATTGAGCATCTATTATATATTAGGCACTGTTAGTGTTCTCCAGAGAAACAGAACCAATGGAATGTGTGTGTGTCTATATATACGCATTACATAGATACTAATCATATATATTAGAAAATTGTCTTATGCCATTATGGAGGCTGGCAAGTCCAAAATGGATCAGCAGGCTGGAGACACAGGAGAGCCAACGCTGAGGGTCCAGTGTGAAGACGGGCAGGTTGGAGCCCTAGGAGAGCTGATGTTCCTGTGTGAGTCGGAAGGCCATTTTCTGTAGAACCAGAAAGAGCCAGTGATGCGGATGAAGTCTAAAGGCCGTCTGCTGAATTCTCTCTTGCTCCGCGGAGGCCAGTCTTTTTGTTCTTTTCAGGCCTTCAACTGATTGGAAGAGGCCCATTCACATTATGGAAGGCAGTCTGCTTTTTCAAAGTCCACCGATTTAAATGTCAGTCTCATCCAAAAACATCCGCAAAGAAATCCCTGGAATGATGGTGGGCCAAATATCTGGGCACTCCATGGCCCAGCCTGGCTGACACGTAAAATTAACCATCACGATCACCATGCATGCAGAAAGACAAGAAATATCCTATGCACATGTTGGTAACATCCTGTAAGGAAGAAAAAATAAATGGGAAATGCTAGAAAATTTGCTAAATGTTATGTTGATGAGATGTATAAGATTGCTATATGTCTTGATTGCATTTCAAGTAAAATACTTGAGAAATTTTACTCTCCAAAATCCTTAATATGTACCATTAGGGTTGAAAACACACGCTAAAAATGGCTAAGCTGAGTTAACGTTGCAGGTTGGATTTTACAGAAACAGATATGGAGATAGAGGTGGGTTATAAGATGTATATCAGGGATCAACAACTATGAAAGCAAGATGGAGAAGGCAGGGTTGGTCTGAGATAGACGTTTAACTGTGATAAAGGCCCAGCAAAGCTTCAGTCAGTCCGGTGTGTCATCCCAAAGTGAATGTTGCCTGTCAGGCTTATTCTGTGTTAGGATGAAATGACAAGCCCTTTCAGCCCCACCTTGCTCAGTCAGCAGGTTCAGGCATCTTGGGAAGGGTGTGGCTCTGGGGGAAGTGGCTCTCTACAGCTGAAACAGATAATGAAGGAACTGACCAATGGAGGCCGTCGGCTGACCACACTCCCCGCAGGTGGGTAGCAAGTCCTTTCCTGATGGGGATCTGGATGTCACTCTTCTGTGTCTATCCTACTTAATGTTTGGTTTCCCAATCGAGTGACAAAATTAATTCCCATGCTCTGAAATAACTTGACCATTTCTTCCATATTGTACTCAGTTATAGGTGGGATTTTGCAGAGGAAACTCAAGACTGGCAAGCAAGTAGAGAAGGGTCGTCAACATGGAGCGTGGTTTGCTTACCATTTGCCATTTTTCAGCTGCGATTACTGAAATGGATAATTCAACTCAAATTGTCTTAAACCATAAGCAAATGTATTCATTCACATAACAGAACATCTAGAGATAAACTGAGTTTCAGGATTGGTTAACATGTGTTACTCGCTTCAAGGATCTAACTTTGTTTTTTTCCGACTCTGCTTTTGCAAAAAACTTTTGGTCATCTGTGTCTGCTGCCTTTTAAGCCTCTTCCTCAGGACCAATTAAGAGCCGTTAGTAACAGTGGGGACTACCTATTTCTAAAATGCATCTCTTTATTTTTCATTGTCCACAGTTTAGTCATGTGAATTTCTTTAACTACAGTGGATGAGATCACCAGGATCAGGCCTACTCTTACTGCTAAGAAGAAGCCGGCAAACTCGTACGGAACTTGGGAGGAAGAGAAGAAATGTTAGAGATTCCACTACAGTGTCCTCTCAAATTTGAAATATTTTTTTCTTTTAGTGGTGATTGAGGAGACATCTGTCAGAAATTAAAGTGGATGAATCCTTACTTTGGAAGAAGCTGAGATTAATTGACATCTAAAGTAAGGAAACTTCCAGATGTAAGAGTATAAGATTATATGCTATTTTTGTTGTTGTTGTTTAGTTAAGACCTCTTTTTTTTCAGAGTAGGTGAGTAGAGGAATACACATGACTACCCAGGTGAACACTCCTCTTAGAGGTCTCCCCTTAGTTTATATAACCTCTGATATAAAAATTTTCTTCTTCCAAACATGATTCATTGTTTCTATAAAAACTTACTTTCATCTCAAAATTCAACAAGGCTTTGATGGCTAGCTAATCACACAGAATTATCTGATCATTTACTTTGATGCACAAAGTGTGGTTATTTGTAATAGTCATTTTATTTTAGAATTCACAGTGCAATGGCTGACACCTTATCAAATAACATCTAAACTTGAGTGCTTTTACTGTGACTGACATTTTGTGCTCATAATCATTAAATTGTTCTAAGGTGAGCAAAAATACATGATGAACAAATTCCCTTTTAGTTGGATCAAATTACTTTTCTCTACAAGGTTATCCATGTTATTTCAGCTATTTGACAAGGCCAAATCCTTCATAGGAAAAGAATTGTTTGTCCTTATTCAAAACAGCAAAGAGAAAAGATAAAGATATGAAAAAAACCAGCAGAGGGAAATGGAGGACCACAACCAAATCTCATCCAATGTTTCCAAAAGGAATTCTTTTTAGGTAAAACCTTTTTAAAGAAAAGTGATGCGCAATTATACATCTCCTATTAAAGGTATAATGGCCTGGATCTCACCCTTTGTTTTTGATCATTTCAGGTTAAACAGCTCACTAACTTCTCTTCTTCACAGAAGGTATATTTAGTAAAAGAGCAAACTGCTTATTATATTGTCAAGAATAATATAATTCATGTTTGAGATTTTTAAGAAGACTAGCTTAATTTTTAAATGTATTATTGTTAACCAAAATGATGAAGTTCAGTTACCTGTAATGATGCTCAATGCTAAATTTTCCTTTTGTTCCCTGACGAAATATTCTATTTACAACTGAGATTTGCCTCGTTGTGCCCCCAAATGTCGCTGTCATGAAGCCCACTATTGTTCGTGACTAATTCAACCATTGCTTGCATAAGAAATCCTCACTGATTTAACTACTAAAGCTGATAATCATGCATTTAAAAATGAATAAAGGAGGGCTAGGTCGATATAAATGAAAACATTTTATTTAATAATGCAGGAGTATCTTCTGGTTGTAATTTAACACTGATTTGTTATAAATGAGTGACGTATCACTTGGTCTTTGACAAGGATCCAGCTCTGTGAGTTTGTACAGGAAGTAAATTCAAAGTGATGATTCCAAGTGATACCCAGAAAATCTTCGCTACTAAATTTTATTGTATATCATTTAATGTCTGGATTAAATATAATACAATGGTTTAAGTGTGTGTGGTTTTTGATCCTATCCAAACGAAAGTACTTTATTTATAAATAGTTTTTTTGAGAAGTATCAAGTTGACTGTTCCGTGTATTTCTTCTCATAGTTACAAATCATATGCAAATTCCCCAAAAATACCTATTTCTGAATTTAGAGAAAAGCCAAATTCTCTCACAAGGTGAGTTAGGCTTAATAAAATTTGTTTTCCTCCGTAACTCACCAGCCCCTAAAACTGTCTTCAAAATAAGTTTTTGTCATCTCAGAGCCATTAACGTGGTAGTGTCTTTGAATGCAGGGATGACGTTCTGGGCAGCACAACAGCCATCAAGTCAGAGTCTGCCAGAATGGCCGTCTACTTTCTTTTGGATGGTGGTTGTACATACACTATGGTCATGATGCTGACGTCGTCTTGGATGTTCGTGTCCAAAGGGTACAAACAGTTGTTGGTGTGGGAAACATTGTTGGCAATCTTGAAAGAGAAGATATATTTTCATGGTTCACTTCGAACATGGAAATACCAGCAAAATGGAAACAGATGATGACATTTTTATTCCATGCTGTAAGTGAGCCTCAGCTTTCTAAGGCTGAGGACACAGTGGACTCCACAACATACTTAGCACTGTACCCTCCATTCAGGCTAGTAGCTTCTCACTCCTGGAAAATAGGGATGGGCTTCCCCCGATCACAAGCTTCCTATTATCAGTCAGGATGGTGCGTGGAGCATACCATGCGAGTAAATCATGTAGTTGAGGACAGTGAAAGAGGTAGTAATGGTTAGAAAAGCCTCTGCACTGGTATTAAAAATAGTCCTAGTGACCAGCTGCCCAAACCTGCTAAATCTTTTGGCTCTAATGTTCTTCATGATGTCTCATGAACGTGGCTACAGCTGCCACTGCACAAGAAGTATGACTAATAAATTATCAGGGACTATACGTTTACCTCTCAGACTTCCTTTCTCATTAGAGAAACGAGCTTAGGGACCAGTTCTTTCATAGAAGAGATATTTGTTAATAAAAGATTGTACAAATTCAAATACACACAACTGAGTTCAATGTTCCCATAGTGATGCATGAGAAGTCAACGGCTGAACCAGTCACATATATCAAGTAGCATGTGACAAGTCATTCAAAAAGAATAATTTTATGTAGAAATTCTTTTACTTTTATTTAAACAATTCAATATATATCACCTTATAACAACTAAAATATATATGATTTTTACTACCTAATGATTCTGAATGCAAACTCCTTATATCACTCACCTTCTTTGAAGATATACAGACTACATCACATCGTTAAAAAACAATAGAAAAATATTCTCTTATATTTTCCAATAATCTAAAACTATAGGTTTGTCTTTGGATTGCCTGATGTTATAATTTTTAGGCAAGATGTTTTCCAAATACAAAGATTACACTTATCTCGTAGGAATGTAAAACATCATTACCAGGAATCACAAGGTTAAAATGCCACATGGAAGGATGCAGGGGGTCAGGTATAGAGGAAAGCATGGTGGGAGGAGGATTCCTTCCTCATATAATGTAGCTGCTTTCCCCTACTAATGAATTTGCTATATAAAGTGCACTGAAAATAGGGATCTGCATGAATGTTGAATGATCCTGTAGGAGTTACATTGCATTCTGCAGAGGAAAGTGATAGGTTACTGCAATTAACTTTAGACTTGTTTTTCATTTAAGAACATAATAAGAAGAGAACTTTCTTAAAAATGGAAGTAGTGGCCCACACTTCATTTCTTAAAAAAAGATTTAATAAAATGTACTCAAAATTTCAGCCTCTTTTTGAAAAAATATATAGCCAATAATTTTTCAGGGTATAATAGTTCACTAACGTACACATGTAATCTAAAAGCTTTCAGTCTTAAGCAAGAATAAAACAATACCTCATTCATTTTGCTTAGTAACAAAAATTAGCTGAACCCTGTACGGTTAGCTTATTATCACTGACTGGAACTCAATCTGTTCTTGTCTATTTATACCAACAAGAGCCATTATAAAAAGAGGGATGTGATTATGTGGTGAATGTAGAGTTTATGAGATGATTTCAAAGAAGTCTATGAAACATATTCTTTTCTGGCAATATCATATCATTTAAAAAGGCATAAATATGTACACAAAATTAGAATGTTCATACAATTTTTTAAATACTTGGGTATTTTCTTGATTTACACAACAGCTAACAAATAATGGTGAGGATTATTTTGTGGTGAATAATAAACAAATTTTCTCGGGATGGTGGAGAGAGCAGACATCACTAAGTCTGTAAATATGAGCTTATACATGATGAAAAGATCTCACTTTATCCTTTGCAGCACAAATATTGTGTATGCATTTATATGACCACATAACTCAAAGTGTTAAAAGGGAAATCCTCCTTGGCAAACTGTCTGGCAATTATATTTATTAAAATATCACTCACTTCTCAGCTAAAGAAGTCTTTTCCTGCTCTTATCTGTATTGCTTTTCATCTAAATAACTACCCAGATGGCTTCATCTTTTGCATCATTGCACAAGTCATGGCCGTAGTATCTTGTTTTACTAACACTGCCACATACCTGAGCTTCTTGATCCTTAGTTCATAAACCTGGGATGGCACTGTCCACAGTAATGCAAATCTGAGCACGTGTGTGCTTCTTATAAAGATCTCCGTTGTCTCCCCAGTGCCCTCGAGTCAAATCCAAATGCTTTAATATGGCCTACTTGACCTGGCCTCTGATAATCTCTGCTTCCTTGCCCCACAGCTCTTTCCTCTTGTAATACACACTCTGGCCATTTAGAGCTGTTTGTGTTTCCCAGTGACCCTTGGTCTCTGATCTACAATATTGGAAGGCACTCTTCCTCCTGTCTAGAATTCTCCCTTGCTAACTCTTCACTTGGCCAAGTCCTGTTGAGACTTCAGCTATCAATTTATGCATTCCTTCCTCCAGGAAGATACCACCTTCACAAAGCCTTGGCCAGAGCCTCAGTCTTTGTTCTCCTACAGCACAAATCTACATCTGTTAATGCCTGAGTCCTCCACAGTGTGGGAACTTCTTGGAGGCAGGTATTAGTTCTTTCTTCCTCTCCTTTCCCTGCTACTCGGAGCAGTGCCTGGAGCCCAGAAGTTCAGTGAACAGTTGTGGATTAATGAGTTCTGAAGGCTTTTAGTAGGTTGAGTGACATGTGTATTTACCTGACTGTTATCATATACTTGTCAATGTTACTATTCAACTATAGATATTTATAAAACATGTAGATTTTAGATTATGTTTCATCAGGTTTCTACATAGTACATTGAAAATGCCATATTGAGAAACACTTATTCATACTTTTTATCTCTATGTATTCACATCTGTCTCAAGAAATCTAAATTGATTATTTGGCTATAAAATCAAATGATGATAATGCAAGTAGTGGCATTCACACGACTTGAGTGATTATTAAAATATGTCCAGTGAAAACTTCAAGAAATATCAAAGAAGAAACAGAGGGGAGCAGAAATCAACACTCTTTCACTTTGTCAGTTTAAGTTTCCTGATGAAAAAAGAAAGTAGAGAAAATAAATAGAAAATATTAATTGATTTTAGAAAGCATTAGTCTGTTGAACTTTTTTACATCCAGGATAGGAAAGAGCCAAACATATTTAAATAATTTAGGTTACATGACACCCATGCTATATTAATACAAAACTTATTAACTTACGTAATGAACTCCTTGCAGTTAAGTTGAAAAATTGATGATGATCTGGGTTAATAACAAGATATGAAAAGGAAAAAAGAAAACTGTAATATTTATCTTAAAGTAAGTACACAGGAACCAGTTTTCCCTGTCATTTGCAAAAGGACATTTTTATAATAAGATCTTACGTGTAAATAGCACTTTGCAGATTAGAGAGTCAGCTTTCTTACCCCTTATCCAAGGAGACAGGTAGGAAAGCTATGAATATGTCTGAATATTTAGAGTAATTCAATCCAAGATTGCCTACATAAGCAAAGCAGATTTTTGAGATAAAAGAAAATGTAAAATTATATTTTAATGATCATTTAACACACATTTTAATGAGAAGGTAGGACTCATTGCCTTTTGTTTTTTACCCTCATTGAGTTTCCTAAACTGTTCTTTGGCTAGTGGCCTAATGTAGTACATCACGGAGTCTCTTCGTAAAGATGAGCAGTTTCAAACACAGCACAAACATATCCACCCCAAATATTTTACTGCTACTAAAATGACTTTTGATATACCTGCTTAAAACTTTGGACCATTTAAACATAAATTAATCACCACAGATAGACAAATTTTAAAAGGTGTCATGAATTTTTATATTTATGAAAAATGTGGAAGTAACATAAATTAGAAAAGACATGAGAATAAAATTAATGTTATTGATTTCCTCACCTAATCAGACAGTTGAAAATCAAACTGCATTATAAAAAACACTTTAAGTTGATTTACATTGTCTGAACTGTAGAATTACGTGGAGGACTAAAACTCTGTGGAAAGATTCTAAGCCATGTGTAATGATAGATACGAACGAGAGACTTTTTTTTTGAGGAAGATTAGCCCTGAGCTAACATCTGCCACCAATCCTACTCTTTTTGCTGAGGAAGACTGGCCCTCAGCTAATATCCATGCCCATCTTCCTCTACTTTGTATGTAGGACGCCTGCCACAGCTTGGCTTGCCAAGCAGTGCCATGTCCGCATCCAGAATCTGAACCGGCTAACCCCAGGCCACCAAAGCGGAATGTGGGAACTTTACCTCTGGGCCACCAGGCCAGCCCCAAATGAGAGAATTTACTGAGAGAATTTCTCTCTTGTTGATCCTAAAGAAATACTTAATATTTTATTAGTGAGTTGGAATTTCTGGAAAAAGGCATTTTTTTGGATCTAAAACTATAATATTCATAGGTACAATTGACTGAAACATTTCATTTCAGATAATTTAGTGACACAGTTAGAAAGAACTCAATGTTAGATGTCAAATACTGTGGTAAACACTATTGCTTTTTAATAATTTTATAAAAGCCATTTAAATATTTTATTTATAATAAAATATATAATAATATTTTTTTCCAATTAAAGGTATTGCATTACATTTTTTTTCCCCTGAGGAAGATTCACCTTGAGCTAAAATGTGTTGCTAATCTTCCTTTTTTGCTTGAGGAAGACTGTCACTGAGCTAACATCTGTGCCAGTCTTCCTCTACTTTGTATGTGGATCACTGCCCCAGCATGGCCACCAATGAGTTCTCTGTCTGTGCCCAGGAACTGAACCTGGGCTACTGAAGCTGAACGCACCAAACTTAACCATGAGGGCACAGGCCAGCCCCCATTAGTTTTGATTTCATTTTTTTTTTTTTAAACCCTACTTCCAATCTATCAGCAAGTACTCTCAGGTCTGGTCTTTTTCAAACCATTAACTAAAATCGATTTTTGCTCTTTTCAATATTCCTACTTTAGAGCAATTCTTACTCTAAAAACACCTCTCCCTTTATTTCTGCAACAGTTTTACTGTCGTTCACCTCAATCACAGTTCTGTTCCACTGTAATCCATGCTCTACAGAGCACCCCCTCTTCTCATTAGAAAATGCATGTCAGATCTTTGTCTCATAAATAACAGATTGCATCAGTTCCCCCATTGCACTTAATATTTTTTTAAAAATTCCTTATTCTACCTTACCAAACCTTACATAATTTTTGTAAGTAACTTTGTTTTTCTTGAGGAAGATTAGCTCTGAGCTAACTACTGCCAGTCCTCCTCGACTGGCCCTGAGCTAACATCTGTGCCAACTTCCTCCACTTTATATGTGGGACGCCTACCACAGCATGGCTTTTGCTAAGCGGTGCCATGTCCTCACCTGGGATCCAAACCGGCAAACCCCGGGCCACCAAGAAGCGAAATGTGGGAACTTAACCACTGCGCCACCAGGCCAGCCCCTATAGTAAGTAACTTTTAATGTTTCCTCTAATAAACTCTTAATTTTTTTCCAACACATTTTCAAATATATGATTATTAGAAGTGAAATAATGTTTCCTGCATTCAACAAAGAAGCCTGTATGGGGTCAACATAATCTAAATGATCTCAAGGAAACCATAGGAAGCATAAAATGTAGCAGCATAGAACTTCAGATTAGACATCAAACATGTTTCCAATAAACTTGAGCACTTAGCCACTGTTTTTTTTTAACTACTTATTCTATCTTAATCTAAATTTCTTTTTCCTTAAAAATATCAATAGCAATGGATCTTATCTTAAATTGTAGCTATGATAATGAGCAAAACACATAAGTAGGTAGGTGTAAAAAGGTTATACCTCAAGTATTTAGTGATCCATAAATATTAGCCATTATTATGTGAGATCTAATTTTCTTCCACTTTTAGTTGAGAGTTTTAAAATTTTTCTGTTATATCTGTTATAGATAGAAATGCAGTTGCGATAAATCCCAAATTATATCGATATGTTTTTCTCATCTGATCATTTGTCTCTTTAGGGTGAATCCTCATTCACTACTAAATGAATCCCTTCTTTTTTGCATTCTTTAGAAAAGAAGATCAGGTTGGTGATGGTAGATAATACAGGAAATTGTGTTGCTGTCTCTCCCATCCGTCCATACCTTTTGGTGCCTATTGCCCACACAGTCCCACTTTTCTGACTACTCACTCTATTTCTGGACTCGATCCTAACATACCATTCAGGCTCTGTATTCATACTCTTAACACACCAACATGACTGAATCTCTCTTGGTCAAAACTGTCTCTTCCTTACCACTGTGAACTGAATTACTTTTTGTAAAGGAGCTTATTTGGTATCAAAAACACTCACGAATATAACTGTATCTCTCTTCCTAGCATTATCTCATATTTTTCCCTGTGTGGAGTCTATGTATTTAGGTTAGGTTAATCATCGTTATTAGTGCATCTGGAAAGCACACAATTCTCTGGCTCTCCTCTTCTTCCACCTCCTTTTCCACTCAGAATTTTTTACTCTATGACATTTCATAAATTTTTTATGGATTCTGTTTCATCTACTTATGAAAATCCACACATTCCTTATGGTCCCAAGTTCTTCCATTGTGTCCTTATTTTTATGGCCTAAAAACTGATTCATCTGTGTTCTTATGATGAAAAAACCCATATTCTGAATTCTTACGATATTATGTTTATGTCATGCTTGATGACATTTTCACATTGAGAACTACCTTGAGCTGTGTATAGTCATTTGTATATACCTAACAGTTATTACATTATTTTAAACTTTTTGAGGAACACATTAATATCTTGAATTATTTTTATAACTAATGCCCAGCTTATAATATAACACATTGCTCACAGTAATCACACATTTAATATAAATTTTATAAGATAATTGACATAATGTATGTACTTTAAACCAAGTATTTCCAGTAGCTGAAAGGCAGGAAGATTACAATTCTTTTTGTATCTCTTAAGAGTAATTAGGAATCTAGAACAGAGCTGTTGAATAGACAGCTGCAATAGATAGTGGCAATATTCTATATCTGTGCTGTCCAATACGGTAGTCTATAATGTACTTTGCCTATTAAACACTTGAAATGTGGCTAGTGTGACTGATAAACTAAGATTTTAATTTATTTAATTTTAGTGAATTTAAATTTACACAGTCACGTGTAGGTACTGGCAACAATGTTGGACAATGCGGATCAGATCCAGAAAGTCAAGATGGTGTCTTAGGTGACACTAAGTAACAAGTCTGCCACGACAATACACGTGTTATAAAACATATTCATATACTATGAGTTAGCTATGAGCACAGCTCATATAGGTGACAATCTATACCTATATTTTCTCAAGGAGAGACTTCCATAGGCTTCTTTTTCCCTCCAAAGTATATTTTGATTCACTTTTAAGAATTTATATACAGAAAAAGTCACCTTTTTTATTGCGAATTTCTATGAGTTTTGGTAGACACATACAGTTGTGTAAACGTCAACACAGCCCAGATATTGAGTAGTTCCATCACTGTAAGAAACTTCCTCATACCCCTGTGTAGTCAGCCCTATGTAGGCTTCTTTGTTGAATGCCGAAAACATTATTTCACTTCTGGGAATCACATGCTCAAAAATATGTTGGGAAAAATTTCAAGAGCTCCCAAAAGAACAAGAAAAACAGCTTTGGAATTGATTATAAGGAAATATAAGGTTATCGGCTAAATGATATCTGAGAGAGGCAGATAACAAACTGCTTAGAAGGTGTTACTGGCAAAGGGTAAACCTCAAAGGAAGGGATGAATGATTTATTAGACACATGGGGAATGTGTCGAAACAGTATAATGGAAAGGAAAAGTTTTCCTTTCAGAGTAGATAGTGGATAATTGATGTAGGCACTCATTTAGAATGAATCACTGGTGGTTGGAGCAATTAAATAATGAAATAATAGTGTATCTGTATATTCGACTTCCATTAATGGCAGGCTAATTATTTGCATAGAAATTCTTACTTAAAATGGCCAAAAGTCAGGAAAAATATTTTTAAACTCTGCTTCAAATCATTTTTGAATTAGTAGGATAGTGAAAAATTACTGGGACAGGGTTGGGGGGAGGTTGGAGACCTCGTAGATTATCCAGGTCATAGAAGCCATCGTTTTCCTGGAGCTTCTGCCACTTCCATGGGAATCAGCTGAATTCCTAACTGACTAACAGAATCTGAGAAGCTGATGATCACTTTTAACAGCTTCTTGAGGTTACAAGCATCAGGAATTGAAATCTAGGAACTTGTAAGTTTGGATAAACTCTTAAAAATCTCTACCTTGGATTAGAACCCATCAAAGGTATAGCTTAGGAATAAATATGAATTTTCCTACACCACAGCCTCCCTCTCACAAATACTATCTCAATTTGGTGGTTCCTCAACAAGTTAAACAAGGAACTTCCATAGGACTCAGCAATTCCACTGTTGGATATACACTCACAAGAATTGTGAACAGGTTTTTAAGCAAATACTTGTGTAGAAATATGGATAGCAGAACTAATCACAATAGCCAAAAGGTGGAAAAACCCAAACATCCATCATCAAATGGATGGATGAAGAAAATGTAGTATATCCATACAATGGAATATTCTGCAGCCCTAAAAAGGAGTGAAGTACTGATACATACTACAGTATGGATGAACCTCAAAAACATTATGCTAAGTGAAGAAACCAGATACAGAAGGTCACATCTTCTGATTCTGTATATGTAATATACCAAAAATAGTTAAACCTATAGAGACAGAAAGTAGATTAGTGGTTGCCAAGGCTAGTGGTAGAGAGGGTTGGGGAGTGATTGTTTACAGGGTCTCCTTTGAGAGTGGTGAAATGTTTTGCAGCTAGATAGAATAATGAACGCACAACATTGTGAATGCACTAATGCTACTGAACTGCACATTGTAACATGGTTACTTTTATGTTATGTAAATTTCACCTCAATGAAAAAGAAAACAAAAACAAAAAAGCAAGTAAAATTAAACATATAACTACTGCATGATCCAGAAGTTGCACTCCTAGGCATTTAACCCCAGAAAAAGAAAGATACTGTGTTCACATAAAACCTCATGCACAAATGTTCATATCAGCTTTGTTCATAATAGCCCCAAACTGAAAACTACCCAAAAGTCCTTCAATGGGTAAATAGTTAAACAAAATGTGGTATATGTATACCGTGGGACACCACTCAGCAATAAAAATGAATAACTATTGATAGATGTAGTAAGCTGCGTGAATCTCCAGAGAATGATTGGAAAAGGCCAACTACACACTTTATGGTTCCAATTATAGAACATTTTAAAATATAAAATTATAGAAATAGAGAACAGATTAGTGGTATCCAGAGGTCAGGGGTGGGAGTAGGGATTAAGAGGGATGTGGTGTGGGTATAAAAGGACAACAGAATGTGTTGTTTTATTGATGGAATTGTTCTGTGTTTTTATTGGATCAATGTCAATCTTCTGATTGTGATAATATATAGTTTTACAAAATGTTACCATTGTGGTAAACTTGTAAAAGGTACATGGGATGTCTGTGTATTGTTTCTTACAACTCTATGTGATTTTAAAATTCTCTCAAAATAATAAATATAATTTAAAATAATTTATATAAGCTCTTGCAATAAATATGAAAAGGATCACTTTTCAATCTATTTTATGAGGCCAGGTCAACTTCAAAGAGAAATCTTGACAAGAATATCTTGAGAAAGGGTTGTTATAGATCACCATTCATGAGCATACTTGAAAAATACTTATAACAAAATAAACTCAGAAATCTATTTAACATAGTAATATGTTATGACCAAATTGGGTTAATTTCAAGAAAGGAAAATTGTTTTGACACTAAAAGAAAAAAGTTAGTCATGCAATTCACCACAGTGACAGAATAAAGGAATAAAAGAGATAAACCTATAATCATTTCAACAATTGTGGGAAAATCATTTAATAAAGTTCAACATTTATTTGTAGTTAAAAAAAATACCTCATGTTACAAATACGGTTTCCTCAATATAATAAGAGTTTTTTAATTTAAAAATTCAGCAAACATCACACATGAGAGTGAAGTGTTAAAACTGCTCTTTTGGAGATGTAGAAAAAAACAAGAATGACTGCATTTATCTCTTTTATTCAACTCTGTACTATATTTCCTAGCCAAAGAAATAATATTAAGAAAATAAAGTATAAGCATCAGAAGGGAAGAAATACTACTATAGTCATTATGTTCATACCATAAAATTCTGCATTTAACCCCCCCAAGCATTATTAGAATTAACAAGTGCTTGTTTGGGGGACACTCAGTCCTATTCCAAGGCTGGGTAGAAGGTGCCTATCGATGGCCATCGGAGCTCTCTGCTTTCTCAGTCATTTCTCATAGGAGAGGGAATCGCAGGATAATAAGACAGTCTCCCCCAAAAGACTCTAGCCAACTTTCTCTTATAAAACTTTTCTTATTGTCTAATATAGCTTACCTAAACAAAAGAGGGCAAAGCAAAAAATGTACAGTCCAATTATTTATCTCAAAGTGAACTTCTGTATAAGAAACACTTAGATCAAGTTATAAAACAGCTCGATCCTCTCAATAAATATTTGCCTTCTCTCAAGAATTACTGAGATTCTCAAAGAGCTTTTCCTTAATGTGGGCTTATCTACTAATATTTCCATATAAAAATACTAAAATTTTAAATATTTAATTCATTTAATAATAATATAAACCCATCATATTGGATAAAAACTGATATTTCTTATAAAAATGACTATTTCCAAAACAATAAAAAGTTAGTGAGATAAGTAGCATAAACTGATGTTTATGTGAATATCTTTAATTGCTGGCTTAGTAGAAGACGACAATTTGGTTTGTTCTTTTAATGGAAATACATGAGGCAAAGCAGAGTTCCCACAAATATGCAGTTAGAAAAGGGAAGTATTTTAATAGTCTTTTTAGATAATAGTGAATATTCTTTTATGATACTATACCAAACTCAACATTTGGTAATTTCTTAAAAGTAAATTGCTGCGACCAGCCTGGTGGCATAGCGGTTAAGTTCATGCCCTCTGCTTAGGTGCCCCATGGTTTGTGGGTTCAGATCCCTGGGGTTGATATGCACCCCAGTCATCAAGCCATGCTGTGGCAGTGTCCCACATACAAAATAGAGGAAGATTGGCACAGATGTTAGCTCAGTGCTAAACTTCCTCACCAAAAAAAAAAAATAAGAAAAAACATAAGTTGCTATGCGGAATCTGAAAGCTTATGATTAAACTTTAGTGCTCTCTTACATTAAAACTCATTGGTGTAGTTTGCACTTTGAAGGAATATTTTACTCATAAATGATTTGGAACATCATGGACTACTCATTTGGAAAATATTGGGTCACTGACTTATGTAGCTCCAACTGTTACACCACTTTTCATTTATAAGTATCAAAAGAAAACTATGTCTGTTAATATCACCCTAATTATACTAGGACTTCTGCATAAAATCAAACTATTTCTCCTCTATGAGGCCTCATCCTGCTACTCCAGCGATAGCTGTGTCTCCCTTTGCTAAAATTTCGGAATATTTGTTAACTCTACAAAACAAGGAAGTTGACGTACATTGTTCTCCAGTTTTGTTTTTTGTTTTTCCTTCCAGTGATTTCTTCTCCTTAAAGAGACTTGAATCTCTGTGTAGTAGAAACCACACCACGTTACTCTTTGTGTATTTGCTGTGCCGATGTATGTGTTGTTCACAAACTTTGATTAACTCTTTTCTCATAACAGAACTGCATTTCACGACTGAATAGAATAAACCAATGGAAGAGAAGCCCAGCCACGTCACTTGTGTTATGTAAATACATTTGGTCAAATAGAAACTTATAAAAGCAAAGAATAAAATGATAGAATTTTAATCCAATAAAAGAGAAACCAATACCAATATTACTTTTCACACTTTTGATTTTGAAAAAGGCTTCTTGGTTAGAATTCATATATAAAACTGAAATTGAGCTTAGATTAAGTTTGAATATCAATTAAATATTTAATACTCTTATTTCACTTGTTTTTACATGGTCTCATGGTGTCTGCCCTCTGAGCCATAATTCTTTCTGATGATTTCAAGTAAAAAAGAAAATACAATTTTTTTCCAGTGAGCATTTTTTTTCAAGTAAAAACCCTACATATATGGTATTAGTAATACATCTTACTAGATGTGAGTTTCCTCTAACGAGAGTGATTCAGGTTATTATTTTACCTCTTCAAAATACAGAGCGTTGACTAAAGCAGCGTAGAGAGCCACTCCCTAATTGCTTCTGCACAATGCAGAACACTGTTCCGTTTGCTGCCCCATAAACAGTGTAGGCTTATCATAGCTGTTTGGCAGGCTGCCACACCACAGCCACCTAACTTGTTCTTTGTCTTTCTTCCCATTGCAATTTCCCACCTGCCTGTATAACAGAAAGTTTGGAAGCTCTATGGACTACAGCAAATATATTTTTCATGCTCAATGTCTGGGAGTTTCAAAAATATTGAATTTCTTCTGCTGCTCATTACTCATTAAGTAGGAATAAGACTAAGAAGCCTGCAAACGCAAGTAATTGCCTCAGTATGTGTCAAGATAATGAGGTATCAGTAACAGAAACCATCCATAATGGACGTCAGAGATTTGTTATAAAGAGAAGTAGTTAAATACCAACAAAATACATTTTATATGTATTTATGGTACTGGTATGTGAGAGAACTCTATGCAAAAATGCACTGCTGGAAATTTTAAACTATGTGGAAGACTCTGAAGGTGACCCTCCTGAATTTTAAACATGTTAAGAAAATGTTGACTCTTTCTATGCCCACAGAAAGATTAATTTTGTTTTGGTGATTTGTGTATGCTTTTTTTGGGAGGAGGAACAATCCAGCTAGTCTTAAGATGGAACGCCAAGCAATATTGGAATAGGATCTCTGATTTCTAAGTGTAAACAATAACTTGGGCCTCAAATTTCTTATAAAATATTTTTAGTAAATAAAATCTAAAGTTTTATTTGCCTAAAAAATTTAATTATATAAAAATTATTTTTTAGCTCTATGATGAATTTTTGCATGTGTTCCAGCTGGCAATAGTCATGGGAGAATAACTATAATAATTTAGAGAAAAGGATAAATGAGGGTTTCTTTACATATTAATTTTATTTGTGACTCATGACAGGACCTCCCAACCCAGCAGTGATGATGAAATGGCAAAGTAGAAACTTCGACCTATTGGTTAGGTGGGTAATTAACTATTACTTAATAGTTCAGAAAAAAACTCAGAAAAAAAAGAGAGACTGGAGTGCTATTAAAAGAATGGATAGATTAAAAATAAAAGGAAGAAAAAATACTGTAGAATTGGAGCTCCACATCAGGGACATGAAGGGATGGATGAACTGCACAGAAAGGGAAAAACAACAGGTTGGAGCACTCCTGTGGGCCTAGCCAAAAGAGTGGACCTGACGGTATAATTTATTCAGAAGTCGAAATATAACGATGTACATGTGAAATTTGTATAACGTTATAAAGCAACGTTACTTCAACAAAAAAGAAAGAGGAAGCAAGGAGAGCTAAATTCTATTTAACATCTCCTAGTTTCTAGGTGTTATGCTAGAAACTTTCATCTTATTTTTTTATCTGCACAATCCCCTATAAGGTATGTGTTATTATCATTTTAATGATAATTAAATTGTGGCTTAGAGACTTCAAATAATTGCAACAACAATAACAACAACCACAAAAAAAATCAGGGAAGCTGAGATTCAAAACTTTATACTTAGCCCATTAAAAAAAATCTCTAGTTCAAAGAAAGTAAGACAAGTAAGGAAGTGTTTGAAAGACCAGGAATGAAGGAGGAAAACCGGAACAGCAGCTGTAATAAACACAGCATAGGTCTAGACACTGTTGCATACAGTGAAATGAACAGTTGCATCCTTTGAACACGTAAGTAACGCAGGATTGATCATGGTGACCCGACGCAAGGCTAGAGAGTTTACTTTCTTAAATACTTAGTTAAAAATGGGTGTGATTTGTAAAAGACAGTGATAATTTGTTCTGAGTTGTACTCTACTGCAGGCTTTTAGGGGAGAGGCAAGAAATAAACTCAAACGGGCTAAAAAAGGTGAGCTGCTTTTGGTTGCTCTGAAAGTTCCTTTAAAAAAAGATTATTGTGACACTGATCACAAATAGAAGAGAACTTGATTTAAAGAATAATAATGAAATAAACATCTACATATGGCTTAAATTAAAAATATTTCCAGTACCTTTAAATCTTTCTATTGCATTTCCCACCCATGTCCCTCCCCCCAGGTGAAATTTTCCTGTTCTTCCCCAGAGGTAACTGCTATCCTGAATTCTTTGCTTCCAATTTCCTTTCTTTCCTTGATATTTATAGCATAGTTATGTATTCCTGGACAACACATTGCTTAGTTTTTCATGTTTCTGAAGCCTGTATACCTTGGGTTCTACTGTATGTATTTTGCAATTGGCTTATGTTGAGTAATATCACGTGGTTGAGATCCATTCATGTTGATGTACATGGTCATATTTCATTTTTTTTCTTCTGCTTTCTGGTATTCAATGGTATATAAATACCAAATTTAACCATTCTCTTTTTTATGGAAATTTGGGTTATTTCCATGCTCATTGTGTAGTTATTATTTGGCTTAGTTTTTGCAGTTTTGTATAGTTACTGTAGTTTTTTGGTTATTTTGTTTGTTTTTGTAGTTATATTATTAACAATGCTGTCATGATCATTCATGTAGATGTCTTATTGCAAGAGTTTAACTCTTGATCCATATACAGGAAATAATATAAGCATAAATCATAGGTATGTCCTTCCTTGGCTTTGCTAGGTCACGCTGAATTATTCTCCAACCTAATTCAACCATGTTATATTCCGTAAGGAGTGTTGCTATTTTTTCATCCTTTATATCTTGCATTTCTTTATCTAATATGATACGTACACACAAAAAATCTTGTGTTCCATTTTACCTTAGAAGTTTTGGAAGTCTCCTTTTGTGATTTGAGAAGAGTTTGAATTGATCTTCTTTCATTTACTAACATATGTGATATAGCATATATATATCTTGATATCTACTGATAATGGATATTTGAGAGACCACTTGGGGTTTTGAGTATTGCCTTGAAAATCAGGAAGTTATGCAAGTACTTTTTATGTTGACGATTTCAAATGCATACTTTGGTATACTCTTGAATTGAAGCAATTCCATATTAAGATTTCTGAAAACAAACACCTCCAGCCTTACATTTGCAGGCTACTTTCTTCTTAAATCTTTTAGTAATGGTATCACTCAACTTCTTATAATATTTGGGTTGATTTGAAGAAGAGAGAAAGTGGTGAAAATGTTAAATGTGGGAAAAGTCTTTGCTAATTGTATTACTTTACTATTGGGGCTGTAACAAATTACCACAAACTTAGTGGCTTAAATATTCTTATCCTGTCAGAGCTCTGGAAGTTCGAAGTACAAATGAGTCACACAGGGCTATGGTTAAAGTATCAGTAGGCCTAGTTCGTTCTAAAGGCTCTGAGGGAAGAAGCTTTTTCTTGCCGTTTTCAGCTTTTGGATTGCTTTCATTCCTTGGATTAAGGCCCCTTCCGTTGATCACCCCAACCTCTTGTTATCAATGTCACATCTCTTCTTCCTCCCTTGACCTTCCTACCTCCCTACTGCAAGGACCACTGTGATTATATTTAGGGCTCACCACACCAATCCAGAATACTCCCCATCTCAAAATCCTAAATTTATTTGTGTCTGTAAATCCCCTTTGCCACATCAAGTAACATTCACAGGGCATTAGAACATGAATACCTCTTGGGATGACATTACTCGCCTATCCAACCCATTTTTTTATATTTAGATCTTTATGTTTTCCTATTCCTGTGACTTTAGGATAAAATTTGAGGTTAATCCAGACTTACTTAAGGTGTTCACAACCTGATCTTGTGACTTCAAAGGAAGCATTACTTTTGGATGGTGGGAGGTCCTCGATATCTGTGAAGTGATTGCTCATACATTAATTCACATACTAATTCTAAAAATATTGATGATAGGTATACCTTATATCATCTGCCAGGGATTGGAACATAATGAAGGTAAGGTATTGACCAGGAAGTGAAAACAGAATATCTTGTAAACCCAAGGGTAAGATTCTTAGATGAGTTCTTCCAACCTCTATGTGTTTGTCGTCTATTTACTGATATATGAAGATTACTTCATATATCAGGATGCCAGGGACAAAAGGCAGAAAAAATTTGCCTCATCAGATTCATCACAGAAAATTTGTCAGAAAGGCCCTTAAGAGCTACCTTTTTCAAGTTTTCTCTTAATATTAGCTTTGAACATGTCTACTAAGAGATGCTAATATTTCATCAGGTAAATCTTTTTTTATCATACAAAAAAATAGGTAGACAATTTTTAACACAGGTTTACCTATTGATTTAAAAACTATCTGTTCATGTTTTCCATTTACTAGTCTTAGTCTAATTGTATTTTTTCACATTGTTGCACTATTCAAAAATTTTTGAAATAATGTAGATTGACAGGATATTGCAAAAATAATAGAGAGAGCTTCCATGGACCTCTCGCTCAGTTTTTCCTAATGGTTACATTTTACGTTATTATATCACAGCATCAAAATGAGGAATTTGACATTGGTACAATGTGTGTGCATAGTTCTATGTCATTTTATCATGTGTTTAGATTTATGAAACCACCATCACATTCATGATGCAGAATCATTCCATCACCATGAAGATCTCCCTTGGGATACCTCTTTATCATCCCACTCACCTGCCCTCACTCTGACCATTCCTAACGTGAGTCAGTTAATAATCTGTTTCCCATTTCTTAATTTTATCCTGTTGAGAATGTCATATAAATGGAATTATATGGTCTTTGGCCTCTTGAGACTGGCTTTTTTCATTTGTCATAATGCCTGTGAGATCTGTCCAAGTTGTTACATGTATCACCAGTTTATTCCTTTTTATTGCTGAGTTGTATTCCATAATATGGATATACCACAATTGCTTTAACCATTCATCTATTGAGGGTACATTCTAGTTTTTTCCAGTTTTTGGCTATTACAAATAAAGCTTCTACAAACCACAGACAGCTTTGTATCCCTCAACTAATACAACACAATACCGTAGCTACATGTTTCCTTATAGAAACAGGTAGAATGATTGCTCACATTTAATTCTTCTTTTTAAAAGTTGTTTCATCTCTTCTAGTTTCTCTATTTTCCATATAAATTTTAGGATGATCTTGTCTATATATACCAAATTTTTTGCTGTGATTTTGATATGAATTGGGTTAAACCTGTCTACCAGACAGGGGAGAATTAACATCTTTACTAGAATGTGTCTTCCAACCCATAAACATGATGTCTCTCTCCATTTATTTAGATCTTCTTTGATTTCTTTCTTTAGTATTTTCCATACACTGCAAATCACAGTAGACAGTGATACGAGTTTTTTTCAACCATCAAACATATTTTTAAAAATTCATTAGGAGAAGGAAATCTATTGTATTTAACCAAATTTTTGCTCATACCATCTTCTTTCTTCCTCCTTGATATTCCAAGATTCTTTCTTTTACAATTTTCTTTCTCTTTAGAGAACTTGATAATTTATCTTAGTTTTCCTTCCTCTAAGATTGTCTTGATTTCCCTTTCTTCATTGAAGGATATTTGCACTGAATATCACGGTACTCTATGTTGATAGTTATTTTCTTTCAGCACTTGAAAACTGGTATGCCATTTCTTCCTGGCCTCCATGGCTTTTGTTGAGAAATCAGCTCTCATTCAAATTGTTTTTCCACATCACATAATGCATTGTTTCCCTCTGGTCATTTTCAAGATTTTTTTTCTTTGTCTTTATTTATCAGAATATTGATTAAGGTGAGTCTTGGCGGGAATTTCATTTAACTTATGCTATTTGCAGTTTTCTCAGGTTTTGAATCTATTGTTTTTGTTTTGTCTTGCCAAATTTCAGCCATTATTTCTTTGAATAATTTTTCATCCCATGCTCTTTCTTATCTCCTGGAGGACTACAGCGACATGCAGATTAGAAATTTTGTCATAGTTGAATATGTTCCTCAGGTTCTGATTTTTCCAACTTATTTTTTCTCCATTATTCAGACTGGACAATAGCTATTATTATATATACTATATGTTATAAATTTTAATTGAACTTAGTTGCTGATAATAAAGTTAATAAAATGTGTCATACTCAGAAGAAAAGAAACCCAAAAGTTGTACAATTTAGGAAAAAAATCTAAATTGAAAACAATTGAGAGATTTTTAAAACCAGAAAGTAAAATCTAATATTTTTAAAAAGTAATAAAAAACATATTAGCCATGATAATGAATGATAGTAATTTGAACTAACATCAACAAAAGACAGCAACTGCAAACTTTCTGCTGCTTATAAGAGAATGACTAAAAGCTAAATAAAACACTATATAAGAATAAATTCATGTTAACTTGTTGGTTTGCTTGTGACAACAGAGTTAGTAATAGAGTTACCCTCCCGCTCAGAACAATTCTAAGTTTTGACAAAACATATAAAGTGACTCTTTTCAGGTATTAGAGAGCAGAATGTACAGGATTCTGAACCCTGAAGAATAGCTGGGGATACAAGAAAAGAAAGGAAACTCTAAATAAAGAACCAAATAAAAATTTGAGAGATATATAAAATATATGAAATAAAGACTATTTTGGAGAGAAATAATGGAAGACTATGTACAGTGAAAGAAAAACTTAGTAAAATACGTTTAATAGAAATTGTACAGAATGAAGTACAGAGAGAAAATAATAATAATAATTTTACAAAAGATTCAAGTCTCTGAGATTTGTGGAAAGACATGAAACTACTGAACCTAGAGATGATTGTCATTTCAGAAGGAGAGGAGAGAAAACATAGGCAGAAATTTCCCAAAATTGCTGAAAGATGTCAAATGACTGATCCGAGGCCTTAATGAACCCCAAGATAGATGTAGAGAAAGCCACGACTAAGTGCAACGTAGGGAAGCTGTTGAAATCCAAAAGCAAAAAAAATTTAAAGCAGTCAGAAGAAATATACAGAATGCATTCAGAGGACAAAAAGGAAAAAAGATAAGCATTATGGCTGCCCTCATGTCAGATACAATGGAGTCAGAAGATACAGTAACAACATTTTTAAAGTGCTGAAAGAAAATAAATCAAACTAGTATTCTATATCCAGCATCTTCTTTAAAATTGCAGGTGAAATAAAGACATTTCAAACAAACATAAGTTTAGAAAATTTGTTGTACTACAAAAATACAAAAGAAATGTCTTTATTTTGAAGGCAATGAGCCAAGATGGAAGCGTGAGTGTAGAAAGGAAGACTAATGGAAACAGTAAATATGTGGAGAAATAGAAAAGAGTATTTAAAATATTACTGAGTGCTTAAGGCAAATGTAATAGCAATGGAGGGTGGGAATTATAAAATATGCTCAATAGCATAAGGAAATAAATGGAATTAATCAATTGTAAAGTTCTTACATCATTAGTAAACAGATGTAACATTTATTAATGTTGACTGCGATAAATTCTAATCCCCAGACCAACTTCTTAAAAAGTAATTCCAAAGGTATAGCTAAAAAATCCAATACAGGAGATAATGTGGAATGCAAAACAAAACAAAATAAAAGCTTGATTATTTCAAAGGAAGACAGGAAAGGAAGAAAAGAACAGATAAGATAAACAGAAAAATATATTTTTTAAATGACTCATTTTGCTTAAAGAAATTTAGCATCTTTTTGACTAACATGTCTATGAAATCAGTGGTTCTTAATGCTGCTTTTGTGTTTTCAAATTTAAAAACAAGACAACATAACCATTAATTGTCCCCTAAAAGCATTGTGTGTACTGCACGTAAAAAAGGATGCTTTCCAGGTCACAGGACTCAAACATCAGGGAACGAAGTCTTTAAAGAGAAATGAAATATGTGAGATCACTAGACCTGAAATCCCATTGTTAAGGTAGAAACTAACATAGCTGAAGGCATTTGAAGAGTACTATAATTATTTTTAATTAGAAGGATTTCCTTTCAGTTGAACCGTCTTCTGGGGTTTTCTTTATCTATGGTTTGAGTTATATGATTCACATACTTGGTGATTATGAAATAAAATGGCTTCAAATTTTAAAACATACATATGTGATATGCTATTAGATTTAGTTAACACATACTCTCTCACATTTCCAGACTAAAGCATAGCAAATGTAGAAACTGGAGGCACTCCAGTAACATTTCCAATATGAAACTAAATTCCCCTCCGAGACAAATGAAGGCTTATGGTGGAGGTCTGTTGAAAGTGCTTCCAAACTTATGTATTGGATTTTATTCTTTTCGCAACAGTAGAAAGGCTTTCTAGTGAGAAAATGTGAAGTTAATAAACCTCGTTTTCAATACATCCTGTGTATCTGCAATTCTCTGTTCCTTTAGCCAACCTGCTTTCTAAACAAGAAGAAAATTGACTTTCCAGGCAAAAAAGCAAGCACACATTAGACAGATTGTAAGCTCAGCCACAGACTGAGCTAACTAGAGTATTTGTATTACTTTCCAAGAAATATGTAAATACACTGCACGTGATAGCGTCTCAAAATCCATTTAGGTCCCTCTGGTCTCTGTTGTTTTATTCTCCTTCCCCACCAATATTCTACCTCCCCACATTCTTCTGACTGCCCATTTTTTACAGTTTTATCTTAGGGACTTCCATGCATGTTTTAAGCCTTATGTTAAGGTATCTATAGAATCACACATGAAATATTTGTTGAATGTCCTGGGGATTTTATTAATTTCAAGTTTACTCAGCACTGCATGTTTTTCAAAAAAAAAAAAAAAAGTAGCAGACAGTGTACTTTGCTTTTTTTGTTTTCCAAATAAAATTCCTTGTTCCCAAAATGGCAACCATTCTGGAGTATGCCCTTTCTTTCCTCCCGGTTGGCACAATGTTGTTTCACCAATAGTTTACTGCAGCCATATAGGGAGGCATCCTTGTGTAATCCGTGAGTTCAGTGGCCCTGACTCTGCTGTCAAGCTCTGCTCTACTGTTCCTTGCCCCTTCGGGAAGAGCAGATCTATCTGGGGCTGGGTGATAATCCACAAAATCTCCAGTGGTACCGTCTGCTGAACACCAGAGTGATCAGGTATCATAGGGGTTACAAAGAAAATTCTCATTCTCCACCTTAGAAATCTTACAGCTGATAGGAAAAATGACCTAAAATAAAGCATATTCTAAAATATATAACGTAAGATAGGAAATGAAAAGTGCCATAGAGAAAATCTCATTACGAGAGATGAGAGCATTTACTCTCACCTAGCGAAATTAGGGGAAAATGTTATTATTTGTTCTCTCTCTTGCTCTCTTTTTGCTATGAATTTCTTGTAGCACGTAGGAATATGTGAACATAACATCCAATTTTCCAAAATTTCTCTAAGACAGAACTTCTATTTTTTCTGTCCCTATCTTCAGTGGCAGATTCAGACTTCCAGAATAAGAATTTACTGGAGAAAGATGAAGCATTTATATCATTTGAAATGTTAAACAGAAATTTCATTTGTTAGAATTTATTGGAATGGGATTTTGTCAACTAGATATGTTTCCATTCAAAACACACAATGTCTGCAGGATGCTCATTACATAGTTCCCTCCAACTTGTCACATGTTGTCGCAGAACAGGAATTAGTTAGGCACTCAAAAAAAGCAATGCTTTCAAACACAACTAAAAAGAAATTAGCTTGTCTAATTTTGAGGAGGTCCTGCTAAACAAATGATTATTTAATGATTCTTCTGTGGCATGGGTAATTCAGCTGTTTAGTCTCTCCATGAACCAGGGCCCTTCCCAAGGGCAGCAGAGTACTGTGAGTGTGTGGCTCTGTGTGGGCGAGATGTTTGTGCTTCTCCTCTTAGAGGCACGTATATTGTTTCACATAACACTTGTATAAGGTACTATTATATCCATAGCGACTTTGCTATTTAAAGTGCACTTGTACCAATAGCCATGAATGTATTCAGGAAATGTCTACAAATGTTCACTGTAATTGCTCTTTAAGGCCATTAAATCCACCATTGTCCTTCTGGGTTTCTTGATAGGAGTGTGTATCTTTGCGTAAGAGCTTAATTCAAAAGGAAAAAAAATTGAATGGGCTATTCTGGAGATAGATGGTTCAGTTTTATACAACACCCATAAGGCTTGTGATCACTTTTAGATTAATCCTATTTTTATGCTAGAATGAGCACTAGACACCTACTCACAAAACTAAGTCTAAGTCCAAATCGCAGTATCTGATAACTGAGATCACGGAAATAGTCATGCGGGGTCATAGCCTAATCCAGTCCTGAGGCCTGGGATCTCCATCCTGAGATTGTTTACACAACTCGGTGTCCTTATTATGCATTCCCTTTACTTCCTGGCTAGTTCAAGTACATTTGTCTTATTTCTAGTTTTCATAGTTGAATTTTTCCAATTATATAAATTATTTGAACCCAACATGTATCACATAAATAGTTATAGACAGATACACTACTAGCAACATATGTAACAATAAGTGCCATTCTTTTAATGATGCTTTCAATGAAGACCAAATGAGAAGACACAGAGGCACAGCTCTAGTACTCCAATTCAAGATGGAAACCGTACTAACAGGAAGACAGATGTGCGGATTTTTAAAATGAATAGAAAGAATGACATTGTTAGTCGACACATTATTTAATAATCAGTTCCTCAAATGATTTATAATCAAAGGACATGTCTTTCCAATCATATAGAGATTCTTAATGAATAATCATAATAAAGGCTGAGAAGAGTCCATTTCAAAATGTAGGATGAAAATTTAATGGCAAACTCTTGACCTTTGGAGTCATGCTGTCAAGAAGGAAATAATCTGAACCAGAGCTGTGTGGCACAGCCATATAATAGGCCCATTGTGAGAGTGAACTAGCCTTGTCTTGTAACTGGGTATGAGTCTGAATAGTGTCAAGACCTTTTAAATGTCAGCATTTTCTGGCTCTGGCCCCTTCTATCTGTTCTGCATGGAACATTGTGACTGGTTTGCAACAGATGAATAGTTACTACTTAAAAATTTCCCGAATTCTCCCTTATGATCATAGATGGCAACAGCAGTATGAAGAAAGACTAGGAAGTTAGACAGTACTTGAGAAGAGCTTGGTTGAAATTTTGGATTTGTATTAACCTCAGAGTGGAAATGTACTAAAGACAAAACTGTACAACAGACTTCAGGAAAATACTGGAACTTTACTCGATGCCTTATGCAACATAAATACGTACTTCTAAAGACACACTTCCTATTTTAAGTATATAGTTACTCAATATATTGATTTGTATTACAGAACTAGGTTCATTTTTGCCCACCACCCAGAAAACCAAACACTAAGAGGACGAGATTGCAGCAAAGAGAGAGTTTACTCACATGGCAGCCATGCAAGGAAGCGAGAGCATGAGCCTCAAATTCGCTTCCACGAAAATAGGGACTTAGGGATATTTATGGGATGGGGGCAAGGTGGTCTGAAATGTGGAGAGAGGTGATTGGAGGTGAGGAGAGGTAAGGTCATTGATGATGTGCACAAGCGTAGTCAGACTTCATGCCTCTTCATAGGACCCATGTTCACAAAATGGCAGCGTTACCATGATTCTGAGGGTGGAGTTTTTAGCCTCTTGACATCAAAAGGTCACCTATTGGATGTCTGTATGGGCCCAGTTGATGAGTTAGTGGTCTCAACAGGCCTGAAGTGGACAAGGAGCTCTAATTTCTGTAAAACAGCTCACACACCCATTACCATGGTGACCCAGGCTCCAGGGTGATGTTATCTATCGGAGCCTAGTGGGAGTCAGATAACATATTGCCTAAGCAGCACAGTTAATGGGTGGGTAAACAGCTAAAAGCCATAATCAGTAATTGCAAAAAGGAAAATAACTTTAGTACCTAGATACTTTATCATCAACGGCTGTTCTCCGGTTTCATTTCCATTGTTGAAAAATGGTAATAACTAAAGCTTAACAAATTTGATTGCATAAAAACAAGTCTTTGAAATCCTAATTGGATCTGTTCTTCTCTCCCTCTCTTTCTCTTTTTCAAAACAAATCTAATTAATTCATTTCCATGTAGCCCTTATGAGATGCTGGTCCTGGGATTCAGATCGTGTAATATTCTATTTATACGTAAGATTTGTGAGTAAGAGAAAGTCTCCCTGAGTGCTTCTTGACTCATATATTGTCTCCAATGCAGGATTATTCCTGTTTTTCTTTCAAAGCTATTTTGATATGCTCCAAAATTTCTCCAAGAATCAATAACTTCTGTACCAGGATCTCTCCTGGAAAAGTTATTTCTGAGTTTTGAGAGCCTACTGTCCATAACCAGACACAGATAAGACATATGGTTGAGAACCTGATGAAAATTTGATTTTAAAACTGGACACAACTTGGGGCCAGCTCAGCGGTGCAGTGGTTAAGTTTGCATGTTTCACGTGGGCAACCAGGAGCTTGTGGGTTCAGATTCTGGCACAGACCTATGCACCACTCACCAAGCCATGCTGTAGTGGTGTCCCAAATACAAAATAGAGGATGATTGGAAAAGATGTTAGCTCAGGGACAATCTTCCTCAATATAAAAAAAAAAAAAAAATGAACACAACTTTAAGAGACACTTTTAAGTAGAATAAGTACAAGAACGCTGACCAATAACTGAGTGTGAAGCATGAGCGTGTGATGGTTCACTAACATTCAGCATTATTTTATTATCCGTTACCAGGATTCTCTCACTTAACAAAGTAAATACAAACATAAATTTCATTCAAATGAACATAGCCAAAACAGAATAGAAAAAGAATTTTTTAAAATTAAGACAAAAAGAAAAACAAACCCAGTACAATATTTATGTGAATGTATTTCTAGCAAATTCTATGACCTAGAAAATCTTAGAATAATGATGTATTTACTCTAATCTTGTTATTATTCTTGTTTTGTTTTGTTTTGTTTTAAAGAAATTAAAACTATAAGGCCAAGGTTTTGTTAAAATATTAAAAAATGCTGATTGGGAAATAAGTTTAAATATTTAGTTGAAAGAATATTCAAAATGAATTGAGACAAAAATGTTATTGTTATTTTTCCACATTTCACCTAGTAATCAGAAAATATCTGATATTTACTGGTAATACTAAAGATGACTTCATTTTAGCCTAGGTAGAATGCATTAGAGAAAAAGGAATAATTGAAAACTTGTATTATGTAAGTTTGGGTTGTGGGCCTGAAACAATGATTTTTTAATTTAATAATCTTTCTTTGTACATTTATTTGCAGAAAAAAATTGACCAATCTTAGCCAAGATAACAGGAGAAAATCGAGGAAAATTTAAGCTAGAACTATTACTAGTTTATTTCATAAAAACATAATTCAGTTTCAAACTATTTACCCTGAAATATTTAATGATGACTGTTAATGATGACTATCTCTTTTCTTCTGAGAAATGAAGTTAATTATGAAATTGTACTTAAAATAAATATAAACGTTGACTTTTAAAATAACTCTAGGTTACCAAATGGTGTTATGCTAGACTTTTTGAAGTTAAAGCAGAAAATGTTTGTTCCTTATTTGAAAGGAAAATATTAGTAGAGGTTACTAAGACCAAAAGAGACTTTTAGGTTTCTATATGGGAATCTTTTTTATAGTATCATAGCCTTATGATGCATAATCAATAAATGACAATCAAATTAGGCACCTAGATTTTTGTTACAAGTGCTGTAGACTTTAAATGTTTCTAAAAATTATCGTGAGACTGGAATAAGTGAGGTTTACATATCTGTGTAGTGTTTGCAAAGCACCAAATACATATTATCTTTTACAGTTTTGGTGACAACTTGCTTTCCCTTCTATTTTTGTACTTTCAGAGAAGTTGAGTTAATTATACTTCTCCATAGCATGCAAACAAATTTACTCCACTCACGAGACCAACTATGTATACAGTAAATGGTAAAAATCTAGCTTCACTTTTCTCCACACACTATGAAATTTCCCAATAGTGTCTACGAAAGTTATCCATATTTTTCCTACCTTTATCATATAATAGTCTCACATACACATAGATTTTTCTCCATCTTCTCTACTCTATATCATTGTTCTATTTGCCACCTCTAAACTAGTTCGATGTTACTTTTATTATAGGGATTTCGTTGCATGTACTAGAGTATAATCTGCTGTCTTATTATCTGCTCAGGCAAGCCTTCCATTCTCCTTTATAAGAACTAATTTATGTATTTTTGGAATTTTGAGAAATTTAGTTCTCTAATTTAAAATATATCATTTTTATTTTCTACTGTATATTTTGGAAAATAAACTCTATATTTATTTGCTGTCACTACCCTTATAAGTTGGTGCTTTCTTCTGGATTTATTTCTCTCCTAATTAAATTATTTCCTTCAAGAATATTTCAAAAATAACTCTTTGAAAATAATGCTCGATTTTCTTGTTTATTCCAACCTAGATTTTTCAAATATGATGCCAATATATTTCTTGTTCTTTTGTGGATAATCCTTCTCTTTTGGAATATTTTATATTAATTTTAAATTATTCTTTGGCTTTATTAATTTTCATTGTGAAGTGTCTGGGTGTAGGTTTTATTCATAAATTCACAAGCAGGTTACCTCCTGACTCATGCTTTCAATCTGTAATCTATCATAAATTTTTGGAAGTTTGCAGTGATTTTTTTCTAAATATTCTTTCTCCTACGTCTACTAGTTTTTTTCTTTGGGATTCCAGTTAACACGTCAATTTCTATGCTTCTTGTCTCTTATTTAATGTAGTGTTTATTTTTCATCCTACTTTACCTTTCTGATGTGTTTATATGCATTTATTTATTTACGTTGGAGAAGTTCTCAACTTGATATTCTAGTTCACTCAGTTATTCCTTATCTGTATCTATTCCTTGTTCATCTCATAGATATTTATTCATGTTCCATGTTACTCATAATTCTGAGATATCTATTATATTTATGTTAAATATTTGATCTTTCTGTCTGTTTCTTCTATTAATTCTCATTATACTTATACAAGTTGACCAGTTACTTTTTTTTTTTAATTTCATAATGATTGTGGTAATTTTCTGCCTGTGCACTTTTATTTCCCTGGGGCTATCAGGTACTGTGGCTGGAAATATATATACTGGAGAGAAATTTCAAAGCTTTGGGCCTAACTTGCGCCCTTCTTGGTGAGGTTAAATGTGTGTGTGCGTGTGTGTGTTGGGGGAGTTTGCATGGGGGGCTACTTAGAGCAGAGCTGCCTCTGTTGGTTGTTCCACTCCCTGAAATCAACTCTACCACTTCTCCACAGTAACTTCTTGAACTTTCACTCTAGATATTGCTCTTTTCTAAGAGCTTTTGTCTTTTCATCATGATCCTTCAGCCTTGGTGTGTAGGTGGGCATGTGTGGGGAATGGGGAGGCAGCTTGCATATGCAATGTTATCTGTTCCTCTCTCTAAGGAGTCTCTGGTTTCCTGGTGTCACTCTGCTGAGCATGGTGGTGGGAGAAAAGAGGCCAACCACATGGCTATACAGAAACCATTTCCCAGATGTGGCATTCTGTCCCCTGCCCTGGTCTTCAGTTTTCTTTCCTCAACAAGTCACAAATAAATTTTCTCTCCTAGGAGTTTTTCACAATTTTTAACATGGGTTTTTATTTTCCCAAAATCCATTCACATCTCTCTCATTTTTCTAACATCTTCAAGACGGCACTGTGGGAAGGAAACAGCAGCCCATTCCAGCAAGTAATCTTTGCTTTTATATTTCTCTAATTCCTTTTAAAATACTTGTCTTTCACATTAAATGTAAGTTCTGAAAGGACTGGAACCGTATTTGACTGCACCTTCAGTATCTGCTCCCCTTAGTATACCGTGTGTCCTAGGTAATTCGTTTGTGGAATGAAGTTAATACTAAATGCATGGGGGAACGAACAAATTCAAATGTTTAAACATATAGAAAAAGTGTCCTGTCTGAATATTGAGTCTAAATTCCATGTTTCACCAATGAAATACATGTATTTTTGCTTTGTAATTAGATATATGTATAGATGAGAAATACACAGCGCTTTTCAATTTCTGCGGAAAATCTGATCTTTATGTGACCATGCTCAGGGTCTCTGAATCCTGCTCAGGCCCAGGTGCCTAGATACATTTTTCCCTCTCCTTGCCCCGCTTCCTCTCTCTGTCTCTTCCTTTTTCTTCAAGTCAAATGAACACTGCTCATGGCCAGAGCCGGCTCTCGGCCCAAACACCTACATAGTCACTTCTGTTGGTGAAACAGACTGGGCTGTTTGTGAAGTCTAGAGTGTAATTTAAGCCACATCCTTCCTTTTGCCTTCCCTTATTCCTCATCTAGTGCCTGCTTGATGTTCTAGCATATCCTCTTCAGGCCTGGCATTGTGTGGTGACTATGTGAGAAAGAGAATGGTAGCCCCTGATATCCAGAGCTGGCCTGCTAGTGTCAAGCAGGCCTTAGTATTACTGGGAGCTGGACTGGCCATTACAATGTGGCCTCAGTGTTCTTCTTTTGAACATAAACAATTTCACAAAATATCGCCATGAGACAAGGCTACACTGTGGCAAGGATACGTCAAGACAAAGACAAGGTCTCTTAAAAATAATGTGTACTCATGAAAACCATGAACATTGTCTAAATCAGAGAAATGACTAGACATTCCCCTAACCTGGCTAATATGAGTGACGGTTACTTCTTCACCAATCACAGTGTTAGTCTTGCTCTCATCTATTCTTTTTCTAGATAAAATTCATGAAGAAACCCAGTCATAGAATTGTCCCTACTTCATGAAAGCACCCCATCCAGAATAAGCCCCATTTCCTTGAATCCTCTGCAAAATCACTTATGTCATGCTCAGACAGTCTAAGTTTTTCCAACACCCACTTGGTGAGACTGCTCCACAGTTCCTCATGATGCGCATTCTTTGCTAAATGAGAAATATACCCAGCTGTTCAAATACAGGTGTGCTCCTAGTGGTCTCTAGTTGAAGGACATTGAATAAAAAGAGAGAGGGAAGAGAAGCACAGAACAACTTAGAAATAATCACTCAAAATGAGTCACAAGAGGGACATCCAAAATATTTTGAATTTTTGTTGTGTCCTACTGAAAGCTCTAAGCCCAGGTCCTCTTTTTAAGCGAGTCTTTAAAATTCAATTCTATTATGTCCGAATTTTTTTTCTCAGATGGAAGATAGACTATGTGGTCCATCCTGCTTAGGTAGAGAGGAGATTCTTTTTAAACTTTCACCTAGCTCTACATTCCATTAAAAAAGAAATAAATGAAAATTAATTCAGACAATACTGACGTCTGAAAAATAAGCCTGTGCCTCTTTGCAGATGTTTATGTCGAAGCACAGGGACGTTTTGTTCCCCATGCATCAATCTGCTAATAAGCAAGCTCTCTGTTTAGCTAGGATGGTGTACCTAGAAAAATCAGACAGGCAGCTTCCGACAGAAAACTGTAGTTTATTACTGAGAAACTCTGGGTTCTGTTTTCATTTTGGTTCTTAATAAGTTTGACAATTCTTGGCGTATCATTTTGCCTCTTTGTCAAATTTCCCTGCTGTGAAGCAGGGAGAGCTGATCTGCCTGATGGGGAAAGTGTGAAGATGATTAATGTTCAGGAAAGGTTGTGAGGAAAAGTGCCACCCAAGTTCAATGCATTATTATTTCACTAAATCACAATTTTCTTGATGTTCATATCAGTGGCCTACTCTTTATGCAGCAATAACTGATTCAGACTTCATTTATAAAAAGGAGAAAAAAAGCAAGAACAAAAGGGAAGAGAATTCACAACACAAAGCAAAGAGAAATTACAGCAATGTGAACTCTAACATTGTAGCATTCTTTCACGGTCTGGTACTTTTTAATCTTGAGTCATAGATGGAATAATAAAAGAAAAAAATTGAGGCACAGCCATTGTACAGTAGGCAGGCAAGGGAGATTGCTTGGGTTGATTACTCGGAACTCTAGGAAACAGCTACAGAATGTCCAGAATTCCTCAGACACAACTATTATGGTTCTGAGTGGTGGCTCAACAGCTTTCATTTTCAAATAGGTTCCTTTGGAGCACCAATTTTCTGTCTCAAACCCTTAGCAGTCATGCGTCACTTAACAATGGGGACATTTTGAGCAACGCATGATTAGGTGATTTTTGTGTTGTGCAAACATCATATTTACACCAACCAAGATGGTATAGCCTGCTACACACGTAGGCAATATGGTACTAATCTTATAGGAGCACCGCTGTATATGCGGGCCGTTGTTGACCGAAAGGTTGTTATGTGGTGTTTTAGTGTTGATTTGGAAATAACTCATGGCTACAATTATTTCTTTTGCTGCCTAAAATCCCATAGATGATTTTACTTCTGATAACATAGCTACATCTACTTGGCAAATGAGAATATGAGAAAAACATGTAGTTATATTAGCTGTTTCATATATACCTACTATATATTAATTCATATTTTTGTAATTCATATTTTTTTTTGAGGAAGATTAGCCCTGAGCTAACTACTGCCAATCTTCCTCTTTTTGCTGAGGAAGACTGGCCCTGAGCTAACATCCATGCCTATCTTCCTCTATTTTATATGTGCTTTTGCTAAGCAATGCCATGTCCGCACCCGGGATCCGAATCGGCGAACCCCCGGCCTCTAGAAGCAGAACGTGTGAACTCAACCACTGCGCCACTGGGCTGGCCCAAGTAATTCATATTTTTGAACTCATATAGTTCAATCTAATTTTTTTAAATCTCAAGTCAGCTAGGAACAGTTAATTTGTAAGAATTTTAGGAAAAATAGCTGAAAAATAATGCAATTAGGTATGTGTTATATTGATCTTCATAATTTCTTAAAAGTTTAATCAATTAATATGATCTTTCCATGAGACAGATGCCTCTTTTAGAGTATCTGAATTTTCTAATCACGTACACACAAACACATACAAACTAAACACACGTGAAATTATATGTTGAGGTAATATTTTTATGTATATTCAGACAGTTAATCTAAATTCTAAATACCCTTTTACGGATGCGGGCAACATTTATATATCACTTTGGGGACAGAAATTCTGGCATTGTTCCATAGCAAGACGAAAGAGAAGAGGTTTAATAACATCTGCATAAAAAAGGATTTCAGGCCAACATTAATGGTATAGTTTAATTAAGCATTTTTTTACTGTGAAATATCACTCAAGATTGTGTTCATGACAAATACTTAAATATGTTGAACAATAATCATAATATAAAGTGACTTTTTTAAAAAAAGGCAAGCAAAATTGAATGCTGCAAATCCAATATGATCTTAACTACAAATAGTTTGAAAGATGGGAAGCTGGATTGTTGATAGATTGGTCAGTACATAAAAAGAATGAAGATGAAAGAGATAAACCGAGAAAAAGAAAGGAATAAGGAAGGAAGGGAGGGAGGCGGGGTGGGGAGGGAGTAGTTACCCGGAAGCAAATAAGAGTAGTAAGCGTTACACTGCTATGGAGAGTCTGAGTCTTACTATTTGGTTAGATAGCCCAAGTTTTCTATATTGGGTATATATTTTCTATAACAAAAAATTCAAAAATTAATTTTCAAAAGAAAAATTTTACTATTCTTACCTTTTTAATCCATGTCCCAATGATCATAGTCTAATATTAATTTTACCCACATGCAAAAAGTTATGAAGTCAAGAATGAATATATATATATTTTTTCATTCATATTAGCATCTCGCATCAGGATTGGTGCGGTTTCCCATAAACTTGTTTGAACGCCATATAGCTCACTAAATGAACATTTCTTACAGCTTGATTCTAGGTCACTATTCTCTTTTTCTTTTCACAAATCTCACTTGGAACAAAGTTTATCCATCATTAAAACTTATAAGGTCCTAAATCTGAAAAATAAAGTGTTGTGATTAATGCCGCTGACTGCTGAGTGCTGAGCCCTGTCCTAGAGAAGGCCCACATATGACAGAAAAGTGAATTGCAGGCACAGGGGTAACACTCTGCACAGAGGAGGGGCCGACATTATTATTTACACTAACTTCTAACTTCACATCAATGACAGCAGTGGTGAGGTTGCTGCCACTAATCTGAATCTATGATTAGCCTTCACTTCTGAACCTCAGTGAGCCCACATCAACAATTACCTTAGCTGGGCCACAGGGTGGATCATAAGGACATTTGTAAAATCAGCACCTAGGTCGTCCAAAATGTTTAATTTCTCCTTTCAATATTCTTCTTCTTTATTTTTCCTCTTCCAGACCTCAAGTCTCCAGCTCCTGACTTCACAGAGAAAGTCCCTTCCTCCAGTCCCAGGCTGCATCAACCCTACTGAGGTGGCACACCATATTCTTGGGCTAGCAACATACATGTGTATAAGCATGTAACGGAGAGAGCGTGAGGCTAAGGCTTAAAATGAGTGCGTTTAAGTCTTAGCTAGCTGATTGTAGCTCTGCGAGATGAAGAGTCTGTAAAGGATACTTTTTCACAAGCCACACAAGCCCTTGTTTGGGCATTCTACTTCAGTAGTTGTGCATATTAGCCTGCATACTTGGATGACAAGACACTCATTTAAAAACATAAAAGTAACCCATGACTGTAAACAATGTTGAAAAGACATAAAAAATGAGAATATATATCTCCAGCCAGAAGTAACTGTTATTCTATCAACCAATGATAACCATTATTATATTTTTATATATGTGTATATATATACATTCTTACGGTTTTCTATGACTAAGTTGTATACAAATTTATTTTACAAAAGTTTAAATTTTTAATATTTTCTGCATATGTTCTCTGTTATGAAATTATTTTCACAGTAAAATGCATACTATTTCAATCAACTTTGTAATGTTACCTTAGGTGTAAGAAAATTTATTTAGGCAAATCCCTTCTTATTCAAGTTCAGCTTACTCTTAGATTCCCCTTGTTATTTACTACATATTTATTAATATGTAGTATTGTAATAGTTGTATATTAAAATAATATATTTAGTATTATAATTAGCTGACATAATGAAATGTTACAATGAATATATTAATAGTCTTTGCATTTTAACGTGTTACCATAATATTTACTTAGTGAATAATAAAATTGGGGGACTAAGTTTTCCTTGTTTTCTTGAAGGAAAATTTTTACATATTTGAGATATTCACCCCACGTTTATTATATTTGTTGCAAGTGATTTTACTGATTTTTATCCTCCTTTTAATACTTATAGTTTTTCATCATATAGATTTCTTTTGTATTTTATACAGCCAAATGATTTATTTATTTTGCACGTTCTTTCTCACTTGATGATCATTTAGCTTTACCTATGTGATTTTCTTATGAACATATATATATCATTTTTCATATTAATTATTTAATACATCTGAGTTTTGCTTTGACATTAAGATAAACATCTGTCCTTCACCCATGGAGAAGAAATGCCATCTTTATATTTAATGTTTGAATATATTCTTAAATTTAAATTTAATGTATTTATTCTATACTATGTAACTTCATAATAATTGAATACATTAATTCAATAGTAAAATTATTGCCTATTTTATTATATGATAAATTAAGCCTTCCCATCACCATTTCTTACATGAGTGTCTATATTATATTTCTAGATGAACTTAAGAATCATTATTTTCCAGTTCTAAAATCTAATAGAAATGTTCATTATAAATCTAATAAATAGATTAATAGGCTAATATGAGAAGTAATACATCTTTGACAATATTGGAAATTCTCATCTAGGGACTTGATATCCCATTACTTTTACTTAAATCATTTTATCTATCAGTTAAATTCCTATTCTCTCTATACAGCACATTTACAGATGTCTTTAAGCTCATGGGGCAACTTTTGCTAATGATATCATTTATTATCATCTTACATAGATGATTATTTCTTTTATTTAGGAAAGTTGAATTTGAAATATTTTTAAACTGACTAATATTTTTTAATTCCCTTTTGTGAGCTGTTCAGGTAGACAATCAAATGTACAACATTAAAATGTTTCTTCTTGATTTTCAGTATTTATTTTACTGCTTTTCTTCCTTGTGTCATAAGTCAGGATGGGAGAGAGCATCCTGTCTGTTCTTGAGTTTTTATAGAAATGCTTTTGTCAGTGGAATATTTAAACATTAACCATGACTGCTGCTTTTGACTTGATATAATGCTTATTTTATTATGTTGGAGAAATAGCCTGTTCTGGTTTTGTTGTTTTGCTAGCAATGGATGTTAAATTTGATTAAATCTATTTTTAGCTCATTTTAATCTAATTTGTAGCTAACGAATTTCCTAATTGGATCAGCCTTGAATTTTAGGGGTAAAGACAAGTTGATCCTGGTATATTTAATTTTTACATGATAATTCAATTCACAAGTACATTATACAGAGTTTTGTCTGTGTTTTTAAAAATGTTTCCTTCTACAAGTTTATAAGGTGTATGCTGAGTTCAAAACGGCAATGAGAAACTGTTTTAACTGTTCCATGTGACGAAACAATTTTAATAAGGTAGGTTTAATCTATTGCCTAAAATTATTATAGAAATCTTACATAAAACAGTTTGGATCCAGTATCATTATAAGGGTCTTGAAAGAGAATTTGCTGTTGTATTGGTTGTTATGTTATTCTCATCTAGTTAGTGATATATTTAAATTTTATTTCTCTAATTCACCTTAGATCAATTGTATTTTCTTAGAATATTCTACAGCTTATTATGATTTTTAAATTCATTAGCAAACTGATATAATCCTCTTTTTTAAATATTTATTTAATCTATACAGCTATATCACAGTACTTATTGATATTGCCAGGTATTTGTGATTTTCTTTATTTATCCATGAATTTATTTGAAAGAAACATGTCGAATATTTTCAGTCTTTAGAAGACCTATTTTCTGGATTTGTCATTCATGCTATTTTTTTCTAAATTGGCCAAGTCTTCTTTGTTGTTGTAATTATTTTACTTTATTTTTGTTGTATTTTTACTTTCTATTCTCTTGGTTATTTTGTTGGATGTTGGGTTTAAATAATTTGCTCTTATTAGTTTAAAATGAAAACAGTTAGGATTATAAGTTTTCTTTACATATGTAATTTTGCTACATTCCATTATTTTGTTTGCTAGTCTTTTTGTTTGAGTTCAATCCTTTTTTTTTTTTTTAAAGATTGGTACCTGAGCTAACAACTGTTGCCATTCTTCTTTCTTTTTTTTTTTTTTCCTGCTTTTTCTCCCCAAAGTCTCCCCGTATGTAGTTGTATATTTTAGTTGTGGGTCCTTCTAGTTGTGGTACTTGGGATGCCGCCTCAACATGGCCTGATGAGCAATGCCATGTCCACGCCCAGGATCCTAACCAGCGAAACCTCCATCTGCTGAAGCAGAATACGCGAAGTTAATCACTCCGCCACAGGACCAGCCCTGAGTTCAATCTTAACTCATGATTTATTTTCTTTTTATCCTCCTTTGTCTTATTTCTAAATTTCTTTAATTTAGTCTATTTCCATTGCTTTCCTTTTTTTTGTGCTTGTTCGCTCTTTTTTTATTTCTTTACATTTTGTTGTCTTACTAGCATTATTGCAAACCATTAACTCTTTTATTTCTTCTTCGGGTAATTTATCACATTTTAAATATATAAGAAATCTATTTATTAATTTTATTATTATTTATATTATTTATCCTTGTTAAATATATTTTTCAGAGCAAATTATATCACTGACTTATTTTTTGGGGCACCTTTCTCTTTATATTTCTACACTTTACTGATTTTTAAATTGCAATTGTAGATAATTTGTCCAAAAATGTGCACAAATGCTATCTATTCCTAGTTCTTTATGATCTTCTTCAAAATGCAGTGATTCCTTTGTCCTATTTAACATCTTTTCCTTTAGATTCTATTTTTCTGATGTTAATTTTTTATCTTACCTTATTTTTATTTACAGTTGGCTGACAACTGATGTAATTCTAGTATTTTCCTTTCCAAATCACATTTTTAGGTCTACTTCCTACCTACTTTATATAGTAAAGTTTTTTAATGTACTTCAAAGGTCTTTATCTTTTAATGGAAAAATTTAACCCATTTATAATTATCATCATAATTGAGATTTGTGTTTGACTTCTGCAGTAATTAATTTTTGAGAAGAAATTTGTTTTAATAATAAAATGCTCATTTAGGAAACACATATTACATCAAAAAAAGGGAAGAAATAAACAAAATGTACCAGAAGTACACATCTTTAAAGTAAGGCAAATCATGATAATATTTTGGTGAATGTTCTTCAAAATCACTCCCTCATAAAAGCTAAATAGAGATAACTATAGGTATTGATATCAGTGTAGATACAGCTGTATGCGTATGTCTAGACTCTGGGGATAAAGCAGTGAAAAAGACAAGGTTGCTCCTTCCAGGAACTTCATTAAAGTTGATGATGAAATTAATTAACAAATAATTAAATTGTATCAGGTAGTAATAAGTGCTCAAATAAAAAATAAAACAGTTATTTGTATCTTTTATTTATTAATGTACAATAAATTTCATCCAAACTTATTGGCTTAAGATAGGCATTTATTATTACTTGTAAGTCTATGATTCATTGCATCGTTGTGCCGATGCAAGCCAGGCTCAGTTGATTTAAGTTGGGCTTGCTAATGTGGCTGTGGTAAGCTGACTAGAGGTGATTGACATGGGATGGCCACAGTAGATATCTGACATCTGGCCTGCTATCAGCTGGCAGGACAGGTGTAACTAGGCCATGTGTCTTTTATCACACAGCAAGCTATCCTGGGCTTGTTCACATGGTTCCAAGAGAGAAAGCCCTCTTCAGGGCCATGCTCAACACTGATACCCAATCATTTCCTTCACATCAATTGGTCAAAGCAAGGTCAGCTCAGATTCATAAAGTGGGGACATGGACTCCAAATCTTGTAGGAAGAAAGATCAAGTGTCATTGCAAAATGTATGGTTACAAGGAGGCTTGGATTATTAGAGCCATTTTTTTATCACATTTTAGAGCTATTCTGAAATGTTTGGCCAATTAAGATCTCTCAAATTATGTGACATTTCACATGAAATTTGGGTGACCAAAGGAAGCAGTTATTCCAATATCTTAGGAAATCGTACTCCAAATGTAACAAATAGCTCGTTCATCACTTAAAGAAGAAAAGAGTTTGACAGCTTTGAGGAAGAGATAGAAGACCCTTATGAGGGCTAGTAAAACTGGGCAAGGGCTGATGGGGTAAAACATCTTGTCACAGAGGGTCAGGGTCCAATCAAAGAGGGTACTATGGGCCTCAGATTTTAATCTAAGTGCTGTCAGTTTCACTAAACACAGTATACAGTACTGTATCACTCTACTGTGCGAAACCACACAATAAAAACCAGTAAGAGAACTGGGAATTGCATTCTGCTTGTCCAAACAGTTATGTAGAAGCTATCTGTGCCTGTGAGTTCAAGAACTTCTTTGGAACTGAAGACCCGATCTGTCTCTTGCTGGCAAGATCAGAGTCTGTGAAATTAACTTACTGATATGAATCTACATTGCTTTACTTGTGCTTCTCATGAGCCTACCGGTTATGAAGGCTCATCATTGGCAAGTAGTGAAACTCATTTTTCTGATATATTTTATGAATTGCCTTAGGGTATTACACTTTTAACCACTTACTACCTTAATTAATTTATCTTTCTCTAACAGTTACAATGAAGGACTGAGACTATCAGAAAGTTAAGGATAGATACAGGGAGTCAGCATACACATTGTAAGCTCTCTCTGTGTTATCTGACATCCAGTTAGTCAACAAGACCTGTCAATCCTAGTTCTTCCTAATGTTTTACATTTCTACCGCAACTACCTTAATTCAAGCCAATATTATCTCTTACCTGAACCACTACAATTGTCCTTAATTATTCTCCTCACATGCACCCCTTTGTTGTAAATATTGTCATAAGAGTAAGGAAGAAAGTAAACTTTAAGTATAGCTTGGATGGATTTCTACAAAGTGAATATACCTTTGAAAATATATGGGTGAATACGTAAAACATTAATGGCATTCCAAAAAGACTCTTTCAAGCCTCCTTTCAGTCATTAACTCCACCAAAAATAACATTTTCCTGGCTTCTCTCTTATTAACTTTGCCTGTTTTTTGACCTTTATATAAAAGCAATCGTAGAGAATGTACTCTTTTGTATCTGGCTTCTTTCACTTAAGAGACCCATCTTTATTGCTGCATATAGTAGTAGTATATTCTCTTTTGCTACTGCACATTCCATTGTGTGAAGGTCCCACAATTTACTTATCCATTTTACTCTTGGTGGATATTTAATGCATTTATTTTTGAACTCTTATGGTTAATGCCTCTGTGAACAGGCTTGTATGTTTCTACCAGGACACATACGCATGCATTTCTTGTGTGTATGCTAAGTCAAGGGTTATGCATATATTTATCCCTAGTAGACACTTCCATAGAGTTGTCCAGAATAGCTGTATCAGCTTACATTCCAAATGACATTATATGATAACTCCAGTTACTCCACATCCTTTCCAACATTTCTCACTTTGGTTCTTTGCTTTTGCCAATCTGTTGGGTGCAGAATTATTACAAAGTAGTGTCAATTGCCACATCTCTGATGGTTAGTGATACTTTGCAATTTTCATATGCTTATTTGCCATTTGGATATCTTCATTTGTAAAGAACCTGTCCAAATTTTTTGCCATTTGTATATTTAGTTGTCTGCTTTTTTCTCAGTGATTTATAGCGATTCTTGTATGTTCTGGTTCTGAGTTGTCAGATGAGTTATTGTCATTTGTGTGTGTGTATATGTAAAATGTATATAATTGCAAATACTATATTTTACTTTTTAAATAACCTTTATATTGTTTTAATGGTGTCTGTGATGAGTAGAAGTTCAAGTCACAGCCCTACTGGGTGTTATATAATCCCATCAAACAGTTCTCTCTCTTTTTTAACTTTATGTTTTGTAGTTGTTTTCAGTGATTATATTAGTTCAATATTAGTTACTCTACGTTTGTTAGAAGCAGAATATCTAATTCATTCTCTCTCTCGCTAATATATAATTAATGTATTATAAATATAATATAAATATATATTATGAAGTTTATATATTTATATTTATATGCAACATAATATATGATGTATATAATATATAATATGTAAAGTGGTTATATATATAAACCATTCCAAAGTACATAATTCAGTGGTTTTTAGAATATTCATAATGTTGTGCAACCATTAAGACTATCTAATTCCAAATCACTTTCATGAGCCTGCCCAAAATTCTGTGTTCATTAAGCAGTCACTTCTCATTCCTCCTCCATCATGTTTATATTTATATGAACTTTATTCTATTTATACTATTTATTCATAATAGCCGAGACTTGGAAATAACCAAGATTTCCTTCAGTAGGTGAATGGATAAATAAACTATGGTTACATCTGGACAATGCAATGCTATTCAGTGCTAAAAAGAAATAAGCTATCAAACCATGAAAAAATAGGATGGTACCTTAAATGCTTATTACTAAGTGAAAGAAGTTAATCTGAAAGCTACATACTGTATGGTTCCAACTATATGATGTTCAACTATACGGAGACGGCAAAAAGATCAGTAGTAGCCAGGGGTTTGCGGGGAGGGAGGGATGAATAGGAAGAGCACAGGGATTTTTAGGCCAGCAAAACTATTCTGTAAGATACTATATTGGTGGATACATGTCATTATACATTTGTCAAAACTCATAGATTGTACTGCACAGAGTGAAGCCTAATGTAAATATAAGCTTCGGTTGATAATGGTGTGACAATGTTGGTTTATGGATTGCAGCAAACGTACCACCTGGTATGTCAATGGTAATGGAGGCTGCGTGTGGGGGAAAAGAAGACATACATGGGAACTCTGTATTTTCCACTCAATTTTGCTGTGATCTTAAACTGTTATAAAAAATACAATCTAATAAATTAAAACAAATCATTAGAAAATTTTCAAATTAATCAGAACAGAAATAAAATAATTAATGTTTACTAAGCCAGCAACACTGAAAAATGGAAAAGAGCAAAGTGTCTACATCAAAGAAAAACAAGATAGAAGAAATTAAGTATATTCATTATTAATACTTCATTTGTGAATAGATAGAATATTTCTTTAAAATACAGAGACTGCACTTGTAGATTAGAAATTAATTCCAGCTATATGTTTTTTATATAAAAAAAACAACCAAAATCTAAAGATTAGAGGTTAAAAATGGTTAAAGTTCAGAAACTGGGAAAAAACCTGAGTAGCAATATTAATAGCAAAAAATGTGAAATTTAAGGCCAAAGTATTAAGTAGGAAAGTGGGATCCATGACGACATTATGCAATAATAAAAGATATAATTTAGGGAAAAAAATTAAAGCCACGAATCTTTTTATGTAGAACAACAATGGCAGTAACACATAAAAAGGAAATATTCCTAGAAATACATCAAGAACCTGACAGAAGGAAAACTACAAGTGGAGATTTTTTAAATACCACTCTCAGAATGTGACAAAGCCAGTTAAAATAAAAGTAAGGACAGTGAGGATATTAATAAAATCAACCTCAGCCCTGCTGAGTCCATTTCTTCTGACAGCACCCAATGCGACCCTTTCCTGGTGCTTTTTCCGACTATTTCCCTATTGCTGTCCCTTATTCGCCAAAATCTTTAGTGCCTGTATCTCTCTCTTTTTCTCTACCATTAGTCTTATCATCATTATTGATAATTTCAAAATCTATAATGATTCATACACTGTCTAGGATTCTGTTTTTGTTGATCATCTCACTTGCAAAGATAGTGGCCTCTACTTCATCTCAAGAATCCACTCCAATAGGTACTCTACCTCATCATCACCAAAAATCACTCCACCTCCATTATCTTGACTTAGGCTATCGTACTCTCTAACAAACCGCCTGCTTTCTTTACAGTTTTTTTCTAGCACACCAACTATGAAACTCCTTTACGCCATTAAGGCCCTCAAATCCTTGATCCTAACCCTTTTTTCATTGTCATCATCTATTTCCTGTTCTCACCATGCTATTCACAAATTAGATCCCATGAAGGAAATTAGAGTCACTCTTCTGCAAATATTCTCAAGTTTTCCCATCCCTCCCTCAGTCCTACTCACTTGGGAAAATTCTATTCTTTGTAAAATCCAAACTTCTGCCTCTGCCTGATCACCGCCAAAGCAGCCGACCATGGACGGAGAAACAAACATTTTTTAATGCTTACTATGCAGAAGCGTTGTTCTAAGTGCTTTATACACGTGAGCTCATTTAGTGCTATCAACAAACCTATAAAATATACACAAGTATTATCCAGATGCCTCTCAATTCAGAATATGAATATAAAAGCACAAATTAAAATATCTGTACCATCAAAGTATCTAGGTCTCCTTAAATGGTATCAAGTATGCAAATATATATATACATATATTTTAATGGAGTCCTTGGCATATGCTTTAACAATGTGGTGATGTCATAATATATTGATTTTTTTTTTTTTTTTGAGGAAGATTAGCCCTGAGCTAACATCTGCCAATCTTCCTCTTTTCGCTGAGGAAGACTGGCCCTGAGTTCACATCCGTGCCCACCTTCCTCTACTTTATATGTGGGACGCCTACCACAGCATGGCTTGCCAAGCGGTGCCATGTTCCTACCTGGGATCCAAACCAGCGAACCCTGGGCCACCAAAATGGAATGTGCACACTTAACCACTGCACCACTGGGCGGGTCCCATATTGATTCTTTTTTGCATACTAATTTATAACATAAAAATTCATGTTGATTATGATGGATATCCTAGGTCAATTGCTACTAAAGTATCTTTTGGAAATTAACATTTATTTCAGGAATGAAAGATAGTTCAAAATCAAGTATAATGCATTATGTCAACAAAAAGGAAATAAGTTATTTACTTTCATAGTATATACTAGAAAAAAATCATCCAATAAAATTCAGCCCTTATTAAATTGGTATGGCTCATTCTTTTCTACAACATTTATATTATAAATGTACTACATTTTTTCCTGCTTTACTTAAAAAAAATTTAAGTAAAATAGGATTAGAAGCAAACAATATAAATATGGCTACATTTAATAAAAGCCTATTTTCAAAGGTGAATAATCCTAAAAGTGTTACGTTAAATTTCAGGAGTAATAGAGGATATTTCTTATCACTATTATATTTCAACATTGCTTGGCTATTTCTAGGTAAAAAAATTAGGAATGAAAATGAAATAATTGACAAATATAAAAGAGGAGTTATAATTATCTTTATTTGGAAATATTATAACATAACAAAACATTCTATTATTAATAAATTAATTTGGTAAGGTAACAGGATATAAGAAATTTTATTCCATAGTAGTCATTGTCAGTTAGAAATGAAATGAAAAATACTCTATTCACAATAGTGCCAAAAAACGTAAAAGAACTCTGAAGTCATTTAACAAGAAAAAAATAGGATTTATATGAATAAAAGTAAAAGACATTATAGAGTATAATATAAGATCTAAAGCAGTGGAAAGAGTTAACATAATCCTCTGTAAAGAATTGCTAGAAAAATTCTAGAAAATTTATAATATACTATGCGGCTCTTAAAGGCAATGAGTTACTCTCTATCAATTGTCCTGGAGTTACGCTGCAAATAGTTTGCATGTAATGCATGAGAATGGTCCAAAGTCTGGGAGGATAGATTACAAGCTGTACCCTTAGAGACTTGTTTACCCCAGGAAGGACAAGACAGATGAAGAGGAAAGGGTATCATTTAAAATAAAAATCACAATTACGTACAATTATAATACAGTTATCATGTTAATTGTTCATGAGGAATGTTTTGGAGGAATCTGTTTCCAGGTTTACCTGAGATTTTAATTCTGGTTTCCTTTGCCTTTCTTTTTTGTATTATCCTTTATTCAGCCTTGCCCACTGTGGGATCCCATGATGCTGCGTTTTGGTCTGATTGCTCCTGGAGGAATAATATCGTCGTTGAAAATAATTTGCAATTTCCTGGCTCAATTTGTCAAAGTTCGAGTTTTACTTACAGTTTTCTGCTTCAATAGCACAGAAACAATCGTCTTCATCGCTATTATTATAGCTATTTATGTTACGATTTGCTATTTCATGAATGTGTGGAATACCAATGAAAACTAGGGTCTTTACTGGTCTCTTTTGAGAATAAATTCTACAAAATATTTTGAGATTATAATTCCCCTTTTTAAAATAAAAGCTCCCAAACAAATGGGAGCCCAGGAATGCAATATATCATGATGTCCTCCAGCCACAGCTGATGTTTTCGTGTTTCTGTAGCTGACGTTCATGAATAGTAAAAAGTTTCAGTATTCAACATTATCCTGCAATTATCCTTGAATAATGAGTAACGAGCTGAAAAACAGGAACTGCATCTTTGTGTTGCTCTTGTTGAACTCCCAGGTTTTCAAATCTCTCCTACCTAACCATCAGCTTTAGCAACCAGGGAATGAATTCCAATCCTGTTGATTTTTACTACAAATTTTTACCTTTAGAAATGTTATTGTCTTCTTAAATTTTCATTCCACTCAAGGTATGCTTACTTTTTTTAACCTTTGTTTTCATTTTTCTTTGAGTTCCTTGCCATGTTGCAATATTTTTAGTACATCTTTTTGAAGGATGGATTGACTTCCTTGCCATATTCTGTGAAACAGGTTTGAATCTCTAATATATCCATAGGTTTGCACCAAATTCTTTATTTTTTTTTGAGCAAGATTAGCCCTGAGCTAACTACTGCCAGTCCTCCTCTTTTTTGCTGAGGAAGCCTGGCCCTGAGCTAACATCCGTACCCATCTCCCTCTACTTTACATATGGGACGCCAACTACAGCATGGCGTGCCAAGCGGCGCCATGTCCGCACCCGGGATCCAAACCCGCGGACCCCAGGCCGCCGAGAACAGGAACGGGCGAACTTAACTGCTGCGCCACCAGGCCAGCGCCGCACCAAACTCTTAATGACTGACTCTTAACCAACTTGGGGTCATAGTTTGGTAGGACAGTTCCGGACTGTCTGAGTGCTATTCTACAGTAGATGTAGTAGATTTCAATGCTGTTTAAAATATCCACTGCCCCTCCCTGTCCAACTATTATAATTTTCATCTCCACTGATGTCACACTTGGCCATATGGCTGGCATTGGACTATATAATGTATATTATATAAATATAATATATACAAATATACATATTATGTATATATAAAAAATATAAAAGTAACTTGTTCCACTTCCTGGACAAAATTTTAAGAGGCATGTTTTCTTTCTCTCTGCTACGTTACCAGGATATCCCAGATACGGGCCAGCCTTTATCCTGAGTGTTAGTTAAAGAAGGTTTGGAGCAGACCTATATGTGACCTATGAGGGACACAAAGATGAGCAAGAAATGTAGCTTTGTTTTATTGTAAGGCACTGAAATTTGGAACCTGTTTGTTAACTGCAGCAAACCTTAAGTTGACTGGCCTAGTAGCCTTCTCTCTAGGCAAAATGCTTTTGATATTTATTATAATTCTTAATTTGAAAACCATCAGAATCTTTCAACAACCTTTTATTTTCAAGAGATACAACTATTGCAGAAATCAAGGATCAAAGGTAGATTGAAGCTAACAGACTACCATTTCTAAAAATACTGGACTGATTCTTCATGAGGGCAGGTGTTACTCTTGCCAGAGTGTGGGTTTAGTACATTAGAGTCCCTTAGCAAAGAAACTAATAGACTTCTTGCCTCATTTGTCTCCTTGTAATCTTGGTAAATGGCTTGTCCCGTGAATTTCTTACGTTTTTTTCTGACTTGTCTGGCCGCTGACATTTCTTGGCTACAGGGAAAACAAATAAACATCTATGCCGTGAAATTAATGTATCTCACTTGCCCAGATGTTTTAGCCCAAGATACATCTGATGTTCCTTAAGTCCTGTTTATAACATTATGAATAACTACTCATCTATTTTATATGTAAAATTGTTCCAAATACTGGCAAAGAACCTCAAATGCATTATCTCATTTTATCCTCACAACAGCTCTATTAGATTGTTTGCTATTTTTTTGACTATTGCTTTTCAGCTCTAAATCAATTTTTCTCTCCTCTGTGATCCTGAGGCTAGAACTTTGCAAACTGCATGCCCAGAATGCTTTGCTAGTGGCTTCCTATTAGCTTCTGAAAATAGGAGATACTAAGGGAATTTTGAAAGGCTGTAGAAAAGGACAAGGGAATTTCTTCAATCTGTTGGCTGACTCTATTTGCGTTGCCTCAGTAGGGGCAGTTGATTCCAGCCTCTGGAATCTTTCAACACTCAAAGAAGCAGCCTCTTGCACCAACTAAGAGGCTGTATCAGCATCTGGGAAGGTGCCCCTACTAAGAAGTCTGAGCCCCTGCTCACATATCCTGGTGAGCTCCCAGAGTCTCATAATCCCAAACTCTCCTTTTTTTTCTACTTTTTATGGAAGTCAAAAATACAGAAAAGTGGCATAGTGTACATAATAAATACACTTGGAGCTTATTGAATCTTTTTTTTTTTTTTTAAAGATTTTATTTTTTCCTTTTTCTCCCCAAAGCCCCCCGGTACATAGTTGTGTATTCTTCGTTGTGGGTTCCTCTAGTTGTGGCATGTGGGACGCTGCCTCAGCGTGGTCTGACGAGCAGTGCCATGTCCGCGCCCAGGATTCGAACCGACGAAACACTGGGCCGCCTGCAGCGGAGCGCGCAAACTTAACCACTCAGCCACGGGGCCAGCCCCGGAGCTTATTGAATCTTAACAAAGTGAATACCCATGCAATCAGCGTTGAGATCAAGACAGAGAACATTATTGGCTGCCTGGAAGATACCTCCTTTTCCTTCCTGATACTACATTCCATGAAGGGTAACCACTAGCCTGATTTTTAACAGCACAAATTAGTTTTGCCCTTTTTTGTACTTTATGCAAATAGAATCTTTGTATGAGTCAGGGTTCAAGCAGAGAATACCAGTAGGATGTATATAAAGAGATTTATGGCAAGGAATTTGGCTCCATGGCTGTGGGCACTGGGTAGGCAAGTCTCAGATCCTTAGGCAAGACCTTTGGGAAGGGCAAGCTGGAGCTCTCAGGCATGGGCCAAAGCTTCAGACCTTAGACATAATTTCTTCTTTTTCTTCAGGGAAGCCTCAGTTCTGTTCCTAAGAACTTCCTACTGATTGAATCAAGCCCATCCAGATTATCTAGGATAATTTCTCTTACTTAAAGTCAACTCATTATGGACTTTAATCACGTCTACAAAATACCTTCACAGCAACACCTGGAGCAGTGTTTGACTGAGTACTGGGGACTAAAGGCTAGCTAAATTGACACATGAAACTGACCATCACATTCTCGTTTCTGGCCTCTTTTGCTCAACATTATGTTTGTGGATTTCATCCCTTTTGTTGGGTTTACTTGTAATTTATTCATTCTCATGACCATAAAATATTTTATTGTATGAATGTAGCAAAACCTGTTTGTCTACCCTACAAGTAATGGACATTTGAGTAGATTTCAGTTTAGAAAATATACTGAATTCTACTGATAGGAATTTACTGCATACTTTTTGGTGAACAAATATATGCCTTTCTGTTGGAATGCACCTAGGAATGTAGTTGTTGAGACATAGATTCTGTGTGTATTCAACTGCTTTACAAAACATCTGTATTATTTACATTCCCATTAACAGTCTACTAATGTTCTGATTGTTTCATATTCTCATTAATATTTTATATTTTACATACTTTTTAAATAGATATTTGGAATGTATATCTGTATCTGCATATCTCATTTTGGTTAAAATTTGCATTTCTCCTGTGACTAATTAAGCTAGTGATATTTTTGGAAATGTGCATACTCTATTTTTGAGAGTCTATGCTTGCCTACTTTTCTACTGGGCTTTCTGGCTTTTTTTTTCTCTCATTTAATAGTAGTAGTTCTTTATAGGTTCTAGATATGGATTTTTTGTCAAATATATATCTATTGGTATATAAGTACATTTATCTCAAATATTTTTATTCTTTCTATGAGTTGGATTTTTACTTTCTAGTGAAGAAACCAAAGTCCATAGTTTCCATGTAAACCAGTTAATCACTTTGTCTTTTATGGTTAGTGACTTCAGTGTCATGTTGAAGAATTTTTTTGCCTACTTCAATATCATAAAAATGCTCTCCTCTAAAAAATTTCATTGTTAAGTTTCACATGTAGGTGCAATACATCAGAGATTGATTTTTATTAATGTCATAGCTCTATTCCAGATAAGACCAGACATATTTTTGTCCAAATGCATATCTCATTGTTCAAACATTAATTATTGAAAACAAAATAAACAAATAAAGGAACATTTACTCCTTGATGCACTGTGGTTCTGAGAATGCTTCTGAACTCTCTGGTTTGCCATTTCATATCCAAAGCAAGTACCACAATGTTTTAATGACAATAGCTTTATATTGTCCTGTGTACTCCAATAGAGTAAGTGTTACAGGTCTACTCATTCTCGTGATTGCCTTGGTTATTTTTTGCCCATTGCCTTTACATAGAATCAATCTTTTTCTTTTAAACAAAAAGTCATATGGGAGATAATTTTTATGTCAAATCTATATGTTTTTTGATTATAGTTTCATTTGTAAATGGTGTTGGATTTATTTGCTAATAGTTTGCAAAAGAATGTTGCTATTATGTTCGTGACACAGATTGCTCTGTAATTTTCTTTACTATTAATATCCTCATGAAATATTGAGATCAAAAAGATTCTGACTTCATAAAAAGAGCTACAAAATGATCTTTATTACACTATTTTCTGGAGGAGTTTGTTTAAGATTGGTGTTATTTCTTCTTTAAATATTTGGGGGAATTAAATGATGACACTATCTGGGCTTGTGTGTGTGTGTATGTGTGGTGTGTGTGTATGTGTAGGTTTTCAATAACAAATCTAAATTCTTTAATAGAGAGTAGAACATTACAAATTGTATTTCTTTTGTTTGCTTGGTAAGTTAATTCTTTTGAGGAATCTGTACGTTTAATACAATGTCAAACTTTCAAATTTATTACTATAAGTTTGTTTATATTTTTTCCTCATTATAATTATGGTTTTTCTCTATTTTACATCTAAGTTTCTTTGATTTTTTTCTCTTATATTTAATATTTTTTCTTCTACATCCTTAGATGTGGTTTGATGTTTTCCATTTTCTAGTTGCACGAATGAGAAGGCTAAATCATTATACTGCAGCATTTCTTCCTTTCCAATATATGCATTTGGAGGTATGCATTTTCCTCTACTACTTCTTTAGCTGCATCCCATAAGGTTTTACATTGTATATCTTCATTATCTTTAATTTCAGGATAGTTTCTAGTTTTTATTATAATTTCTTTCTTGATATGAGTGTTTAGAAGTATATTGCTTATTTTCAAAATTTTTTCTCTAATCATAATTATATGTGTTAGTTGTATCTGCATCCATTGTTATTAGGTGACACACTTGAAATTTAAAATGTTCTGCATTTGTTTAGGCTTTCTTTAAGAAGCAAGACTGCTGTAAGACATTGATGAAAGACATTGAAGAAGACACAAAGAAATGGAAAGATATCCCATGTTCATGGATCACAAGAGTTAACATTGTTAAATATTCTTACTAACCAAAGCTATCTATCAATTCAATGCAATCCCTATCAGAAGTCCAATGAAATTTTTTACAAAAATAGAAAAACAATCCTAAAATTCATATGAAACTGCAAAGACCCCGAATAGCCAAAGTAAACTTAAGAAAGGACACAGCAAGAATCTTAAGAAGGACACACTTCCTGTTTTTAAACTAGGTTACAAAGCTATCATAATCAAAACAGTATGGTACTGCCATAAAAACAGACACATAGACCAATGAAACAGAATCTAAAGTACAGAAATAAACCCATGCACATATAGTCAGCTACTCTTTGACAAGGAAGCCAGGAATAGACAATGGGAAAAAGTCTCTTCAATAAATGGTTTTTGAAAAACTTGATATTCACATGCAAATGAAGGAAATTGGACCTCTATCTTGCATTACTCATAAAAATTAACTCAAAATTAGTAAAGATTTACACATAACACTTGAAAACATAAATCCCTAGAAGAAAACGTAGAGAGGTCAGCCTGGTGGCGTAGCAGTTAAGTTTGCACATTCTGCTTCTTGGCGGCCCGGGGTTCACCAGTTTGGATGCCAGGTGCAGACATGGCACTGCTTGGCAAAAACCATGCTGTGGTAGGCGTCACACATATAAAGTAGAGGAAGACGGGCATGATGTTAGTTCAGGGCCAGGCTTCCTCAGCAAAAAGAGGAGGATTGGCAGTAGTTAGCTCAGGACTAATCTTCCTCATAAAAAAAGAAAGAAAAGAAAAAGAAAACGTAGAGAAAGCTCCTTGACATTGGTCTTAGCAATGATTTTTTGGCCATGGTACCAACAGCACAAGCAACAAAAGTAGAAAATAAACAGGGCGGACATTAAACTGAAAAGTTTCTATACAGCAAAAGAAACAATCAACAAATTGAAAAGACAACCTAGGGAATGAGAGAAAATATTGCAAAACATATATATGATAAGGTGTTAATATCCAAAATATATAAGGAAATCATGCAACTCAATAGCAAAAATGTGAAACAGAAAGAATCTGATTGAAAATGGGCAGAGGACCTGAACAGACACTTTTCAAGGAAGACATTCAAGGAAGTGGCCAACAGGTACGTGAAAAGCTGTTCAACCACTTATCATCAGGGAAATGCAAATCAAAATCACAATAAAATATTGCTTCATACCTGTTAGAATGGCTATCATCAAGAAGACAAGAGATAAATGGTGATGGTGTGGAGAAAAGGGAATCCTCGTGCATTGTTGGTGGGAATATAAACTAATACAGCCACTATGCAAAAGGGCGTGGAGATTCCTGTAAAAGTTAAAAAGAAATTAAATTATGGTATGATCCAGAAATCCCACTTTGGATATATATCCCAAGGCAATGAAATCACTATCTCAAAGAGAGATTTGCACCCCATGTTCATTACGGCATTATTTATAATATCCAAGACATGGAAACAACCTATGTGTCCGTTGATGGATGAATGGATTAAAAAAAGTGTTATATATTTGGGGCCAGCTTGGTGGCACACTGGTTAAGTTCACATGCTCTGCTTCGATGGCCTGGTGTTCACCGGTTTGGATCCTGGTAGCAGACCTACACATCTCTCATCAAGCCATGATGTGGAAGCATTCCACATAAAAAATGAAGGAAGTTTAGGACAGATGTTAGCTCAGGGACAATCTTGCTCAAGCAAAAAGAGGAAGATTGGCAACAGATGTTAGCTTGGGGTCAATCTTCCTCACCAAAATAAATAAATACGTAAAAGTGTTACATATATATACATAATGGAATATTATTTATCCAGAATAAAAAGGAAATCCTGCCATCTGTGACAACATGAATGAAATATGCATCAGGCTAAGTAAAATAAGTCAGAGAGAAAGATAAACATTGTCTGATCTCAGTTATATGTGAAATCTAAAAAACTGAACTCACAGAAATGTAGAGTAGATTGGTGGTTCCCAGGAGTTGAGGGGTGGGGGAAATGGGTGATGGTGTTCAAAGGCACACACTGCCAACTACAAGATGAACAAGCTCTGGGGATTAATGTATAAGGCAACTATAGCTAACAATACCATATTGTATAGATGAAAAATGCTAAGAGAGTGCATTTTAACAGTTCTCACCACACAAAAAATGTAACTTTGCAAGGTAATGGATGTATTAGCTAAAGTTACTGTGTAATCATTTCACAATATATACAGATTTCAAATCATCACATTGTACATCTTAAATTTACACAATGTTATATGCCAATTATATCTCAATAAAGCTGGGGAAGAAAGCCTTATATATTTGCTTTTAGTGAATATTACAGGTGCATTTTAAAAGATTGTGAATTCCATCAAACTTGTGTGCAGTGTTCTACATACATCATTTAGTGTAATTTCATAATTGGATGTTATTTTAAATTGTTCACATCTTTGCTGATTTATGGTCCGATTGTTTTAATGGTTTACAGGTTTAGGATTTTGGCATTTTCCTGTTATATTTAATCTTTTATCATTTAAACATACCCTGTGTTACCACAATTAAAAATAAATTTAAAAATAATGCATAAAACTACTATATCTCCATTTTCCACTGGTCTTTCAAATAGGAAACTCTAAAAAAAGTGCATTACATATTTCAGGCAAAAAAAAAAAACAAAAAACCCAGCCAATATAAATCTCTCATAGGACTATCTCAACAAAAAATTATTTTACTTCTAGTAATGCTTCTTGCCCAAATTCTACTTTGTCTGGTATTAGTATAGCTACTCCAGCTTTCTTTTAGTGAATGTTTGCATGATATATTTTTTACATCCTTTTACCTTCAATTTTTATTATGCATATTTAAAATCCATATTCTAACTCCTATAATTAGCACAAAAGTAAGTTTATATTTTTAACCATTCCAAGCTTATATATTTACCTAGATTTCTGTAGTCCATTTTTATTAATTGTAATTACTTATAAAGTTTATTTTCTATGTATCATGTCACCATTTATTTTCTCATTGGATCATCCTTTTATGTTTCTTTGTTCTTGCTTTATTTTTTTAGATTAATAAATTTTTTTAATTTACAATAATAATTTTTACATTTACTAAGTTTTTAAATTTTAAATAATTTATTTTTCATTTATAAACTATTTATTTGATACCTTTTTATAGATTGCAATTCTCTGTCGGCAATCTCCATCTTTTTAACTATTTTGTCCAACTTTTCTTTCTTCTTCCCAATCTCAGAGACAAGTACTTTTCTGATTTTTATCCTCACAGGCTTGCTTTTCCTATTATTTAACTCATATAAATGGAATCTCATAGTATGTACCCTTTGGAATCTGAATTGTTTTATTTTACATAACAAAAACTTATTGAGATACATCCATGTTATAACCTGTATCAGTATGTCATCAATATTTTTTGCTGAATAGTAGTCCATTGCATGAATATACCATAATTTATTTTTCTTTCTTCTTTTTGGTGGATATTTAGAATGTTTCAAATTTTTGTTATTATGAATAAAAATTCAATTAGCCTTCTTCAATTAGCATTCTTTTATCTCAAACATATGCAAGTGTATTTATAGAAATATTTTCATTTTTCTTGAGTAAACTCTGAAGGAAGAATTGTTGGATGATAAGTTAATTGTATGTTTAATTTTATTACAAAACTGTCAGTGTTCTACCATTTTATAATAGCACCAGCATGTATGAGAGTTCTGATTGTTTTATACCCTCTCCTATATTTCATATTATTGTCCTTGACTTTTAGTATTTCTAGTGGCTGTATAATGATATGTCATTGAATTTTAACTTAATTTCTCTGGATGATTAAAGATGTCAGCTATCTTTTCTTTTCATATGGTTTATTTTAAGTAAGTTGTATGTGCATTTAAAAAAAGGTATAATCATCAGTTAGCATAGTGTTTTATAAATATCAATGAGGTCAAATTAGTATTGATTTCTAAATCTATATCCTTACACTTTTTTTCATATATTTATTATTTCACTTATCAAGAGATATATGTCAAAATCACCAAATAGAATTGAGAATATTTGGGGGCTAGGCCCATGGCTGAGCGGTTACATTCATGTGCTCCACTTTGGTGGCCCAGGGTTTCACCAGTTCGGATCCTGGGCGCAGACCTAGCACTGCTCATCAAATCATGCTGAGGCAGCGTCCCACAGTGCAGAACTACAAGGAGCTACAACTAAAATATACAACTATGTACTGAGGGGATTTGGGGAGAAGAAGAAGAAAAAATGATTGGCAGCAGATGTTAGCTCAGGAGCCAATCTTTCTTAAAAAAAGAAAAGAATTGAGAATATTTTTATTTCTTCTCTGAATATTTGTCAATGTTTAGCTTATATATTTTGACCCTACTAATATGCCTTGCCATAGTCTTCTGTCTCAGAATTACATATTCATGCCATTTTTCTTTTTGTTAGCACTTGTGGGAAGGAAGTAAACAGTAGTTCTGTGATACATTCTCTACTGAAAAGGGGGGAATGACCACAGGAAATAAAGTCACGTGACCCCGTTGATATTCTAAATGTGCTAATGAAAGACCTCCTGGCAAAAAAAAGAATATATTTGTTAGTGAGAGTATCCCTATCTATGGGATACTTTTAGGAAGATTAAGCTCTTTTCCTAGAATTGCTTATGGTAACCAATCCTGGAATCCATGAATTTCTATGTATCACTCCTGTAAACTGTAATGAAATTTATATAATTGTCCTGGTAAAAAATGGAGATGTTTTATCACTGGAATTGTTCTCTTCTTTGGAAGTGATATGAGCTGCAGACATCTATGTGTCGGAACCTCACATGTTAACTCGAGCAGAGTGCAGAGTGCAGAGCGTGGCGAGGAAAGACAGAGGGCTGTGGTGAGGTCCTGCCTCACTTGGTCTTACACCTGGATCACTGGCATTCTTACAAAGTGTTATTAAAGCTTGGGCTTGAGTAGTGAAGTAATCCTGCATGACGTGTTACCTGTTTTGACAATAAAATCCTTTATGTCACCTCAGTTTGCATGGTATATCTTTTTCAATCCTTTTTCCATACTTTTCCTACAAATCTGTTTCTTTTTATTTAAAATAGTTTTCTTATGAACAAAAAACCCATCTTGCTATATAATCTTTCTCTTTGACTATCTAGTCTTTGTTTCTTTATTATTCTTTCCTTGACTTATGTGCAGAATTACTTTTGTTATCCCCTTTGACTTCCTCTATTAACTTTTGTGACACCTTTAATGGTTATCCTAGAGATTTATAGTGTACATTCTTGATTTATTATAACCTTCCTTAAATTAGTATTTTTGCCACATTACAGAAACACAAAAACCTACAATACTTTCAACTCTATTAACCCACTTCTGCTCTGTGAGCTACTATTTTTATATAGTTTATTTCTACAGATATTATAAACCTCACATGACATATTTATTACTGTTTCTCTGCACAATCAATGCTTTTCTATATTTGCACACATATTATCCTCCTCTCCCATAGCTGTTTTTAATAGTTTCCAAGTAATCATAAGATGAATAGTGATGATAATTGGGAAATCAAAATATGCTTTACTTTTAATCGATTTCCATAATCTCAGGACAGTGCTCTCAAGTCCCCTGGGTTGAGGAATGTAACTGGGGACATGGACTAAGTTAAGTTGTTGCCTCCTTCCTAAACTCTTTCATAGAGAATTACCAGAAGGCTAACATCTTGTGCGTTCAAGGCAAGAGAAGTGAGTAAAAGTGAAAGACAGAACCCATTCTGGGGAAGCAGACAGGATCCAAACAAGGAGAATCTCATTCTATCTTTTCTGGGAATTTGAATTTTAAACGAAGTCACTCAAGAATGCAAGAAGATAAATCATCCTGATGGCAATGCCCTAGGTCTGGAGATGTATTAATGAGTTCCTACTGCTAAAATCGCCACTGTTGCCTTGTTTCTTATCCTTCCTGTATCTGCCTGTTAGGCTCCACCTTTTATTATTTCAGCCACCTTTATCCTTTCAAGAAATTGATTCTTCTCTTCTACTTAATTAAATGATGTCAGTTTATGTTGGTTATAACAACAATCCTATTTGATAAAGTAGGGCAGGATTCAAACATTCTTAATTTATTGGGCTAAATGCGAAGTTGAACAATTCTATACTACACTTAATTCTATGCAAATTGATGTAGTTAGTCAAATTATCCTGGATTTCTAACATATTGAAGGTATAGCTTTCATGTCTTTTTCCCTGGAGAAGGTAGGAGTGCTTCAGAAAGGGGCTCTGCCTTTCCCCATGTTACAGTCGTGGGATTTTGTTCTTAGCAAAAATTTCTCTTATATGCTATATCTCAGAAGGTACTTTCAGTCTGGACATTACCTGTTCTTGAAAATTTGATATAACTTGTTCATGTACTAACTAGGCTTGGAGCTTTTTGAGAAGCTAGTGTGTGTGCATGTGTGTATGAGAGAAGGAGAAAGAGATTTACATTTTGTCTGGGATAGCGATTGGATTATTAAGATATTTTATCCTCTAAAATAGCAATTTTTACAATGGACGTATTTCCAGAAAATCATCCTAGTACCTGAGAAAAAGTATCTCCATTTGAATGAGAGACAAAGTTAACTTTTTGCAAATTTGCTATAAGTCGGATTTCTTGTACCACTGGTACAAAAGTGAACAAACCAGAGAGATGTTCTAGAAGTATTACTATTTCAGTTGAAATATGGTAATTTTCAAAAAGTAGCTAAGAATTTTGAAAATGCAGCATGTGGACACCTCAATAGGAAAATATGCACTTGAAAGTATTCCCCAGCCAATCCCTCTTATATTTCAATGTCATTTCAGGAATATCTGTGTTTGCTTATGAAAAATTAAAATACATGTATTAGGAGAAATTTTGGTCATTTTTAAAGGAAATTATAAAAATCTTATGAAATCTTCATGAGATTTTCCTGAGTTATCTGAATGAATGCTATATATTTAAAATATTAAATTAATATTAAATATTAAGGTTATAATATGTTTAATATTTAAAAAGCATATATACTGGTGCACAGATCAATGGAACAAAATTGAAAGCCCAGAAATAAAACCACACATCTATGGACAGCTTATCTTTGACAAAGGAGCTGAGGGCATACAATGGAGAAAAGAAAGTCTTTTCAACAAATGGTGCTGGGAAAACTGGAAAGCCACATGTAAAAGAATGAAAATTGACCATTCTTTTTCACCATTCACCAAAATCAACTCAAAATGGATTAAAGACCTAAAGGTGAGACCTGAAACCATAAGGCTTCTGGAAGAAAACGTAGGCAGTACACTCTTTGACATCAGTATTAAAAGGATCTTTTCGGACACCATGCCTTCTCAGAGAAGGGAAACAATAGAAAGAATAAACAAATGGGACTTCATCAGATTAAAGAGCTTCTTCAAGGCAAATGCAAACAGGATTGAAACAAAAAAACAACCCACTAACTGGGAAAAAATATTTGCAAGTCATATATCTGACAAAGGCTTAATATCCTTAATATATAAAGAACTCTCACAACTCAATCACAAAACATCAAACAACCCAATCAAAAAATGGGCTGGAGACATGAACAGACATTTCTCCAAAGAAGATATACTGATGGCCAATAGGCACATGAAAAGATGCTCATCCTCACTGATCATCAGGGAAATGCAAATCAAAACTACACTAAGATATCACCTTACACCCGTTAGAATGACAAAAATATCTAAAACTAATAGCAACAAATGTTGGAGAGGTTGCGGAGAAAAAGGAACCCTCATACACTGCTGGTGGGAATGCAAACTGGTGCAGCCACTATGGAAAACAGTATGGAGATTCCTCAAAAAACTAAAAATAGAACTACCATACGATCCAGCCATCCCACTACTGGGTATTTATCCAAAGAGCCTGAAGTCAGCAATCCCAAAAGTCCTGTACACCCCAATGTTTATTGCAGCACTGTTTACAATAGCCAAGACGTGGAAGCAACCTAAGTGCCCATCAACAGACAAATGGATAAAGAAGATGTGGTACATATATACAATGGAATACTACTCAGCTGCAAAACAGAACAAAATCATTCCATTTGCAATAACATGGATGGACCTTGAGAGAATTATGTTAAGTGAAATAAGCCAGCAAGAGAAAGATAATCTGTGTATGACTCCACTCATATGAGGAATTTAAAACTATGGACCAAGAACAGTTTAGTGGATACCAGGGGAAAGGTGGGGTGGGGGGTGGGCACAAAGGGTGAAGTGGTGCACCTACAACACAAATGACAAACATTAATGTACAATTGAAATTTCACAAGATTGTAACCTATCAATAACTCAATAAAAAAAATTAAAAAAATAAAAAGCATATATACTATTTATAATATTTTAAAAATTTATTCCTGCTCCAAAAACTTACTGGGCACTCATTATATTTCAGGTACCTTACCAAACAATCCAGGGGCTTTAATAGGAAGGCAAGGTGGTAAAGAACAGGTGGAACACCTACTATTCTTCACTTTGCTGTGCCCTTGTGCTCTGATGTGGAGTGTAGCACCTTTGTGTTATAGGTGAAGAAACTAATGTTCTGAAAGGCAAGGTAAATTTAAGTTTTAAAACTTGAAAGTAATAGGGCAGAGATTTAGATTTAGTTCTGTTTAATTCCAAAGACTGCGCTTTCTCCATTACACTCGATATAATTCAAAAAATAGTTTAGACCTTATCCTCAAGGAACTTAGAGTCTAGTAGAGAAGTAAGAAAAGAACAGAAAAAGTGAGTGATAACTGTCTTCAAATAGCTGGGAGAAAGGGGGGAATGCCATTTCTTAGGTGGAAACCATCACATCTTTGAGTTTCTTACATAGAGTGGTGTTATGAAGACTGAAGGGAGCACATAAGTCTGAGGTGACTGCACCAACAATGTCAGAGAATAGGTAAATCAACGTTTTAGGGCCATAGGGAGAGGATGGTTGATGATGCTGGAAGACTAAATTTATGTTTTTTGTTCTTTGTTTTAATAATTTCAGGATGAATAATTTGACCCTTTACAATTTTGAAGGAACTGAAATTAGACTGCTAATGCTATAGCATTGTATAGGACAAAGAGAAATACAGACCACAGGCAAAAGAGTGTAAAACAAAACATAACATAAAACAAAATTTTAAATGCCCTCACATTTTTGATGTTATTGCTATAGGACAGTTAGGTAATCAACACGGCTTAAAATAAGACAGCAGAGATACCTCTTTGGATTTTTATGAGGTTCTAGATTTATGGCCTAGATTATGGAGTCATCTGCAAAGTCTTGGATTCTGATGTCATATCAGAGAATGAAATCCATGGAGGGTATTAGAGACATATTTGTGGTCTTGATATGGAACCTGAAAGAAAAGTTTATCATCAAAGTTAAAGTGGTAGAAGGGAGGCATGGAAGAAGTGCTCAACACATCTTGGGAAAATCAAGAGGTCCATCTTATGGATGGAAAGGTATTGAGACCTTCAAGGAGAACATAAAAGGTTAAATGTTGAAATGATGCCTTAGTGGGTAAGATTTAAATGAAGAGTGAAAGGAGCCTTTGACTTGGGGAAAAAGTTCAGCTAGACAGAAAACTACTTACTGAGCACTTAATATGAACCAGTCACTTTCCCAGGTGTCTTTTCTCATGTGATCCAAATGAACTGTGTCTTATAGATGTGAAAACTGAGACTCAAAGTAGTTAAGCAACTCCACGGGGGCACAGTGTTGGTAACTTCCTGAGCTGAGTTTTAAATTCTAGCCAGTCTGATTTCATAGTCCTTGCTCTTCACATTACTCCATACCACCTTTTAAATTCTTACAGTGAAATACAGGAAAACAATTTCAGTATATTAAATGTGGTGAAAGGCATATGACCGCCATTAATACAGTAGAGTCAGCAATCTTAAAAATTTGAAGGTGAACGAAAAGAAAGGGAGGATCTTGTGGCAAATGGATTTGGTTGTTGTGTTGATTTTAGGATTATGGAAAATTGAGACATATAATCTTTTAATTTGGTTGGGCTCAAAGATGCAAAGAATACAAAATAAATTAGACTAGGTTATTTGCTGAAAATATTAATAGTTAATATTTATTGAACATATACTCTGTACTGGGCACTGATCAAAGCACTTCACATGTATTATTTGTTAGTCTTCCAAACAATTCTATGAAACGGGTTCTATTATTACCTCAATTTATCAAGCAAGGAAATTGGCACAGCGAGATGATGTTAGAAAACCATGAAGCGCTGGAGCGACATTGGAACACAAGCAGCCTGACTCCAGAACCAGTAGAAGCAACTGCCCCACAGCCTGACACTCAGTGTTACAAAGATCTGACACTCAGAGGAGCTGACAAAGATGTATTTCAGTAGAAGTAACCTCGAAATTAGAAGTGTCTCTAGAAACCTCTGATTTTTGTTTTTAGGGAAAATTTTAATGAATTTGCCCCAGGCTTCTAGGGCCTTGGACTACAAAGAGAGGATAGAGGATAGTTCCATTGTGTTTCCTGGTGCCCTCACATTTTTCCCAGGCAGCCAGGGCCCTATTCAATTAAGTACTTTGTTGTGTAACCCAATAAACTGGAAATTGGGAATTTGGCATTCTACATACACTACAGCTCATCAATGTCGCCTATAAAACATGTTCTGCGTGGTAATGAATGCCATGGTTTCCACCGTGCTATCAGGAAGTAATAAATAATACAAAGCCAGATGAATCATGATTCTGTCGAATGCACCGTATGAAATAAATATTTTCAAATTTGCTTTATCCACTTGTAATTATACCTCTGGGTAGATAAACTTGCTCTTCACTTTATCCAGCTTCCTGACACGTGCAGGGTTTACAAGTGGGTAGTTTACTGTCAGAAAACAAATGGCATTTTAGAAGCATGGAAATACATTTACAACTACAGCTGGAGGAGGGGGGAGGAGAGTCAATTAAATGACAATCAGCAGTGTCACAGATTTCAAGGACGCAGAAGTGACCACAAGAATTGTAAATCAGAACAACAATTTGCATTATTACTCAGATTTTTCTTCCCTTTTTTTGTATAATAACAGAAGATCTTTTTTCTTTAGAGTAGTGAAACATGTAAACACATATCTAAGCATTAGTCACAATTCCTTTAAGACTTAAAAGTCAAATTTGCCCCCAAGTAGGTTAAGAGTTTGAAATTATTTTTTAAAAATTATGTCCTCAAGAAAACAAATTTTCATTGTGTTTGTCATTTAATGTTCCCTAAGGTCATGTCTACATTTAGTTTCATGCTCCACTTTTAGCACTTTATTCCACTTGAACTTCCTTGTTTTTAACGGCACATCTATTAATATAGCTATATATTTATTTTATGTGAGATATTACCATGGACTCTATAACAAAAATTGCCATACTTTAACATGAAAAATTTTGAACTTACAGGCAGATTCCTTTAGTGCTGAGATAAGAAAAGTTTAGACTATGAACTAGCAATGTAATGATGCAGAACTTGAAAAAATAGCAAGACTGAAATCATTAATGCGTCTAATCACTGAAAGAAAATCAAGAATAAGCCTATGTACGTAGCAATGTGCAGCTGGAGGCAAATAGCAAGGAGAAAATATACTGAATGTGAGAATAAAACAAAGATGAAGGAAAAAAATGATGTTTCTTGTTTAAAAGGTAGTCAGTGTCTATGCATATTCATAAGAGATAGAAAGCAAATAATAATATTGTAAGTATTGTGTTAAGGGAAAGTTAGATGAAGTCATGTATGAACGAATATATACAGATCAAGTCTCAAAATCATGAATTGTCTCCACGTAGGATAAGCAGTCCCTGGCCTGTGAAGGACATAACCCCCCAAGGAAAAATATCCTCCCTCTCAGTTTCTAGTCTAATAAAACAAAAGGATTATTGTCTGAAAGGTACGAGAGGCTTTCAGTCATGCTCGAGGTAGAATACAGAAGGTCACTTTCGTAGAGCCTGTTATTTATCTTTCTGGCAGTATCTACAGGCTTCAACAGCCAGGAAGGCGGGAAGGGAGCACAATGGATTCATAGTAAACAGTATTGTCTCTTAGGCTGGGTTTCTGTACGAGCTCAGGACCTGCGATCTGGCAGTCCCCATTCTCTCCCAACGTGTCCTAAGTCATTAGATGTAGAGTTCCCTTGATCATCCTTTTCTCCAGCTTCAGAAGCTGCTCCTCTAACTTGCAATGCCTCCATTTCCTCTGGTTTTCGCTGTTCTGCTCTCTGACATTTGTCTACATGTCTTGTGTGATCCATTGTGACTCAGCTATTTCCATTGTTTAATTTCTCCTCTTAACAGTCATTTCCACACTTAGTGGATGATACAGAAAATAATATTGACCACAAAATTATGCTGTCCTTTGTTCTTTGTGTCTTACATAGATTCTAATAACTGCTTTTTCTTGTTCTCTCAGATGACACCTGTTTTGCCCCCAAAAGTAGTGGATGAGAGAAAGCGGGAGGGAGACGTAGCTAACGAAGCTGAGAGTGATGTGCTCTGGAGTGAGTCCTCTACTGCCAGATTGCCTCTAACAGACAAGCCCTTGCTTTTGTCCTAAGCTTATTGCCACTACTTTTTGCTCTTGAGATGAGCTTCTTCTCGCAATCTCCTCAATTCCTTCTTTCTTGATTCAATAACTTTCAATTGAGTACTTGCTATATCCCAGGCACTGTTCAGGTACAATATATCAGGACCCATCTAACATGCTTATATCTATAGGCAATGAGACCCTGGGATCCACATGCACGAAAACAATTCTGAATTTTTGATATGTACATAGCTTACATGGGTGGACTCACACGTGAAGCAAGCATATGCCAGGATACAGATGTGACGGTCCATTGTATATGGGAACAAAATATTAGAGCTTCTGTTTGTACTGTTCTTATTTAAATAATAAGAAAAGTTAAGTTTACTTCTAACTAGTATGGATTGAGGCTAGCATCTTTACTCAGTCACAGGTCACATATAGTTCCTGAGATTTCTTAAGGGAAGAGTGCAGTTCAATAACACTGAAGAGGCAACTGTGCTGCCCATGTTTTGGTTATTTTTTGGCATCTTGGGAGGCAGGTTAAGACTGACGCCAAGATTGCTGTCTTCTGGTGCATGTGCCGTGGATAATTTGCTCCTTGGAATGTGGGTGACACCTCTGCATGGGATGGGATATCACTCATGTGATTAAGCTACTCATCTGTGACTTTGAGTTAATCAAAAAGGAGATAGATTGTCCAGGTGGGCCTGGCCTAAACAGGTGAGTTTCTTAAAGGGCCTGGACCCTTCTTGAAAAAACAGATTCAAAATGTGAGAGCTCTTATGGAGGTGCCAAAAGACAAGTTACTGTGGTTAGCCTCTAGGAATTGGAAGTGGCTCCTGAATGACAATCAGCAAAAAACACAGGTCTCCATCTTATAACTGCGAGGACAAATATTTTGCAATAGTTTACACTCTAATTGTGCCTGTTTAAAAGGATTAATGTTTGGGGCCGGCCTGATGGTGCAGCGGTTAAGTTTGCAAGTTCCGCTTCTTGGTGGCCCGGGGTTTGCCGATTCCGATCCCAGGTGCGGACATGGCACCGCTTGGCAAGCCATACTGTGGCAGGTGTCCCACGTACAAAGTAGAGGAAGATCAGCATAGATGTTAGCTCAGGGCCAGTCTTCCTCAGCAAAAAGAGGAGGATTAGCAGCAGATGTTAGCTCAGGGCTAATCTTCCTCAAAAAAATAAATAAGTAAATAAATAAAAGGATTAATGGTTTAAATAATCTTGCTTTAACTAAAATGTCTTTCACAAAATGAATGGGTGATTTAAAACTATTCCTACAAAGAAACTGTAGATTTAAGATCAAATTTTTTATATGACTACTAGCTGGATGCTAGCAGATGAAAGCAGAGCAAGAAGATGAAAATAAAAGAACTCAAAATTCTTGATCTTTGTTACCACATACAAATTAAAAGTAATTATAATCTAATTGAATCTGACAAAAAATATTAATTAAAAATATACAAAAATTTTCAAGGAGACTACTGAAACATAGGTTTATACACACCATATTAATAACTTTTGTTAATAATAAAATGTTCCAAAGTTGTATGTCATGCCTTGAGATATTAGTTAATCACACAATGAAGATATTTAAAAACTGAGTACCCAGAAAACCATATGACAAAAAAAGACATTCTTTAATCAGCAAATACTGTTGGAACAATCACAGAAAAAATTACTTAATTTCTGAGGAAACAAGTTTCAGCAAACTTATATGTTGTGGGACATTGAATATACTTTTTCTGTAACATAGCTTAGGATATTGGCTGGATTATTTTTCATCAGTGAAACACATAGAGATGCATGTTCTTGTCTAACCACTAAAGAAAAGATGTACCAGAGAAGAAATGTTCTTAAGAATAAATATCACTTTAAACAAAAGTAATGTTATAAGTAAGAGCTATCTAAACGTAAGCAAGGTTAGCGTGGTTACTCTGATGAGAAACAAAAAGGACTCCAGAGTAAATTTACAGGGAATGCATCAACCAGAAATCCATTCACTCTGCCACTCAAAAGGAAACTTTTGCATTAAAATTCTCTTCAATTTAACAATCATTTAATATGCATCCATTATGTGCTGGGCAAACGTGAGCAAATCAGAAAACATTATCTCCATGCAGCTTATCTTCTAGTTTAAGAGTCAGATAATAAAGATAAATAGCGTAGAGTAGGGTGAATAGTGAAGGGTTAGGGCAGAGGTTGATTCCGCATCTTCACGTTCTTAGCCACACCATAAGAGTATATTTTCCAGACTTCCTTGTAGTTAGATGGGGCCAAAAGACGGAATTCTGATGAAAGGAGTGATAGTAGAAATGATGTAGTCTGAGCCAAAATGGTTAAAAGTAGATGTGCCTTCTAGAACAGGTTGTCACTCTGTTCTAGTTACCTATTGCTGCACAACAAATCATGTCCCAATTTAATAGTATAAATAACAATTTTACTATACTATGGAGTCTATAGATTGGAAATGTGGACCAGGACTATCAGGGATGGCTTGCCTCTGCTTTGTAGTGTCTGGGTGTTTAGCTGGCAATATTGGATGGCTGGAGGTCATTCTATGACTGGGATCTTATAATGTGGAGTCTCTTTCACTAGCTTGTCTGGCTAACACTGGCTGTAATTTGGGAACTCATCTGGAGCTTTGTACAGAAGACCAACACATTATCTCTTCATGTGGCCTGGGCTTCCTCGCAGCACAGATGCTGGCGCATTCCAAGTGAACCAGACCTTGGGGTGGTTGGGTCACTTTTTTCATCCTCATATGCACACTCAAATTCAAAGGAGGGAAACATAGTCCACCTCTTGATGGAGAGGTGTCAATATCACTTTGCAGGAAGAGCATATGAAATGGGAGAAATTGTTGTGGCTATTTTTTGAAAATATTATCTTCCACATTGTCTTTCCTTATTACCTAGGTGAGTACAGATGAGAACAAACTGGGGAGGATACCACTCTGCTGACTCACATAGCTCACTGAGATGTCTGAAAAAATAACTTAGATTGAGTCAAGCCACTGCGACTCTCTGGGGTCTTTGTTTTGTTTTGTTTTTAACACAACAGTTGGTCTATCCGGACTTACATAAGAGCTAAGGAGAAAATATAAAGGAGAGAAGGAGAAATAAAATTTTAGGCATTTGCAGAGGTTTAAGCTAAAACTTAACCCACTGAGAAGGTAAATTTTAAGTAGAGATCTTAAGGAAGTGAGAGTTAGTCTTACAGAGAGCAAGTAGGAGGAAAAGCAAGCACAAAGACCTGAAGTAGGAATGTCAGATAGACTGCAGAGAGGCCAGCATGGCTGGAGCAGAGGTAGTAACAAGGTGAGTCACAGAAGATGAGGTAGGGAAGTAAAAAGGCCGGATCACATAGAGACTTATAGGTCATAGCAATGAGAGGGAGACCATCAGAGGAACGATATGATCTGACCTATATTTCACTAGGATCCCTTTTGCTGTTGTATAAAGTGGCCTGCAAGGGAATAGAGGTAGAATCAGAGAGACCTATTAGAAGACTATGATAGGAATCCTGGCAACAGATGGTGCTGGCCCAGTTGAGGGTATCAAGTGTGAGAGTACTTCGGGGTGGTCAAATTCTGGGCGTATTTTTTTGTCCAGAAACTTGCTGGGTTTTAAAAACTATTTTTAATTGTTGTGGAATACATATAACATAAAATTCACCATTTTAGTCATTTTTAAGTGTTCAGTTTGGTAGTACTAATTACACTCACATTATTGTGCATCCGTTCTCCAAAACTCTTTTCATCTTGCAAACCTGAAACTCTATACCTATAAACAACATGGATGTATTTTGAAGGTGAAGATGGCAGGATGGGTTGGTATGAGCAGGTATGGAGGTTGAAGAAAAGAAGAAAGAGAGGAGTCAAAGATTACAAAGATTTTGGCCTAAGTAACTAGAGGAATCTTGTTGCTATAAACTGAAATGTGTAAAACCTAAGAAGGTACCAGTTTGGAATATAAGGAGAGAGCAGAAGTTCAACTTGAACATGTTAAACTGGAGATATCTATTATATATTGAAGTGGAGATATCAAGTAGGCAATTGTGCACATACACACAGATAGATAGATAGATAGATAGATAGATAGATATAGATTTCAAGAGAGAGTTCTGGGCTGAAGTTATATACTGAGCAGTTAGCAGCACAAATGGCATCTAAAGCCATGCTCCTGGATAGGCTCACCAAGAGATGGAGTGTAAACAGAAGAAAGAAGAGGTATGAGGACATAGCATTAGGGCATTCCAATATTTAAAGGTTTGGGAGATACAAAAAAAACCCCGCAAGGTGTATAATGCGCCATCTCCCAGAAGCAAAATGAAAAAGTACTTCAAGGAGGAGAGATTAATCGATTGTGTATCATGCCATGGATAGGTCAAGTAAAATGGGTACCAAGAAATGACCATAGGGTTTAATCATTTCAAGGGCATTGTGACCTTGAGAAAAGCAGTTTCAGTGGTTTGGTGGGATCAAAAACCTGACTGAGTGGGCTTAAGAAAATTCAAAGGAAGAAAGTTTGGAAACAGTGAATGCATGCAATTCTTTCAAGAAGCTTTTCTACAAAAAGAAGGAGAAAATAAACAGGTGGATACTTGGACGGGAAAGTGGAATCAAGACTTTCATGTGCATAAGGTGGTATATGAGTTCACAAAATGGTTAATTCATAAAATAAGATCTTAAAACATAATCTACCTATCACAACATTTTGAAATAAAGGAAGCACAGGACTGATGAGCAGTGTTTGTATCACACAGTGGTAAGTTGATGATCTTGTGGCAAACTTTTTAAAAGAGTTATTGAAAAGATGATGAATTATGCATTTCCAAATTTGCTGACCTTTTCTCTCATGACAATAACTGTCAGTAATTTGCTTCATAGCAGTACTTTAAGAAAATAAACACAATCTGTCCCAGGGTAAAAGTGACATTTTAGCAATAAATGAGAAAGTAACTGCTTTTTGAAATTGCTCCCACTGAATAATTTCCCTCCAAGCGTGAGTACTGAGCACAGGCTTCCATAACTCCCATGGCACACAGGGGTAGCGGTTATTAACAGTTAACAGGGCTTTACCAAAGACACTTGGATACCGAAAGAGACGTACTCAACAGTAAACAGTTACCATTGCCACGTTTGACTTATACTTGATCCAAGGGCCCAGTCTTTTACATTCTGGCTCCCAGAAACCCTAAAACCCAGAGAGTTCACCTCATCCCACACACTTCACACTGACATTTTCCAGGCCTTTCTGCCTCTTGGAGTCCCACTGGGACAAACTTACCACAGCCCCAAAGATGGAGAAAGTTTATCGCTCACCTAAGTTTCAAGATCTCTTCTCTAAGTCTGCCTAAAGAGAAACAGAACAAAAACAAAAAACATTTGATTCACTTCCAGAATAAAACAAGAGAAACGTCTGTTTCCTTCATCACAAAGCTATAGTCTGATTCTGTTAGATAGATATGAAAATCACAAAAAAGTTCAGTGCTTGTACATTTTTTCCAAAATACCAGTTGCATTCAATCTCTTTATCTATAAAATAAACATTACTAATTTTTTGAATGACTATGCCCTGCCATAGGACAAAAATAAAGTATTATTTAAGACAAGATTTTACGGGCAATATATTTCAATTTTCTGGCATATCTGTTGGCATCTAGCACATCGTTTTCCAAACCAATGTGGAACTAGAGTATTAAGTTATAAAATCAAGTTCTCGAGTGTCTTTGCAATATAACATATTGATTAAGAAAGGGACTTTGAAGGCAGTCTTATATCTGGAATCAAATCCTGGTCCCTTCATAGAGAGCCTTTACCTCTGTCATCATCAGCTTCCTCACCTTGAATACCAGTCATCATGCTACCTACTTCACGATCTCTTGGTAAAAATAAATTAGAAACATTATCTTAGAATTTAGAATAGGATCTGCTACATAGTAAGAGATCAATAATTAGTATCTATTCTTGTTAATGCTGTTGTCAATATTGTCGATTGCTCTCTAATCAGCTCATGCCTCTTCATGTTTTCTCCTAAAGAGTTTCCACTAATGAGAGAGGAGAGTGAATTTTTTCTATGTGGATCTGGAGCCTAACTCAAACCTTCTCTCCTTAGTTCCATTCACTCACAATCATGCCACTTGTGAAGTCTCGTGTTATACCTTTTGGAAATTATGTTAAATGCACCCCTACATCATTATATATCTGTTGGCACAGGGAAATGTCTTCCACCTTGCTTACAAATACACTATTTCATCCTTCCAAATGCTTAAGTAAACATGATATTCCAGGAGGGCCCAGCGTGTGTCCAATAGCTTTGTTCCCAAGGGTTTCCACAGGCCTTGTTTGAGAAGCAGCAACCTCCATCATAGACTGCACCCATTTCCACACAGCATTAAAGCCCCACATCTGGCTCATGGTTACCTTCCTGGCCTCCCATACTGACACCTCTCATCTCCCATTTTACTTTCCAGTACTATCAAATTGCCTGCACATCCCTAACTCTATTCCTTTTCTTGCCTCCAGGCCTTTTCTCCCGCTGTTCCTGATGAAAGCATCTCTCAGTCAGAATCTGCTCCTGTTCTCTAAGACGAGGTGGCTCTTCTTAATTCAGGAAGCCCCTTTCCCACTCTCATATGGCTTTGTTAATATTTAGCTGTAGTCATTGCCCATATAGAATTATATCATTATAAATTACATAATACATAACTACAGAATTGGCTATATAGAATTATCAAGAAATAGCAAGATGTATTGGTTTCCTAGGTCTACCATAACTAATTATCATACATCTGATCCTTAAAACAACAGAAATCTGTTCTCTCACAGTTCTAGAGGCCAGAAGTCTGAAATCTAGGTGTCCACAGGGCCCTGTTGCTCCTGGAGGCTCTAGGGGGTGAATCCTGCCCTGCCTCTTCCAGCCTCTAGTGGCTTTCCGTGTTCTTTGGCTGTGGCTATGTAACTCTAATCTCTGCTTCCATCTTCTTATGTCTTTCTCCCACCCATGTGTCTCTTCTCTGTGTGTCTTATAAGGACGCATTTGATTTAGGGTCCATTTGTATAATCTAAAGTGATCTCATCTTAATATCCTCAACTATACTGCAGAGACCTTTTTCCCAAATATGGTGACATTCAGATGTTCTGAGGGATGGGTGAAGGCCACCATTCAACCATCTAATAGGCCTGTTTTGGTTAATCTGGTTCTTGAAAGTTTATAGGATTTTTTTAGTAAATTGCAGACAATCATCATGAAGAGATACAGACATTACTAAGAGTATTTTGACTTGGCTGATGGCAATTATAATAAAAATAAATTTTAATATAAAATACTAAAACATTTAAATGTCAAATTAAAGGAAATTCACACTGCAAAAGAAGGTTTAGAAATAAATGTTTTATGTGAATTTTAAAGTACCTGAAAAATATTAACTCAACAAGGAATAACAGTGATGAAATTTGACTTCAGAGGAAGGGATGTTTTTCAAACATGTATTATCCCTCCCAGAATTGACCCTGGGATTCATACACTGTGCCATAATTTATCTTCTCTTCCTCCCAAGATGGAGTAAAGAAGTTATGAATCTTAATCAGAGGGTGCTCATCCCTTTAATAGCCACTTCTAGGATCCAGAAAAGACTTACCATTTTAAAAACCTGGTAAAGCAGGGAACTGACTGCTGTGTTTGGACTGTCTTATAACAGTCCCCAGCATGGTCCCTTGATTAGCTCTTCAAATGGGATGCGCAGAGTAGGGAGCAACAGGCAGGGCCTTAAATGAGTGGGTTTGTATTTTGTTTTGTTCTGTTTTATTTTTCAGTTAAGAAAAAAAGAGAGATCTCCAAAGAGACCCAATAATTTGCCTTTGTCCCTGCCGTTGCAAGTACGTGGGAGACTTCACACTGTGAGCAGGAAAGCCCTGTCTGTTTTGGCTTGTCTTACAGTGAGGCAATAACCCCCTTTCAAAAGTCTCAGAAAGTGTAACAAATAGAACAGGGGTGAGGGGCGGGGAGGGGATGAGGTAGGAGGAATGAATTCAGTTCAAAACACAAGATGGATGTTCTAAAATACAGAGCATGTGCAATGACCATGAGGCGGTGTTAACAGGGAAATTGGAAACGAAGCAGCATAAGTCACCACAGTTTATTTAAAAGTCGGAACTCTAACTTGCTGACTCTATATGTATCAGATAAAATTAATCTGCTGTACATAAAATAAGAACGTAGAGAACCAATGGGGACAGACTGATTGTGAGTGAGAGTAATAACAGAAAGATGTGGCTCTGTTGGGAATAACTGCTCTAATTCCCTCCCAGCCATTGCAGTAGTAAAGAAAAAACTGGCTTTCTTACTAGCATCTGAATCTGCTAATTAGCAACATTATTCGTGCCTGATGTTCATTGTCCCAGTAATGACTTTCCTACATTAACTCTCAGTATAGGCAAGCAGACATGAGGTACAGAAACATCCTAGGCAATTCCTAAGGTTTTAAGATATTTGGACTGAAAGTGTGCTGCTATGGATGAATTAAAAAGAAAAGCATAAGAAAAGACCTCCAGTCAACAGACAGTGAATTGTAGACAAAGGTAAAAGAGGTAATAAGGGAGTGAGTGATTCTGTTTATAGACTTGACTGGTTGACTAGCATGCAATTATGGAACCTGTTTCCAGGGTGTCCTCTGCTAAAATAATTGGTGTGTGCCACATAAGGATCTGGTTTAATAAATGGGTCTCCTCACAATGCAGAAGAATGGTAGTGTGGAGTGGCTGCATAATTTAGCATGATGAGTGCTAGAGGTGGACACCATTAGCTGCAGCATTTCTTATGACACGTTATACTGAGAAAGACTGCTCAACCTGGATAAACAGTGCAAAAGGTAAATGGAGTGGGAGCTTGTAGTGTCATGAGTCCAATGGAGCTAATTAATGAGTCTGCACTTCTGCATTAGCAGTGTCTCAACAGAGCGCTGTGGAGATGGACAGACAGGGAGAGCCAGCTCTCGAAGGAAGCGTACATCCAGACAATGGGCAGTTTACTGAGCGCAGCTCCATGGGCAAAAAGACAATTGGAATTTTCTTAAGGAAAGAACAAGTGTAAAGGGATCTGTTCATGCGAAACTTATGTCTGTTTTGCTAAAATATATGTTTGTTATCAGCAAATGACATAATTTGTTATGAAATCCTCAAATAGTGGCAGATCAATTAAAGTAACAAGGGTAATCTCTATTGCACTGGTTTGCAAACTTAGAGGTACATTAGATTCACCTGGGAAACACTGAAACTATAGATGCCTAGGTCAAACCCCAAGGATTTTGATCTACTTGATCTGGGTTGAGTCTGTCCATGGAGATTTTTTTAAAGTTCCTGAGGTAATTCTAATGCATAATCATGGTTGAGAACCACTACTCTATTGTATTCTGTCATCTATAGCAAATGAATGGTACACAACTCACAAGTATTCAAAATTATTATTAATTTATTTAAAAAGATATGTAATAGTTACCAGTATGCACCAAACAACACACTTAGCACTAAGGAAACAAATGCAAGATTGCCCCTTGTTATCAGGAAATGTAAGTACATTGAAAGGGGCATATGGTTTAAAAGGGATTTATAATCGCCTAATAGGTTGAATATTATTGTAGGCTGGACTCTGCCTCTTTCCCAAGCACTATTCCCATAGAAGTATTTGAAAAGCGAGGCAAACTTTTTGAGAAACTATATTAAGAATCAGTGTTATTTTGGCAAATTACAAATCAGAGAAAGGCAGAATGATAAAGTACAGAGAGCACAGAGTGAAACTCTGACTTTGCCACTAGTCTGTGTTGCAACTTTGGGAAAGTTAGTTGATTTTAGATTTATATATTATAGATTTATATATTGGGACAATGACATTTGCTCAAACTGTCACACAATCTAGTTGTGGATATTGAGTCAATTCAATCAAATAAGATAATGGATATCCAAACGCTTTAAAACGGATCAAGATTTACAAAAGTATTTTCATGATGTATGTGGAAATGGTGATAAATCAGACCAAAGTTGTGCATTCATTATAGAGAAAAATCTGTCAAACTGATAAAATATCTGTATCATTTAATCATGACACCCTGTCATTTCAAAATACTTTCATAACTTATTACATGTGCTAAGATTAACATATATTTAACATTAATTACATAATATCTTTAAATGATTTCCTGACGGTATAATGGAACTTTAATATCAACATAATCAAATTACTTTTAATTTAATTCAATAGATTATTAGATTAATAGATTATAATAGATTAGATTACAATATTACAATAGGTTAATAGAATATTAAATCTGTTATGTGAAATATTTTGCATCAAGAACTAGAAATACATAAACAAATAAGGCACAATGTCTGCCCTTCAGGCAGTGTAGTCTACTTATGTTGATACACACACACTCACACACACACCTCAACATCTACCTATGTATTTATCATCTATCTATCTAATACTAAAATGTGAAAATTCAGAAAGTGAGATGAATTAAAAGACTAAGGAAACAGAGGAGGTAAACTCATTCTGTCAGAGGTAGGCTTCACAGATAAAATGACATTCAAACTGTTTTGAAGAATGAGTGGGAGTTTGCCATACAGAAATAAGAGCCTCCTAGACAGAGAAAACAGCAAGAAAAAATAAAGAGAGGAGTGAAAATGAACAGTGTGTCTGTAATGCCACAATCCCCATCTTGAAAGTTTCATTAATACGGATAATCTAATCTATATTGTGTGGATTCATCCAAGCATCTTTCAAATGGACTGCTACTTCCATGTCATGGATGTTCTATCCTCTTCAAGAAATTCATTGTGCAAATGTTAAAGTCAATTTTACATTTTAGCCAAATGACTTTTTGACTAAAGGACTGAATATTCCAATATACTTTGTAGATCGAGTGTTTTGGCAACAACTAATCTGAACTTGAGCTCAACTTTGCCCATCTGGGAAACACATTTTGAGCATTCAGGTTGAATGATTTGGAAGTCTGAATCACAGAATCTGAATGAAATGCCTTCTCAAATGATAATTTATTCAGATGAACATGTACAGGGAAGTATGTGAGTTTATAGATTTTTTTTAAAGGTATTACTACAACTTTGCTACAGATGTGAGTGTATGATTTACTGAGTTTTAAAGAGGTTTTCAGAATTCAGCCAAGAGGCTCTGACACAAACACAAACCACATGGTCATTCTAATCCAATGGTGAAAGAGTTTTTCCCTTGAATGGAATTCCCGTTTAAGGAAGAGAAGACAGCGTTTTCATCCACATGTTGCCTCCTCAGATTCCGATGAGGCTGGATTTCCATAGCTTGCAGCTTATATATGTAAAAAAAACATTGGAAAGAGAGAAGACAATTAAATTGGGGAGATGAAAATGTTAGCTGCAATAATTTAAAAGTGTAGGGGCCGGCCCGGTGGCGCAGCCGTTAAGTTTGCACTTTCTGCTGCTCGGCAGCCCGGGGGTTTGCAGGTTCGGATCCCAAGTGCAGACATGGCACCACTTGGCAAAAAGCCATGCTGTGGTGGGTGTCTCACTTATAAAATAGAGGAAGATGGGCATGGATGTTAGCTCAGGGCCAGTCTTCCTCAGCAAAAAGAGGAAGATTGCAGGAGTTAGCTCAGGGCTAATCTTCCTCAAAAATAACACCAATAATAATAATTTAAAAGTGTATATATAAACAGACTTATTGACAAGAAAACTGAAATACAGTTGACAATTGCCTTTTTTCATACTAGTAGGGAATAAGGAGATCAAAAAGTATCTTTTTCAGTTCTAAGAAAAAGTAGATGTGGCAATTAGAGAAAGTAGATCTGTTCTAGAAAAGATAGAAAAGCTAACTATGGAGACATTTATAGGTTACTTTTTTTTTAATTTGCTTGTTTTAATTCAGGAAATTCTTGTCCATGTCTAAAAAGTTGTATGAAAACAGCATTTCCTCGCTGTAACGTCCCCATGCCCAGTCTCAACCTCTGGTTACAACTTTTTCAACACTTTTTCACTTTTCGTTTTGCTTATGCTGTCATTTTATAATTTATCCAGTCTAGAAATAATATAAAACTTTTTCTATGAGCATGAACTCATTTTCTTAGCTGTTTTATCCTATCCCTTACTTCCATTCACCAATCTCTATCAGTACATTTCTAAAACTTCTTATTCCCTTTGCTTTTTGATCATCCTTACATCACCATATGATAGACCAATGGGATCCCAGGTGCAGTGATGGATGAAGCTGTGGTCTATTGTGCAGTGGCTATGACAGAGGTCCCTCCCTACCCTGCTTCTGTGCTTCAGTGGGCTGTCCTTCTGGCTACCTGGCTTCCCTTTGTGCCTACTTTCCAAGTCTGGCTCCTTATTCCAACAATCCTATAAGCTACCTAACAGTTCCAGTAAATTATTTTTTCTTTGTTGAATTATCCATGGTGGTTTGCATTTGGAAAATTATTTATCACTCTACGTTAGTGTATTTTTTTAGATATAAATAATAGTAGCTATGTTTTCCCCCGAAAATATTTTTAAATTAGGTTTCTTTCATCTTCAGTCTCTCGTTTCTAGCTGACTGAACAGACCTTACGCTACAGCGAGGCTCAGTCTTGGCCTTTCAAAAAATGAAAAGAGAGAAAATTATCAATTGCTCAGACCTTATAATAGCTCAAGTGGGATATAATATTATGAGTCCAGGTGAGAGATTACAGACTCTGAGGATGGGGAAAAAAGAAGGCAAAGGAAGAGAAAAAGGTCAGCCATAAAAAACGAAATTGAACTAAGGGAATATGGTTCATGAAAGCCAGGAATATAGATAATTACAAGGATGAAGAAGAGATGATAAGTAGTAATTCCCAGAATTTTTAAAGAATATAAGATGTTAAAAGAAATTATAGCATTTAGTGACAAACATATCCTTTGTTAGACCTTCAAGAAAGAAGTTTAGGAAGAAAATGTGGAAGTAGAAGTCAATTGCAAAACTCGTGAGGCGCATATTGTATAAAGGTAGTATGGGGAATAATCTTGCTATTATAAAAATAATAAATGTGGCAGTGTGATGTGGAGTCAGGCAGAGCCATATCTAATCCCACTTCTACCATTTACTTGTGATATTGGGCAAATCAATTAACCTTTACCCCTCTACACCTTAATTAACTCATCAATAAAACAAAGTATTATATCTGCTACCAAGTGTAGTTGTTATGCCTTCAATACATACTAATCTCTCCCTCCTTAAATGGAATGACTGATGAGACTTGTGACCAAGAATTTTTTTTTAAATAAGAGAAGCTGAAACATTTTATGGCCAGATTGGGGATGGCAGGGGGCGGAGAGAGAACTGTAGGTGAGAGAACAGATATAGTGAAGAAGGAAGAAAATAGAAAAGAAAAAGGAGTGTGTTAATTGATGGAGCAAGGTGTGTGTGTATGAAATTTTAGAACCAGATAAAGCTAGTCAATAGCTCTGTAAAAAATCAAGTTATTTCCTTATAATTCAGGGGAGAAGAACTACAAATTGGTAAAGATACAGAATATGTGTGAGGTGTCAAAAATAACTTTAGGAAGGTTAATATTCAGTGGCTTCCATCTCATAAAGCTAAGAAATAATGCCAATTATGAGAATGCAATGATGGGGTTAGAATTGGATGAATAAAAATACCGAAAATATTTGTAGTAAATGATGTAGGGTATCAGGTTCGTCTCTCTCAGACATTGTTGATAATCAGCATAGCCACAAATGGAAAGAACAAGGGAGACTTTTGAACTTAGTGTCATATGCACTTAATGGAAAGGTAAAGAATGGGTTAATAACCTTAAAATCAGTCTTTATCTCTTTCTCTGCTTATCTCTTCTTTGTTTTCTTCCTGTATCTTTTACCTTTTCAGATGAATGCATTTCTTCTTCTTATTTAAATTTTTGTTATTGTTGAAGAGAGATGGGCCTAACTGGAAAAGTGCCAGTGATTAATGGAATAAAGACCAACAGAATTCTTGATACGAATCACTCTTGTCCTTACTGTACTTTCTTATTATTTTGTATGTTTTCAAGTCTTCTGTTTTCTTTGTTCCTTAGTCATGGCCTTGAAATAAGAATTACAAAAAGTTTCTTCAGGTATTGCCGTTAAATCATTTGGATGCAAAAGCACATTTTCAGCTACTTAGCTTTGGAACGTTCATTTTACAAGATTTCTTCAACAAGGTATATAAATAAAAGGAAAGACATGGTGGATTACTCAGGTCCGTTTTATACTCTATCTGCTGATTCTTGAACCTTGAATCATGGGGTAATTCTGCTTGATTAGGGAGAAAGATAAAAGGCAGGTGAATATACCCTTTATTACGCTGGTATCTTTTCAATTAGCAGTGTTGAAGAAGGCATTCATCACCTATTGCTCTGGCATGTTTCTGCTCTATAGCTGTTCTTCAGATGTGACAATGCCAAAGATACCAGATTCCGCAACATTTCAGAAGTCTTTGAATTCACACCTCTTTACTTATTTAGAATATGTGATTTCATAGAACAAGAAGACTCTGGATCTCTTTGCCAGAGAAGTTCGGAGGGATGCTAAATGAGGTTGGAGCTGAAGATGAAGGTGGGTTAGTTTCACCTCTGCCATCTTTAACAGTAGCCTTAGAGTCAGTGGGTTGTAGGCATTTGCATCATTTTATATCTCTTTACATTTCTTGTGTCACAAGTAATTATTCTCATAAAACAAATGGCAATTTGATGGACCAAAATGGTACATCAGTTTTGTTTTAATTCTCATTTATTTGCTTATAAACGACATTGATTTGTATACCATATTTGTTATTAGGCCAATAGATTTCTTCTTTTGTTAATTAGGTGCTTACTCACTTTGGTTATTATTTTGTATTTTAGCATTTTTCTTATCAAAGTGTATGAGCTGTTTATATATATTAAAGTATTCAACCCCTCATCTATTTTTTAATCCCCATGATTTCCTGGGTGGGTGCCTTCCGGTGATATAAATGTCAAAATTATATAATACACTGTATCAAAACTTTCAGTTTAAATGTTTTTATTATTATGTTATAATATTTCCCTACAGTACTGAAATTTAATAAATGTTATTTAAGCACTTAAATTTAATAAGCATTATTTAGACATTTAATCTTTTAACTCTTTAAAACTTGATTTTTTTATGAATGTCTTTAAATTGCCCTAGTATAATTCATTGAAAAGTTCTTAATGCTTCAATACCCTCATTCTCATAAGTTACATGCTTATGTATAGTAGAATCATCTATCTGTTGACTCTCAACTTTTCTTCTGAATATGGTAGTAAATAATTTATATACAGTAACAAATTTATGTAGAGTAAAGAAGGCTTTATATTTCCAATCCATATCAAATTTTGGAAAAATAATTTTGTTCTCTGAATTACTTATATTTTTCAGTTTTCAAGACATGTTTTGTCTTCTTGCTAATGTGTGTTGTTGTGAACTGAGCTGTTCTCCTTACTCCCACCTAACCCCAGAAAGAAAGAAATCCCGAGGGATTCATAAGCCACTGAAATTGCTGAATTTTCCCCTGGGTCTGTGGTTCCTACAGGAAGACTCGCAGCCTCACCGCAGGAGCTGAAGCGGTGTATGGGCAAGAAGCAGAGTACTACAGTGACAAGTACACTGGGCATGCCAAGAGGATACCTACAATCTAGTATCTGATGTGAATGTTTCACTCAAATAAATGTGGATAATGTTTTGTCCAAATTCTGTTTGAAACATAATGGTTGGGCAGAAATATAATGTATTATCCTTTTCTTTCCATTTTTCTCTTTTCCTTTATATCTAATTTATTTAGTCTTTCATAGCTTTATTTTTATTTCTACAGGAAGATGATTATACAATATCAGACAGTATAGGTAATCTAAGTCATTCCTCCAACCAGTGCAGGAGTGTGAACAATTACCTCGCTCACAGCTTCGCCTCCAGCTGCTAGTGGCTTCTTCTCTCCATGAAGGGCTCACAGCCCCACAACTATGCATAACATTACTATTAAGAAAGCCCTTCTATACAAATGCCCTGTTAAATTAAATATCCTGACAATGGGACAAGTCAAAACTGGTGTAGCTGACTTTAGTCATTTTAAGATGCATTAGAGGATTCAAGAGAAACTGAGAAAATATGCTGGATTTACAGGGCCCTTGGATAAGAAAGTCATTCAAATTATATTTTAGTGCCAGAGAGCAAGATAAAAGTGATTACTATAAAAAAAAAAGGGCAATTAAAATATGTACATCTCCAGGTGAAATTGTATTGAGTGATTCTTGTAATATACTAAAAATATAAATGTATGGAGTTAATGTATTTTCTAATTAAACATCTACTTTTGCTTTAAATTCCAGGGCAAAGAGTCACTTCTATCTCCAGGCTGTCAGATCATCCAGAAATGAATACAAATTATAACTATAACTTTTATCTTATACTTTAGGTCTCTGAGACATTTGTTACATTTAAAAATGTCCGAAATAATTAAAAGCGCATGTCACAGGATAGCAGATAAAACATGGTGTAAAGTTCTATATAGCACCTTTCAATCTGTTAAATAAAATCTGTTTCATTTTCTGACTGAGGGCATTCATTCTGTGTAAGCAGAGAATGGTTTCAAGAATCAGGCTCTGGGTAAGGGAACGTTTGGAAATTGGGATAAGTATGTGTTTATTTATGGCAACTGAAAACAGCTAAGTCATCTGGAATATTTTGCAGCTGTACAAGACACTGTGACCCTCATGGCAGTTTCTTGCTCCAAACTGGGAGTGAATTTCTACCGAGTAACACATAATCATACACATTCCAAGAGGTCGAGGTGTTGGTTTCTCATCTTGTCAGGGTAGATTTCTCAGTCAACTCAAGAGTCTAAATGTGCCTTGAAGCAATAAAACAATTAAAACTTCGAACCTATGAACGAACTCCACAGGCAAAGCGAGAGAGAGATACAGTGGATAATGCCGTGGTGGCAGGAGGAAAATCCATTGATTCCGTATTCAGCTGTGACGTACAGCACGCAGGAAAATGTTAACTCTACTTGAAAGGCCAAGGAGCACTACTGTTCAGCACACTGAAACTGCTTATGCTAAGAAAAAACACACATATTTCTCACTGGGCCCAAGTCTTTTCATCTCCCCAGAGTGATTATAATCATTTTTGCTTGGATAAGAGAAGTCAGACAGAAGCGTATCCACACAGTTAGTTCTCAGCAAATCTCCACTCAAGTCCCCTTTGCACTTTGTATAATTCATGCTTCTCTAGGCCCTAATCAGAGCTTAGAAAATTTAACCCTTACAAACGTATAATGGGGAGCACATTAGCTTCCTATTTCTGCTGTAACAAATTACCACAAATCTTGAGGCTTATAAATTTATCGTCTTACAGTTCTGGACGTCACAAGTCAGAAACGGGTATTAGTAAAGTCGAGGAGCTGCTGGGACTGCATTCCTTCTGGAGGCTCTAGGGAAGAACCAGTCTCTTGCCTTTTCAGGTTTTAGACGTCACCCACATTCCTCGGGTACATGGTTCTTTTCCATCTTTAAAGCCAGCCGAGGTAGATCTAATCACTCAACCTCTGCTTCTGTTGTCACGTCTCCTTCTCCAAGTCTGCCTCTCCTGCCTCCCTCTTTCACTTATCAGGGCCCTTGTGATTACATTGTGCCCAACAGATAATCCAGGATAACCTCTCCATTTCAAAATTCTTAGCAAGCACATCTTTGAAGTCCCTTTGCCAGGTAAGGCAACATAGTCACAGGTTCTCAGGATTAGGACATGAACATCTCTGGGGATCTTTGCCTTTCACAAGGTGGTCCCCGTTCTACGTATAGGAAACTGAGCCTCAGAGAGTTGAAGTGACTTGTCACTCAGTCTTTAATTCTTGAAGCCAGAAGTCTGTGTGACTACATCACCCATGTTCTTTCTATTGTGTAAGGTTTCATGCATGAAGTGCTCTGGTCCAACCCTCTGTCGGCTCTCTGTCACTACATTTTCTAAAACGCCCTTGGGCAACCATTGGAAGCCCCAGTGTGCCTGAAAGTTTACAGTAAAAGGAACCACCAGGAAAATTTGGAACCTAGGAATAAGGCTACATGTGACTGGCCATATTTCCTGTGAATTTTGCTGACCACAGCTATATTAAAGAGTATTGAGAATATCTGATAGAATTACATTAAGACTCAAAAATGCTGACCCTTCTCCTGTGGAATACATTTCTCATGAGCAAGAGAAAAATACAAATATAATGTGAGTTAAATTGAGGTTTGGCTTTAATCTGTTGAAACAGGCAATGATTTTTATCCGTATAGATAAATAATAAAAACTGAATGTGAAAGAAGTTAGATTGGTTAAAAACAAATGATTAATTGTATCTCTCATTTCTTGGTTTCCCAAATCAGGTTAAGATTAACACGGAATTTATAATATAGAGCTGTTCTTATTCTGCCAAATTAGGGAAGCATAAAATTCCTCTGTTTATGTCAAGGACATAAAACACAATTATAGTGCCACATAATACTCATCTTGAACTATAAGAATTACCAAGAGTAAAATATGATCAAGAAAAGGAAAGATCTATTTCTTCTAAGTTGTGGGTTTCTGTGATACTTAATAAATTTTCAAAAATATCATGATGAATACTAAACTTGACCTCCCATTTATTGAGACTGTTAAAATAAAGTACCATGGCAAAATGTAAGAGTACTTTCCTTTTCATGGGGGTACATGCTGCATATGTCCTCTGCTCAAGCTGTTACCAGGAATGAGTGAATCTGAAGAAACAAAGGAAGTATATAGGGAGATCTTTCGCTCTATACTGAAATATACTTTTTAAATTTATAAGGCATAAAAATGATGTTTTAAAGAATGAATTGTAGTTTTTATACATTATTTGGAACATCTTCTTTGTTATATGGGGACTAGAAGCAACGTTTTTGAAATTCAAGGGGAATATGACACCTATGATGGTTAAAATGAATAATGTGGCACGTTAAGGAATATGATAGCTAGAGTTTTAAAAGGTGATGATGTTTTAGAATAGATTCAGTGAGTCTAATTAAATGAAAGTCTACTTGTACCTAATCAATATGAACTGCTTTGGTTTCATTCATCCTTAGTTGTAACTTACGCTGATCAATCATTTCAGGAGAAAGGAAACGGTATGGCACAAGAATCCTGATCTTATATTAGGATGTACAACATTAGCTCCTCAGAGGATTAATGGCTACATATTTCCCTCCTGTCAATTGATTGTATGCATTGGACTCCTACTTTGTCGAGAATATGTTCTTGAAGATGAACATTCAAGAATGTGCATAGTCCACACAAAAGATTTGGAAATTGATGACAAGGAGTCAATAAGAAAATGAAGGAAATAAGGCAGAATTACATAATTTATTTCTTTTGTTTAACTCTGAAATTTCTCCTTTTCCAACAGCAATGTCCAACTTTTAACAAATACGTTGATTATGTTTACCTGGAAATAATATTTATAGTATAAATAAAATCTCTTCTCATGATAGAACCATCAAACATAAAGCCCAAATTATTATTGTTTCTCTTCTTATTTTATCATCCTAGTGAATGGCTATTTCACACATAAAAGAATCTACCTCCTTTTTATACCAAATTAACATACGTGCCCTAGACCTCATCATCCCTCGTGTTTGTCTCTCACCAAAACAGCATTCGAATTCTCGTCTCCATTTCTTCTACTTCCCCTTAGTCCTAAAGCTCACTTCTTAGTCCTGGGATCTAAGTACAGCTTGAAATACCCTTACAAATGATGATGGTGAGGTGACTAAGTGTTATAGAAAGGCTGATCCATAGGTTAACTACAATTTGAAAGTACAAACATTAAGTCAATATTCCTCTAATGATAGAGTTAGTGATTATACTAGTCTGGGTTCTCAAGAGAAACAAAAGCAGTAGTAGATATATATATATATACTATATACATATAGTTTATATATACTATTAAACTGTTATATAACTATATAACATATACAGTTATACATATTATATATCTAACAGTGTATATGTATACTATTTTATATTCTATATATATGAAGTTTACCTCACTCAGTTTTGAAGGCTGAGAAGTCCCAAGATCTGCACTTGGTAAGCTAGAAACCCAGGAGAGGGGATGGTGTAAGTTCCTGTCCAAGTCTGAGTTAGAAGGCAACAAAGAACAATCTGCTTTTCTCCATCTACCAATTCAAATGTTAATTTCATACAGAAACACCCTCATAAGCATACCCCAAATAGTGTTTAACTAAGTATCTGAGCACCTGGTGGCCCAGCCAATTTCACACATAAAATTAATCATCAGAAGTCCAGCCCTTGTCAATTTGGCACCCATATGCACCTCGTTAATCCATACTTAATTGCCAAATAAAGACAATAACAAGGTCATAATTCTGCCTGACATAAGACAACTATCCTATATACAACCCAACATGCACTGACTCCTTCCCCAGAAGAGGAGGTATAGTCCTTGACAGATGTATGTTTATTTCTTTTTCTTGATGTCCTTAACTTAAATACAATGGTGTAAAATTAACAATACTTAAGTACTATCATGTTAAATCAATATATCTTATGTTACATGATAAGGGAAATAAGACAAGAAAAAACTAGATAGATAGATAGAGCCAAGAGATAAAATATATGCATCATCCAGATACCTAGACATAAAACATACAAAACCCAGAGATAGACAGATATAACAAAATAAGGAAATACGCTCATTACAATTGCTATCTTTATTTCTGTAACTGGTCAAGTGGTCATAGCTGGTATTTATAACTACCTCCTTCCACTATCCATTCTGTATTCCCTTTGCCTTCAGCAAGCATCTCAGCTAGTCATGGTTCTGTACCTGATGGGGTGACCCAAACTTTCATTCCCAAAGAGACTGGGCCATTAGTAGTCCTGACTGGAATGGATTGTTTTAGTTTTCCATTGACTTTAATCACAGGGCATGGAAAAACTAAGCGAAGCCTTAAAGGATCTCATGTATTCCAAACGTACGCTTCCTTACCTCCATAGTGGATTAATAGTCTAATTTCCCCTTGATAGTTAGGATCAATCACCCTGACCAGGACAGTAACTCCCTTCTTTCCCCATTGATTCAGGGACTTCAGGTCTCCAAAGTAGCCAAGCGGCAGTCTACTTTCAGTTAATGGAGTCATTGCTGTGTTTCCTGGTGGAAGCATTCCTCTCTTTGGAACTGAAACCTCTAGGCCAGTAAAGTATAAAGTCACAAGAATAGGAAGCAAAAATTTTGCTAGTGGGTCACTAGGGGTAATAGCGAATGGTGCCACTGCCATTCCCCTATCTTGATTCCTGGACCCATGAATCCTGGCTATGGGAGAAACAGCACCATATATTGGACCTTGATTTAGAGCACATATGGCCTTCTGGAGGACTTTGCTCCAGTGCTGTAAGGTATTGCTACATAGCTGGTACTATAACTGAGTTTTCAAAAGGCCGTTTCACCATTTTATGAAAATGGCTGCTTCAGGATGATGGAGAAGATGACGAGACCAGTGAATACCATGAGCATGGGCCCACTGCCATAAGTCTTTTGCTGTAAAGGGAGTTCCTTGACTAGAAGCAATGCTGTGTGGAATACTATGATGGTGGATCAGGTGTTCTGTAAGTCCACGGATGACAGTTTTGGCAGAGGCACACTGCCTCTTCTATTATAGAAGCGGTCTAATATATTCAACCTGCCGCCAGATAGCTGGTTGATCACCCTGGTGAATGGGGCCATACTGGGGACTCAGTGTTGGTCACTCTGCTGCTGGTAGATTGGAGACTGAGCAGTGGTCAGGGCCACTTAAACGCTTAGTGAGTGGAAGTCAGTGTTTCTATACCTGTGCATATCCTCCATCCCTGCTAGCATGGCCACTTTATTCATGAGCCCATTAGACAATAACAGAGGTGGCTGGGGAAAGAGGCTGACTGGTATCCACAGAACTGGCCCCGCTATCGACTCACTTATTAAAATCCTCCTCTGCTCAGGTCACTCTCTGGGGAGCATCCACATGGGACAAAAATGTCTTCACATTATTTGATCATTCAGAGAGGTCTATCCACATACCTCTTCCTCAAATTCCCTTGTCATCAGTGTTCCAATATTGTTCTTCCCAAGTCCCTGACTATCCAAGCAAACCATTGGCCATGCCTATGAATCAGTATATATTCACATGTCTGGCCATTTCTCCTTCCAAGAAATGTGAACAACCTGGGGCCCTGCTCAAAAGTTCTGGCTATTGGGGGGATTTCTCTTCACCAATGTGCTTCAGGAATGTTCCAGAGAGGAGCTGTGGTGCTGTAGCTGTCCCCTTTCTGGTGGTGTCTGTATATCATACAGAGTCAACCATCTGTAAACCAGGCTCAACTGATTATAGAGAACTTTCCATGAAGTCATAAGTGCAGGCTTGGCGAGAGAAGATAGTTTTGTAGGAATGGGGCATGGACATTTGGGTCTCCTCTTCATATAACTTACTTGTGGTTGCTCAGGCTGAATCATGCACATCCCACTTCCATTTGATGGTGGAGTGCTTTACGGTTTGGTGGGTCAGAGAACACCCAGTTCATGATGGGCAGCTCAGGTTACATGATAACTTGGTGACCCATGATTAAGCATTCTGTCAGTCTAAGGCCCAGTAGTAAGCCAATAGCTGTTTCTCAAAAAGATACTAGTTATCTGCAAAGGATGGAAGGACTTTGCTCCCAAACGCTAATGGCCTGCACCGCAGTTCACCCATAAGGACCTGCCAAAGGCTCCAAATAGCATCCTTATCTACCACTCCCATTTCAAGCACTATTTAATCTGCTGGATCATATAGCCCAAGAGGCATAGGGGCTTGAACAGCATCCTGGACCTATTGCAGAGCCTTTCCTTGCTCTGGATCTCACTCAAAAGTAGCAGCTTTTCAGGTCACTCAGTAAATGGGCCAGAGTAGTCACTTAGTAGCCTATTGATCTCATATCCAAATGAGAAATATATTGCCTCCAAAATTCAAAGAGGCCCAGTAGATGTTGTGCCTCTTTTTTGCTTGTATGAGGGGCCAAATGCAAGAACGTAAGCTATACCTTAAAAGGGATATCTTGACATGCCATTCACCACTGGAATCCAAGGAATTACACTGAGGTAGAAGGTCCCTGAATTTTTATCAAATTTATTGTCACAGTGGCTGAGCTGACTAAAACATATTTTGATACTGAGAAGTAGGGTGCTGCTGTAGCAAACACCTTAGCATATGGAAGTGGCTTTGAACTAAGTAATGGGTAGAGGCTGGAAAAGTTTTGAGGTATATGCTAGAAATATGGACCTTAAGGATGTTTCTGATGAGGTTGCAAACCTCATGGGTGGGATGATATGAAGAAAGGCTGTCGTACTTCTTGGATTTTATAGGATGGGACTATAGAGCTATTCAGGTGTGAATGTGCATTATCCTTCAAGAAAAAGAAGAATCTCAAGGGTGATGCAGAAATCATCAGGGCTGCCACTCCTACCGCAGACTCAAAGTGCACAGTCCTAGGGGACAGGGACCTCGGTTTCAAAGGGCAGGATGGCTGCCCAGCAGAGCTGCATGGGTGAGGCCCTTGCAGAGAGCTTCTTGGGCAATGTAATGCCTAGCCAAAGCGGGAGGAGAATGCCCCATTGCGCTGTGGGGGTGATGCTGCCACTCCAGTGGACAAGGATGGCAGAGCATAGAACCAAAGAGGATTAGTCTCAAGCTTTAATATATAATGGACTTTGCCTTGCTAAGTTTTGGGCTTGCTTGGGACTCATCACCCCTTCCTTCTTTCCTATTTCTCTCTCCTGGAATGGGACTGTCTATCCTATTCCTGTTTCACCATTGAATATTGGAAGCATATTACTTGTCTGGTCCTATGGTCTGAAAGTTTGTGTCCTCCCCCAAATTCGTATGTTGAAATCCTAACCCCCAAAGTGGAGGTGGGGGCTTTAGAAGGTGACTAAGTCCTGAGGGTAGAGCCCTCATAAATAAGATTAGTGCCCTTATGAAAGAGAACCCAAAGAACTTGCTTACCCCTTCCTCCATGTGTGGACACAGGAAGGTCGGCAGTCTGAAACCCGGAAGAGGGTCTTCACGAGCACTCAACTACGCAGGTATCTGATCTTGGATTTCCAGCCTCCAGAACTGTGAGAACCAAATTTCTGTTGTTTATAAGCCACCCAGGCTGTCGTATTTTGTTACAGCAGCCTAACCAGACTGACACTTGGTTTCACAGGTCCACTGCCAGAAAGGAATTCTGCCTCAGGATGAATCATACCTCAAGTCTCACTCATATTTGATTTAGATGAGATTTAGATGAGATTCTGGGCTTTAGACTTTAGAATTAATTGATGCTGGAATGAGTTACGACTTTTGGGTGTGTTGGAATATAATTAATGCATTTTACATGTGAGAAGGACATGAATTTTGGAGGACCAGCATAGAATGCTGTGGACTGGATTGCGTGCCCTCAAAAGTCATAGCTCAAACCCCCAGTGTGATGGTATTTAAGATGGGGCCTTTGGGAGATAATTAGGTTTAGATGAGGTCATGACGGTAGGGCCTTCATGATGAGATTAGTGTCTTTACAAGAAGAGGAATAGAAACCAGAGCTTTCTCTCTCAGCCAGGTGAGGACACAGGCAGAAGGTAGCTGTCTGCAGCCACTAAGAGAGTTCTCACCAGATTCCCACCATGCTGCACCCTGGTCTCTGACCATCAGCCTCCAGAACTATAAGAAAATAAATTCCATTTGCTTAAGCCGCTCAGTCTATGATATTTTTATATGGCAACCCAAGCTGACCAAGACAGTCATCAGCATGCTACTTAGCGACTATGGCAAAATTGTATGTGTAAGCATTTTCTTATCAAATGAAATAGATTATGGTTAGTAAAGAACGATGATTGTTATTTGAACCAATCAGACTGTTCATTTGTAGTATGGTTAGGAATGCTATACTTTTGAATCTCATGTTATGATCACTCAGGAAAATAAAGCATCATTTATCTACATTAAAATAAATCATAGACCTAAATACAGGAGAGATTCTTGAAAGGCAGAGAAACAAGTTTTAGGAAGCCTTGGGAATTCACCTCCAGCTAACTTATCCTCCCTGCTTATGTCAAGGCATATCATTGTTTGGTTTTCTTCTCAATGGGTATCTAGTTTAACCCTAAATTCTAATTTTCCATCCTTCACAAAGGAATTTCCACCACATCTTTACACCTGACTAAATATTTTAGAATTGGAGAACTCAAAATCTTTTAAGGAAGTTCTTAGTTTCAGATATAGCAATTAATAGACTAAAAAGTTTTTATCCTTTCCTTTTTTCTCAAGCTATAGCCCTCATGTATAAGAGCTGTGCTCTCTTCCTCTGATTATGATGAAGGAAGCATTCTATGTGAAACACACTGAAAGTAATCAGATAATAAAAATACATATTCTTAAAATATCTAAAAGTTTACCTCAATTATATGAATAACCAGTTCAAATTTACTAGCAAGAATCCTGATAATACACAATACAACTTAATGAGTTGAAAACTTGATGACTTGAAGGAAACAAGATCTAATGGATAAAAATTTCAAGAGAAAAGTGAATCTGAATGTCCTTAATTGAAACGATCTTTCTATTGTTTTAGGGAGTGCCAGATTAAGAATGAGGAAAAAGTGATCAAATTTGATTTATTAGACAAATTGGTAAATCCATGCTTGAAAATTTAGTACTTTGAAACTAAAACCTCTAAAAAGAGAATTAGAAATCTAATATCCTCTTTCTAAAGTACAAATGTGCTTATTCATTCAATTGAGAGTTTTTGAAACCCTGTGGTCTTAGTCCAGACTCTCATCACCTCCAATCTCTGCAGCAGTTCTTTAGACAGGCTCTTTGCCCATATCTGCTTCCCTTTCTAGCCATCCGCTCCCTTATACATCTGCCAGACCAGTCTGCTAAAATGCCATCAGCATCACAGAAGTAACCTCAATAACTTACAATAACACCCTGTTACCTGCTAAGTCAAGCGTAAATGTTTCTTGAATTTCAAAACACTCTGAAAGCTGCTCTCCCTTTACCTACTCAAACCCTACCTCCCCTTTTTATGCCAACTGCACCTCTATGGTATTACACATACTCTACTCAATGACTTACTCTGTGTTCTTCTGTCATCTGGAATAACTTCCATTTTTGATTCTTAAACTCATTCTCATTTTCTTTCAAAATCTAGCCTTCCTCTTTCAGTCTGCTTTGGGATTTTCCTTTTATAAACTTCAATTTTACTTATGACCTGAGTCATATCTCTTAGAATTTGTTTTCTTCTATGTTTAAAAAATATTTTTCCCTTTCAACTAATTTACAAGATATTCGAGAACAGCCGTATCTCTTTAGGAAATATCCCTTTGTCCTAATGGGCCCTTCATGCACAAAACCTGGTCAACTGATACTTTTTAGCGAATCTTTCTTCTTGGTTTTAGGAGCTAAGTAGGGTACAAAGACATATAAGAAAGGAAGTTTCCCCAGTGGGATGATAACATAAGTGGAAGAAAGAATATGTAAATAATAAGATATACAAATGTACTTGTGATAAATCTTAGACCAAATTCTTAAGAGCAGACACGGATAGTAACAAAGACAATCATGTATACTGAGAAAAGAGAAATGAAAAGAACAATTCAAATTTTATCTTTTTGTATAATAAGTGGATAAATAGTGATAGTAATGATCAATAACCCAGTTTCCAGTGAAAAATGTAGCTGCACTCCCTTTAAAATGAAAGTTATACAAAACGTGACACCTGGGCAATTCATTATTAGCAGGAATATTTAAGGATGAGAATGCTAATTTTTTTGTATTAAATTAAACCTATAGCATCTGTTGTAAATTTAAAGACTAAGTTTATTTTATTACGTTTACTGGGAGCAAACCTGGCACTTTTTGGAACTACATAAACTTTTCTAAGCCTACTGGTCATTATTTGCTCTGTGACCCCACTCACATCGGTTAAAGTAATGGGAGTATTTAACATGAAGAGGAAAAAGGAATGTGGTGATCACTTGCATGAATGTTTTATAAAAAATGAATTAGAATTATTAAATTTGGTTCCAAAATATGCTAAGTTCGAATTAAAATAAAAACCAAAAATTTACTTATAAAAAATGAGTTTCTGACTATTGGAAGTGTCTAAAAATAGAATGGTCTACCACGTGATATGATAAGTTTACTAACTCTGAAAAACACTCAAGCAATGACATTTCTACCCATTACAAATTAACATCGGAGACAACTGATAGCTGTGTGCTCAGTGAGTGGTGCAGATAATAAGTGATCAAGGGAGGAAATTATAACTCTGCATTAACAAAAGCAGAACGCTTTCATTGAGGAGGTCAGAACTGATGGGGCCTTCTTTGCAAAAGAAATGTACAAGATTTAGTGTTTATAGAAAATTTAAGATATGTCACATTTGTTGAAACTCACAGTAACCCTTAGGAATAAAAGAAAGTAAAGGTGAGAGAGAGAGACAGACAGACATACAGACACAGAAAGAGAAGAGAGAGAAAAACAGACAGAGAGAGAAACAGATTTAGCAGCTTTGTCAAGGGTACTTAATGAGATAGATGAAACTGAGATTTGGATACTGGTGGTCCAATACCTGGGGCCAACTCCTTCACCTCTATTCTGCACTACTTACTAGGCTCTGTGTATAAGATGTCTAAGACGTGCTAGGTAGAAAGGACTTAAGAAAGACCAGAGGTAATGAAGAGCTCAGTACAACGAAAACAGATTCCTCCCATTGGAAAGAATTGAGAAAAACAATTGTAAATTATATTGGAGCCAGATTGCCAGTGTACAGCAAAATGTCCTAATTGCAAATGTCAAAGTTGTTCAGTTGCTGCATTTTACACAGTGTGAAACATCTGGGGGTTTTTGAAGAAAAGCGTCATGTGTACTAGTTAGCAAACCAGGAGTTAACAAAGACCAACATACCAGTGGGAAACTGGATCTTAGACAAAGAAAAACTGCGTAGCAGTGAGCTTTAAATGAAAGAAGGTACAAGTGCTGCCAACCCCGTAGATGTAAGAAAAACAAGAAACTGTTGTGAACCAAAAGCAAGAGCATATGGAAATTCTGACTTCTTGAATACTAACTAAACTGTCCTTGTCCACTGACCCTTTACCACTTTTACTTTTGTCAGAATTGATTTTCAACCAGTTTCTCTTTCAAGAAGTAGCAATGCCTTAGGTTATTCTTGGATTCTGCATTAAAAGAGACTGTAATTCAAGCACTAGTTCTAAGACTCGCTAAATATGTGACCTTGGACAGGTTGAGGAACCTCTCTTAACCACGTCTTTATGTTAAGTTCTTACCTTCTAGATGAAGAAATTCATAGAAATTCTTTTCACAAATGTTATATATGTAAAGTGCTCAACACACGTTTAACATAACAATAATTTTTGCTTTTGATTTTCATTTTTCTTAAGCTCTTCAAAATTAAAAAATGGTAACTGATCCATAGATAAGTTTGGTATTAACGAAAAAATTTTCACTAAAAATAAATTCTAAGACTAGGATTCCAGTCTCAAGAGTTAAACATACTGGTCAAAAATACTACTTTTCTCAAGGGAGTACTGTCTCCACTTTAACCATACTGTTGAAAGACCAATGAACTTGTCTGACAGTGTCTTCCTAAAAACTTAGCATAAATAATTTTACCTTGCAACCTCTCCATGAAGTAGATATGAAATAGAAGATATTATCCTGATTTTGCAACTTACTAGTTGAAATATTTATATTCAAGGTCCTAGAAAAGTTAATGAGAGATAAAGATCAGAATTCACATTTCCAGCCCAGCATCTTTCCACTTGCCTGGAACCTTGTGATTCTGTCATGTCCAGCATGGAAACAAGATCAATGGGCATCCAGATACTCTCTGGAATGTTGGCACATTTAGAATAGTTCCAGTAAAATTTCCTTCATAACTTTCTCTCCAAAAGATAATTTGAGACTATATGTAAACAACTATTATATCAGTACCATTTTAAAATTTACTAACTCAGGAGTATCAGCCCCAGGTGCGGAGACAGCATTGCTTTGAAGTTAACAGCCTCGACACTGAAGTCAGCCCATATTTAAGTACTGAACTCTGCTGCTTTAAGCATTTACTTCATCTGTCTAAACCTTAGTGGCCATCTTCAAAAAACTGGGCTATCTACCTTATAGAGTTGTTTTGAGGATTTAATTAAATGGTGACTATAAAGACCCTGACACTGAATAAGTGCTTAATACATATTAGTCATTACTAACTGTTAACATATTTATTATTGAACATATTTCTTCCAGAACAGTAACAAAATTATTGCATGAAGACATTTATTAGTCTTTGCAACCAAGTTGTTTTGTTTTTGTTTTTTTTTTGCAGGCTTGTTTGGTGAGGAAGATTGGCCCTGAACTAACATCTGTTGCCAATCTTCCTCTTTCTTTTCTTCTCCCCAAAGCCCCAGTACATAGCTGCATATCCTAGATATAAGTCCTTACAGAGGTAAGATGCCACCACAGCATGGCTTGATGAGCAGCATGTAGAGCCACAACCAGGATCTGAACCTGCAAACCACGGGCCACTGAAGCAGAGTGCACAAACTTAACCACTACACCACCGGGCCAGCCCTGCAACCAAGTTTTAAAAATGAAATTTTCTTTTCAAAAAATTAAATCTAACACCAGAGTTTATGCTTCTTTTATTGTATATTTATTTCAATGAGGAATAGAAACCTTTAAGACAAGGAATTAACACCGATATACTATTTAGAAAATACATTGAAAATCTGTCCGTGGTCTCTATAGAGACATTGACGTACGTCAGTAGAAGGAAGTGCTCTCCTAATCATGTTCTTTGCTTAGATACTTGGTATGTTTCTCCAGTAGGTACTTGAAATCAAAACTCAACACAATAATAGAGCAAGTTTCTGGAGCTTAATAGGTAGGACTCTCAAAAGTAAGAACTCTCACAAAGAATGATTTGTTAAACATGAAAGGAGGAGGAAGGTGTAGATTTCTCACGAAATCAGAGAAAGCTATTAAGATAGAGATTAAGAGAAAGTCTCATTAATGCAAGAACTTCTTGAATGTGGACAACCGTGGAAGAATCAAGAACTCTTAGTTGTTGATGTAAAGAGACATCTAGAAAACAAGACAGGGAAGGGGTAAACCAGAAAGTTATCTATGGCTGTACCATGCTGATAAAAATTTCATGTAATTTATGCACATAATGCAGTAAACCTGTGCTGAATCAGAAATTCTCATATGCTTGTTCATGATTTTGTGTCAAATGGAGGGGAGGGAGTAGCATTTTTTCTTATAAATCTGATAACTGTTTTATTTAAACCATTTAATTTAAACGTCATATATACTCTAACACCAGGCTCTGTAAATCACTGACATATGCAAAAAGAAACTGGGGCTAGGAGACTGTTTCCGTGTATCAAGTAAGTTTGGTAGCCAAGACTCAAATCTAGCTCTTTCTGAATCAAGGCTCAGGCTATCCCAAGCTAATCATGCCTTTTTTTAAATGTCCTTGAAGTTTGAGAGTAAAATGAGACCATTACTGAGCTAAAGAATTGAGATTTAAGTATGGTTTTTAAATATTATCACAAACATTTTGATAAAAATTGCATAAATAATTAGTTTTCCACATTTCAATCTTAGTAAGCGGCACATGGTAAAGCATAAATCTTTTCGTCCTCAGTGGCAAAAACAAAACAAAACAAAAAACAAACCCTAAAAACTTTAATGGGGACATAGTAAAAATACAAAAGCTAAAGAAGTACTAGGTAAGCTCTCCATACATCTCTTGCTACTTTGGGAACTCTGCACATGAACAGAGAAAACTCAAAAGCACACAGTAGAAAGTAAAAGCTGAGATAGACTTGAAAATTAGCTGACCAGAGGAACAAGCTCTCCAATCCACACATAAATCTATTGGCTGAAAGTGGAAGCCTTACAATCTCAAGATATTTTAGGAAAAACACCTACTCAGCTCTTGACTGGCTACCAATCTATTCAGACACTGGGGCAACTTCTGACTCATCAGTCCAAAAATAACAATAAAAAAAAAGATGATCAAGGACATTAATGTCTGCACATCATGAAGGGAAAGATTAAATAAATGCAAGTTACAAAAAAGAAAAAAGAAAAACCTACAGGAAAGAAAACAAAAGAATCTGGAGTTGTTACACTATGTTATCTAACATGTCCAATTTGCAAATAACAACTACAAAATTAAGAGGCATACAAAGACACAGGCAAGTGTGATCCATACTCAAGAGAAAAGTAGTCAGCAGAAACTGTCTCTGAATGGGTCCATATATTGGATTTAGCAGACAAAGACTTCAAAGATGTTGTTATAAGTAGGTTAAAAGAATTCAGGAAAACTATGCTTAAAGAGTTAAAAGAAAATATGATTGCAGTGATATTTGTCAAACAGAGGTTCCAAAAGAGAAACAAGCTATATAAAAAAAGAAAATTCTATAATTTAATTATGCAATAACCAAAGTAAAAACTTGACTAGATGAATTCAAAAGCAGAACAGAAATGGCAGAAGCAAGAATCAGTTAACTTGAAAATAGGTCAATAAAAATCATCCAATACGAAGAATAGATTACAAAAAAGATTAAATAAAAGTGAAGAGATATATGTGGGACTACATCAAGTATACCAATGACTGTGTAATGAGATTCCCAGGGAGAGAGAGGAGACAGTAAAATATTGAATATTTTCCACATTTGATTCCACTTAACTTCAGGTACGACAAACAAAAAGATATCCATAGCTAGACCATCGATAACAAACTGCTGGGAGACAAACAGAAAATTATTAAAGCAATGAGAGAAAGAGGATTCATCCCTTATGGGATAGCAATAATATGATTTATCACTGACTTCTCATCAGAAAAAGGGAAAGACAGGCAGCAGTGGAATGACAAAATACTGAAGGGAAAAAAAGCCAGCCAAGAAGTCTAAATCCAGTAAAGCTGTCCCTCACAATGAAGGCAACGTGTGTTCACTGATAAACAAAAAAGGAGAGCATTAGTTGTTAGTACTTCTGAGCCATAAGACGAAACTATAGAAAGAGATTTTGTATGTATAAGCAAAACTGTGTTTCTTTTTATATATGTCTTATTACAAATTGTAAAAAACAAAGTTATAGTTTAGGTGTTTATTTGTGTATAGTTATTAGTCATCATCAACAGATTTAATAAGTACAAAGAACTAATTACAACCTAATAAAGCAGTGTTTTCCAAAAAGTAAATCATCTACGTTGTTAAGCTCACTTCATAATATTCTTTTTTTTCACAGCAAAACTTTCTCAATGCAGAAGGTAGTGCATTTTTTTCACCATCCTGGTGTAGTAACAAATAGCCTGTGGTCTGGCAGCTCATTTGTTGACCCCACATTGAGTAGCACTGCATACATTTCCATTTATGAAACAGGTGTTGTATATTAATAAATATTAAAATTCTTTATTAGGAAAACAGCATGAAAAATAACATAATATTTATTGCTTTTTGTATTTATTTAGATCTCATTCATACAAATATAATCTAATAAAACAGATCAAATCTGAGTTTTACTTCTTCAAAATTCTTCAAATTTTTATTATTATACTAGTTTATGAATTGCATCACAAGGTAATAGTAAATAGTTGTTAGTCCATTTTTTATTCAGAAAAGCCTATTTATTTTCTATTCATTCATATCTTCTCTAATTACTTTCTACAAAGACGCAAGTTATAATAAAAATATTCTCCTTTCATGTTTTTTCCTTGCAACTCATGTCCAAATATTGTGATGTCTAACAGTTATAAGTCAGAAGATCCCTGATTACTCCATTTTTTTTGAAAAATAAATGGTGAAGAACTTAACCTCAGATTAATTTACATTTTACATATCTGAAATTAAGTTCATTTTATCCAGGTAAGTGAAATTTAAGGTTGAATTTTCAGTTAGAAATTTGCTTTTCACCCATCATCAATTTATTTTCATATGTGATCCCTCAATAAACTGTAGATCCTCATGGTTCTAATCTTTCACGTTTTATCAACAAAGATATGGAAATAGGAAATACTCTCAAGCCATTCTAGGACTAGCTGATGTAGTGCTTTCCTGTAATTTGACCACACACTTCTACTGAACCACAGCTATGGTTCTAGCCCTGAGCTCCCTCTGGGACTTCAGAGAGGAATAGGGCATGACCTCTGGCCAGTATCAGGCTTTAATCACAGAATTTCACAGTAAATATTGTGGATGTGCTTTCTGAGAAATAAGTATAAGAAAGAGTATAATTTCAAGAATTTTACAATTGTGTAGGTGTGACCAGATACACACATATGAATATATGATAAATAGTAAGTATATGTGACTAGACTGGAAAATTGAATAGCATATTAAAACGCTAATTATGTGTTATACAGACACTAAGCCATTTGATAAGTTGGTTAGAGAAGTTTCCAGAAAGAGGTGAGAAATTAAGAATGACAAATTGCATGGAAACAGAATTAAGTAGGGAACATTGGACGAATCATGAGAAAAAAATCTGCCTGATAGCAATGAATAAGGATTTGTTTATAGGAGTAAACAAAGATTTTTTTTACATTCTATTAAACAAAATTTAGCTGTTATAAATCTACCCCATTAATCTATGCAAACTTTACCAAACTTCAGTACTTTATTGCATGGTTATTATTTCTTCATTGCTAATTTCCACTTTTTTTAAAAAAGGGCCATAATATAAAAGAGGCATGTGAAAATTGCCATCCTAGCTCCCCAAACTGCAACAGTGAGATTCTATTTCCCAGGAGTTTTGAATTTGGATAAAGAGAAACTGCATTAGTTAGGGGAGAAAGCTTGTAGTCAACACAGAATCAACGGCTATGACTGCCATTTGCAGGGGAGTGGGGGGGATGGGCAATCAAATTAAACTGTGTGCAAGTAAGACTATATGAGTCTGTCTGTAGAAGAGGAACAAAAATGAGACAGAAATCAGTAGATTAAATTAGAGATCTTGAAACCATGAAGAGAGAGAAACTGAGAGTTTTCCTTTCTTCAGAACCCGCTTGCACATTTCTACTGTTTCAACTGATCTCTCTCTTCTCTGAACTGAAATAGAACTTATTCAAATTATTTTTTGATGCTAAAGTATCTATTGCCTCAAGGTCTTTCACGCCTAAGTTTTACTTGAAATTTAAAGCTTTTGTGGTTATTTATATAACTTGCATTTTTTGACATTTTTATTTTATGGAAAAATCTTTTGTATTTCTTAAGATTTTCCGTTGGTTTTACATTTTAGAAACGCAAAGTTATTACTCCACCTTATTTTCACACTGTGATAACTTCATAGAGACCATGGACCTAGTTTGTTACATATGATCACAATTTCTAGTCCCATGAATAACGAATTGAGGATTTCCAGTTGCAGTGACATAAAATACAGTAAAAGTAGACCAAGAGCCCCATTGTTTCCATTTCAAAGATATAATGGGTAACTGAAAGTCACGTATAGACGTAATAGTTAATAGTCAAGTTCAGATTGTCCTCAAAACACAATAGAAGCCAGGGATGGGTGACATCTTTCAAAGGTTCAATTTTAAAATAAGTAAGCTGAGGCTTATGTTTATCAAATATTATAAATTCCAACCCTTGAACAACCTGCTGTTTCAAGAATCACTTATCAAAAGACCAACTACTGTTCTAGGCAAAACACACGAGAGCATATGAGAAGAAACACTGCAGAAAATTTCTTTAGTCCATCATCACAAAGTTATTTTGAACAGGTGTGTTTATAATCGCAAGAAACTGAGAAAATCAGTCTTTAATGGCAAACTCCTATTTTCGTTCCTGAGGAACCTAGAGCTAGAAGATAAACCACAGGGAATTTGGCAGGAAGAGGTCTTGTTACAGCATCTTATGCACCTCCTGCGGACATTATTTCCCTGTGATACTCCAGTTCCTTCATTCTGTTATTGTTTTAAGGCACATTATAAAGACAACAAAGTAGGCATTTCTAGGGCTACAGAATCTCGTGTGTGGCAGCAAAGTACATTATCAAGAAGCCTCAGGTGTACACCACAGGAAGTGGTAAAATATGATTTGTGGAGACTTGATGACAAATCTGTCTCTATAAGGTTCCATCTCAGGTTGTGCCCTCCATCTGTTCCACAGGTCTTCATCTGGTTGCATCTAAAGAAAGTAAAATATCTTCATCTTGAGATCTAAAGGAGTAATCTACAAATGATAGTTTGATAAAGTGGAAAGAGATTTATCACAATTACTGTGATTAAAATATTAATAAAGCCTTCTACTTATCAAATTAATTTAAAAATGCTTCCTACTTATTCTATCATAATATAAAGCCTGAGTACCATTCCGGATCAAAGCCAGCCTCGTTCATTAAAGCCAATATTAACAACATCTTCTCCACCTAATAAATCAGTGTATTTTTATTTAATTCTCTATCTTGCCTCTTCAAAGGAAACAATAATGAAAGGGAAATTCTCTTTCAGATATTTGAGGAGATTCTTTCTTATAATATAGCATATTTTCCTGTCTTGATCATGCTATTGTGAAATCCAACATTTTTAGATACTATACTAAACTGTATGGCATATTGTGATAATATATAAAGAGCAGAATTATGAACCAAAACAAAAACGCATTTATAGAAAATGAATATGAAAGAGCTAGTTATTATTCAATGACAGTTTTATCTTTCTGGCTTTAGATTCTGACTACATTCAAGGTTATTTGAACCCCATCTATAGGTTGAACATGGAGGCACTCATAAGACTCATGACCAGGTGACGTCCTCCTCTTTGACCTTCTATTCTAAATTCTATTTATAGCTTAATATTTCTTCTTCCTCAGCTTACTCACAAACAATTTATCACATTGAGCTAAATGTTGTCTAGAGGCATATGAATTAATAGTTTCCTACTCTGATGCTCATTCACTTACAGGTACTATATGTATGGGAGATAGCTGATGAAACTCATCTGGAGTTGGAGAGATGGTAGTTAGACATAAAGGGAATGCCAGTACTTTGAACCTAGACTTGGATACTTGCATGAGAATCTTAACAGCTAAGCCTGCTTAGCACAAGAAAATAAATATAGCTAACATTTTTTAAAATACCATTTTTTTTTCTGAAAGAAATAAAAAAGCCTTGATTTCTCTTGCTTTAAAAATTAAAGACACAATACTCAATAAATATTACTGCCCAAGTTTTAAAATTTCACCTTAAGGACAATCATTGGAATGAGATAATAGAAATAGAAAGAAAGCAGGCAAAGAAATGTCAGGAGAAATAGAAATAGAGGTGCAACAAGAAGTGTGGTTGTATTAGTCAGAGTCAGATTGGAAGACAGAAACTATATCAATAATATGAAGGAGAATTTAATATGAATAATTGATAGCTAATAAGAGGTGATTAACTACTAAATATAAGAATAAAGAAGAATTTAAGGAGTGCAAAAGTAGCAAACATACAAAGTTGTCCCTACGTCTAGGGCTGAGAGAAAGAGATTAAGACAGGAAACTAGAAACTTATGATAAGAGAGACTCAACTCTGGGATTCAGACCTCTGGAGAAAGTGGGGGAATGGGACACTCACACAGCTGGGGCAAGCAAACTTGCTGAAGGGTTTGGGTCAACCCTCAGGGTAGTGAAGGAACTTGTGCAAGTGTTTGAGCTGTAGCTGGTCCACAGAAGCAGCCAACTTGGTGGCAGAGAAACCCACTAGAGTCCGGGCTTCAGCCGGTTTGTGAGGGCCTCAGAGGTTAACACAGTCCAGTGAGGACTCCTCATTACGAGGTACCGCCTGTCAGCCCAAAAACAGCTCAACTTCTTCATCCTGCCCTAGTTTTGCAATCTCTCTAGTACCCTCTCTTGACAAAGCTTAACGTCATCAGTTGGCCAGAGTAAGGTCCAGGCCTAGGAAAACAACACACGGGAGGAAAGGATTGACCTGCAGCTGACAGTCAATGAACTGATAATGTCGCATTCGGCACTGACAGCTATTCACATTCCAGACACATCTTTGTAAACGTGGTTGAACTTGCATAAAACAACAAAACAACTTCATGTTTCCACCTAACAAGACGTAATTATTCTTTGTACAAGGCATAAAGTTCTCATCCTCCCCCAAAATAGGGGGACACAAAGTCCTAACTGTCATTATATCCATCACCAGCTATTTAGTTACTACTCAAATACAATCACCATTTCACTGAATATTTGTTACCTAAAGGAAAAGTGTAAGGGTAACCTCCAATAACTTGCATATTAAACAATAAGAGGAAAGAGAGAGATGAAAATAGGTAATATGTGTATACAAACAAATATATATACATAATAAGCAAAGAAAACAGGTGCAAAGCTACCACAGTCCTCACTTCTGTAACTAATCCTGAGGCTATCTTTGATGTCTGCATATGTATTCTTCTGCTTCCTAGACCATATTTTATTTGTTTTCAGCCAGAACATCAGTTAATTGGTGTTCTTTACCAGGTGTGATAACTCAAACCTTTCATTTCTGAAGGATTTGAGTCCTTAATAATTCTCCTTTCTTTGGTTGCTCTAGTTTTCTAATTATCTTCACTATTGTGCATAAAAGTGATAAGAAGCTGTCGTCTTAAAAGTATCCAGTCCTCTGAGTCCCTGCTGTGTGGAAGCAAAATAGTTATCTACCAGTAACCAGTACCAATCACCTCAGCCATTAGACCGAGCTTTTTCTGTCTGCTAGTTCGGTGGATGTGGAGCCCATAAGTGCCAGGTGGCAAGTCCATTTTCCGATTCCACAGTACCAGTGCCGAGCCCCCCGTCAAGGAAGCATTCCCCCCTTGAGAACTAAGTCCATTTGACAAGCAGAGTTCAAAGTTGCCAAAAAAAGCAAAAATTCTTTGATCTTTTATTAGGGATAATAGAGAGAGAAACCACCCTCGTGATCACTCTTTGATTTCGTGATTCCTGCATTCTGACTATGAAGGTAAAAGTATCACATAATGGTCTCTGATTCAAAGGATAAAATGCAGCCTGTAAGGGAGATCCCCATCCTTTCAAAATATTGTCTCCCAGCTAGTGGCATTCTTGTCTTCAGTCAGCTACTGCATTAGGCCACCGGCTTCTTGGTAATGACGTAGTTGGTAAGTCCATTGATTCCACAGGATTGTGCTAAAATCCTCCTCATAAAACTGAGTGCAGGAGTCAACAACATAGGCCTGTGCCTTTCCTGAACACAGACTCTGGACCTCTAAACCTCCTTGAAATCCCAGTTTTCTGTAGAACGCTTCATGAAGATCAATGGGTTTCAATAAGAACCAGATAAAGTCAGTCTGGATGTATTTTTACTTTTTTAAAAAAGCATTTACAATTTATCACTTCAAAAACCTCTATATTCTCCTTATTTTGGGTCTCTATTGTAAAATGTCCGTAATTATTTTCTTTAGCTTAATTTGTAGACTAAATTGTTTCTATACTTCATTTTATAAGCTCCACTTCTTAGTCCTGAGTCTTCAAATGAAATAAAAATTGAAATTTGCATGTGATGGGTCTCATGCTAAGTCATCTCTGATTGGCACAAGAAGTATGACTCAGCTGGTATAATCCACATGCTGCCAGTCCCTTGGAAGACACATGGCAGATAGGTTACTCACTTATATCTGAACAGGGCATTCCAATCCAATAACTGGAATTTGGTCTCCAGCAATTATAACATAAATCCTACCATGAATAATAATTTTAGCTTTTCCACATCCTACAGGTGGATGGCAAGAATTTGTCAAGAATGATGTATTATTACACACACATAAAGTTTCATTATATTGCACACATACCTTCTCTATACTCACTCGCTTCTATTTTCATTTCTGTTAGAAAATGAAATTTTTTGCAGGAATTCATGGAAACCTAGCTACTAGAAAGTGATGTTCTTGATTAGATCTTTTATGGATTCTTTCTAAAATAGAGATTCTATTAAAATTTGATTATTTTAAGTCTATCCCTTAGCAACTTGTCTAAATCTAGTTTTTCTAATCAACAGTAATGACAGTTGTGCACAGCAGAACTGCAAGCAATCTTTCTTCTTACACAGCATAATTAAATAAATTCTCGTCTGGGTTGGTGAAACCAGTTTTACACTGGCTTTATATCCATGTTTGTCTTTCATATTTTGCCTTACTAGATGTTCAAACAATTTATGTTAACATTATCTCATATTTTGCTACCCTAACCTATTTATTTTGCTGACTTAAGTGATTTGATTTCTTGTGCCACTGAGATGCAGACTGTCTCAATCAGGTGACTGTTGTGTTCGCAGGCACAGCTGCTCTACTGGAGAGAGAATACAGATCTGGTTCTTGGTGAGTTATTTAGACTTTGGATACACATTGAACCAGTGACTCCAGTCAACAATCTCAAAAATGTTTGCCATGGATCAGTAAAGACCAGGGAAAGTGGTATGGTAATGTCAGGGAAAATTCACTTCCATATCATACTGAGGATCACTCAGTAGCATCATTACCTTTAAGAGAATACAACGTGCATAGGGGAAAATAAGTGCCACATTGACCAGTATGAGTGTCTTGAAAGCAATGAGCAGTTTTTAGGAGAATTTTTCCAGATAGAGCATATCCAGAGAAAGGAAAGTTATTATAATGTTTTAAGTAGATTTTAAGGAAGAATGACACTTCAAGGTTTAGACTTAGGGGGCTTTGTAGAGCATGCTTTTGAGCAATTACCAAGTATTTATACCTGCATCAAAGAAAAATGAAAAAGAAAAAAATGTTTTCAATCACTAGACTAAAAAGAAAGATAGGTAGCTGGAAAAGACACATACTAAAATTCTCAAAGACTTACCTTGTGAATATCTGGGATAAATTGAACCTAAATATTCACATGTGACCTGTTATTTAATCTAATATTCATGGGACATACACTGTGATTTCCTTACACTATAGCAAATACATGTGGCACACTTAGTAACTTACTAAGTTATTTAATTTCAGTTACCCACTCCAGAAAAAAGGAAGCGAAAGACACACATGGGAATATCTATGAGAAAAAATTAGCTGTACAAATTAGCTATTGCCAAAATAAAAGAAAAAATAAACAAACAAAAACATGCCTTCATTTCAAACTATCACAAGAATAAGAGGCTTGCTCGTGTGCTTAAGGGTTAGCTGACCAAGGCAGGGCTCAGCTTGGCAGCTCACTTGACTTTGACTCTGTTCCCTTATGAACCCCAGAGTCAGCTGGGGGTCAGCTATTTCAGGTTGAGTTCAGATGGGCATCTCTGCTCCACACTGCAGATCTGTGGGTTGCGGTTTGCTCCCATATATCTCATCCTCCTTGGATCAGCAGACCAGCCAGGGCATGCTCTTCTTATAGCAATGACAAAAGCACAAGAGAACACATAGAGCCATGTGAGGCTTCTTAAGACTTAGATTCAGAATTGTACACTGTCAGTGATCACTACATGCCATTAGTCAAAGGAAGATACACATGGCCAAGTCCAAAGTCAAGAGGCGGAGAAGGATACTATGCCCATGCTAAGGCCACACCAAGGGTCAAGCCATAATTCAATCTACCTGAGTAGCCAATGTCAGAAAGGGAGAATTAGTGACAGATACAATAATCCCTTTCTCCAGAAAATGAATCAAGATTTTTCACAATGATTTAAAAATATGGCTAACAGTTTGTTAGCCTTTCTTTTTTTTTTAATTCAACACAAATAGGTAGCATATTTTGCTTTCGGTGATGAGCAGACTTAATCAAAAGTCCCAGTATGAATTCAAATATTTCAATAATTCACAAATTTTGCCCTTCCTCTGCTTCAAAGATTACTGTTAAACGAGAGCTAATGATACGACAAAGAGTGTGTCAAGTTTAGCCACTGCTGTATTTGAGTCATGACTCTTGTGGAACGCAAAACAATGAATTTACCCCTATTGGGACAGAGTGTTTGTTTCACCAACACTGAATCTGGCACTTAGTCAGATCACGGTTAGCTTCCATGTACAGAATTTCCAGTGTTGCAGATCCCTGCTTCTCCCTCTATCTTCTCTTTCCCTCTCTCGTAACCACTAAGAAATGAATCCTGTCTCATAGGCTCTTCAATACGTGTCTGATATGCACTGAAGAAGTCATCAAAAGCCTTCATAGCACTCATCACTCTTTTTCTACTTATGAATTATTTTTCAGACCAAGCTCAACACTTTTATCGAAAAAAGCTGTTGATTTTAAGAATGTGTCATTAAAGAGAAAAACAAATCAAAACTAAGGTGATATTTACAGTGAGTATATTCTACTGCGATGTTTGAAAATAAGCCTTCATACTTTTTTCTTATGGAAACAACTTATAGTATCAACAGAGGTTAAAGAATTGTCATTTATTCAAACTGGCAGGTTTATCCTCGAGCTAATGACACTAGTCTGCTACTTATTTTCATAAATTTACAAAGACTTATTATCTAACCGAGAACTCATCATTCATTTGTTGCTAAGTATATAAGCTGTTTACCAACCACTGAAATAAAGTTAATGTCACTAAGAAAATTGTAGATCAGCTAAGCAGAGACAGGCAAGAAAGATCTCCACAGAAAATATTCCTCTCCACTCCAATAGATAGACAGAATCTGACAATGTGGGCATTGTTTGTTTGTCTGTCTGTTCATTTTACTTTACCCAATTGTTTACCTATAAGACCATATTTTGTCATTAAATCTGATAATAGAAATCCAACTTGAACTTGAGTTGACAAAACAAAACATTTAAATGGATTTTCTTCACTCCTTCAGTATAATTATGTTGCCCCTTGATACAGCCAAGGTGATAAGAAGATGGATGCAATAGAAAAGAAGAAAGGAGTTGAAGGAAAGGAGAAAAGTGATAGGGGTGTGACAGAAAAGCATCTGGAGAAAGAGAGGTAGAATTAATATCGATAAGATGACTGAAGGGCTGATTTTTCTCTCTTAACTGCATGAGTCAAATTTGTATTGGCCTAACTTATGAGAAAAGAAGTGAAATGTTAATAGCAGCCCTATACTCCCCATCCTATCCACAGTGAAGACCCCCAGGGCTTTGTCTAGTACCATCTGCTTCTAGGCATACTCAATCCTACATTGCATATTTAGGTTATGTACACAGGAAGCATATGAGATTAAACCTGAGAGGTCAGATGAGAAGATTGATCAATCAGGCTATTCTTTCAACAAAACTATATGCTACCCAGACATCTATACTAGCTCAATTGGTTCATTATATCCTCATGTCCTTCTACCAAAATTTCAGGAGTAGAATAATCAATATCATATTTACATTTTATGTCATTAGAAAACACATGTCCTATAAATTGGAGGAGATACCTACTAGAAGAATCTGTGGTAATATTATGGAAAAGGAAGAAAATGTGAATATCTGATCTATATTAGCAGATAATGATAATAAACAGTTGCACCTGGTTTTGATTTTGAACTTTAAGATCCCTTCAAGAAACACACACACACACACACGCACACACACACACACACACGCACACACACACACAAAGTGAAAGAGACTGGAAATGACTTAATGAATCCAAAACAAAATAAAGTCTGCATCTAAAACCTGTTTTTCAGCTTTCCTATTGTTAACATTCAGAATTATTTTTGTTGTTTTCATCACCAACTGGAATTAAAAATTATACACTAGTTGATGCTTTGTAGCTCTTGCTTATGTTTTTGGGGGAAGGACTATTTATTTTTAACAAAATTTTGACCCCAGACCCTATAGTATAGGTCTGGTTACTGGCCTTTGAGTGTGATGACATTATTTACAGGTCACAAAGTGAATGGATGGACCCAAGACAGATCTTGTTCAATCATGTTCACGATGGTACTTGCAAACTTCAGCTTTCAATTTCGAGTGCACATCTGGTTGAGGCTCTAATGTGTTTAAATGTCTTATTCATTTTCTGTGAATAAATAAAAGTTTATTTATTTAAATGAGATTATGTGTAATTTAGCATATAACTTATTCGCCATTTTTACAGGCTCTTGATTTTGTTAAGAATTCTTTCGTTCAAGGGTCTTCAGTGCCACCCACAAATCAACAAGCATCATATTTCAAACTCTTGTGATTTTAATCATCTCTGTCACTTTCCTCCTAATTCGTGCTGTGTCCACACTGAACTTACATATCACATAGGTTGCCAGCGTTGTCTCTAACAACTCAAATAAGAGGACTGGATAGTTGAATTTAGTCTTTTAATTCCTGTTTGTTTTACCAAAGGCCCCTGAGGTTGCCTAAGAAAATATTATTTCAATGAAATATTTAAATATATGCATTCATATGTAATTGGTTATTATTTGATGAACATATTAATTGCAATACTGATGCAAATTGCATTAATTGCAAAACACTTAAAATTTAAAAATTAAAATTGTAGCTCATGACTAATGTGTGAATAGTGAAAGTAGATGTATTTTTTTTAATAGGAAGAAAACCCAAACATCAACAATTATGATCACTTCACAGTTAAATGCTAAGCTTAAGGAACGAGCTACACGAAGAAGAAAGAATATTATTTGTGAAAAAATAACATGCAATTTACTGCAGCTTAGTAGCTGAAGTTTGGTAATTATATTTCTTTACAACTACTGAGAGAAACAAGTTCTTCATGAGCTGACCTATCAGCCTATAGACAGACTAATTGAAAAAAAGATGTATTTCATTTTTACTTGACTCATCATCCTTTTGGATTTTCTACTGGGGCTAAAGTGTTATACATTATTTGGTTCCAAGTAGACAGTTTTCTGTTACATACCATTGATTGCTTATATATGAGGAGATTTGCTTTAATTCCACATCTTTACCTTCATATCTATCAATAGTGAATTGGTTAATGTTTCTAAGATGTTCATTTACTACATTATAGTCAGTCCATTTCACACTAACAGCAATACCACTCAATTTATCACTGTCACTTCAAACAATGTTCTGTAGATGTGTTGACCTGAAAAAGGATATGTAAAAAGATGTACAAAATTGTGGTTGCAAGAAATGCAAGGTCATAAGCAATATGGTAACATAAACTTTGTTCTGGATTTCCTTTTCAATTTGCCCTCTGTTGCTCAAGTCCCATATCTGGTAAAATATTTAGAAATAATCCTGTGGCAATGACTGTTATTACTTGTGGGGAGAGATTTCCCTGAGTCGTAATAGTAGTTTGAATATCTATACAGTCTCCCAGTGGATGCTAACCATCACTGCAACATTGTCCCTATATCACCATAACAATTTTATTGTGTCATTGAATGCATTTGTTCAGGTTTATCCCTAAATTATCCCTGAGATATCCCTATCCTGTGAGCCCAGATCTCTGAATTTGATCTACTCAGTCTGAGCAAAAGAGGATCTAACCACCTAGGTAGAGAGATTATTTTAAGCCTATTAGAGTTGACTATTATGCTTTATAACCCAAATCAATCATAATAAACCTAAGGGTATGATCATTTTTAAACTAAATTATTTTAACCTAAATGATCTTTACCAATCACATTTTCAGACTTGTGATGACTGAGTCATACGACTTGTAATATTCAGTAGTCATAAAACTTCTAAGAAATAATTTCATGATGAAAAACAAGCAAACACATAAGCAAACAAATGAACTAACCAAAGCATATTCAGAATAAGAAGATGGTTAGAAAAATCTTTTGAGTAAGAAACTATCATAACTTATAACTCTAAGTTTAAAGATGATAATATAACTGTAAAGTTTAAAATAAATGGTAAGAAGCATTTCCTAAAAATGTAGTGGAATAAAGTAAAAACAGTTTTATCAACTGGGATTAAAATTGCAGGTCATTTCAACAAAATTTTGGAGGTTATGGGGAAAGGTAATTACCAGAATAATATCTTAGGGATATTGATTAGTTTGGGCTAAGCTGAGAGAAGTTATATATCTATACAAATATACATTATGTAAACAAAATATATTAACAAAATATATAATATATGAAAATATAAATTATATAATAATGTAAATATAATTATATATAATCATATGTGACATATAATTATACATATTATATATAAAATATCTGTATATCAAAAAGTCTAAATTTAAATATATTATTAAAATATTTTGGGGGCCAGCCTGTCCACGTAGTGGTTAAGTTCACACACTCTGCTTTGGCTGGGGAGGTTTCACAGATTTGGATCCTGGGTGTGGACCTAACATTGCTCTTCAAGCCACACTGTGGCAGCATCCAGTATAAAATAGAGGAAGACTGGCACAGATGTTAGCTCAGCGACAATCTTCTTCAAGCAAAAAGAGGAAGATTGGCAATGGATGTTAGCTCAGGGCCAGTCGTCCTCACACACACGCAAACACATCTGAGGTAACCATTTGAATAGCAAAAATAGAATATTCAACATTCACACTATTAAAGAAAAAATAGATATGTTGTCAATCAAGAAAGGGCTAAAGAAATAGCTTAGAAAAATTAGCTACACATTCCACCTTTCCCTACATGAAACACCATGCCTGAAACACTCATGAGCTTTATGTACTGAGAAGATTGAGCAAAACTGAGAGAATTTGACAAACTCATAAATTTTTTAGGACACGAATACCTGTTATAGTGCCCATCATATCATCTACATAAAAATTAAATAAGGCTACAAGATACTTACAGAGTCTAATTAATAAAAGTAATGACTAAAATAGCAGAAGCATTTGATCTCCAAATATCTCTGAAATATTTACTGAAAGAGACAAAAAATTTGTTTCCAGGAAGGAAAATACTAAAAATTTCCAAAAATTAGAAATTGTGCATCGGCAATATTTTCTGAACATTTTACAATTAAACTAGAAGTTAAAAATTAAGGAATAGCATATTTTGGTTTTGCTTCTTGTTATTTTTTAACCTTAAATTTTATTTTTTTAAATAATGTGAAAATAACAAAAGAAAAACAAGAAATTGAAATAATAGACTATGTAGAAATAAACAATGAAAAAATTATACGCGGACATGGCACCACTCGTCAGGCCATGCTGAGGCGGCATCCCACATGCCACAACTTGAAGGACCCACAACTAAAATGTACAACTATGTACTAGGGGGATTTGGGGAGAAAAAGCCAAAAGAAAAAGATTGGCAACAGTTGTTAGCTCAGGTGCCAATCTTTAAAAAAAAAAACATAAAAAAGAAATATCTAAGTCTTAAAAAAAAAAATTATAACCCAAACTTTTCAGATGTTGAATAATACTCACAGGTAGTTTTTTCACAACCATATTATAATGAAGAAAATAAAATTATTCTAAAAATTAAAATAGTCATTTTATCGAGATTTAAAAAAAACAAATAAATGTAATAAAAAGGAAAGAATTACAATCATAAATTGAAGAATTAATAAAACTGAAGAACAGAAAACCCCTTAACAAATTTCTTTATTAATGTAGATGTGATTTTGCAAGACTGATCAAGAGAAATACAAAACACAAATGAATATCAGCAACAAAACTCCAGATTGAAGAGGATATAAAAATATTAAGAACACTTTTGGTAGAAAAATCTTAAAAATTTTGAAAACGAACAACTAGGAAAATATAAGTTATGAAAATTATATAAAATTTTCAAAAAAGTAAAAATTGGGCACAGTTTGTCTTTACCATGTATATTCCATAGCTTTTTATACTTACATTACAAATTGATGAATCTTTAGTGATATTTTATATAGTAGATTAGAAAAGCTTAACTCAAATAATAAAAAAGAATAACTTTTAAACTGAATTATTAATATTTTCCATTTTTTTTACTTTCTGCTCTTGGATAGTGACTACAGATGTAACGCCATGTGCAGGTTGTTTGCGTTTTCCTTTCCTTTTCATTCAATTTAAGTGTCATAGTTTAGGTTTTAAATCTTCGTTCCATTGCTTCACAAAGCAGAGAAAATGTCATAGATTTATTAAGGCTCTGAACTTCATATTCATTTTTTAAATGTTATCCAAATAAAGTAAAATGTAGGAGTAAAATGAAGTGGGAGATATGACTGTTTGTATTGTGTTATAGTCCACAGGCTGCATTACGTGACTGTGTGTACAAGGGACCGAAGGCATTTTCTCTACCCCAAAACTCCCTCATTTTAATGGATATTTCGAGCCTTTGCTCGTTTTCCAGTGTTAGGGAAATATTCGTGTATGACTACAAAAGTGAAATACTGCCTCGTGGTGTCAGAGAACAGATAATTCCATTATACCAAATCAAGCTTTGTTTTAGAAAGAATAAAACCTCTTGTAGAAGAACATTTAAAATTAATGGAGATCAATATAATAAAAAACAATCTCTCCCCAGGTGTCCTCTCTGAATTTTGTATTTTCACCTGCCACCACGAGAAAGGTAAGCGAAGCAGGAGGACGTTACAGATGACCGTTGACTGCTCTGCATTTCACAAGATGCCTTTCTATTTGCACATGGAGAGACAATTGATTAGTACATACGCCTTGATTTACGACTAGAAACACTGTATTTAATGGGGAAAAGATACTGGGCTGCCTGTAAAAATATCTAGAACATAAACCCAGCTGTGCAACTCTCTAGCTTTGTACTCTAAATTATTTATTTAATCCCTTTACACCTCAGTTCCCAAGCCGGAAACTAGATGATTAGGACAAAATTATTTCTAGGCTCCCTGTTGGCTGTAAGTCTCTAAATTTGTCAAGTAAATTTTTCCCATTTTTCTTTTAGTCATTGTTTCACACTCTCATTTTCAAAGGGTTTATTTTTCTGATATTTGTGTAATTTTTTATCCTGATATATTAGAAAATTTACAGGAAAGTTGGGAGAATAGTGCAAGAAACTCCTGGATATCACTTACCCAGAAGTAGCTATTATGTATCTCTTACATCATTTAGTCATTCTCGCTCTCTCTTTCTGTCTTTTTGTCTCTCTCCCTCTCACGTATGTGTTTGCCTCTAGGTGCGTGCCTATACACATTTCTTTCTGAAACATTTGAGAATAATTTGGAGACTATTCCTTTTCACAGAACAAGAGTATTCTGTTACAGAACTACAATATAATTATCAACATCGGGAAGGTTAAACTTGATATAATACTATTATCTAATTCATAGCCCATCTTTGAGTTTCATTACTGGTCACAATGACGTACTTTATAGTGTTTTTTTTTTTTACCCAGTCAGTTCCAAGATGTACGCAGGATCACACGTCTGTTTGCCATCAATTTTTAGCTTCCCTTCATCTTAAAGAGTTCTTAAGAGCTTTCTTTGCTCCTTAACATTGAAATTTTTAGGACTACAGGCCAGTTATTTTGAAGAACATCCCTCATTGGTGTTTGTATGATGTTTGCTGGCATGATGTTGTATCCTTCTCAGTATTATCAGGAGGCACACGATGGTGATTCATCTCAAGACTAATGAGGCCTCCTCTGATCCCTTGGGTATGGTGATATCCCAAGGTTTCTGTATTATAAAGTCACTATTTTTCCCACTGTAATTAAAAAAGTACAATGTGGGAAAATTTTAGCATCTGGTGATAATTTTCTAACTCTATCAATCCTATATTTACTAATCACTTCTTTTCCATTTTATTTCATTTACTTACTCATTTATTCATATTAATGCAGATTCATGATTTCTAATTGCATTCGAAGATAAAATATAATTATCCACAATTTTGATGCTGAATTTGTTCCACATTTGGCCAATGAGAATCCCTTCAAATTGGCGTCAGTGTCGTTTTGACACATTCCTATGACGCTTTTGAGCATTTCCTTACTTTCTGGCAAGAAGATATTCTACGTTCATCTTACATGTTCCACGCATTAGCCTTGGAATCAATTTCTCAAAAAGAATGTATTCTATTAAATAACTGCATTCAGAAGGCAAATTATGGATCCCATTGTGTCAAGACACACAGTTAGGCTGAATTCACAATGACATCTCAGATTGCAATCCAACAACACAGGATACTAAAAGGATTTTCCCCCTTTCTGTATCATCCACATCTCTAATGCCTTTCTTTAATAGTGACAAACTTTTCTGTTGTTATTCTCATTATATTTACTCATTCACTAAATCAAATATTTTTGGGGACTCATATCCATATCTCCCTTTCTGAAACATTTTTCATTGGCTTCATAGCCTATTATTGAGTTATAGGTGTCTTCTACATATTCTGGAGATAAATTCTTCAACAAATTTATGGCTTGCAAATATTCTCCCCCAATCCATACCTTAGCTTTCCATTTGTCAACAGATTATTAATAAGCAGATGATTTTAATTTTGACAAAGTCTAACTTACCATTTTTTAATTGGATACTATTTTCTATGTTTTGAGATATATTTGTCCTCTCTCAGATCATGAAGAATACCTCCAATGTTTGTTCAAGAGGCTTTATTGTTGTAGATTTTACTTTTAGGTATATGATCAAATTTTAATTGATTTTTATGTTTTGTATGAGGTAACAAAGTTCATTTTTTTTACGTAGAGATACCAAGTTTTCTAACATCTTTTGTTAAATGGTTAAATTTAACATTTGTTAAAATTTTAAATTAACAATTGACCATTGTTAATTGTTAACTTCCTTTCCCTGTTGACTTTCTTTGACACTTTATTCAAAAACTAAATGATGATATAGAAATGGTTCTGTTTATTACCAACTCCACACTGTCTACCTTTCTGTAGGGTGTAGAGTGGTTTGAGGTTAAATTGTACAAATCTTCCAACTTTATTCACCTTATGGAACATCTATCCATTTACTTAATTCTTTGATTTAATTCATCAGTTTTGTAGATTTCCTCATATAGATCTTACATATGTTCTGTTAGATTTATACCTAAGTATTTCATTTTGGGGGGCACTAATGTAGATCGTACTATTTTTAACTTAAAATTCTACTGGTTCCTTGTTGGTATATAGAATAGCAATTGACTTTTGTATATTAATCTTGCGTCTTGAAACTTTGGTACTTTTTCTTTTCAACTCTGTTGATTTCGGCTCTAATTATTCTTACTTCTTTTCTTCTATTGGAACTTCTTCTTTTGGAGTTAATTTGCTCTTCTTTTTTCTAGTTTCCTAAGGCGTGAACTTAGATGGCTGATTTTAGATCTTTCTTCTTTTCTAATATACACACTCAATGCTATAAATTTCCCTCTAAGCACTACTTTTGCTGCATCTCAAATTTTGATAAATTGTACTTTCATTTTCATTTACTTCAAAATATTTTGGGGGCCGGCCCAGTGGCACAGTGGTTAAGTGTGCACATTCTGTTTCGGTGGCCCAGGGTTCACCAGTTTGATCCCAGGTGCAGACATTGCACCACTTGGCAAGCCATGCCCTGGGAGGTGTCCCACATATAAAGTAGAGGAAGATGGGCATGGATGTTAGCTCAGGGCCAGTCTTCCTCAGCAAAAAGGGGAGGATTGGCAGCAGTTAGCTCAGGGCCAATCTTCCTCAAAAAACAAAAATATTTTAAAATTTCTTTTGAGATTTCTATTTTGGTCATGTGTTATTTAAAAGTGTATTGTTTAATCTCCACGTATTGCAGAATTTTCTGGGGTTTTTTTGTTATTGATTTATAATTTAATTCTGTTGTGGACTAAGAGCAGATTTTCTTTTTTTATTTTTATTGTTTTAAACTTGTTAAGGCATGTTTCATGGCTGAGAATGTGGTCTGTCTCAGTGAATGTTTCAGGTGAACTTGAGAAGCATGTATTCTGCAGTTGTTGAATGATTCTATAGATGTCAATTATTTCCAGTTGATTGATAGTGTTGTTGAGTTCAACTATGTTCTTACAGATTTTCTGCCTTATGGATCTATTTCTAATAGAGGGGTGTTGAAGTTCCAACTTCGTTAGTGGATTACTCTATTTCTCTTTGCATGTTTTGTTTTTAGTTTTTGCATCATGTAGTTTGACACTCTATGGTTAGGCATATACATGTGAAAGACTCATGTCATTCTGGAGACTTAACTACTTTATCATTATGTAATGCTTTTATACCTATCTGGTGACTTGTTATGCTTTAAAGACTATTTTGTCTGAAATTAATATAGCCACTTCTACTTTCTTCTGATTAATGTTAGCATAGTATATATTTTTTCATTAATTTAATTTTAATGCATATGTACATTTATATTTAAAGTAGATTTCTTATAGACAATGTATAGTTGGGTTTTGTATTTTTATCCTCTCTGAATCTTTTTTAAATAGTACATTTAGACCACTGACATTCTGAGTGATGAATGATATTGTTGAACTAATATCTACCATATTTGCTACTGTTTTCTTTTTGCTGCCCTTGTTCACTGTTTCTATTTTTATGTTCCACTCTTTTTCTGCCTATTGTGGTTTGAATTGAGCATATTATGATTTCATGTTTTTCTTCTTCCTTAGTGTGAATATATTTTTCTTTTTTCACTTTTTTAGTGGTTGCTCTAGAGTTTGCAATATATGTTTTCAACTAATTCAAGTCCTTTTTCAAATATCACTGGAGCACTTCACAGGTAGTGTGAGTGCTTTCTAACAATAAAATCATCCTAATTCCTCCCTCTTAGTCCTTTTATCATTGTTGTCATTCATTTCACTTGTATGAAGCATAGAGAAGCATATATATATGTGTATATATACAAATATATAATATATATGTAAGGATACATGTCTGAATACATTACTATTATTATTGTGAACAAACTGTTATTTGTCAAATCAATTAAGAGTAAGAAAAATGAAAGCTTTTATTTTATCTTCATTTATTCCTTTTTGATGTTCTCCCTTTATTTTATGTAGACCTGAGTTTCTGAACTTTATTATTTTCACCATCTCTAAAGAACTTCTTTTAACATTTATTGAAAGGCCCGTCTTTTGGCAGCAATTGCCCTCAATTTTTGTTTGTCTGAGAAAGTATTTCTCCTTCACTTTTGAAGGATAATTTCACAGGGTACAGAAATCCTGGTTAGTGGTTTTGTTCTCTCCGCACTTTAAAAATTTCACTTTACTCAGAACCCCTATCAGGCTTTCAGTGGATTTCTCTGCAGAAACCTTACAAGCTAGGAGAGAATGGAACGACATATTCAAATCTTTAAAAGACAAATCTTCAGCCAAGAATACTCTATCCAGCAAAAATATCCTTCAGCTATGAGGGAGAAATTAAATCTTTCCCAGACAAACAAAAGCTAAGGGACTTAGTAGCCACAAGATGTTCCTCCCCCCACAAGAAATCCTCAAGAAGACCCTCATACCTGAAAAAGAAAAAAGGGAGAAAGGGGTCACAAAAGACAGATTAAGGAGATAAATAGGTAGACAGAATCAGAATAGGATAGCAAGTGTTCAACTATAGCATTAGGCTAAAGGGAAGGAAAACACCAAAAACAAAGACAATCTTGTCACTTTAACCACAAACTCACAATATAAGTTGGGATAAGCTATAAGAAAAACAACCTAGGAGAGGAGGAGGAAAGGGACTGAATCAGTTTAGACTAAGGAAATAACAGGCCATCAGAAAATGGACTATCTCATACACGAGATTCTGAATATAAACCTCAGGGTAACCACTAAACAAAAACACAAGAGACACAAAAAATAAGGAAAAAACGAAGAAACACATCAGAAAAAACTTCATAATTCAATGGGTAGACCAAAACACACAGGATGAGAAACAAAGGAAATGCAGGAAAACTGGAAAACGAGTGCTAAAATGACAGCATTAAGCCCTCATACATCAATGATCACCCTAAATGTAAATGGATTGAATTCTCCAATAAAAAGATGAGTGGCAAGATGGACTGAAGAATAAGACCCAACAATTTGCTGCCTCCAGGAAATACATCTTAGCTCCAATGACAGACACAGGCTCAGAGTGAAGGGGTGGAAGACGATATTCCAAGCCAACAGCAAACAAAAAAAGTAGGTGTCACAATACTTATATCAGACAAAGCAGACTTCAAGATAAGACAGGTAAAGAGAGACAAAGAGGGACAGTATATAATGATCCAAGGGACACTCCATCAAGAAGAAATAACACTTATAAATATCTATGCACCCAACACAGGAGCACCAAAGTTCATAAAGTAACTATTAACAAACCTAAAAGAAGATATTAATAATAACACAAGAATAGTAAGGGACCTCGACACCCCACTCACATCAATAGATAGATCATCCAGACAGAAAATCAACAAGGAAACAGTGGAATTAAATGAAAAGTTAAACCAGTTAGACTTAATAGACAGATATAGAACACTCCATCCAAAAACAGCAGAATACTCATTCTTCTCAAGTGCACATGGAACATTCTCAAGGATAGACCAGATATTGGGAAATAAGTCGAGCCTCAATAAACTTATGAAAATTGAAACAATAACAAGCATGTTTTCTGATCACAATGCTGTAAAGCTAGAAATTAACTACAAGAAAAAAGCTGAGAAAGGGACAATGATGTGGAGACTAAACAACGTGCTATTAAACAAACAATGGATCACTGAAGAAATCAAAAGCCATCTGGAGACAAATGAAAATGATAACATACCATACCAACTCATATGGGATGCATCAAAAGCCGTATTACGAGGGAAATTCATCACAATACAGGCACACCTCAACAAACAAGAAAAATCCAAAATAAGCAATCTCAAGTTACACCTAACTGAATTAGAAAAAGAAGAACAAACAAAGCCCAAAACCAGCAGAAGGGGAGAAATAATAAAAATCAGAGCAGAAATAAATGCTATTGAAACAAAAAAGACCATAGAAAGGATCAGTGGAACAAAGATTGGTTCTTTGATAAGATAAATAAAATTGGCAAACCCCTAGCCAGACTTGAAAGAAAAAAAGAGAGAAAGCTCAGATAAACAAAATCAGAAATGAAAGAGGAGATATAACATCAGACTCTGCAGAAATACAAAGGATTACAAGAGAATACTATGAAAAACTATATGCCAACAAAATGGGTAATCTAGAAGAAATGGATAAATTCTTAGACTGTTACAACCTCCCAAAGCTGAAGAAACAGACAATCTGAATAGACCAATCACAAGGAAAGATATTGAAACAGTAATCAAAAGCATCCCAAAGAATAAAACTGCAGGACCAGATGGCTTCCCTGTGGAATTCTACCAAATTTTCAGAGAGGATTTAATACCTATCCTTCTCAAGCTATTCCAAAAAATTAGGGAAGATGGAACACTTTCTAACATTCTATGAGGCCAACATCACTCCGATACCAAAGCATGACAAGGACAGCACAAAAAAGGAAAACTACAGGCCAATATTGCTGATGAACATAGATGCAAAAATCCTCAACAAAATTCTGGCAAACAATTCAGCAATACGTCAAAAAGATCATACGTCATGATCAAGTGGGATTCATACCAGGGACACAGGGATGGTTCAACATCCACAAATAAATCAACTTGATACACCACATTAACAAATTGAAGAATAAAAACCACATGATCATCTCAATGGATGCAGAGAAAGCATTTGACAAGATACAACAGCCATTTATGATAAAAAAAAAAAAAACTCTTAACAAAATGGGGATAGAAGGAAATTACCTCAACATAACAAAGTCCATATATGACAAACCCACAGGCAACATCATGCTCAATGGGCAAAAACTGAATGCCATCCCCTTGAGAACAGGGACAAGACAAGGATGCCCACTATCACTACTCTTATTCAACATAGTACTGGAGGTTTTGGCCAGAGCAATTAGGCAAGAGAAAGGAATAAAAGGAATCCAAACAGGAAGCAAAGAAATGAAACTCTCACTTTTTGCAGATAACATGATCTTACATGTAGAAAATCCCAAAAAATCCATCAGAAAACTAATACAAATAATTAACAACTACAGTAAAGTTGCAGGGTACAGTATCAATTTATAAAACTTAGTTGCTTTTCTATACTCCAATAACAAACATACAGAAAGAGAACTCAAGAATACAATTCCATTTGCAATCACAAGTAAAAGAATAAAGTACCTAGGAATAAATTTAACTAGGGATGTGAAGGACTTATACAAGGAAAACTATAGGACATTACTGAAAGAAATTGATAATGACATAAAGAGATGGAAAGAGATTCCCTGCTCATGGATTGGAAGAATAAACATGGTTAAAATGTCCATACTACCCAAAGCAATCTACAGATTCAGTGCAATCCAAATCAGAATCCCAATGACATTCTTCATGGAAACAGAGCAAAGAATCCTAAAATTCATACGGGGCAACCAAATACCCCAAATTGCTAAGGTAATCCTGAAGAAAAAGAACAAATCTGGAGGTATCACAATCACTGACTTCAAAAGCCATAGTGATCAAAATGGCATGGTACTGTTACAAAAACAGATACACAGATCAATGGAACAGAACTGAAAGCCCAGAAATAAAACCACACATCTACAGACAGCTAATCTTTGACAAGGTATCAAGAACATAAAATGGAGAAAAGATAGTCTCTTCAATAAGTGGTGTTGGGAAAACTGGACAGCTACATGCAAAAGAATGAAGGTAGACCACTATCTCATGCCATACACAAAAATAAACTCAAACTGGATCAAAGACTTGAAGATATGCCCTGAAACTATAAAACTCCTGGAAGATAATATTGATAGTACACTCTTTGACATCAAACTAAAAAGGATCTTTTCAAATACCATGTCTTCTCAGACAAGGGAAACAAAATAAAAAATAAACAAGTGGGAGTTCATCAGACTAAAGAGCTTCTGCAAGGCAAAATAAACTAGAATCAAAACAAAGAGACAACCCACCAATTGGGAGAAAATATTTGCAAATCATATATCTGACAAGGGGTTAATCTCCATAATATATAAGGAACTTACACAACTAAATAATAAAAAAACAAGCAACCTGATCAAAAAATGGGCAGAAGATATGAACAGACATTTTTCCAAAGAAGATATATAGATGGCCAATAAACACATGAAAAGATGTTCAACATCACTAATAATCAAAGAAATGCAAATCAAAACTACACTAAGATATCACCTTTTGCCTGTTAAAAAGGCTATAATCATTAAGACTAAAAATAACAAATATTGGAGAGGGTGTGGAGAGAAGGGAATCCTCATACACCGCTGGTGGGAATGCAAACTGGTGCAGCCACTATGGAAAACAGTATGGAGATTCCTCAAAAAACTAAAAATAGAACTACCATATGACCCAGCTATCCCACTACTGGGTATCTATGCAAACAATTTGAAATCAAGAATCCAAAGCAGCATATGCACCCCCATGTTCGTTGCAACACTATTCACAATAGCTAATTCATGGAAACAATCCAATTGCCCATCAACTGATGATTGGATAAAGAAGATGTGGTATATATATATACAGTGGAATTCTACCCATCCATAAGAAGGCAAATTCATTCCATTTGCAATAACATGGAAGGACCTGGAGGGAATTATGCTAAGCAAAATAAATCAATCTGAGAAAGACAGACACCAGATGATTTCACTCATATGTGGAATATGAACAAATACATAGACAAAGAAAACAGCTCAGTGGTTACCAGGGGAAGGTGGTTGAGGGGTGGGCACACGGCATGCAGGGGAGCACTTATGTGGTGACAGTCAAGAAATACTGTACAACTGAAATCTCACATTGATGTAAACTATTATGAACTCAATAAAAAACAAAACAAAAAACAATGGACATATAGACCAATGGAATGGAACAGAGAGCCCAGAAATAAATCCTCACATATGTCATCAAATGATTTTTGACAGGGGTGCCAAGACCATTCAATGGGGAAAAAACAGTCTTCTCAACAAATGGTGTTGGGAAAACTAGATGGCCATGCAGAAGAATGAACTTGAACCCTTAGTTAACACGACATGCAAAAAATTAACTCAAGATGAATCCAAGACTTAAATGTAAGAGCTAAAACTCTAAAAACTCTTAGAAGAAAACATAGGATGAAAGCTTCAGGACTTTGGATTTGGCAGCGATTTCTTGGATATAAAATCTCAGGCAAAGGCAACAAATGGAATAATAGGTAAATTGGACTTTACCAAAATTAAAAACATTTGTGCATCAAAGAACACTTTCAACAAAGTGAAAAGATGATGCATAGAGTGGGAGAAAATATTAGTGAGTCATATATCTGATAAGGGGTTAACATCCAGAATATGTAGAGGACTACAACTCAACAACAAACAACCCAATCAAAAATGGGCAAAGGACTTGAACAGATATTTCTTGAAAGAAGATACACAAATGGCAAATAGGCACATGAAAAGATGCTCAGCATCACTAAGCATTAGTTAAACGTGAATCAAAACCACAATGAGATACCACCTCATACTTATTAGGATGACTATTATAAAACAAACATACAGAAAACAACAAGTGTTGGCAAGGATGTGGAGAAGTTGGAACTTCTGTGCATTGTTGGTGGGAAGGTAAAATAGTGCAGTCACTGTGGAAAATGATGGGGTAGTTCATCAAAAATTGAACATAGAATTGGCATTTAATCCAGCAACTCCACTTTTGGGTATACTCCCCAAAGAACTGAAAGCAGGGATTGGAACAGAGATGTGTACACCCGTGGTCATAGCAGTATTATTCACAACGACCAAAAAGTGGGAACAACCCAAAAGTTCACAGCTCAATGAAAGATAAATAAAATGTGACATGTACACACAAGGAATATTATTCAGCCTTATATAGGAATGAAATTCCAATGTATGCTACAACATGGATAGAATTTTGAAGACAGTATGCTAAGTGAAATAAGCCAGACACAAAAAGGTTCAATATTGTATGATTCCTCTTATATGAGGTACCTAGAATAGTTGAAAACATAGAGAAAGTAAAATGGTGGTTACCAGGGGTTTAAAGTAGGGAGTGGGGAGTTATTGTTTATTGGCTACTGAATTTTAGTGTAGTAAGTTGAAAAAGTTTTGGAAATGGATAGTAGTGATAGTTGCACAACAATATAATTGTACTAAAACTGCTGAACTATACACTTAAAAATGATTAAAATGGTAAATCTTATGTATGTTTTACCACATTAAAAAATGGTAAGAAAAAAACATTCACTTTACTCTTCTCTTGCTTGTATGGTTTCTGAGGAGAAGTTGAATAAGTGTTATCTTTGTTCCTCTATAGGTAAAGTGTTTTTTTCTCTTCCTTCTTTCAGGACTTTTTCTTTATCTTCATTATCTATACTTTGAAAATGATATGCTGAGTTGTAGGCTTTTTGGTATTTATTATGTATGGTGTTCCCTGAGTTTCCTGGATCTGTGATTTGGTGTCGTACATTTACTAGAGGAAATTCTCAGGCACTATTGTTTCAAATATTTCTTCTGTTTCTTTCTCTCTTCTTTTCCTGGTATTCCCATTATACGTATGTTATATCTTTTGTAGTTGTCCCAAAGTCCTTGAATATTCTGCTCTTTTCTTTCAGTATTTTTTTCTCTTTGCTTTTCAGTTTGGGAGGTTTCTATTGAGATATCCTCAAGTTCAGAGACTCTTTCCTTAGCCATGTTTAGTCTACTAATAAGGCTATCTTCATTTCTGCTACAGTATTACTGATGCCTGGCATCTCTTTGTGGTACTTTCTTTAGATAGAAGGTCCATTTCATGGAGAGAGATATCACCAGAGATAACTAAAAATAATATGAGCTAAGAGTATCGTAGACTGGGGGGAATTTAGCAATGTCTGTGTGTTCAAAGTCCTCTCTGTGTCCCTTTGTCTCTGCATAGCATGGCAAACATTTGTTTATCAAACATTTGCTTTTCCCATCTTCCTGTGAATTGTTTTCCTCGCCTTTGAAGTTCCAGACTCCCACTCCCTTCTCCTTAGCTTAGGATGGTATATAAGCCTCAATTGCCTCATTGGAAAACCTCATGTCTTTGTGGGACTCCCATATGTACATAATTAAATTTATTTTTCTCCTGTTAATCTATCTTATGTCAATTTAATTATTAGACCAGCCAAAAAAAAAAAAAATAGAAGAGTAGAGGAAAAGTTTTTCCTTCTCTACACCAGCAACTATGTCCTGCTAGGCCTGTAGAGTTTTGGCCAGTGTAGACACAGCTTAGCATTTGTATAAAGACATGACAGTATTACATTTCTGGAATTCCTTCTTTGTGTAGCTTCTTTATCTTTGGTATTCTGTCCTTTGAATTCCTACTGCCACAGCAGGCCTACACTCCAGTTTTTCTCATACTCATGAGATTCCCATGTTCTACTTGAATTCAACCTCCTTACACCTCACTCTGACCATGCTCCCAGGAAGAAGCCACGGTAATTCTAATTCTCACCTTGCATGTTTTCCCTTTAAAAGAGATCACAGCCTTGTGCCCACAGTTGTCTGAAAATGGGTGCTTCATATATTTTATCTGGTTTTCTAATTTACTGTGGGAGTGATAGTTCCCTACTGGTTACCTAATCATGATCAGAAGAATAATTAAGCTGTCTTACTAATCCAATATTTAGATCTACTATTTATTATTAGAAATAGACTAATAAATAATTAAAAGCATAATACGATATAGCTAAAATTCTATTTTGTGATGAAGCATCTACAACTACAACAAAATCACAGCATATCTTTTAATCTGGACAAAAATATCACTTCCAAAAGAAAGAGTAAACAAAAATAAAACAAGCCAATCTGAAAGTCCTTTCTAGTAATACTTATCTCAAGGGTTTACTGATACTGGTTTTCAAGAGATCAATCTCTTTTAAGGGAGTTCAGTTTTTCATCGATTTTTTGAAATCCCTATATCTAGGAAAAAAAAAAATTTCCAGAGAGAATTGTTAAAGTTTATATTAATGTAGCCACCTCTCAGATCTACAGTCTCTTCATTTTACTAGAGAAGTCTCTCATTATGGTTAAATTATTACCATCAAACCCAACTTAAAAAGCTATTTCTGAAATGAATTGATTGGTACGCAATTACTTTCTAAGTTAGGCCATTCCAATATTTTAAACAACATGGACAAGATCATCAAAAGGCCACTGATAGAAAAATTCCAGCTTGAAAGAAGGTTAATATTTATCCTTCTATTGTCCTTAAATCTTGGTGAGTCAGTGACAACTCCCTGACAAAAACACCAATCATTTCTGGTTGTTCATTTTTAAATCTTGATAATATAAAGCATTATTTTAAAATTAAAGTAAGAATATACAAGTTGAATCTACTGCAAGTATAATCCCTTAATTTTAGAATTATTTGGAAATGTGATTTGTTACAAAGCAATTCACCATCTCCTAGAGAATTAGAAGGTAAAGTACTGGTAAAATATGTCGGGGAAGAAAAATAATTTTCTCTCTACCCTTCTGAGTTCTTGGCTGAGACTTTCTGTAATAAAAGACAGATTAACAAGGAAAAAACAAACAGAAGTTTACTAACATGCACACTTCATATATACATAGGAGATACCCAAAGCAAATAAGGCTGTTAGTGCATTCTCCTTTATGATAGAGTTTCTGGTGACTTAGAGTCATCCTTCTCTTCCTGACAGAGGGGAAGACACCCTTACACATCGAGATTTCCTTTATGAAAGCAAATGTACCTCACAAAAGGGTAATTTCTATTCTGTTTTCAGAGCTTCTCCTGAGTCTGCTGCTTTTCTAAACAATGAGCTCAAAATAATCCTTATGTCAAAGACTCACACTGTGGGCTGGCATATTCTACTGCCCTTCAAATACAATGAAAAGGAAATGATTTCATCCATAAATGCCCTATCTCTCATATTATATTAATACTATTAATTAAGAAAAAGAGGAAAATAATTGAGAATATTGTTGATCACACAGTACTGAATACTTTAATAGGTGATTCCTTTGTCTTCCTACCTGTGCTTATTATAGACAAAGGGAAAAGATCCTACTTCTCAAAAGGTCTGTTCTCTTATTATCCCTTTCTCTTCTTCGGCAAGGAATTATTTTTCTATCTTGTGTTCCTCATTCAGAGGAATTCGAAGCCTGTGCAGCAGCACAGACACAAACCAATGAAAGCACAGTAAAGACTCTTAGAAAAAGGTTTTTCCACACCTCACTTTGTCAAAAGATAAACTGAGGCATATTAAAAATTTTAAGAGTTTGAGCAAAAATCGATTCAAAGTGGGCAGCATCCAATCTAGCACATAGAAAGGAGCTCTGAGGAGCTGTATAAAATGCAAGACTTTTCTGGGCAGAAGGGAGCAGGACCAAGGAAGTTATACCAGGCAAAACAGTGAGTTGATTGTTGCAAAGTTACTTTCCTTTAGGGTATGGCAGGGGTCAGTCAGGTGATTATCTAACTAGTCTGAGCAGGCCATTCCTGATTGACTAGTTTAACATTACATTGCTGGGAGAGCTGAAATTGTAATTGTCTTGGTTTGGTGACATGCGGCTTAGCATAAGCGACTCCATATTGTGCTGTTGTCTTGTTTTTAACAACTTACATCTAGTCCATGACTCCATTTGGTAAATGATTTAGATGATCCTTTAATTTGAGCAGTTTTCTTTACTTTGACTTCATGTATAAATATCTCAAATCAAACTCAAGGGCAATATTGCTTCAGAAGCAAGTGAGTGGTTGATTTTGTATGTAACGTTGTTACAATAAACTTGTAATAATGTGTGATATACTGTGGCTCTGGGTTGAGGAAGAATGCAATGGGATATCACTCTAGTCCAGCTCTGAGTCTTGATTTTATGCACAGCTAAAAGACTCCTTTGAGACGACATTTCTGGCTATCCTTTCACGAATGATTCACTTCTTTCCTAACACATGTAAGACTCAATTCTGGGCTTCAAGCTACAGGGTAATGACTAAAACTTCTCGCTTTCTCCTCTCATGAACTTTCCATAATTTCTTCTTCTAAATTTCTTCACATCCTAGTTCTCTTCAATCCCGGAAATGTTCTTGATCATTAGAACACCTGCAGTACATTTGAGAAAGGCAAAAGGAATGTGGGGGAGAATTGCCCGCTAGTGTTTCCCGCTCGTAATCATGACTGAAGGCTGATGACAGTGGGGAAGGGTAGGGAAGTCTCCCTGAGTCACATGAAAAAGATTCCTGCCAGTGATAAAAATGGATATTTTGAGGATTGGGCTCCAAAAGGAGAAATTAAAATGAAGAAAGGATTCCAAAAGAGGGCAAAGAGAAGATAGAAATAACAATGACAACAATCAAAGGTGCTGTGCCTCTGAATTCCTGCAGCATGCTGCTTTTTCTTTCATATGCCGTACTAATTCTAGTGTGGCTATTTTCACCTTCCTCTCCCCTTAAAATGTAACTTGTTTAAGTGCTGTATCTATATCATTAATCTTCATGTCTCCCTTTCCAACACATATGATAGAATTCAATAAATTTTTTTAATTCAAGTGAAATACGTGCAGGTTGACAGATTATGATATAACAAAGCAAGATTGGAAACCCTAGTATTTATTCTTATATACTTCTTTTTTTTTTTTTTTGGTGAGGAAGACTGATCCTGAGTTAACATCTGTTGCTGATGGTCCTCTTTTTGCTTGAGGAAGATTGTCCCTGAGCTAACCTCCGTGCCAATCTTCTTCTATTTTGTATGTGGGTCACTGCCACAGCATGGCTTGAGGAGGAGCGTATAGGTCCACACACTGGATCTGAAACCATGAACGCTGGGCCACTGAAGCAGAGTGTGCAAGCCTAACCACTACACCACTGGGGTGAACTCTAGGTAATTTTTTAAAAATTGCTATAATAGAAACCCATTGCTAGCAAAAAAAGTTACTTGTTTAAGACAAAATAGTGTAAAGATCATGCTTTGATCTTGAAGCATGGTGATCGTTACACCAGATCTTGTAACACCATTAACATTTTGGTATACATTCTTCCAGATCAGGTGCTTAAAAAAATAAAATTTTATACACACACACACACACACATGTATACCTTTTAGGACCTGGACAGCCCAGTAACAACAACTTTGACATTCATTAGAGTCATATGATGAATCTTACTATCAGATACTCAAGTTCTCCCTCTAAAAACTGTCTTGTTTAGACTTTTCCCTTCACGACAACAGCCACTATTTCTTTTTCTTGTTACCCCTTCACTAATTTCACATCCAATATGTCAACTATCCATTATTTTTCTCCATCTTTCGACCTTTTCCTTTCTGACTTTATTTACTCTAGAGTTACCAGTGACTTACTGTAAACGTGTGTTACATACTACATGTCAAAGAAACAAAACATTTTCTTCTCCTGCAAATTTAGTTTGCTTATTCTGCATAATTACAGGAACATAGATGCTTTGAAAATATTTTATAAGATCCTGGCCGTAATCCTACACAGTAAAGTTTATTATTCAAATTTTGTAGATGAGAGATTCAGGAAATTTTCCAGGATCTTACTATTTTCATCTAGATTTCTCAATACTACCTGCAAATCCTGAAACTCAACTCCAAACAACTTCATATTTCAATTCTTATACAATTCTCAATATATACATTTTCAATCCCCAAAGCCTATGCTGATCTTCTTCATTTTCAAATGTCTCAAAGGTCATAAATCTTTCTAATATGAATTTCCTGAATAATTTACTCCTCATTCAGCATATGATGACTTTACTACCCATTATTCCTTCCTTGCATATAATTTCTATCAAAACTTATGCCCTTACTTTTCTTAATATTAAATTCCTAAAAAGTGCTCTAAATTCCTTCTCTTCCTTTCTAGATTGTAGCCATGTTATAGTAGTTTTCAATAAGCAAATTCACCCTCTCTCGTGCTATACCAATATACGTAGTGTCTTCAACATTGAACTACATTTTCCTCTTAGAGTAATTTCTCCTTGCATTCAACACCATACGTTACGTAAAATGTGTGCTTACTCACTGCTCTTCTTATCTCCCACTTTTTCTCTGGTTTACACTGAAAAGGTGTCCCCAGTAATACTGCACTGAATCGACTCAACAGAGAGTCAGCAATGATTTTCACTTGCCAACTCTTGTGGTCTCCTTTAAGTCTTACCCTGCTGACATTACATGTCTGATGTCAGAGAGCCGACCAGTCTGTCCTTGATAAGTCCCCCCACCTTGTGAGAGTGACACTGCCATTGCTTTTTTTTCCCCTTTCCAATAAATCTAGTCTTTCTCTTACTTCCTCTATCACTCTCTTTCTCTTCCCTCACCATAAGTGAATACTGCTTTAAAGCTATTCCTTCTTCTCTCTTTGCTCTCCTTAAAGAACACATTCCTTCTGAAATCTAACTTCCTTCCATTTCTTTAATTTTAGTTATTTTCATAATGGCATTCAAGTTCATCCTTTTGCCCAAGCACTTTGTGGTGCTTCAGACATGAATTCCATCTGTTTGACTATTTTATGCCCTACACTCTCTTGCCTATTCCTCAAACGCAGCAATCCAAAAGGAGTTCCTTATTTCCCAATGAGTTCTACCCCAGATACAACCTCTTCTTGGTTTCTGCTTAGTTGATGGTCCACTATTCATGGCTCAAACTCACATTCACTCTCATATTCATTTCCTCAATAAGCACTTTGTTCCAGGTACTAAACAAAGAGTCATGAATGCACGTGAGTGAAAAGGTACTATGTATCAAGATGACAACTACAATGATTAATTATAACATAGTGTTTGCTCTAAACTACACATGTGGACAAAGAGCTATTGTAGCAAACCAAAGCCAAACTGATTCTGAATAAGTACATGCTACCTCACAAGCCACACAATCCCTATCTTCCATCTAAGAAACACACTCAGCTTATCAACATAAGTATTGACAATTGAGACGCTAGTGTTAACTAAATGGCAGGACTCTGATAAACTGCTTTACAAATTATCTCATTTAATATTCAAAACAACCTGTAGATTAGGTGCCTTTGAAGCAGTTCAGAAAGAGCCTACCCAAAATGTGTCACTTTGGCATCGGGAGTATTTTGAGCTGAGGGCAATCAAGACCCAGAAGATTCAAGAAAAACTTTTACCTCTCCTTTAACTAGGTAAAAGAATTTAGGTAGGGGGCCTGGCTCAGAGAGAGAGCTATTACCAGAGACAATTTTTATGTGAAAGGCCTATTGTATGGCAGGGTAAACATCTAATTACCAACCTCCTGCCCTTTCTACTGTGTTGTGAATTACCCTCCTCCCCTTTGAAGCTCCAGGTTCCTACTCCATTTCTTAGCTCAAGATGACATATAAGCCTCAAGTGCCTGATTTGTCCTTGGGTGCCATATTCTTATGGAGCTCCTGTACGTACAGAATTACATTTGTTTTTCTCCTCTTAATCTCTTATGTTAATTTGATTATTACACCAGTCAAAGAACTTAGAAAGGTAGAGGAAAATTTTTTCTCCCCTCCACCATCTTTGCTATACTATAGATGAGGATTTAGGAATTAGAAATATTAAGATATTCCAAGATCTCTCTGGTTTTCCTTAGCAAAATTAAAGGAAAAATCCAAATACATCTGATATTAAACCTATGATCTAGTACACTAGTTTTCCTCCCTGAGTAATCAAAACTGACTTACTGAGTTTCACAGATTATTTTTTACTAAAGACCAAATTAAGGATGTATGTCAAAGCAATATCCTTTATACTTTAACTTACAATAAATGAATGGATTAGTCACATATAGCAATTAAATAAAAATAAAGAATATTCAAATTACTTGTAGAAAAATATATTAAAATGCCATCTGAATTCAGTTCACAATGTTCAATAAATAAAGGTCTGGAATTTCACTGTTAAATATTTATGATTTTAAAATGTTCCATATTGAGACAAGAGTCAATTATCAGTAATTGCTGAGTATTGATGAAACATTATTTGTTCCACCCAATCTATAAGATATACTTCAGTCAATATCAATGTTTCTCCACTTCAAGCTTTTAATATTTAACAAGGAATGTCAAGAAATATACAAGTAAATAAGCAAGAAGTAATTTGGAAATTAGAGACTACATCAATGTCACTTTTCAAGCCCGTAAGGCGATAAAATAGAATGAAAATTTTCACTTTCATTTAGAGTAAGGAAAATATCACTGATCATGATCATGAAAATAGTGAAAGAAATATTACTTGGTGAGAGCTATCAATGATTATGTTTAGCAAATAATTCCTAACTATAAAATGTTTTACTTGCATGGCATAGAATTTTATGATCGTTTAGAATGGATTGTCGAAGTTTAACCACTACGTAATCAAATAGATTAGATTGTATCATATATACAAAGTCAGGACTATATAGAAAATCAGTTGCACTGATTAGTTTGATAAAGGAAATATAATCTTAAGTGAGAAAATTCTAAGCAACTAATTGTAGTATTAATTTTATGTATGACTGTTGGTAGAAAAGACACAGATTTATTTGACGTAGGATAAAAACAAACAAGCAAAACCTTCAAAATTACAACACTTCAAAGTAAAACAAAACAATACCCTTGAAGCATGGCAGGTTTTGTGAAAAGTAGTTAAATATAAAAATATAATATTCTAGACCTTCAGAGAAACTACTTTTATTGCCCTCTTTCACTGATACCCCATATTTTCAAAATATTTACTTACCAAAAACTAGTATATATAAACAGATATTTTTTTTCTGTCTTTGATCAAATAACCTAAGGTCATGTGATCAGAAATTATATTAAATTGATAAAATTCCAGTTTTAAGTAATGAGATGAGGTTTTCTTAGAAGACTTTAAAATATTAAAAATAACTCATGATTCTCATTAGTACAATATCAATTTCTAAAAGGACAAGCCTTGCAGATGAGGAGACTAGTTTAGCCCAAAGTTCTCAAGTTATAGATAAAAACAAAGCCTCCAAGATTTTAAATAAATTTTCAAGGTCAGGTGATGAATTAGTTAATTGTGTTGGTATCAGAGCTTAAACTTTCTGACTCTTCATAGACTCATCTTTCCATTACACAAGAATTCTCTTTCTTTTAAGGCTTGAGAATTTGAAGATCTAGGAAGGCTTATTTATAGATATCTATAACAAAGTCAAGAGATTTTTCTCTCATAAAAGGCATTTATAATTTGTATTGTGTGAATATTGCTACTAGACTACTGACTCTATTCAAATGCAGTGAAATACATCTCTACCTGAGCTTTCCTGGTGCTCTCTCTGTTTAACATTCCAATTGCTTGATCCATGCCACACACTTGAACTTTAATAGATTTTTCTTTCTTATTTAAAATAAGTATCCTAATGTGTGGCTTTGCTGATAAGTATTTCAAAGTGTATTAATAGTAAAAAAAAAATTTGATGTTGAATACTTAATTTAAAAAATCCTAGTTTTTAGTTATTACTTTAAGAAATATTATTATGCCTAATTTGATGGAAAATGTGTCTGGTGTGCTGATGGGGAAGAGGTTTTCTTGTACAGTAGTTTGTACCTGAGATTGTGGATAGCCATCAAGCTCTCTTCTGAATTTTGTCTTTCACTGTGTCCTCTCCATGGAGAGGGAGCATTGGTGATGTTGTGGATATTGGCTTAACTTGCAAAAACAAGTTCTAGCAGGAGGAATTTCCCCTTTGACCTTCAGCTTCTCCTCTCACCCCTGCTGTTAGGTGCAGGCCTTGCTCTGAAAAGTTCAAAATTGCATTTTGGTATCAATTTGAAAATATATTCATCAAAAATATAACAGCTGATAAAGCAGTCATCTGACTGAAGAAGACAAATTTACTTCCTACAGCATAGTAAAAGGGAAGTAGTTTTCCTCATGACACACCAAATGCTACACGACTCTCAGACAAATCTCTTCTTGATATTATAATGTTTATTTTCTTTTGCATTTTCTTTCATTTATTTTATTTTATTCCTCCCTCGTCTTTAATTTCTCTTTTGTTGGCTGAGTTTCTGTTTCTTCATAAGCCCTACATATTAATCACCATAGTAACAAACTTTGAAAATTTCTTGCTCTTTTCACATTTTAATAATTAGAAGCAAGAGGAAAACCAAAAGATAACTATTAGAAGGGCTTCGAAGAAGGAATAACAACAAAAATCTTTCAAATATAACCTTGGCTTCTTATCTCTTGGTCTGTCTATGCTAACTGTATTTTAGTGTCGCTATGGCTAAGCATGCCCATTCACCTCTAAAGGTCAAACGGACATAAATCTGAGGTATGTGAAATTTCACGTCAACCACTATTGTGTGAAAACTTCATGACATTCCAAAGGGATAAGGAAATAACATTTTAGGTGATGGCACTGCTAGGGTTGTTCTAGAAACATAATTGGTTTATTCCCAAAATTCAAAAAAAAAAATTTCCATCAAAAGTAATAACAAACTCAAATCATTTATCAAAATAACAGTGATTTTTGTGGATGATAAAAAACATTATGAGGACCTGCACAGATAATGAAGTTACAAAGGGTATTTTTAATTAAAAAGCATTTTGAATAAATATACACATAGATATTAGGAGAGTTGAGTTAAACTTATCCATAGATTCTATCTTTTCAAAATTTAGTCTTAGTTTTAGGTTGTTTCATTTTTGGTTTTGCTTTTTAATATTTAATGGAATCATGTCTGTGCATGGTGGGGATGGAAGAAGAATTGCTGATTCAACTCGTTAACTCTTCTTGGAATCTAAAAGAAATAATAATTTAAAAAAGAATCGTCTTCCTAGGGGCTAGCCCCGTGGCCTACTGGTCAAGTTCGGTGCGCTCCACTTTGGTGGCCAGGGTTCAGTTCCCAAGCACAGACCTACAGCACTTGTCAGCAGCCATGCTGTGGTGGCGACCCACTTACAAAATAGAGGAAGATTGGCACAGATGTAAGCTGAAGGTGAATATTCCTCAACCAAAAAAAAAGAAAAAGAATTGTTTTCCTATATTGTCTAAAACTCTTTGACTTATTCTTTCATTGTACACCTGTGTTAATACAAATAAGTTGCATGACAAACAAAAAAAGTTGAAAATGATTGGGACTATATGCACCTTGTCCTATACTGTCAATTTTCCATCAGATAGAACTGAATATAATGAATGTGTATGCTGAATAATGAAATGTTTGAAATTTTAATTGATGATGTAAGCCACAGCAAATCAGAATGCAGATGGAAATATATATGTTTATCTGTTTACATATAGGCTTATGTATGTATATAAATATATTTTTTGTTTTCTTATAAAACATCTACATTAAAGTGGTTATTAGAAGCTCAATTCACTATCCTCAAACATAGAGAAGTTTAGGATTATAGACAATTTATATTTTCTGTCTGGCAAAATCTTACGACTCTTTGAAGACCATTCAAACGTCTTTATTTGGTGATAACATTCTGATGAGTCCCTCCTGTCTCCACTCTCATAAATTATCAGTGGTTCCTTTATGTATTCTGCACATTTGTCTATGAAAACATCAAACCACACTGTAATTATTTCTTTCTGAGTCTAGTCCCTCCAGAGCAGCAGGGGTTACTTCAGTCCTCAGACAATAATGGTACTCCAGTAGATGTGAGTAAGTAGGCCTTTTATTTAGAGAGGAAAAATAAATATTAATTAACTAATGATTAAGAAAATAAAAGGATGACTATATAACAAATGATATTGCTGGTGATGAAGTTATGCTCAGCCTCCAAGTTCCCTAACTCCCAGTCAGTGACCTTTCCTCCTGCATCCAGACAATTCAAATGACTGGGAAATAAAAATCCACTGGGATGGAAAAAAGTGTGTCACTCTGTGGCTTCAAGAGATTGTGTGACTTTTAAATCATTCTTCCACACCGGTGAAATTCTGTACACAAGAAATTTCATCTATATTTATATAATCAAAACTTAATTTCCACATTTTTTGCTGATTTATTTTTTTCTTACATATTTTAATATGTCCTAGTATCTCATTTTTTAATCTTGTTTATTTTTCACTATCCTGGAACTCTCATTTCTTTAATTAGCATTTTCAAATTCATTTTACATACAATTAACTTTTTAAAAAGTAGATAATATTTATTTGGACAAAATAAGACATAACATATATATGTTATAAAAATGATAAAACAAGCATACTACTACAATTTTACCCAACAATCAGCTTTAGGAATACAATATTACAGTTCTGATAAACCCCTAGAAAGACTTCTCAGATTGCTTTTCTTTCATAGACTCACAGAATAACCATTAATGTAGGACCTGATGGAAGATTTTGTTGCTAGACTAGTATTTATATTCACGTGTAACCACATTTGCTTTAGTTGAGTCTTAAACTTCGTGGATTTAAAACATGCATATGTAAGCAACTTAAACCTTTTGCATAGTTTACTGTTTTAATCATTTCCCTGCCTTCTGATTTCTCTTTAATTTCCCATTTATGAATTTTTGCCCCCATGCTTAGTGACTGGCCCTTTAAAATAAAAATTGTCTGGATATTATTTTTTGTTAGTTTACTGAGAAATTTTACATAAAAATTGCAAGTTGATGTCAATTAAAAGTATATTTCCCTCCTGCCTATCAATTATGATTCCCCCATCACTCCATTTCACTTAATTTTCTAAGAAATCCTGCATGGACTATGTTATATTTTTCTCATCAGAAACCCAGACGGTAACAAAGCATTTTGCATGTGTACTATATGGATTACGCATCATATATGTCCATGCTCATAAATCATACCAAGAAAACCACTGTCCAGGGATTTCACAAGTATGAATAGTAAAGATGTTGTGAGGATTCAGGAACTTTTCAAAACCTCTGAAATTTTATTAGGGAATGCTGACAACTAAGCATGTGCTGTGTGCTTACCAAGACCTAGGAACACCCCAGCTGTGAGCAAATAGAAAACTTAGGATTTGGCTTTCAATAACAGCCGCCTTGATTTCACAAGTACAAAAATACACATCATCTCCAAAGAAAACCACCACATATGGTCTGCATTTAATTTGTGCATCAGAATATCCAAGGTCAACATATTAACACCAGGAATCATTGGATTTCATTAAAAGGTGTACCTTCAGAAGCAACAGACATTTAAAAAAGAATGTCTCGACTCTACCCAATAAGAGATAAAGCAAGATCTCATTTAATGCTTCTGTTTAATTAAACACCCTCCACTTGATTTCCTGGGATCAAATGAGAAGAATAATTGGGCTTAATGCTAAAGATACCTGAAATTAATTGGAGAATACTTTCACCTTTATATTTAGGCAATAAAATCTAACCCAAATCCAGTGCTTCATTCTGGCTTTTGACGTTCTTAATAACATGGCTTTATCTTTTCTTTCCAACCTTCTCTGCCATTATTGTCCAGTGTTAAACTCCTAGCACAGTCAGGCAGAATTCTAGTCATTCTAAACTAGGGATTGGCAGACTGCAGTCCACTGGCCAATTCGGCCTATTGTCTATTTAGATACAGTCTTCCAGCAAACAAGGTATTATTTTTACATTTTTATATAGTTGGGGAAAAAAAGAAAAATGTATGACAGAGGCTATATGTGGCCTCCAAACCTGAAACATTTATTTTCTGGCTCTTTACCTAACATACACATCTCTATACCTTCTTTTTTGTCCTTTCTAGGAACCTGGTTCTCTCCAGCTTCTGCAAAGCTATCATCTCAGTCACCCTTTAAAGCCAGTCTCCATCCTTCACCTTCACTAACGCCTAGAGTATAAACTGTATACATTTGACTCCTATTGCACTAGTTGTTGGCACTGCAAAATAGCACTTTAGTATTACGTCCACCCTTTTACTTATACTCATGTTGATTCTCCAAATAAATTGTAAGGTCCTCATGGGCTAGGACTGTGCCTTCAGCCAAGCATATAGCAAGAATGTCTTGACTACTCACTCATGAATACTCACTTACTGCCTTTTGAAACCATGCCTTTTAAATCAGCATATATGAGTATCTTATATAATTTAGTCTCTATTTTTCTATTTAAAAGCTAAAAATACCCACTTTTTAGTCTAGAGACAACCCAAATGATAAATATATCTCAAGAAAATGTAAAATCCATCTTCTCTTCTTTCTTGAGGAAGGTATTAAGCATAACGGAATGTTTACACAGAAGATACGAATTCAAGGTTTTAACTGAGTGCATAGTTCTCTTCTATTTGTATTAATACAGATAGGACATGGCATTGATAATAGAAACAAATAATCCTCATTTCATTCCTGACAGTTTGCATTGCATTGGCCTTACTTTTTTATTTCAAGTCATATCTTCCCCATGATATTGTACTGATAGTGATATTAAAATAAGATTACATTCCTTATTTGCATATCATCATGTCAAAAGATAAGTGAAGCAAGCTAAGACTGGAAACACCTTTTTTTCCATTTAAATATTTGGTATTCATAGTTGAAAGGCAACATCGCGTAGTTAATAAGAATAAAGTTTTGTTTTGTTTTTGTGTGTGTATGAGGGAAATTGGGGCTCTGAGCTAACATCTGTTGCCAATCATTCTCTTTTTGCTTGAGGAAGACTGTCCCTAAGCTAATACCTCTGCCAATCTTCCTCTACATTGTATATGGGACACTGCCACAGCATGGCTTGATGAGCGGTGTGTAGGTCCATGCCTGGGATCTGAATCTGCAAAGCCTGGGCTGCTGAAGTGGAGTGCACAAACTTAACTACTGCACCACTGGGCCAGCCCTTTGGGATATTGGAATTGGCCACTCCAAGATATGGCTCTTTGGCATGAGGATTATTTTGGGTTGGTTACTTTTAAAAACTGCAGACATGAAAGAAAATCTGAAAAGTAGAAGTTACTCTTTGTTAAGAAACATTTACATCTGTAAGGAAAATCTCCATCTGTAAAGGTGTCACCCTCTGTGTACCAGGAACAAGGGGAGATGACCTTACCTCTAGAAACTCTTATCAATGCAGGAGTCAAGGACTTAAATCTGCATAATAACCTTATCCTTGTTTCCTGTGCTTTTCTGGTCATCTCCCATAACTGACTCCCCCACCCCCATCCTCTTTAGCTGAGGATGGTACTTAAGGTGAGAGCTTCTGCCATCTTGGTGAGTTGCGCAGTTTTTCTGGGTCTTTCTCATGTATATATGTTATAAAACTTTGTTTAATTTTCTCATGTTATTCTGTCTCACGTGAATTTAATTCACTGCCTGGCCGGAAGGACCTAGAGTAGGTTGAGGAAATGTCTTCATCCTCTACAGCCCCAAAAGTAAAGATTTTTGAAGCCAAGCAGCCTGGCTACAAATCCTATACAAATATGCGTATACTCCTTAAAACAGTATCTATCATATATTAAGTGTGTAAAAGATAAATCAATAATTAAATATAATACACATATCCAAAACTAGGATTTAGCTAGTGCTTTTTTTGGACAGCATAAATAGTATTTAAAAAAAAAGAAATAATTCACCCATTTGGCATAGTAAGGATTGGTAAAATCATCCTATTATAATTTCTGTTTCAGTTTTTTTTTTTTAAGCACATAGGTCAACATTTTCCTGAACATTACTCTTCCCAGCTGGATTATTTCTATTTTATGAAACTTCAGTAATGGGGGAAAAAAGGAGACTATAAATTATGAAGTAGATATTTATTAATTTTATAGGATAGATCATTTATGATTTTGGGTGTTTGAAACAGGCCCTATCCCCTTAATTAACATAAACTAAATGCATAAATTTTAGCAAACCAATTGATCTTCCTTGAGTTATTTCCTCATCTGAGTGCTGAGAATGTGAACTACCTAATATGAGAAAAGAAGCATCATTGACTTACAAACTAGAAGATCTGAACTGTAAGTTTTGATTATGCAATAACATCACTTTGTGTTCATAGACATGTCAACTGAACTGCACCACTCTTTCTTCAGCTGTGAAATAAGGCTCTAACAAGACTGCCATGTAAGACTGGTAGTGTGAGACGTGAAAGACGGGATTGCAAAGGGCCCATAGAGAAGCTCATTGCTGCTAGGCTTGATGCTAGAGATAAGTAAAGCGAGCATAATTGCCACCATTTTTCTTACAAAATCAGAGAGAATTTAAGAACATTTTACTCGTAGTTAGGCAATATGTATTATGTAAGAAAGATAGTAAAAGCAAAGGTACACAGTAACCAGAAAGCCCACCACCAGGAAGAACAAAATCATAGGTTCTTTGAAAAGGATCTAGTTGTAATGAAAATTGCTGGTCACTTCCAAGGCATAGAGCCTAAAATGGAAGATGAAAAGTTAAACACAGAAATAAGTGGAACTCAAGGTCATGTTCATTTTACCAAAGGAATACAAACATCAGTGAGTCAGAAAAAGGAGAGCTATTTTTTCAGACAGATAGTTCAGCAACTCCTACAGATTTTATCTGGTGTGTTAAAATAAGGCTAAGACTATTCACTCCTTTGTTAACTTATTCTTGCATACATTCATACAACAAGAAATTGAACTGGAAAGTTTTCATACCTTGTTTTTGTTGTTCTCAGATTGCTCATTTTCTTTTGCAGGCCATTCTTGGTTTTGAAAGCACTATAGCTCTATCAAATCTCTACTGATGATAAAATTTGCTTTTAAGATCTCTTCTGTTTTTAGAATTAGCTCAATTTCCTCTAAAGTCACTTGTTTGGTTTCTTTATCTTGGTTACCTCCTTCCTCCTGCTTCCTTCACATGTATGAATGAAGTACTCTGTTGGAAGAAGCAGTCTGCATGATCCCATCTGTATCTCTGAGGACCCATGAACAAGAAGCCTCAAGGAGGATTCTGTGAAAGGAAGTCAGGTGTTATCAACCAGCAGCATTTCTTATAGGCAGGTAGGTTGGAGATCAATATTTGCCAAATGAAAGAGAGCTTTACTCTGAAAATGAAGCAGTTTAAAACATTTTCCTACTTGGAAGGACCGCCTCTTCAGTTTTTCTTTTCCCTCTTTGAGAATTGCTTCCCATTTTGCTCTGCTTCCCACTCATGATCTAGCAAGACAGGTGCTTACTTTTCTTAGTGAATTGCTGTTTGCAATTAGCCTGAGAACACAAATCATGGCTGATGGTGAATCTCCTTGGAGAGGGGAAGGGGGAGTGTTGACTGACCTTAAAACTTTTTAGAGCTGATCTAGGAGTTGCTACAATTAACACCAATTTCTTAGGATGTAGCTTCATCCGTTTCTTCAACTGAAATCTGAAAAAATCATCTTTCCATAGTTAGGAGGTCCTCAGATTTTATGAGGGCTGGCTTTTATGTCCCCAGTCCTTTTATGTTTTCGTGTATTTGTTTGCCTCTGCGTGGATGGAGAGGTAGATTAAATTTGTGGTTGGCGATCTTGAACTGAAAGTACAAATCTGAAATTTAGACCACACTGACAGGAAGTGTATAAATATGTTAGGAATGGGCTAATATCAGAAGCCAATAAATGAAAAGATTACTATATCAATCTAATCAAGAGATATTAATGACCTGAGGGGAGGCAGGAGTCCTAGGGACAGAAAAGAACAGCTGCATTTGGGAGACATGTGGGAGAAAACCACGGGGTTAGAAGATTACTTTGGAGAAAGATAATAAGGGGCAGAGAGGAACCAAAATTTATTTTCTAAGTTACCTGTAATGGTTGACTATAAGTGAAATACTGCAGACATAGAATATAGGATTGGAATAGAACATGAGTGGGACGACTTGTTAGTGGAGAAATGTGTGAATTAATTTCTGGAATTTCTTGAGTTATGTGTTATTTTAGACATATAGATGTTGCAGTCCAGAAGGTAGGTGAAAATGTGATAAACTCCGGTAAAGTGATTGGAAGAGAAATAAGTTTTAGCAAAAAGAAACACACAAAGATCCTATCTTAGGTAAGGAATTGGGCATGGTTTCCATGAACAATTTTAAGCTCATCAGTATTGAGAGTATTAACTAGGATTCTATAGGATGTTTCTGGGACTTTCTTGGATAAAAATTGTTAGCACACACACAAAAAGAGCAGAACACTTACTGAGATGAAGCTGAAAGTGATTTCCTTGACTTCAAACATCAAATAATGTTGCCTGTTTGAAGTTTACATAAATGACAGGATACATTTTGTAATCTATTGTTTCTTTCATTCAAGAATATAGTTATGAAATTCATCCATGTGGTTGTAGGTAGCTGTAATATATTCATTTCTGGATTATACAGTGTATGAATACAATGATCCATTCTTTTGTTTGTGTACTTTTGGGTAATTTCCAGTTTTCAAATATTGTGAATAGCACTGCTATGAAAATTCTCGTATATATTGTGTGGTAAACATTTGAACATATTTCTTCTGGGAATTAATCTAAATGCTAAGTCCTAGAGTAAGCACATATTCAGCTTTAGTTGATACCTCCAAAGAGATTTCCAATGTGACTGAAATTTCCTAACACCAGCAGTGTATGAGATATCCAATTTCTTCACATCATCACCAAACCAGAGCACCAGTTCATCAAGGTGATTATTCCCTGTTACAAAGGCAAAACACTTTTCAATACTACCTAACGTCCTATGCATTATGAGGTTGCATTGGTAGGAACAGGCACTATCCCTGGGCTCTTGAAAGTTTCAAAAACTCGTCCCTCTAATCTTTTGGGGTGGTTGTTTTCGTCAATTCAGGAAGTTGCCCTCGATGTACGCACAGTATGCTGCTGAATCCTCCAAGATGACCCTCTGTACATCTCCAGATTGCTCTCTGTGTGCAGTTCTCTCTTCTCTGGTTCTCTTGTTCTGTCCATCTCGCTGTCTGGAAATCCCTGGACTCAGCTCCTTCACCTCCATTTAAGGGGCAGTTAGGCTCTTCCAGAGTTCCTCCTCCTTTTCCCAGACCCTGAAAACCTCTTCAAGGCGGTGAGCTGGGGGGCATCTTAGGGCTCATGTTATTTGCTTTCTGTTGCTCAGAGATCGTTCTACTTAGTTGCCTGATGTTTTGTGCCAGTCTCACCCTATGGATAGTGATGCTATGGGCTAGAAACACCTGGGGTCACTCACCTGGGCCTGGATCCCCCTTCAGGACCAGTGTGGTAGCTGGACTGGCTCTTGTGGTTCTTACCATGCTTACAAGATGCCCTCAGCAACAACTATCAGGAAACTTTGAAAGAAATAAGGTTTATTACCTTATTGACAAGTTCCTGCAGGGTACATGGCACGCCTGGGGCCCCACAGCGAGAGTGAGGATAGAGAGGGAGAGAGAGCAGGAGAGCAGGCCTGGAGTTCTGCTTTATGGGGGACAAGGGTGGGAGGCCTAGAGTTTTACAGGTCCACTCTTATTGGTGAATTTAAAACATAAGAGCAGGAATTAAAGTGCAGGAAGGAAAGAAAACAAAATTGTCAAGTGGTCACTTATCTAAATCAACCAAAAATCTTTAAACAAAGGAACTTCCTGGGGGGGGCAGCCTGGCTCTTTATCTAGTCATGCGGCTGGCAATGTGTTTCTTTGAGAGCCATCTTTGAAGTGGATGTCTCAGCAGTCAAAGCTTCTCAGACACTCGCATTACCAAAAAGAAAAACCAACTATCAGAGCTTACACTACACCTGCTGTTCAGGGTCTTAAAAACTATTCTTGCACATAGTTTGTCCAATTTCTTAGTTGTTTCAAGCAGGAGGGTAAATCCAGATCCTACTGCTCCATTTGGCCAGAAGTGAAAACTTGATATACAATACACTCGTCATCAGTCTTTTCAACAGATGTTGTAATCCCTGCTGGGAATTTTTTTGATTCATGTTTATTTTAAAATAATTGCTTAATTTTCAGGGTGGCATTTTCTTGTATTTTTAAACTTTATTTCTTGATTTTTTTGTTATTCACAGAATTCAGAATGTTCACAGCTTTATAATTTTAAAATCTACTCATTCAATCAATTCTTGAGAGAGGTGTATAATGATTTCTCCTTATATAGTTGCGGATGGGTCTATTTTTCTTTTTTCTTTTCCAATTTTTGCTTTATATGTTTTGAAAATTATGCTCTCGGGATGATACTGATTTAGAATCATCTCGATGGACTGAGTTCACTATCATCATAAAATAGCCCTTGTATTAGCCATGAGGCTTTAAAGAAACAGAATTAATAGTAGATATATACATACATACACACATACACACACACACACATATATATAAAGAGGTCTATTTTGAGGAATTAGCTCAGATGAATATGGCGGCTAAGAAGTCCCATGATCTGCTGGCTGCAAACTGGAGGCCCTGAAAGCCGGTGGCGTAATTCAGTTCAGGTCTGCAGGCCTGAGAACCAGGCAGGGTTGCTGATGGTGGAAATCCTAGTCCAAGGGCCCAAGAAGATAAGACCAGATGTCTCAACTCCAGCAGGCGGGCAGGAAGCAAAAGCTTCCCCCACCTTTCCGTTCTATCCAGGCCCTCTATGGACTTCAAGATGCTTCCCACACTGGGGAGACAAACTGCTTGACTGCATTCACCAATTCAAATGCAGTCTCATCTAGAAACACCCTCACAGACACACTCAGAAATAACCTTTACCAAATATGTGGACACCCTTGATCCAGTCAAGCTGACACATAAAATTAACGATCACATCCCTCTTTATCTGCAGTAATGTTTCTTGCTTTATATTTTTTGTGTCCAATATTCTACTTGGATCAATATTCTACTTTATCTAGCATTAACATGGCTGCTATGGTTGATTCATCAGGTTACTGTTTCTTTCATTTCCTTTCTTAGCTTTTTTGGGAAGGTTATATTTTGGGGGTTACATAATTCTAGATTGGTGCCTAGATAATTACTGTAGTTTATTCAGATTTTCCAGTAGTTCTCAGATAGAGGTCTGCCCCCAGCCACCTCATCTTACTTGTAACTTGAGTGCATGATTTTATCTTCTATTTACATGTTCAACAGAAGAAAAAAGGAAAGTGCTTGCTTTTTGTAATCTAATCCATCAACATCCTTTTCCTAATTCTTTTCTTCTGAAAGCAAAATTTTCACTTATTTTCTGGATACACTGTTTTATTGCTACTATTAAAATAGATTTCCTTCAATTATAATTTCAACCTGGTTACGTTTCTACATATAAATGATAATGATTTTATAGTTTTTATTTTATATTTCACAAGCTTTCTAAAGTACTTTATTAATTTTGTGAATTTCTCCATTTATTCCTCTGGGCCTTTTAATTTTACAGTAATATTTATACATTAATCTGTGAAGCAATTACTAGATCTTTATAATTATGACTCATTTTATCTTTCTGTTTATTCAAATGCCCTTTAAATCATACAATGTTCTCACTAAAATTATTTCTAAGTACTTCACAATTTTTTTCCTGAGGCTGTTCTAAATATTTTGATGACAGTTTTTCTAGGTTGTTATTACTGATAAATAAGAAAATGTTTAAAATTTGTGTTCTTATAAACTCATCAATTTTATTCATTGTTTTTGCTGATTGTCTTGGGTTCTAAGGTAGCTAATCATATCTTTGATAATTCTAGTGTACATTTATTTATTTTGATATGATTAAGCACAAAAATATTCTTTTATCTTTATAAATTGACATCGGTACAAAATTTCATTTCAAAGATTCAAATATGTAAGAATGAGAACTAACTTTTTTTAAGTTTTTGGAAACTCAATTTGTATTATGTTTCCTCCCAAGTATTAAAACTTAATCCAAATCAATGCTGGGCTCCATCAATATTCGTCTCCTCCACCCTTTTCCAAGAGGACTTATATAACATCAAGGATTTATTAGGATGTAGGGTGAGAAACACCAGACTTCTCATTCTTACTAGGCATTTTTCTACACTGGCATCACTTAGAAAGCAGCTGTCAGTTTGAGTTTGGGTGATTATACCATGCATATTGCTACTGAGTTACCCTGGGAACTAGCAATTTCTACAGATACAGAAAGCATGCTGGATCTTCAGAGCCACTCCTGGGCATACTGGAATCCTGGGTTCTTATACAACACTGCGGGTCAGAAAATTCTGTGAACTTAAGGGTCCTTCGAATTAGAGAACTCCTTCTTCTACAGAAGTTAAAACCACTACCAGTCTAGCCAGGAGGTGATGCAGAGATGTCCTTTACTCTTAAATTCCAGAAAATTATGAGAGCTCTGCCATCAGTCTCATGAGTGTGTTCTATTTCTCAGGGACCTCAGATTTTCTCCTCCTCAGAATAAGAAACATCTATATATTCTTGATTAGAAAAGCTCTGACTCATTAGAATTGTTTACAATTTATTGCCTATACCCTAGAAACCTTTCTTTTCCACTGAGGCCTTAGACTTTTGAAAGACAGATTAAATCATTGACTTGTCTATCCACCTCTGTATTCCACCACACAATCCTTTCTCTAAAGCATCAATCAATATCCAAAAATATCATGCCCTTCATTCATTACACATCTATTACTTGCCTTAATTTATAATAGTTCACATTTTATTTTCCATATATATATTACATATATATGAGTAGGTATATATTAGGTGTGCTTTTTTTAATCACCATTGTCATCATCACTGTTATCTATTGAGCACTTACTTTGCTCCAGAACTTTTAGGTACTGTGCAATTATAAAATCTAAAAATTATTAATAATGATGAAATTTCACATATTTACGTGTATGTTAATAATATGCTAAAACCTTTATGTTTATTACTTCTATATTCACGTATTTTTGCTGTTGCTTTATTTTCTATTTTTTGCTGCATGGTCAGTGGCTTGCTTTTTTTACTATTAGACAGATTTGAGAGGTAGAGCTTCTACTTTTAATTCACTTTCTCTGTATATGAAAACCCTGTATTTACCTATAATTCTATAATTAGAGTCTTTTAATTCCTCTCTGTATAGGAAAGAATTTAGGAGAATTTGACTATGGTTACTTTAATCTCTAGACCACTCAATTAGCTTTTGTTAATATTAAGTCCTTTGGCTTACCATTATACAGTGTTTTTAGTATGTATTTCATTTTGGCAATTATATTAAATTTTATCCCTCTATGTAAACCTATTTTTTAGATTTTTCTTGATTTATGCCATCTCATTGTTTAGCAAAAATATTATTATTTTTTGGCCATACTATTTTATTCTTAAGTTTATGAGTTTGTAATTTAGACTAAGAGTGAGATGGGACTACTTTAAATAATGTTTTATTTTGCCAAAAAGAAAGTGTAACATTTTCAAAGGTCCACTAAAGTTATTTTTAAATTTTGAGTTAGAAACTTTCAAAATATTGCTGACAACTGTCTGACATCCTTGAGTATTGCTACAGGTGGGACAACTGTCTTTATCTCTTTCATAATTTTTATTACTTTATTTTTTCTCTCCAATATGAGCAACATTTTTAATCTTATACACTCTATTAGTTAAGATTTTCTTACCTTTAGCATGGTCATATTACTCATGCAATTTGAATTATTTTATAATCCTTTCTCATTTCCCTGAGTTTTCTTTATATCTTCCCTTTTAATCTCTGAAGAGAATTATATCTATCAAAGAGACTATCATTATATCTCTGAGAGTCACATAGACTTATCATTCTCGTATTTCTCCTTATGGGTGTCGGTTCTTATTTTAAAAGAAGTTATCCGTGTCTTTTTGCACTATTTACATCATCTATAAGGGCACCTAGCCCACCTGCCAAGACTTCAACCAGTGCCCCGCTGTAATGGAGACCATCGTCCTACTAGGGGGGTTCTCCAATGGCCAGATGCAATACCTGGGTCTCATCAAGAAGGATACCAGCAAGCTGTTCAATAAGGAATGGCTGGTCGACAAGCCCAAGGTGACATATCCGACGTGGCTGCCTAAGTCAGAGAGCCTGTTCCTGGTATCACATGCCAGTGGCCACCTGTACTTGTACAACGACAGAGGCCCACGCGCCTGGGGCCGGCCTGCTGAAGCAGGGCCAGGTTTCCCTGTCTACAACTGTCAGGCGCAAGGGTCCCCTAACCCTGTGACCACTGACAGGGCGGCCTTCCGGCCTGCAGCCCGCAGGAGCTCATGTCAGCCAGAAGGGCCAGCGTGCGTCCTCCACTCTCCGTCCCTGCTCCTGCGTGAGCTCCTAAAGAGCTACTTGGGGGGCCCACTTTGCGTGTTCTGGAGCCTAGACGGCCGCTGTGGGGTGACAGGTGGCAAAAATGACCTGGTTACTGTGGCCCTTCCCCGAGGGCCCAGTGGTGGCCTGCAGCATGGCCCCAGGGCGCAGGTCAAAGCCTGGGCTCACAGGTCTACTGCACGCTGGCTGAGCGGGCGACACCAGTGCACACGGCCCCGGACAGGGAGGAGGGGATGGGCCCTCGCCCCTGCCCCTGCCCCTGCCCCTGTCCCTGCCCCTGCCCAGGCCGCCCATCACTCACCTGGCTCAGCTTGGCCGCTACTAAGGCGCGGCGTGCGGCCCAGGAGCTCGCTGCGCACGCGCAGCAACCTGCCCAGGCTGGTGCCGGCGGTGGGGTGCAGCTCCCTCGCGGTGACTCCGCCCTGGCCCGTCATAGGCTAGTGGTCCTGCGCCCATAGTCCCCCACCTGGCGGGTGGCAGAGCTGGATGGCCAACCCATGGCCGTCCTGGGCCACATGTCTTGTGTCCTCCCCTCCATCCGGTCCCGCTGCTAGCTCCCCTGCAGGGCTCGAAGATGGCCCCGGGGCGGCCTCTGGACGGCAGTGTCACCGCCGGCCAGGAGGGCCGCAGCCAAAGCTGGGCTGGGCCGGACAAGGCCCTCACAGATGAGGAAGCCGAGGCCAAGCAAGAGAAGGACCTTGGCCCAGGTCCTGCCACCCAGGGAACTCCCCAAGCAGCACAGCGGTGTGAAGCCGTGGATGTCTGGGTCCCCACCCCATGTCTCGGCCTCCTGGCCCTAATCCTCCCCGTTGACCTCACTGATCACCTTATTAACAAGACTAACCATGACCATGAACTGCTTGGGTCCTCACCCTGAACAAATCTGAGGATTGGGCAGAGGATCCCCCAGACCTGACCAGACAAACACTGGGGGTATGCAGTGGCAATGCTGCCTCGCTTGTCCCCATCCACTGCCAAGAACAGTGACCCTTGCCTCCTCCTGCATCTTACCTTCCACCCTGTCCCCAGCATGTGACTGGTCACTCTTCCGAGAGAAATTAGCCTCCCACAAGAGCACCAGCTCTCTGCAGTGTGCACCTCTCTGTCCAGTGGGCAGAGTTGGGGGGAGGTAATATCTACCCTTCCCCACTGCTGTGTGTGCTTTCAAAGAGTGCTAAATTCTGGAAGCCCCTCTGGGTCCTCCCTGTTCTCCAGTACCTCTTATTTATACTAAAGTTCTCTGTTTTTTGAAATTGTGTACTTAATACAAATTTCCTCTGACTCTTCAGGATGGCATGCCCTTTCCTTATGTGCCAGTTTCTCCTACGTGCTTACTTTTGCAGGCACTTGCCAACAGTAAGTGATTTGATTATGTGAAGTGTTGCAGCTTTAGAAGCTACATTCTCTTCGGTTGCTGATAATATCTAGTTTGCAGCTCAAGAGAAGCTTGATGTGAACAGGTTCTGTGCATCATAATATTGAGGAGCCATTTACATAGAATAGCTCTGTAGGACAGAGGACAGATCTCCTTCTAACACCTTCCTCCCACTCTCTATACCAATGGATTAAATGAAAAAAAGAAAGAAAACAAACTGTTGTATTCCGGTATTCTAGCATGGTATTATCACTCCTTTCTCTCTTGTCTACAAATATTACTTGTGGAAAACAAATAATTACATCATGCTGAACTTTACCGTTATCCATAATCCTGACATACAACAGACCGCCACTCCCTCCTTGACATCTCTGCACCTCTCACTTCTCTCCATGTTTAAATCCCATATCAATATCCCCCTGAAAATGTACAACCTTGCCAGCTATTCTCCTTGCATCTGCTCATACCCTTCTCTAATTTATTCTCTACATTAAGGGCAGGATATATTTACCTGAAATGTAAATAAATCCATGTAAGTCATTTATTTGCTGAATATCCTTCATAGGCCCACCTAGTGACCTAGTAAACTAATAAAAATGGTACAGAAAATGAAAAATGACTATCCATCTAGCCTCATCTCTTCCTCCCAAGTACTTGATATGTACCTATTTACCCAAAAGATTTGCTTATTTCTTAGGCATTGACACTATTTACACTACAGACATAGTGCCAAGAGATGGGTGGGCTTGGACTATTAAATCCTGTAATCTCCGTTCATCCTTCCACTATAATTCCCCAAAATATACAATCTACATAAAAACAGAGTAATTGCTTTGCTCAAGTGGCTTCAAAACAATTGTTATAGTCCCTTCCTTTAAACCAGATTGCCAACCCAAGAAAACTCATACCTGGGATTGTAAAGACCACAAAAATTGGAAGTCTTAGCCATTACCAAAGTTTACTAATAATTTCAAAATTTCAATGTAAATGTGAGACATTGGTGAAGAAGCGTGGAAGTGCAGGATCCCCACTGCACTCGCCAGAGTGTCGCTTGCTGTGTTAGGATATCCTCTGGTGTGATTTTAACATTCATAGTCTGTAAGTGGTGCATGTAGGTCAGGAAACATCTGCAAATTATACCTTGTTAATTGCATAGTTTATGTTACATTTCTCAAGGAGCTTCGGTAGCTGGAGTAACAGAGGATGAATGTAGACCTTGGCATTTCTGATTTTTATAGAGATATCTGCTCTTATTTCAGGACTACTTTGGGTCTTGTTCAACACAGAATAAAAGTGATGATAAAAATTGTTAATTGCATGGATCATTTGATTGTCAATTATATTCACATATTTTAAAAGTGGAACACATAAATTAAGAGGGCAGCTGGCTTTAAAACGGCGTATTTATGGGAAACATACATTTTAATATCAAGTTGTGTTTTCTTTGTTATGATACCTAGCTACCCTCTGTTCTAAGGGTTGTGCCTCGTATTTATCATGTGAATTGGGCAGGAATAACCTTTCTGTACTAAGGTAGTGTCTATGTAGATCTTGTCCTTTTCCATCTGTTTTGTCTTTGATCAAAACAAAAGTTCATGTTATTTGGAATTCAAATATTTTAAATGAGAGAACTTACTGTTCCAAGAAACCCCATGTGCCAGTGAAACATTACTAAGAAACAGGAAACTTCCATGAGTTAGATAACTTCCTAGTTAATATAAAATTATTTTAAATTTCTTTTTCTTAGAGAAACCTTCAGGTTACTGCTTTGTATTTACTACCACATTTTGAATAATACATTTACAAAGAACTTGTGATGCTTATTGAAAAAAGGATATTATATGTTGTTTATTAATTATTTTATCCTGCTTTACATAATTACTGCACAAACTACTTGTCCTATTATTATGTCTTGGTTCACAACTTTTCATTAAATTAATTTGGATAGATACCAATTACACACACACACACACACACACACACATACATATATATAAGAAACACTATGTTACATACATATATACATAATGTATTAGCATATCTGTTGAATATTAAAATATGGGTTTGGCACAATGACGTGTATTTCCAATATGACTGAACTTACAAACAAAAGTATTTTATTGAGCAGGAAACCACTCCTGGATTTTAATATTCAATCAATAATTCTGTCAAATTGAATAGAACATTCTTACTAAGTGTTTAAAGAGGAACTTCTTTTCAGTTAGAGATTTTTTTCTATTTCCATAGTTGCATAGAATATATAGTTTTACTTTTAGTTCACACTAATTCTTTGTAAATTTTTTCTTGTTCTCATTTTAAAATGAAGGATTTGGGTTAGTTTACAGTGAAACTTGTTGTGCTCATTTTGATCCTGAAATATTGGCTTATTTTATTTTTCTAGTCACAATTTGATGGAGTTTAGTCTATGCTCCTGTTTATAAAGGCCCAAACAAAGAATAACCTCTGGAAAATAACTAAAAAGATTTGTTGGGAGATTTGCGCATAAGTAGTATGGCTCATCAAATTTGTTGAGATCCCAAATCTCCTTAATATTAGTATTAATATTCTCCTTGATATTATAAATGTATAAACCAACTAGGTAAATAACTAATCAAGAGCTTTTTTGTTAGGTTTCCTTAACAGGAATGAGGGGTGATGGGCATGGGGGGAGAACGAGAGAGAGAAAGGGAAGACATTAGGCAGTAAATAAGAAAATGAGCATACATGAAAAAGAACAAGAGAAAATGAAATTTTCCTATATAATTAGTTAGTAAAACCAAATCAAATTATGACTAAAAGCTCAGAAGAAAACAAAATTCCAGACACAATATTACAAGCAAGTTTCTTCTTTTTCATGGCTAATTGCCTTTGCTAGGCTGATGCAGAGAAGACTATTTTTCTGTTTCTATGCAGATGGAATAGGAGCAAAAAAGTAGGCAAGTTGCATAGATGTGATGTCTAAGATTTTCAACATGGACTGTATGTCTTCTGAAAACCAGTAATATATTCCTGATGGCTTCACATAGATGATGGATGGTACCACTTGAATCAGCAAAACAGGTGCACCCATCCAATTCAAAACTTAATGCAACTTAAAAATGCAAGAGGAGCTAATTCTTTGTAATTCGGCAGCTTGATACACCTTTGAAACAAGACAAAATGATTGAGAAGGAAAAGCAGATCTCATGGGATAATGTATTTTAAAGGCCTCTTGTTTCTTTCAACCTCCTGATAGTGCGTTACAGCAAAATATCAATTTTGTTAAGATATTTATAATAAGCCTTTAAATTTTTCCAGTCTTCCATTTAGCAAAATCACGTGGTGCTTTGCAGATGGCAGGATGTTAGCCCTAACTGCCCCTCAAGTGAACTTATCCTTAGGTTAGACAGTGTCAAGTTATTTGCCAACTACATGTCAGTGCATTGAAGGCCAACTTATCAGTTTGAAACCACAGCAGGACTTCTACTGGATAGAATGTTATCATCTGTTTTGGAGCACAGCCAGAACACTGAAGCTAAAATTATTCTATATACTGAAAGTAGTATTGATTATCTGGCTAAAGTAGTGTACTTAAATATTAGCTATTTCATTAATTATCAGCCAAATTAGCATATTCCAACTAGAAGAGGGAACCGGGAGTATTACTCACTATGACATTTGGTGCATCTGTATCGTTCATTGCACCTAAGTATTCTTAAAACACATTTTAGTGATTATAATCCATAAGTATCTTCTCTGATGACAAGTATATACAACCATTTATTATGATATTTTCTGAACCAGTAGCAAAGTTTTTAAAGATATATATTCAACTTTTAAAGCATAAAGACTACGACAAGTAATTGAGTTTTCTTTTTTTTTTCCTTTTTCAACTTGTATGCACAAATGAAAATGTGGTCATCTAACATTCAGAGTTATTTCTGCCTTATAGATAGCTAAGTAGAGAGTAATACAATGATGGCATTTTTGTCATTATGGTCTACTGTGTCTCCAGGTAACTTTTTGTTGAAGTCATAATGCGATCCATCTATTTTCTTTACATTTGAAGATTGCTAGAACCTTGATATATAATGAGTGTGCAACATGGGAAGCATATCTGAGAAACATAGAGGATTCGCTAAATTAAAATGTGTTGACTTCAACCTCTTTTTATCTGCATTTATTAAATGCCATGTTTTCTTTCACTTATATAAAGGCTTTAATATTTCAGCACCAGTAATCCACTGACATCTTTCACACAAAGTTATCTATAACACCTTTGTACTGTACCCTTTAACATTACCTCTCTCCCTACATAAGCAATAAAAAGTAACATTTTTCTAGTAAGGAGATTTTTCCTCCTACCATGTTGGAATGCAGTTTGATATTTATTATCCATGAAAGCAGAGTGGGTTTTAAACTAGATAAAACATGTTCTTCTCTTTCTAATTTAAAACAAAATGTTTTTTCAGTTTTCTGTTTCCTGTGTTCATATTCCAGAATACACGCCAAACCACATGCTACTCAGTTGTGTTATGATTACTATATTATACATGCCCATTAAGTTTATTTCCTCACTTAATATATACTATAATGGGATCACAACTGGTCTCCATGGTCTTGTCAGATTACGTAATAATTTTTGAAAGCAAAATTCTGATTCCCCAAATTTGATAGAACGCATCTGACAGTATCACAGCCACACCAACCGGTAGAAAGCCAAAATATGCTGTTCCCGTAGAAGCTATCTCATTTACACAAGGTCTTACAGATGCATCAGGCATTTCTGGCCATAATAGAATAGGGACAGTAGTTGGTGATTGTTCATTGACATGAATGAGACAGCCCTCCATTTTGGTTTCCTTGCTTCCTTTTGTGTGGACACAAAAATCTAATTTAAGACCTAGAAGTAAATGAGTCCTTGCCATTTTATTTCCTGATTCATCATCTTATATTAGAGAGACTTGGAGTTATATTCAAAATGATATTATGTAACCCAATGAAGCACGGCATAACCTGTCATATCCTAATATAATAAGATATGATGTATTGGAAATCATTTAAAGCATTCACTTCATTTCAGGTTGGGTACTTGCTATTGATTCATGTGGATTCTTATCCTGAATTAATTTTGGTATGCATGAAAAAATGTTATTAGGATGAAAACTCCTCTCAAATCTTTGTAAGTTGACTGAATGTTTTTATGTATTTGCTACAGCTTTATTAGTCCCTTCAATGGATGTAAATATCCACCTTAATAGAATTATTTTGTATACATTCTTCTTTGTCACCTCTTCTTCTTCTCAGGTGTACATCCTTCCTTATTTTAATTTTGCTATAGACATTTGAATGAACCTAGCGAAAATACAGTAAAGAGAACAATGGGGACATGCCCTATATGAATATTATTGAAGGATGAGTATTTTTTTTAACTATTGAAATCTTATTGAGCTGAGGATGACATGAGGAAGCATGTTATATCCATAGTAATGGCTAAATTATAGTAAAATAATAAATACCTTTAAAAAGAAAGAGCCAGAGCAATGCAATTCTCCTGGTTAAATTTAAGCAAGTGTATTTACTATAAACAATTTAGTATTACATTTTGTTTTAAAAAATCTTATGTAACTGTTAAATCCTTTGATCATATGAATAAACATAGCAAGTTTTTAGACCTGATATTTCCCAAATGGAATCAAAGTGCAAAGGAGTGCTTAAAGGAGAGCGATGTCCCTCAAAGGTTATTGTTTTGGTTTGATTTTAGTGTTTATTTTGATTTTTGTTTGTTAATTTTTCTTTTTCCCACTTGAAGGGAAAAGGCAGCAGACTCTTCCTCTGCACATGACATATTTCCAGATGAATATTGGTGTTTCTTGAATTTCTGGAACTAACCATGGAAAGTAGTGGGTCCATGTCAATTACACTCTTCTGTAATCTTCCTCCTCAGTTGTTCTCCTCTGAGGTCTTCAAAGATAAAAGCGTATACTGAAGAAGTGTGAAGCCTCAAGTAGCACTGTCTATTTGGGAGTATATTCCTAGAGTATAAAAGTTTCTCAAGTTTTTTCAAAAATAGAAACATTATCAGTTGGTTGGAGGTTTTTTTGACACAAGATAAACTCTGTGGTCTTTATACATTGTTCCTTATCTAATAAAATGGCACTATCAAAATAAACAGATAGGTACTATCAAAATAACCTGAGATGAATTTAACTCATCCTGAGCTATCTCATTAGCATATACTATCTAGGGGCCCACCATAGGCCAGCTCGTTAGTGTAAAGTATCAAGTGTGGTCCCAGGAGCCCGCTGTGAATAAAAAGATACTCCTATCATCTGGAAATTCCAAGGGTTTAGAGGCTTCCTCCCAGATACAAGGGACAAAGGCCAGCCACATACCTTATTGTACAACAAATATTTACTCGCTTCAGTAAATTGGGACAGTAATTTAACCTTTGTTCCTCAGTTTCATCAATTTCAATATGGGGATAATATCAGAACTTATGTCAAAGAGCTATTGTGAAGTTTAGATAAGTTAATATGTATAACATGTAGTTAATATATGGAAAGCATTTAGCGTGGTGCCTGGGACATATACGCCCTATTAAGGTGTTAATAATTATACTAATGATTATATTTATTATTTAATAATAATTATTTCCTAAAATGAAGTGCTTTTCACCATAGTCAAAAGCAGATAAGATAACATCAACGGTTCTCTTTTGGAACAAGTGAATTTGGTTAAATGAAACATCCTGAAAAGAACTTATAATTTGTATCCATTGGGAAAAGAAATCAGCATAAGTCCTCTTAAACAGAGAGTTAATGCATATGTGTGTATTATATATATGTAAGCATCCACATTATCCATCTCTGTGATTATAACAATAAAAAGAGTCCCAAGCCAGATGCAAACATCCTAATAAGTTGTCCCACAGAGGAAAGGTCTGACGTCTAGATCAGGTGATTGGGTTTGAAGACTCTTTAACGCTATTATTTTACTCTAGGTGAACTTTTTGTGGCTTCATTTAGGGTAAACAGTAAGGATATTATCAATACTTGCATTTTTGACTAAGTAAGTATTTAATTGTTGTCAAAATTTCCAGTCAATTAGAGCTCATGCGAAAGGTACTATTTTTATGATCCTTTTGTGTCTTGTTTTATAAAGCAACGTTTTATTTTCCCTTCATTTTTACACTTAATACCTTTTAATATCATTAACTTCAATGATGCTGTATAAATATGAAAATATTTTTGTCAACGAATACCTGAATGACTGTGCTGGAAATCAGAAATGCTTAGTGCCTGTTTATTTGGACAGTGGAAAGCGTACGATGTGGAGCAGAATCTGCCTTCCACTGCAAGTTTGTCAGCACAGGAGGTCCGCAGCTCAGCGGGCAGGGCTGGTGAGGAGGTGATTACCTCTACAAATCAGGAAAATATTTCCAGCCTGCTTTTAAGTCACATGGAGATGTTCGAGCAGCTTCACTCTGGCAAGATTTCTTAACTTCATTATATTTTCCCCGTTTCCCAAACCATGCTGTCCTTATTAAACTTTAACAACTTGCTGCCTTCCTCCACCCCTTAAATGTGAGATTCTGAGGCTCTTTACAATACTTTTGCTTTACAATGGGCAAAATTTTATCAACCCTGTTAATTTGGGAGTATTTCTATCTTCCTCAAAATTTATAGTATTTTTCTATGCGATCATTTTCAAATGATTAGAAAATGTTTTTTTCATTACTCAGGGGAGAACGAAGCCTTGTCAGCCTGTGCAGGATGCTTGAGTCCACAGCTCGGGGCGAACTGAGGAGGTCAGGTCAGCACCAGCGAGGTTTTGGGCCTGCAGTTTCCCACAGAGACTTTTTCCTAATAAGATCTCTGTGTATTTGTGTTTCTTACGATCTAAATTATTATGTTGTATCATTTTCTATTTATTTTTGTTTTATCTTAGCATTTATAAAAGGATATGGAAACTTCCAACGTATGTTATAATACCTAATTTCTAATATCGCCAACCATCTCATTAAAATACTCATGAAAATACAAAGATACATTCAAGAGGTTTTACTGTCCAGGAATATAGGTGTATGGGTTGTGGGGACCTGGAATTGGCCACCCCAAGATATGTCTCTTTGGCATCAGGATTATTTGAGGCTGGTTGCTTTTGATAAACTGGAACAGGGAAGGAGGCTCTGAGGAATGGAACTTGCCCTTTGTTAGGACACCTTTACATTTGTAAGGTAAATCTCTATCTGTAAAAGTTGCCTCCCTCTCTGTACCAGGAAGAAGAAAGGAGATGACCTTCTCTCTAGAAACTCTTAATCAATACCAAAGGCAAGGACTTAAATCTGCATTTTATTGTGCTTGTCTGGTGACCTCCTGTAACTGACTTCCCTCCTCCTCCCAACATTGGCATTTCTTTAAGGATTAAGCATCTTTCCTTAGGCTAGGAACTGATTGCTGAGCTCACCTGTGACCAGCCGGGTCAAGACAATAGACTTGCCTCCAGCTACGCCCACTGAGACAGCAGACCACTACCTGCTGTGTCCATCAAGTGCTGTGCCGACAGGGCAATCTTGTGACTATTGTGGGAGGGACATTTCAATCACATGTGAAACACCCTATTTGGGGGTATATAACCACTCTGTGCACCCCGCTTCTTCAGTGCCCTTTCTTCCTTCGGGAAGAAAGGCCCCGGGCCATGGCTCCTCATAAAGCTTTGTTTAATTTTCTCTTGCTATTCTGTCTCATGTGAATTTAATTCGTTCTCCGGCCAGAAGAACCCCCATTTGGGAAGAAGAAATGTCTTCCTCCTCTACAGGGTCAATTATAGGCCAGAAATCATGGGAAAATTTTATTCCATGAAGTTGTAGGCTCAGGCAGAAAACTGATGGAACCCAAGCAATATTCTGTAGAAGATTTTGTCTTCCCAATTTCACTTATCATCATTACATCCAACAGGTGGTGCTTCCCCCAGCCAAAAAGGGGTGAAGATTTCACTAATGTTCACAAGTAGTTTCCCAGGTAATTAGGACTTTGTCACCCTGCGCTATAACTGGTCACTACCTCTCCTCTACAACAGATATGCAGTGTAAATCTCAGCAATGTTACCTGACCAATTGTGGAAGTGAATAATGAGTGAAGTTGCACGCTGGGAGAAGTTAGCAAAAGTGCCATCCCTCGAAAAGTCATTAGATTATCAGAGGGACGTATTCTGTCCTACATTCATTCTTTGATATATTGAAATGCCAGGCACGAGCTACTTCAAATTATAGGCTTTATAATATCATGCAAATGGAAAGTAAGTATCTGCTTAAGTCATCACATTCCTGGGAGCTAAGTGATTTAAAACCAAAACCAAGAAACTTAGCTAGGGGATATGCATAAAACTGAGCCTTCAGGTGAAGAACTGAGAGGGAGATTCTATGATAAATAAGTAAACAGGGAAGAAAGGCCAAAAAAAATTCCACTTCATTCTTTAGCAATAAATTGGAGACCTGAAGAAGTCTACTCTCATTTAAGGATCAGTAACACCCATGAAATATCCCTAACGTAAAAAGTAGAACACAACACAACTTCCAACCAGAGATAAAGAGCTTACTTTTCACAAATGTATCATGTAGAAATTAGCAGTGATGTTTTAAAGTGGATAATTTATGGGCTGGATAACAATGAAGCATATTTTGGAGGACTTATTGGCATCCAAACCTCTGTAATGGATGTTGTAGAGCACTCCCAGATCACCCCTTCAGGTGGGAGGCACTCACCTCCCCCAGCCTTCGGGAATGTTGCCTACTGATAGCCCACTGCGGAGTCTCTCCCCAGGACCCTGCGCAAAGAATCTGCTTCTCCAAGGGCTATTCCACCTCCTGGGAGGCAGCTCACCTCCAATGACTGATCGTGCAAGGGTGGTGCAAAGATTCATCCTGTTTGCCTCACTTGCAACTCTGCACAACTCTGAAGGGCCCTCTCAGCTTCAGAACTCCCTGTGGGGTCAAAGGAGGCCTTTGTGCCACTCCTCCCTTGTGTATTTTGCTTCCCTCACTTCATTACAGATGTTGTTTCTGAGTGCCCTCCCCATTAAACTTCATGGACACAAATCTTCCTCTCACAGTCTGTTTCCCAGGGAACCAGACCCGTGACAGTTAGTGCCAGAAGTGGTCTGAGGAAGCACACTGTAAAATGAGTTTTTGGAACTGAATTACCTCCTGGTTGCTTGCCGCAGTAGCATGCAATTGTTAGAAGTTTTAAAGGTATTAAGTTGAGATGGTGTACGAGTGAAAGTGAATGTGTCTTGGAGGTGAAATGTATCAGGCTCCAGAATTACGGGGAAAAGTTATTACGGAGACTGTGGAATTGGTTGTTGCTAGGGGCAATAGATGCTTTAGTAAAGGAAAATAAAAGGCTGGGGGTGACTATTCAGCAATTAAAGGCTAAGTGTGAAAGCCGGAGGGCCTCCTTGGCAACATAAAGAGAGACTCTCATTTCTTCCAACTAGAGGGCAGGAAAGTGGTGTACTAAGACAAAGACTTTATCATCAGGGTAGCAGATCTCCAGAGATGGTTGAGTTATCAAGCCTACAAGTCCCGTAGACTAAGGAGAAATTGGATCCTGACACATAGGTACTCTAGGAAATCTTGAACAACCACTTTCCTTTAATCTTCTGAGCTTGAGCAAGTAGTCCCCTCCTCACTACTGACCTCTACTCCTTCACTTCTTTAAAGAAGATGAAATGGCAGGTCCTTTACATCAGGGATAGTTTACTTTACATCAGGGATAGTTTATAAATATGGGAACACTTCCTTGGGGTATATTATTTAACAAAGTGGGAAAGACTCCAGGACACAGTACTAACACACTGTTAGGATGACTCTTGGAAGCAGAGAAAACAGTGGTCCACATTACGTGAAATAAAAATGCCAGCATTATAAGAAGAGATCAAAAGGCTTAGAGAAGTGGACATGAAGCCAAAAGAACTTTGTATATCTCATTAAGAGGCATTAAACAACCAAATAGACAAAACAACTCCCCTAGTTGATTACATTACACCTCTACCTCTCTGGAAACGGTGCAGATTCATCTTGATTGGAGTATGCCCATATTCTGTCCTGCCCTAGAGCCTCAGACAGCTCCACTATTTCAGGCTTCCAAAGTGTTCGATCTACGAATATAGGATGCACCATAACATTTCATCAATTCAAGTACTCTACTTTAAAGCAAATCACTTGGAGTAGTGGTCACATGACTATGATATTGTATCTACTGGTTGTATTAAATACACACTACTCAGATGCTGCTAGCCTCATAGTTACATTGGAGTGGCTTATGGAAGTTACAACTAAAGCAAAAGCTTTGAGATGATACCCTGAGAGGATGGGGTGCCACCCTCCAGAATGGAGTATAAACCGTAAATCACTAGCCATTATATGGTGTTATATCCTTAATATGAAATCACAAGACTGGGAAGTAAGAGATGGAAATAAGCGTGACATCACTTGGCATCACTGCGATTCAGTCATTTGGGGGAATTTGTGCTTCTCATCCCCACAACTCTGGGCCCTGCAGGTGTGAATGTGCTTGTTGTTAGAGGGGAAATTATTTCACCAGGGAAGCTTCATCTTCCACTTTATCATTTTAGACTCCTGATGTCAACAGACCAGCAGGCAAGGAAAGGAGTTGTCATCCTGCCAGGTAATGATCCTGATCATCAGAAGGAGGTAGAGTCTGTATTACATACTGGGGCTATATAATTTTGATCCAGGAGATACACTGAAGATCTCATAGTACTGCCCACCCAGAGTTTGATAATAAATGGACAAGTGAAGTAACTGTAGCCTGGGAAGTACATGGTATCTGCTATGGACTGAATGTTTGTATCCCCCAAAATTCATATGTTGAAGTATTAACCAAGAAGCGAGGTCTCACCAGACACCAGATTTGTTGATGCCAACACTTATGGCATCATAGGGAGTTCCCTAGAATCGGTACATAGAGGAAAGAAGACACAGGCCTGGTTAAAAGATGGTTCTGCATGATATACAGGCATCACCTGAATGTGGACAGCTGCAACACTACAGCCCCTTTCGGGACATCCTTGAGGATCAGTGGTGAGGGGAAACCTCCCAGTGGGCAGAACTTTGAGCATGCATCTTGTTCACTTTGCTTGGAAAAAGAAATGGCCAGTCATGAAATTATATACTGATTCATGGGCTGTGGCCAATGGTTTGGCTCAATGGTCATGGACTTGGACAATCATGTTTGGAAAATAGGTGACAAGGAAATTTGGGGAAGAGGTATATGTATAGACCTTTCTTAATGGGCAAAAAAAAGTCAAGATATTTCTGTCCCATGTGAATCCTCACCAAAGAGTGTCTTTAGCAGGGGAAGCTTTTAAAAATCAAGTGGCTAGGATGACTCCTTCTATGACTACCAGACAGCCTCTTTCCCCAGCCATCCCTGTTATTGATCAGTGGGCAAATGAACAAAATGGCCAACGTGGCAGGGATGGAGGTTATTCATGGGCTCAGCATGGAATTCCATTCACCAAGGCTAATCTGGCTATGGCATCTGCTGAGTTCCCAGTTTGCCAGCAGCAGAGACCAACATTGAGCCCCAATATGCCACATTCCCCAGGATGATCAGTCAGTTATGTGGTGGCAAATTGGTTACATTGGATAGCTTCTATCAGGGAAGAGGCAGCATTTTGTTCTTACTAGAATAGACAATTACTTTCAGTACGGATTTGCCTTCCCTGCATGCAATGCTTCTGCCAAAATTACCATCCACAGACTTACAAAATGCTTTATCCACTGATATGTTATTCCACACAGCATTGCTTCTGATCAAGGAACTCACTTCACAGTAAAAGAATTGTGGCAATGGGCCTGCGCTCATGGAACTCACTGGTCTTACCATGTTCCCCACCATCTTGGAGCAGCTGGTTTGATAGAAGCGTGGAAAGGCCTTTTGAAGACCTTTTGAACCCTGGCGGCCTAGGGTTTAGCGGGTTTGGATCCTGGGCGCAGACATGTCACTGCTTGTGAGGCTATGCTGGGCCGGTGTCCCACATGCCACAACTAGAGGGACCCACTATTAAAATTACACTAGGGGGCTTTGGGGAGAAAAAGCAGGGAAAAAAAAAAAGATCGGCTACAGTTGTTAGCTCAGGTGCCAATCTTTAAAAAAAAAAAAATTTCACTCACTAGTTTTAAAAAAAATGCAGTCCTTACACAAGTTTCTTCTTCTGAAAGTGTCTTTGCTCAAATACTAAAGAAATTATTTTGAAAGGGGAAAAGATAAAGCAATCTATAAAAGAACTGAGAAGAAAACTAAGTAGATATCTGATTTACCAAACAAACTGATCACCAGGAGTGAAAGGGGTTCATGCAACTTTGGGAGAGACACAAATTATGTGAAAACAATCATGACTGCTTCAGGGTATTTGAATGGAGCAGAACCTGAGGGAATGCTAACCCAAACAGATGGAGAAAGCTGAGAGAGGAAGGACTCAGTCGATGACATTAAAATCAAACGTTATCTCCTGTCAAATTCACAAACACTTACATGGTATAAGATGCAGACACGGAGAATCAGAGTTGGATATATCAACAGTAAAAGACAACCTAAAGAGAGATGTAGACTTGTGACTATATAGTTTGCAGGTTTATAGCCAACAATTGGAAATACTATGCACAATGGCATGGTTGAGCAGGATCATTTCACTATAATTTCCTATTGTTTCCCAGAACATCATTTTGTAGTTTTTAAAGAGGCAAAATCATCTTTCCAAGTGAAATCACTGATTATATGCAGGTGAAGAAGTGTTTTCCCAAGGAAGGTGATACAAGTCTCATTTCATGGGATGGCATAATGTGTCAAAAGTCATGGGGTTCTTTAAGGAATTAATTAGTTTACTGTTTCTGTAAACATATTCTTGCTGGCAGGTGTTCTGTGAGCCATATGTTATGTTGACTGCCCCAATGCAATTGCAAAACCACCTACAAAGAAAGTATAATTATTTATTTTATTGAGAAAAAAAGATGATTGTTACTGTTTCTTTTTTCAATTGACCTATCAAAAATATAGTTTGACATTTTAATTATTTGAAGCTTATTTAATAAAACAAATCAGTTATTTTAAGCAATATATTAAATTTATTCTTATAATAAATATCTATAAGAAAATGTTCCTCATTTAAAAGTTGGTAATGCTATAATTTCTTAATATTATATTCTCTAAGACATAAACTTGAAGTTGAATTTAGATTATTTTTCAGAGTTTTTGTTTGCAGAAATGTGAACATAGCTTTTAAATATATGTAACAGAATCATTAACGTGATTTGTAAGATATGGTATATTCATCAAATTTAGGGTCTTTAAATATATGCTACATTGTATTTGTACTTATATGAATCAAATTTAACAATATTTTTCTACCAAAATATGTAGAAAGATGGAAAGACAGAGAGAAGGAGGGAGGACTCAAAGAAGCCATGCCGGCCCATTTCAATGAGCCAATGACTGCAGCAGTAGACGATCAATGAGC